>NW_026705150.1:0-631038 GCF_029867415.1 Vicia villosa | reverse complement strand
ATATAGGTCCTGCCCCTCGTACGCCTGTTCCATATTGGTATGGCATTCCATATGGATTATTTGGTCTCCATTCGAAAGCAGAATTCGTGCCTTGACCAAACAAATTGTTTGCAGCATTTGTCGAGGAAAACGGTACGTCCTCTGCACTTGTGGATGAGGGTGCGGTTGTCGACACTGAAACTGGAATAGTCCCTGAGGGTCCTGTATTATTTTCAGGCATAGCCTGAGAATTATCTGCAGGTCTCGATCCATTTGGACCCGTTGTATCCCGTGTTCCTTGAGTGGAAGTCGAATTTGCCGCTCCTGATCCTGAACCTTGTGGGGGATCTTGATCACCCCCTGCACTGGCCGTAACGACCATTTTCTTGTTGTACCTTCGTTTGGGAATCGGTTGTGCACTGTTCGTTAATTTACCGTTCCTAAGGTTCATACAAGGTCTTGATATTGTCTAGACAAAAATAAAGCAATTGATTAAAACAATCTGCTTGACAGTGTCCCACTGGGCGTGCCAATTTGTTTACGGTGATTTCCGGTAAACAACCGCTAGTCTTCCAAACTATAATAAATATGATTTGGTTACTCGCAGGATCGACTAGATTGATCCTAGGACACATAGTCAAAAAGATTGTTATCAATGTTCATTTGAACCATATTCATGATTCGTCTTCGTCAATAAGCGTTGTTCGATTAAAGAACAAGTAATCTTGATAATCACTTTGTTATATGTAAGTATGATTTCAATGAAAAGATAAGTAACATAACATATGAAACTAAAAGGACTGTTAAAACGTAAAGAATCTTAGAATGCAGAAACGTTAAAGACTTTGAAAGTAAATAACATGAAAGTAATTCGAAAGTAAATGACATTAAAGTAAAGATACAGAAATGTAAATGGCAAGAAGTAAATGGAATGCAGTAATTCTGAAAGATATTTGAAAACGAAAGATAATACACATGTATTAAAGTGGTGGTGTCATACGTACATTTTCTCAGCGAACTCTTTCTCTTAACACTTGATACTTGAGTAAATATGTGAGTGATTTGTACAAAATGAACACACAGAATCCTAACATTAAGACTCCTATTTATACTAGTTTCGACCTTAACGGTCCTACACTAATCTGCTGCCACGTCTCTCATAAGAACTTCCAGCGACGCCATCTGTTACTTGGACAGTTACGAAACCGTCTTCGAATTTCAAATCTTCCCGCCTGAGTCCGTCTTTGACGCGTGGCAGTGTATTAAAAACACTACGAAAACACGCTAAGTAGTAATACTTGAATATATTTTATAAATTTTGTCTAAGTCCCCGAAGACACATACTTTCACTAGCTTTCAGTATTCATTATCTTCATAACGAACTTAGAAATCTTTATTCTCGAAGCATGGCCATCAGTAGCCATTCTTTTATTTTTAAGGGATGGCCATCAGTAACCATCTTTCCTTCGATTTTCCACTTCTTCGAAGGACAAATATTACAAGACGAAATCTTCAGCTAACACCATCGTACTCGATGGTATCCACCTATGCTTGTTTCTATCTAAAGGGTGTATCTATCACTAATGCAATGCATGATTAAACTTAGAGTTTTTTAATAATTATTGTGCTCGCTAGAGTTGCCTCTATGCCTACGTATCCTCTTAAGAAGAATCAGAGCGTCGTAGTTCTGCTCAAGATTTTCTATGTTTTTTAGGATTTGTTGGTGTTTTTTATGGAAGAGTTACATCACACTCCGCTGCTCGACCTTTGGAGACTCACGCTGGGATTGGAGTGGAAGTAACATGCTCCTAAAAGCAAAACAAAAGTATGTCGAGCGTTTCGAGTGACCCTTAAACAAGGAAGACTCAATCAACTCTTGGTTTGTGTTTTTTAAGTTTAGGAATCTCCACTCAAGTGATCCCCTTAAACAAGAGGGACGAGAGCTTCCATTCCTTTTTATTAACTTTCAACCTTTATTAATGTTTTATTGTGTTTTATGGATTTTTGGTTGTTATGCAAAAGGGGAACATACATTTTTAACCTAATGCTAACATATAAGAATGGCCATAAGGTCAAGGATAAGGGATCTATACCTATGTTATCATGCATAGACTACAGCCTAAGTTGTTCTATATGACTCATCTTAATGAAGATTGAAGTCACCGCCCTAAGGGAACATGGTAAGCATATAGTAAGAGATAAGCAAAAGCAACAAGCAAGGTAGGTGGCTTAATGAAGTCCCTAACCAAGTCTACTCCTAAGAGAGACCACACACAATGAATCCCAAGAGAAAATAATCCACAAAAGGTGGAGGAAGAACAAACAATCGTCGCCTCTTAAACTAACAACAATCAAAGTGTGAAAGAAAAGGCAAAGCATGAGAAAGAGGGAAGAAAGCCCTAGGGCAGGAGCAAACCAAAGAAATTAGTGTCCTAAATCAAACACAAAAGCATCATTACATCTCACAAAAATATCCACAAAAAGTTACCAAAGTATCGCGTGAATCGTTACTTAACAATTAGCGAACAAACATCAATTAATCAAAACAAAAAGCAAATGAACACATGAACTAAGTTTGAGGTCAGTAGTATATTAATTATTTTATAGGTCTAATACCTTATACCAATCTATGTTAGTCAATTAGCTTGAAGCAACACAAAGTTCTAACCAAAACTAGACAAAACTAGGTCAATACTAACTAAACAATTTCAAATTGTGAATGAAGTTAGAAAAATGTAATCAAATGGTGGAAGTCAGTAGTGAACAGCCCCTAATAGGTGTTTAAACAATCATTGAATCATGTCAAGAAGTCTCATACAAAATTATAGGTCATTTGCACAAGTTATGATTCAATCGTTAACCAAAGGCAAGTTATTTACATGTAAGAAAGGAACATTCAAGTAAAATAAGAAGAAACGGTTTAAAAATATAATTCCAGGTCTTAGGACCTCTAAACATCCCTAATTATATGTACAAAAAAGATCCAAGGCTATTGCATAAATGAAAAGCAAATTATAGGTCAAATTCACATGGTTATCCGTTTAGAAACGCACATTAATCGGGTATAGAAAACCTAATGAAAACCTAACCAAAACATGGAATTGGACTTTCATTTTTTTTACACATTATCATGTATTAGTCTACTGAAACCACACAAAAATTGGTAATTATATTCTATACCTAAGGTTACTAATCAAATTAGTTTGTAAAACATACCAAGACATGAGAAAATGTGAACACACTAAAGAAAAAGATTTATTAAAAATAGTAACCTAAATTCTAAAAATCTATAAAAAAATACTACAAATATCTACACACATATATCTACCTGAAATGTATTTTTATTGATTTTTTATTTCAGAGGAAAAGGATGTATTAAATAGAAATGGGAAAGTAAACAATTTTAAGTAAAACAGAATTTTAACAAGCAGGGGGTGAAAAAGCAATTGAGATATGAACTAATTCCTAGTTGCAAAGTGCGTGGGCCTGAAACTGGGAGGTGTAGAAAGAGAAAGCGCAAGGCCCAAAAGGAGCGTGGCCCAGCTAGCGAAACTACCAAATTCCATTTTTTATTGTATTGCTTCTTTTCATTTTTTGTTAATACGTCAGCATGTGTATTATATCCCTATGCATAACTTAATTCCTATCCTACAACATGACATTAATATGCAGACTTATATATAAATTGGTCACATTGCAATTTAAGTTAGAAAGAGACAAAAACAAAGCACGAGCCAATCACATCTTGCTAACACCTCCATTGATTAACAGAATTTAATTAAAAATAGAAAAGGAATCAACATGCAGGGTCACGTGAACAGTACTGTTAGTGTATTGTTCATCTTCTCCGATGGACCAGAACGGCAGCCACGACGGCGGTGGCGACGAAAACGAACCCTCCCGGAAACTAAGAACGAAAGACATCGTTCCACTTGGTTTTCTCCCCTGAGTTCAAATCTGAACTCCATTTCTCCTAACTCTTCCTCTAACAGACTAACCGAAGTTAAAAACAAAGCCCTAGATCTATGAATCTTCTCTAAAATACAAGCTAACAGTATCAACACGATCCTCATTTTACGTTGAATTCAAACACACAATCATACATTTGAATAGCGACTATTTCGTGCAAAGAATCATGGCAATCTTCATACAAAATGCAACAAACATTTGAAAACATGGTGGTTCTAATTGTCCTAACCCATATCCCTGATGATGGGAGTTCCAGGCCTATACATGCTTCTAAATGTAAGAAGCAGAGAGCTTACTTAATGCGGATCTCAGACGAAGGCCTTCGGAGAACTTATATTTCCTTTTGCACTTGGATCTTGGACGCGACTATGGCGAGTTTGCACTTGCTCTCACTCCTGAGAAATAAACTCAGGGGTCTTGTATGTTGAAGAAAAGATTTAAGTCTGTTCCAACGAATCCATGGTTGATGATGATGATCCTAGAGCTTGTAGCGTATGGTCTTGATGATGAAGATCTATGGAGAATACCGGAGATTGATTGTTATGGAGGTTGGTTGAGATTGGTGGTGGCCGGAGTTAGTTACGGTTTGTTATGGAGGTGAGAGGTAGAAGATTGATGGTGGTTATGGTGGTTAGGGAAGTTGTTGAGGTTGGTTAGAGATTGAGAATAAGAGAGAGTGAAAAGAGTGATGAGAGTTGTGTGAAACTGAAAAAGAAAAGTGGGAGAAAAAAGTCTCTGTTTCGTGAAGAAACTTTGGTATTTATGTGGTGAATGTTCATGGAGTATGGTGTGGCTTGTTATAGTGTAGTATTTCTCTTCAACACTTAGTGAACAAGTATGGTATATGAGGCAAGAACTTTGCATGCTTTTAGTGATTCAATCTTATGCATGGCTTGATGGAGTAATAGTGAGCTGATGGTAATGAGAACTGGTGCATGCTGCAAATATAAAGTATATGTCTCGAGCCAAAATTTTGTCCAAGGCACCATCTTTGCACAAGTATATTTCAAGCTATGGTTCATTAATTGATTCAACTCTGTGCTCAAAACGTAGAGGGTGTGGGATAGAGCAGATTCGAGGTTGGAAGGATCATGAGATAATTCTTGGAGCTTAACAAAAACGTACTGAAACATCACTTGGCGCTACTGACTCGCCCTGCGCACACGGACTCGTCCTAGAGGCTAAAAGGATGTCATTTCAAGCACGCGAGTTTGAAACCTCATATCTCACTCAAATCGTGACCAAATGATATAATTCTTTGATCCTTGGGTAAAGCACATGGAGAAGAGAAGATTGATATCTTGCTTGCATTCACAACATGCTTGTAATCCTAAAAAATGAGTCTCCAATTTGATACACCACCTGTTCGACAAAATGTCTTGTGCATGCCTTATATCCTTGCCCAGCCGCCTGTCACGAAATACCCTTGCGAGATCACCACTTTGAATCCTCCTAATTCATTCATTACACATCCAATTTCCATGGTTCTTGGCTCATTGTGTAGAGTGCATGGAGGAGAGTATGTTTATACCTAATTTGAATTCATGGAGTGTGTATAATCATCTAGTATTAGCTTCAAAAAATGCACGCCATGTGTTTGAGAAAAGGCTTGCGCTGGGCAAGAAATCTGCCATGCAATGCAGCGTGATTCAGTTTTAATCTTTGAACTTCCACGTCCTATAACTCGAAATCTAGACCTCAGATGAGAAAACTGTCAACTAAGAAATTGTAGTATGCCAAGAATGGAAGAATGTTCCTGTTGACCTTGTCTTGAAATAGAGCTTTGATCCATGCGTAAACCAGCCATAAAGTTGAACACTTAACCATTCTAAAAAAACTCAAAATATTTCTAAGTGTACCAACTTTCTTTTTAAGGAATTTTTCCATTTTCAACTAACTTTCCTTTTTTGGTAACTTTGATAATTTTCTGATTTTATTTTATTTCTTCGATTTTCTTTGACCGATTTTCAACCAAAAGTCAATATTTGACAATTGACCCTGACTTTGACCCAAAAGTCAGCTTTTTTCTGATTTTCCCGATTCCAGATAAATTTCCCGATTAATCCGTTTCTGATCTAATTCTCAACCAATTTTCAACCAAAGAAGCTTCACTGAATATTTCTCCAAGGCAACTATACTTCATATCCAAAAGTCACTTTCTGATTAAATTTTGACCCAAAAAGTCAACATGGTTGACTTTAGTCAAAAGCCCTAATTTGGACATCCTGATGAACCTGAGATTTGCATCTTTTAACCAGAGCATTGAGAATGAAACCCTGATTTTAAGAGTATGCCAATGGAAATGATCATCTTCAATAAAAACTCAAATCTGATTCTTCCTAACCAGGAATTTCCTCCATCTCAGCCTCTTTTTATCAATTTTCTTGAACAGTAATAATGATATGAATGAATGTATCAAATGAATGACCTAAATGAGGTATGCACATGGGTAGGATATACAAGCTAATTGGGGAATAAATAAGTGGGCAAATTTTGGGGTGCAACAGAGTGGTTATACCCCACGATTTTGAAATTGATTGATATAATGAGATCTTTTCCGCGTGAGAGAGCTAGTGGCATACTTGTCGATTTTATCTGATTTGGAGCCCTTCTTTCATTTGCGATGCAAAGAACTCGTTTTTTCTCATGCTCAAGATCAATGGTTGAGTATTTCTCTCCGACGACAATAAAGTGTTTATTCGTTTTTTTTAAAATGTTTTCCCTTTAAGCGGAACTACATTAGCTCTGACTTCTCCATTGCACCGAGGAGGTATGTAGGAACAAGGCTTAATGTCTTGCCGAGCTTATTTTTTTAAAATAAAACACTCTCTTTTTTAGCACACACGACACAAATTTTCAAAAAGGTTCCTGTGGAATACCACAGATATGAGGGGTGCTTAAAACCTTCCCCGTGTATAATCAACATCCGAACCTGGGTTCTCTTTTTGTTTTAAAAACAAACTTTGGGTTTTACGTTCTTTTCCCTTTTCTTTTGGAAACAATAAAGCGCGATGGCGATTTCAAACGAAATATTGAGTCAAGTCAATCCTATGGCTTAGATCTCAGATTTTCCCCGCTACAGAAAAATGGCGACTTCACTAGGGACCCAGTTTTAAGTGTGTTAAGCCTATTTTTGTTTATTTGTGTGTTTTTATCTGTATATATTGTTGTGTGCTTTGATTGTTTATTTTCTTTATTTTCTTTTTGGTGCTCGATGGTTTCTCTGTGATGAGATAAAATTCTAACCTGAACTATGGTGAGTAACTTGAGATAGGAGGTGGTAAGACCAATAGTCGCATGTCAGGAGCAATCCTTACCATGAGTGTCATATGGTGGAACCCCAATCAGTGGAGGCCTCATGGAAGGTAGTAGATGTTGTTACGAACCATCGTAAGAACGCTATTACTTTCAATAGTGAGTGTCCGTAGAAGCTGAATGGCCTAGAACCTTTTTAACCCATCTAAGCCTTTTTTAGGATGTAGTGCAGAAACAAGATCAAGTACCAATTTGAGCTTGTTGTCGTGCAATACTACGCTCAAACGAGGTCTTTTTAGGCATATTATTGGCGCCCATGAGCAATTGTGCGTGCCGGTAATATCCGATAGAAGATTGAAAACTCTGGGAACCTTTGTAGAACCCGTTCGGCTGGTACAAAATTCCCTAGATCACACCTTATGGGATGGGTAGACCCATGGATCCATGCTCGTGACGTCGAACCTTTGAACTATGATCTTATGTGACCTTGCATGCTCTTGGTTGTGGTTGATGCATAAACCATGCATTCATGCATCCATGAAAACTCTTTTTCTTTTGATTTTCAAGGAACTTAGAGGTCTTTCCTTGTAAACATCATAAGTTTCATCAAACTCAATGGATCTTGGGTGTTGATGGGGTGAAAATCCTAATCCACCAAAATGGATGATTGATTTTGATGATAACTTAATCGAAGCTTTAGTCCAATGTTTGAGTGTTTACAAGCTAATATCTTAAGTTCTTTGAAACTAAAAAATTAAAAAAAAAAACAAATCATCTGCATTGCATGCATCATTCTACATTTGGTCCTGCTTTCTAAAGAAGTTTTTCTAGAGTCTTATTTCCTTTCTCCTGGTATCATCAGTACAACACTCGTGCTAAGAAGAAATGGAAAACATCAAGCAAGAGATTCGTGAACTCCGCGAAGAGGTGATCACTCTGAAGGCTGGTATGGAGCATCTGACTGCTCTGGTTGAGGCTCTAGTTGCTGCCCAGGTTAATTCTCCTATGATGGAAGAAAGGATGGCAAAGGTCTTTCTTGAAACTCTAAACTCATCCTTTCCTAAGGGGATGGTAGTCCGTACACCTATTGGCTCCCATGGAGAGGTGGATATGAAAGCACTTCTAGAAAAAGAGGTCCGAATGGAATGTTTGCTTGAAGAAGGTAACTCAGCTGGTAGTGTGAAGAAGTTTGGTAATGACTTTTCAAAGAAGAGAATTAGGGGAGGAAACAATCATCATCAACATCAGCATGTTTCCTATGTCATTCCTGTATCCAATTCAGTTTATGCAATTCCAGATTATCAGCAGAATACTCGTCAACGAGCTCCTCCACCGAACGAGCAAAATCAATCTCAAAAGGGAAATTTTGATCCCATCCCCATGACTTACACAGAATTGTACCCTATTTTGATTCGTAAGGATTTGGTTCAGATAAGGTCACCGCCTCCTATTCCCGAGAAACTCCCTTGGTGGTACAATGCTAATGTCACTTGTGCTTTTCATCAGAATGCCCCTGGACATGACTTAGAGAATTGTTGGCCTCTAAAAAATGAAGTTCAAAGATTAATCCATGCTGGTATTTTGACTTTCCGTGATGTTGGTCATGCTGTTCAATTTAATCCTTTGCCAAAGCATGAATGAATCACTATTGATGGTAGCCTGAAGTTCGAAAGATGTTTCGTTCAGCATATTTCCAGATGGAGAGAGTCTCCTCAGTTTTTTAGTATTCTTACTGATTTTCATTTGTAATATTACTTATTTTTCAAATACATTGTTTGCATGTAGAAACTTGTTTGTTTTTGAATGTTAATACTAATGCAATGATAATGTTTGTCTTGAAGTAATCCATTCGTTTCACTCATATTCGTTTTCAATGCATTATGATACCAATTGCTTTTCCCAAACTCTTGCTTATGCAGAGATTGGAGGGAGGATGATGATCTGAAAAACGCAAAATTTCTGGTTGTATGCTTTTGAATAAGACCCTGCTGATGATGTACAGGCATTGTTTCAAATTCCCAAACACCGGAGATATAAGGAAGATAATCCCTTGTTAACCCCTTTGAGCCTTGAAGTAGGAGTTTCTTTTCTAAACGAAAAAACCCTAATTTTTTAACCTGGGGCAGGGTAGTGTTCAGTTGATTTGACCAAGTGTTCATATTTCAAAAAGGATTGTGCATTTAAGTGTCAATCATGTCATATCCACATCAAAGGTTGGAAAATGTGAAACCACAATGGTTATCCCTCGCGCATCAAGAAGGCTGGAAAATGTGAAACCACAATGGTTATCCTCCATCCGCCAAGGAATGCGGCAGTCACAATCCTCTCAACAAGTCAGGACAAAGTTAATGTCACACGATTTGTTCAAATCAAAAGAAAAAAAAAGAGAAAGAAAAAAGAAAAAAAAGCTCGCTAAGTCATAAACTTGAAAATAAATGACTTAGGTAAAAGTTAGAGCATCCCGCTGGACGACCAATTCAAAAGAATCAGTCCAGGCAAAAGTTAGGGAAATAACAACAACAAAAAAAAAGAAGCGAAAAGTGAAAAGAAAGGACTGCAAAGAAAAAGTCCTCATCAAAGAACAAATCCGTGTGAATGCAAGCACGAAGACAAAGAGGTGACTACTACTCCAAGAAAGCTTCATTAGGTCCTTAATGGCACAAAATCCTTTTGAGAGATGAATACTCATGTTGAATTAACTGAACATAGGACTGGAGAACATCACGAAGATGGGGTGGGCTAAATAAACTTTGAGCCTAAAAATCTTTTTTTCTGAAAACCGTAAACCTGACCACGTTACAACCCTCAAAAGTCCTAATTGAAGCAGGGTTTATTTCGAAAGCATACTTAAACAAGAAAGCGTTCCTGACTCCTATCGGTTATGATGAAAACTTGTGTTGGTATCATATGCATAAAAAAAATCAATGTCATCTCTTAACTAGTGATTCATTCACAAGGTTTTGCGACATCTTTTTAAAACTTCAAGACTTACATAATTGTTGCATTTTCATTATCATTCTAAGAATAAACATTTTTTTGCTTGTAAACATTTGTTTGACATCCAGGAAGTTTACATCTGATCATCAATAGAAAACTAAAACATTGCTAGGGGCATGTTTATTTTTCCAGTTTGTTGCTTTTACAAGTTTGATAATCCTTATGGGGCAAAGCTTGAAGACTCTGCCGAACAAAGGAATGTTCCAAGTACAGTCAATCTGGGGCATTTACGTCGAGATTTGACAAGAATCTGTTGATCTGGGGAAGATTATTCCAATTCTTTATGCTGCCAAGGATCTCCCTGACCCTCTTGAAGAGATTCCTCTCATAGACCATGTAGTTTGGGGCAAGTTGTGAATCAAAAGTTACCTTGATCACCTCATTAGCTTGAAGTACAAAGGTTGTTGTCATGATCAATCCAGAGCATGTCACTCTCTACCAAGAAGTTTTGAGACATCAATTGACTGTTGGGTTTTCTTTCTCACCTTGTGTTGAGTTTTGAACTAAAATCCCCCGCATGTTAACTCATTTGCTATGATGATAACTTCTTATTTCCTTTTCAAGTTCAGAATGGTGATTTTCTACAAGGAAATTTTCTCTGACCTCCCATAGTAGAGCTTGCAAGAATATGTTCTTCCATCTCTTTTGGTAGAAATTGATGATATATAAATTCCTCGCAGAGATTGATAGTTTCCAAAGAGTGTGCTTGGTGTGTATCTCCAACAAGTTTTCCCTCAGTGCGGAGTTCACGTTGTTATCCCTTCATTGGATTTTTAGATCTTTGAAGTTTGACTTTGGGTTTTCTCCTCAGTCAGTATCTCTCTTGAGCCTTGTAGTAGGACTCTGTTCCTCAAGTGGCCTCTGTGTTTATCTCCAATTGAATCCTCAGCAGTGTTCTTAGCATGGGTCTTCAGAAGGATTTCCTTTGATATCTCCAGTTTATTGAGATTCGCCGAGTATCTGTTGTACAGTGATGTCTTGTCATTTCCAGTATCTCTGTGTTTGTTTTGTCAGCATATACATGACATTCATTCATTCATTCATACATATAACATGCATAAAAAAAATTAATTAAAAAAGAAAAATATATTCATATCCATTTTGCATTTCTTAATGTTTTGATCCATTCTCTTTGATTCCTCAAAATACATGATCTCTTTCCATTAGAGTGTATACCTTAAGCAGAAAGTGTTTATCCTTTCTAATTCCCCATAGAGTTTGTTCCTCGTGGAAGAATTTTGCTTCAGTGTTCCTCCTCAGCTCATTTGTCAGGATGGAACTAATCCCCATTTGAGTTCATTCCTCATTTGGTAGAGTCTTTTTTGACCGTTTATATCCAGTTTATTCCTGGAGTTGAACTTTGGTCTCTTGCAATACTATTTTGAACCTCTCTAGGCTGGGAAACCTATATTGAGAAGGCATTTATTTTGCACCTCTTGAGGATTCTGCTTTCCTCAACAATGGAAAATTCATTTGTGATTGATGTTCTTATCAGATATTGAAATATTTATTTTCCAGCAGTGTTGTTATTGCACTCCCTTGGAATTTGTGCTTGAAAGCAAGGGGCAGGTGAAGGATAGAAAAACACTTAGAAAGGGGGGGGGGTTTGAATAAGTGTAGTCTAAAAACTTGAACGATAAAAACAATATGCACAGTTATTTTTATCCTGGTTCGTTGTTAACTAAACTACTCCAGTCCACCCCCACGGAGTGATTCACCTCACCTGAGGATTTAATCCACTAATCGCAACAGATTACAATGGTTTTCCACTTAGTCCGCGACTAAGTCTTCCAGAGTATCCTGATCACAACCTGATCACTCCAGGAACAAATGCTTAGACACAAGCTAAGACTTTCTTAGAGTATCCTGACCACCACGTGATCACTCTAATTACAACTGCTTAGACACAAGCTAAGACTTCCTAGAGTATCCTGATCAACACTTGATCACTCTAGTTACTTACAAATTAATGTAATCAAATAAGAGTTTTACACTGCTTCTTAAAAGCTATAATCACAACCGTGATATTTCTCTTAACGTTTAAGCTTAATCTCACTAATATATTACAACAGCAATGTAGTGAGCTTTGATGAAGATGAAGTTTCTGAGCTTTGAATTTGATCAGCGTTTCAGCAAGTCAATATTCACAGAATTTGGTTCAGAGTTGTTAACCTTGCTTCTCATCAGAACTTCATATTTATAGGCGCTTGAGAAGATGACCGTTGAGCGCATTTAATGCTTTGCGTGTTCCGTACAGCTTTGCATTTAATGTTTCACGCTTTTGTCAACTACCTCGAGCCTTGTTCACGCTGTGTCTACTGACGTTGCCTTTAATAGCTTCCAACGTTCCTTTTGTCAGTCAGCGTAGCCTGCCACCTGTACTTTCTTCTGATCTGATGCTTGTGAATAAAATATTTGAATATCATCAGAGTCGAACAGCTTGGTGCATAGCATCTTCTTGTCTTCTGACCTTGAAGTGCTTCTGAGCGTGATACCATGAGAACTTCAGTGCTTCTGCTTCTGACCTCAAATTCTTCTGATGCTTCCATAGACCCATGTTCTAATTCTGCCTTGACCATCTTCTGATGTCTTGCCAGACCATGTTCTGATGTTGCATGCTGAACCTTCTGAGACAAAGCTTCTGAGCGCTGATTTGTGCATACTCTTTATATATTTCCTGAAAGGGAAATTGCAATGTATTAGAGTACCACATTATCTCACACAAAATTCATATCCTTGTTATCATCAAAACTAAGAATATTGATCAGAACAAATCTTGTTCTAACAATCTCCCCCTTTTTGATGATGACAAAAACATATATAAATGATATGAATTTGCGATCAGAAAGAGCAGACGGCTAAAGACAAATTACACAGCTGTAGCATAAGCATGTGAATATGTCTCCCCCTGAGATTAACAATCTCCCCCTGAGATGAATAATCTCCCCCTGAAATAAATACTCGAAGAACTTTAATAATAAAAGACTTCCTTGATTATTTCGGTAGAGACGATCACATAAGCTTCTTGCTTCTGATAATTCATAGCTTCTGACTTCTGCTTCCATTGGACAGCTTCAGAACGTGAATTTCTTTAGATCCCTAGAACACTACAGCTTCTGATTCCTGCTTCCATTTAGGACAGCTTCAGAACTTGAATTTCTTTGATCTTCAGAACATTCACAGCTTCTGATTCCTGCTTCCATTTAGGACAGCTTCAGAACTTGAATTTCTTTGATCTTCAGAACATTCACAGCTTCTGATTCATGCTTCCATTTAGGACAGCTTCAGAACTTGAGTTTTCTGGATCTTTAGAACATTCACAGCTTCTGATTTCTGCTTCCCTCGGATAGCTTCAGAGCTTTGAATTTCTTCTTACATCACTTCATGCTAGATTGTATCAGAACATTGTTGAATGTACCAGAGCATCATCAGAGCATCTCTACATCCTGAAATGTTACAGAACAAAACTAAACGACAGAAGTCAGCATGAATGAGTTAGAACATAAAATGTGTATCAGAACACAAAATATGTATCAGAGCCATATAAGCCATATAGAATATATCAGATCCAATAGACAATGTATCAGAGCAAATAGACAATGATTTGGATCATATTCTATTATCAGAATTTCTGATCATTCTTCCTTATTGCTTCTGATTCTGAAGCTTCCTAGCACTCAGCTTGCTTCAAGAATCCAAGAGCTATCTCTGATCATTCTTCTTTCTTGCTTCTGATTCTGAAGCTTCCTAGCACTCAGCTTGCTTCAAGAATCCAAGAGCTTGATTCATTTTGTTGCTTCCTTATATTGATCTTGAATCTTCGATTCCTGCAACAGCACAACTTAGAAACATATGAAGCTTGCAGCTTCTGTTAGTAATGTGGGGCCTTTTTACTTGGTAACTGATAATATTAATCAGATCATTTATCATATATTTTCTCCCCCTTTTTGTCATAACATCAAAAAGCATAAAAAGATTCAGATGTAAAGCAAGAGACAAAAGGAAAGAAACATAAATAACTTTTCATTGATTTCAACAAGAAGGATTACAAAAGAGGAATGCAGGAAAACAGATGCAACAAGGAAAGAAAACTACAAAGACTTAAAGCCTAAGACTCTATCCTACGCAAAGACTGCGCAAACAACTCAATAACCCTCTGGTCTTCAGTTTGTTCAGCCATGGAAGCTTGAAAACTCTTCATGCCTGTCTAGACTAGAACCTCCACTGTAGGAGAGATCCGAGAGACCAAAAAGTAAGTGAGGGACAGTTCATAGACAGGGAGCTAATGTTGCAAACGGGCTCCAGTGACTCAAGAAGGTCTTCTTCCTTTGGATAAATGTTGATAACAGCATTGAAGAAGAGATCAGTCTTGAAAGAGACTTGGAGAGCCATCCCAAGATATGCTTCACATCCTGTAACTGATTAACCCTTCCATCCGTTCTCATTGAGTTGAAAGGATTCATGATGAACGCTAGGTTGAAGATGAATGAACTAGGGTTTATGCCAAAGAAAAACTTTGTTGGACAAGAGAGAAAAAGAAAGAGAAAGAGAGCCAAGACTTATTGAAAAAATGCAACGAAATGGAGAAATAAATAGAGGGAAAAAGAAGAGGGAAACGTTCGAGGAATATAAAAAAAAAAGAAAAGAAGGACAATAAAAGAAATGATGAATGGCATTTAATGTTATTTGACGTGAGGAGAGATAATAATGACAAAAGACGAGATTTGCACAGTTACCTAAGTAGGCGTCCCCTCAACTGCACGCACGCTTGTCCAGAGATAGTGAACACGTGTTTACCATCTGGATAGCCAGTTACAGCTGTTTTGCTTTTAAAGAGATTCTGAATCAACTTAGACAATGAAACGTTAGTAATAACTGAATCACAATTTCTAATTGATTTCAATCAGAACTTCTTATAAACAAAAATCCAATTTCATTTCAGAAGATACTCATACAAGATCTTCTCATCTTCTCATTCTGGGCATAAATCCATACTGATATTCTTCATAATGAACTTAAACCTATCTTCAGCAAGGGGTTTTGTAAAGATATCAGCCCATTGATGGTCTGTATCCACAAAGTTTAAAGATATAACACCCTTCTGAACATAGTCCCTTATGAAATGATGTTTAATCTTAATATGTTTAGCTTTTGAATGTAAAATAGGATTCTTAGATAAACATATAGCAGAAGTATTATCACAGAAAATAGGAATGTTACTCTCATATATCTGATAATCTTCCAGCTGACTTCTCATCCAGAGCATTTGTATGCTACAACCAGCAGCAGCAACATATTCTGCTTCTGTTGTTGAGAGGGCAATAGTAGCTTGCTTCTTGCTGTACCATGAGATCAGATGACTTCCAAGAAATTGACAACTTCCAGAAGTGCTCTTTCTTTCTATTCTATCTCCAGTATAGTCAGCATCACAGAATCCTACTAAGTTGTAGTCTTTAGATCTTCTGTAAACTAAACCAACATTAGTAGTACCTTTCAGATACCTTAGAATTCTCTTAACCGCTGTTAAATGAGATTCTCTTGGATCTGATTGGAATCGAGCACACAAACAAACACTAAAGAGAATGTCAGGTCTAGAAGCAGTTAGATATAGAAGAGATCCAATCATACCTCTGTACAACTTCTGATCTACCTTCCTACTTACCTCATCCTTACCCAGTACACATGTTGGATGCATAGGAGTTTTAGCTTCTTTGCTTTCAGAAAGATTAAACTTCTTCAGAAGTTCTTTCACATACTTCGTTTGATGAACATAGGTTCCATCGGAAGTTTGGTTGATTTGAATCCCAAGGAAATACTTGAGTTCTCCCATCATGCTCATTTCAAATTCAGCCTGCATAGACTCAGCAAACTCCTTTCCAAGTGTAGCATTAGATGTTCCAAAGATAATATCATCAACATATATTTGACAAATTAAAATATCCTTTTTAAATGTTTTACAAAAGAGAGTAGTGTCCACTTTTCCTCTAGTGAAATCATTTTCCAGAAGGAAAGAACTCAAACGTTCATACCAAGCTCTGGGAGCTTGTTTCAATCCGTATAATGATTTCTTTAGTTTGAAAACATGATTTGGAGACATGGAGTCTTCAAAACCAGGAGGTTGATGGACATAAACTTCTTCATCTATGTAACCATTTAAGAAGGCACTCTTAACATCCATCTGATAAAGAGTGATGTTGTGTTGAGTGGCAAAAGAAATTAATAGACGAATAGATTCTAACCTGGCCACTGGTGCAAAGGTTTCTGTATAATCAATCCCTTCTTGCTGACTATAACCCTGAGCAACCAGTCTGGCTTTGTTTCTTACCACTTCACCTTTCTCACTCAGCTTGTTTCTGAAAACCCACTTAGTACCGATGATGTTAAATCCTTTTGGTCTAGGAACCAAGTCCCATACATCATTCCTTGTAAACTTATTTAGTTCTTCTTGCATGGCAATTATCCAGTCTGGATCTTCTAGAGCTTGATCAACAGAAGTTGGCTCGATCAAAGAAACAAGACCTAATTGACATTCTGCATTGTTCTTAAGGAATGCCCTTGTTCTGATGGGATCATCTTTCTTTCCAAGGATCACATCTTCTGAATGAGCTGAGGCAAGTCTAGGTGATCTTCTGATAGTTGGTTCTTCAGAAATCCTAAGATTCTCTAAAGATGCAGCAACTTGATCTTCTGATCCATTGCTTCTGAGACTGCCAGCTTCTGCAGCTTTGCTTCTTGGTTCTACTGCTTCTGATATATCAATATCAAAATCTGCAAAATTCTCAAACTGCTTTGGTTTTTCAAGACCAAGCTTATCATCAAACTTGATATTGATTGATTCTTCTACAATCAATGTTTCAGTATTGTATAGTCTATAGCCTTTTGAGCGTTCGGAATATCCAAGAAGGAAACATTTTTGTGCTTTGGAATCAAACTTACCAAGATGATCTTTAGAATTCAGAATAAAACATACACATCCAAAAGGATGGAAATATGAAATGTTGGGCTTTCTGTTCTTCCACAATTCATAAGGAGTCTTATTTAGAATAGGTCTGATAGAGATTCTATTCTGAATATAGCATGCAGTGTTAATTGCTTCTGCCCAGAAATGCTTAGCCATATTGGTTTCATTGATCATGGTTCTGGCCATTTCTTGTAGAGTCCTATTCTTTCGCTCTACAACTCCATTTTGCTGCGGATTTCTAGGACAAGAGAAATCATGGGCAATACCATTTTCTTTGAAGAACTCCTCAAAGAATCTGTTCTCAAATTCGCCACCATGATCACTTCTGACCTTTATGATTTTACACTCTTTCTCAGATTGAATCTGAATGCAGAATTCAAAGAACACTGAATGAGACTCATCCTTGTGTTTCAAGAACTTTACCCACGTCCAGCGGCTATAATCATCAACGATGACTAATCCATATTTCTTTCCTCTGACAGATGCTGTTTTGACTGGGCCAAACAGATCAATGTGCAAGAGTTCTAACGGCCTTGAGGTAGAAACAACATTCTTAGACTTGAATGCAGGTCTGGAGAACTTGCCCTTCTGACATGCTTCACAAAGAGCATCTGATTTGTATTTCAGATTTGGGAGTCCTCTGACTAGATTTAGTTTGTTAATCTGAGAAATCTTTCTCAAACTAGCATGTCCTAATCTTCTGTGCCAGACCCATTGCTCTTCAGAAACAGACATAAGACAAGTCACCTTCTGCTTCTCAAGATCAGAAAGATCAATCTTATAAATGTTGTTCTTCCTCTTGCCTGTAAATAGGATTGAGCCATCCTTCTGACTTACAGCCTTGCAAGAATTTTGATTGAAGATTATATCATAACCATTGTCACTTAATTGACTTATGGACAATAAGTTATGCGTTAATCCTTCTACAAGAAGTACATTAGTTATGGAAGGAGAGTTACCAAGACTTATGGTTCCAGAGCCAATGATTTTGCCCTTCTGATCTCCTCCAAACTTGACTTCTCCACCTGGTTTAAGCACCAGGTCTTGGAATGTAGACCTTCTTCCCGTCATGTGTCGCGAGCACCCAGAGTCCAGGTACCATGACATTTTGCTTTCTGTCCTCTTTGCCGCCAAGGATATTTGCAATAGGAATAATCTTTTCCTTAGGTACCCACAATTTCTTGGGTCCTTTCTTGTTAGTTCTCCTCAAGTTCTGATTGAACTTGGGTTTAGCAAAATATTTAACAGGAGGAACAACATGATATTTCTTATTCTGAGTTCCATGATATTTCTTAGGTTGTGTCACATGCTTCTTGGTGTGTTTTATGTGAAAACTTTGTGCATGTGATGTGTGCTTAATATCATGGGAGTGGCCAAATTTAAATTGGTTATACAGAGGCTTGTATGATATTTTCATATCATCCACAAATTCAAGCTTGTATGGGATTTCACCCTCATAACCAATGCCAACTCTCTTGTTTCCAGACACAGCATATATCATAGAAGCTAGCTGACTTCTGCCAATACTTCTAGATAAGAACTTCCTGAAACTTAAATCATATTCTTTCAGAACATGATTCAGACTGGGAGTGGATTTTTCTGAATCAGAAGGAGATCCAACATTATTGGATAATTTTAAAACTTTTTCTTTTAATTCAGAATTTTCCAACTCAAGCTTCTTAGTTTCAGATTCAAATTGCTTTTTCAGCTTTTTGTATTTGATACTAAGATGAGCTTTTAATTCAAGAAGCTCTGTTAGACTGGAAACTAACTCTTCTCTAGATAGTTCAGAAAATACCTCTTCAGAATCTGATTCTGATGTAGATTCTGATCCATCATCTTCTGTAGCCATCAGCGCAAAGTTTGCCTGCTCTCCTTCAGAGTCTGATCCTGATTCTGATTCAGAATCATCCCATGTTGCCATAAGACCTTTCTTCTTATGAAACTTCTTCTTGGGATTCTCCTTCTGAAGTTTTGGACACTCATTCTTGTAATGTCCAGGCTCATTGCACTCATAGCAGACAGCCTTCTTCTTGTCAGATCTTCTGTCACCAGAAGATTCTCCACGTTCAAATCTCTTTGAACTTCGGAAGCCTCTGAACTTCCTTTGCTTGCTCTTCCAAAGTTAGTTCATTTTTTAACATTAGATTTTAATGCAATAGACTTACCTTTCTTTTGAGGCTCGTTTGCGTCCAGCTCTATTTCATGGCTTCTCAAGGCACTGATAAGCTCTTCCAAAGAAACTTCATTCAGATTCTTGGCAATCTTGAATGCTGTTACCATTGGACCCCATCTTCTGGGTAAGCTTCTGATAATCTTCTTTACATGATCAGCCTTGGTGTAGCCTTTATCCAGAACTCTCAATCCAGCAGTTAGAGTTTGAAATCTTGAGAACATCTTCTCAATATCTTCATCATCCTCCATCTTGAAGGCTTCATACTTCTGGATTAGAGCAAGAGCTTTAGTCTCCTTGACTTGAGCATTTCCTTCATGAGTCATCTTCAAGGACTCATATATGTCATGGGTCGTTTCCCTGTTAGATATCTTCTCATACTCAGCATGAGAGATAGCATTCAGCAAAACAGTCCTGCATTTGTGATGATTCTTGAAATCTTTCTTTTGATCATCATTCATTTCGCTTCTCGTGAGCCTTACACCAGTAGCTTTAACAGGATGTTTGTAACCATCCAGCAGAAGATCCCATAGATCAGCATCTAGACCAAGAAAGTAACTTTCCAGTTTATCTTTCCAATATTCAAAATTTTCACCATCGAATATTGGTGGTCTAGTATAACCATTGTTACCATTGTATTGCTCAACAGAGCCAGATGTAGATGCAGCTGGATTTGTTGGAATTTCACCAGCCATCTTTTACTGAAGCGTTTTTCTCTTCCTGAATCTTTTCTAAACACGGTTAAGTGCTTGCACGTTAGAACCGGCGCTCTGATGCCAATTGAAGGATAGAAAAACACTTAGAAAGGGGGGGGGGGGGGGGTTTGAATAAGTGTAGTCTAAAAACTTGAACGATAAAAACAATATGCATAGTTATTTTTATCCTGGTTCGTTGTTAACTAAACTACTCCAGTCCACCCCCACGGAGTGATTTACCTCACCTGAGGATTTAATCCACTAATCGCAACAGATTACAATGGTTTTCCACTTAGTCCGCGACTAAGTCTTCCAGAGTATCCTGATCACAACCTGATCACTCCAGGAACAAATGCTTAGACACAAGCTAAGACTTTCTTAGAGTATCCTGACCACCACGTGATCACTCTAATTACAACTGCTTAGACACAAGCTAAGACTTCCTAGAGTATCCTGATCAACACTTGATCACTCTAGTTACTTACAAATTAATGTAATCAAATAAGAGTTTTACACTGTTTCTTAAAAGCTATAATCACAACCGTGATATTTCTCTTAACGTTTAAGCTTAATCTCACTAATATATTACAACAGCAATGTAGTGAGCTTTGATGAAGATGAAGTTTCTGAGCTTTGAATTTGATCAGCGTTTCAGCAAGTCAATATTCATAGAATTTGGTTCAGAGTTGTTAACCTTGCTTCTCATCAGAACTTCATATTTATAGGCGCTTGAGAAGATGACCGTTGAGCGCATTTAATGCTTTGCGTGTTCCGTACAGCTTTGCATTTAATGTTTCACGCTTTTGTCAACTACCTCGAGCCTTGTTCACGATGTGTCTACTGACGTTGCCTTTAATAGCTTCCAACGTTCCTTTTGTCAGTCAGCGTAGCCTGCCACCTGTACTTTCTTCTGATCTGATGCTTGTGAATAAAATATTTGAATATCATCAGAGTCAAACAGCTTGGTGCATAGCATCTTCTTGTCTTCTGACCTTGAAGTGCTTCTGAGCGTGATACCATGAGAACTTCAGTGCTTCTGCTTCTGACCTCAAGTTCTTCTGATGCTTCCATAGACCCATGTTCTGATTCTGCCTTTACCATCTTCTGATGTCTTGCCAGACCATGTTCTGATGTTGCATGCTGAACCTTCTGAGACAAAGCTTCTGAGCGCTGATTTGTGCATACTCTTTATATATTTTCTGAAAGGGAAATTGCAATGTATTAGAGTACCACATTATCTCACACAAAATTCATATCCCTGTTATCATCAAAACTAAGAATATTGATCAGAACAAATCTTTTTCTAACGGCAGGTTTTGACTTTAAGCAACTTATGTTATCCCCATCATGTTTTGGTTGACAACAAAGTGAAGCCTCTTTATTTGAGCAAGTTTGTACGTTTCCACATATCAATCTTATCTTCAAAGCAAGTGGTAATCTCTCAGGCTTTATGAACTTCTTGATTCCAAGTGGAAGAAGCTCAGCAAATGATAAGTCGCTTCAGTGTAAGTGACAGTTTGCATCCAAGTGGAAGAAGCTCAGCAAATGGTAAGTCGCTTTAGCAGAAGTGACAGTTTTCATCAAGTTAATGGAAAAAGCTCAGCAAATGGTAAGTCGCTTCAGTATAAGTGACAGTTTGCATCCAAGTGGATGAAGCTCAGCAAATGGTAAGTCGCTTCAGTGTAAGTGACAGTTTGCATCCAAGTGGAAGAAGCTCAGCAAATGGTAAGTCGCTTCAGTATAAGTGACAGTTTGCATCCAAGTGGAAGAAGCTCAGCAAATGGTAAGTCTCTTCAGTATGAGTGACAGTTTGCATCCAAGTGGAAGAAGCTCAGCAAATGGTAAGTCTCTTCAGTGTAAGTGACAGTTTGCATCCAAGTGGAAGAAGCTCAGCAAATGGTAAGTCGCTTCAGTGTAAGTGACAGTTTGCACCCAAGTGGAAGAAGCTCAGCAAATGGTAAGTCGCTTCAGTATAAGTGACAGTTTGCATCCAAGTGGAAGAAGCTTAGCAAATGGTAAGTCGCTTCAGTATAAGTGACAGTTTGCATCCAAGTGGAAGAAGCTCAGCAAATGGTAAGTCTCTTCATTGTAAGTGACAATTTGCATCCAAGTGGAAGAAGCTCAGCAAATGGAAAGTCGCTTCAGTGTAAGTGACAGTTTGCATCCAGTTAATGGAAGAAGCTTGGCAAATGGTAAGTCCCTTCATCAGAAGTGACAGTTTGCATCCAGTACCTTTTCTCAAGCCATGTCCTTGATTAAAGAAGAAGTTGATCCCTATTCTTAGCGGCAGCTTATTATTCTCAGCAGCTCATCGTCAACTATTGAGGCGGTAATTCAATTTTCTCTACCTTCAACTATTGAGTTGATAGCTTACCGTCAACCATTGAGTCGGTAATTCTCCTCCTACCTTCAGTAAAAGTTGGTAGTCCATCTTCAGTAAAAGTTGGTGTTTTCTCTTATCCCCAGCGAAAGTTGATGCTTTAACCTCTCTGGTGCGAAATATTTTCCCCGGGGAAGTTTCTTTTCCCAACAAAGTCTCATTTCTCCAATGAAGTCTTGTTTTCCCAGTGGAGTTCTTCCCGCAAGACATTTGTTTCAATTGTGTGTTTTATATATTTAAGTCTCTTCAATCTCGTCAAAACAAAGATTTGCAATCATCGTATCTCCGGATCGAAGAAACTTAAATAGGGGCATCTGTCATACCCTAATTTTTGACCCTAAGATCATACATCATTCGCATATCAATCATCAATCAAAAGTTTCAACTTAAAACTCTGCTTGTGATGTTGTGCTCAATTCATCTGCAAGGGAATCATCGAGCACCCATGTTTTAGTTTGTATATATTGTTTTACTAACCAAAATACCAAAAATATTGCCTTGTGCTTTTGGATGTTTGTGTTTTGTAGGTACCAAGTCAAAGTATCCTTCAAAAAGGGCATTTTTCAACAATTTCACTGTGCAAATCAATTTGCATAAGGTGTAAATCGATTTACACAACTGTTTCTGCACCAGATTTGCTTCTGCCATCAGTGCAAATCGATTTGCATAAGACAGCAATCGATTTGCATAACTGTTTTTGCCCCAGATTTTGCCTTTTTCAGCAATGTAAATAGATTTGCATAAAGTGTAAATCGATTGCACCAGTGCGAATTTGGAAAAATGAAGGCAAATTTCAGCTTTTGGAAGTGTTGACATCATTTGCAAGCATGGGAAGCATGACTTAGATCTTGTATTTGATTGCCTACATCATTTGATCATAAACCCTCATGTGATTGCATCATGACCATTAGATCTCTTTTTTGGCTCCAAACCCATCTCCCAAGCCTAATTCTATTTTCCAATCCTAACTCCAAACCACAAAAATTCCCAAGCCTAGCTCCTATAAATTGAGCCATTCCCCTCTTCATTTTTCAAGCTTTGATAGCCAAGAAAACTGTTGCTCTTTCTCTCCTCACCTCTTCCAAACCCCTCACTCAAAGCTCTCTTTTTCTTCCATAAAAATTAGTGAGTCACATCTTGAACCTCACTAATTTAGAGCTAAACCTCCATCTAAACATCACTTTCTTCATCAATTGTGAGAGATCAAGGCTTGTGGTTGTGTGTTCTTGAAGAAGATTCAAAGTTTGTGAAAGATTTGGTAAAATTCTAGATCCTTTCCATAATTCAAGATGTGATCCATTGTTGTTTATGTTTGATGCACCTTTGGTGCTACATTGCTGAGTTTTGCTTGCTTACTTGATACATTTTCGTGCACAAATTGATCCAAGATCACAATGTGTTTGGTTTTATGTTTAAACAAGTTTTCTTCTCTTTATTTGCTTTTTTTTTGAAAAACTGTGTTGTGCAAATCGATTTACATCTGGTGCAAATCGATTTACATAACTGAAAAACTGCGCAGATTTGAAAACAGAGTTATGTAAATCGATTTACACTCTGTGCAAATCGATTTACATCTGAGCAGAATGTGTTTTTTTGCCTTTTTAAAGCTTGTTTTGGTTCTAACTCTTCTTCTACTCCATTATTTTGATATTTTCTTTGAATCACAAGTTAGAGGCCTAATTTATCTCTAATTTCAATGGACTTAGGGCGTCGATAGGATGAGAATCCAAATCCGCAAAATTAAGTGATTGAAATTATGGATGAAAGGAGCTTTTGAATGTGGTTCCATCTTTTACTTCTTTTTATTTTGATCGATGAAAGTCTTAATGCCTTGAGAATTCTTATGGATTTTTGGTAAAGACTATATCGCTCCCTATTTTTCTTTTCGTGCGGTATCACTTCCGGAGAGTGATCTACATATCACTTCTCTCGCATGCATTAGCACATAAAGTTTTGACCGGCCTCGTTGTAGGGTGATTTCTACATAAATCACTTGGCGATCTGCTTAACATAACGCAATATTTTGTGTCCCGAATAAAAAAATATCAAATATGGAAGAGAATTGTATGCGGTTGATTTAAGACTTATGGAAATTTATCGTGTAGTCGCTATGATTTTGTCAAGCTTCTGATAAAGTTCCATTGAATTTAAATCCGAGAACATCCTTCACTCACCATCGATCTTTATTACTAACTTTGATAACATACTTGACAAGTTTCAAGATGGTTATCTTTAACATCTAACAATTGACTTTAATTTCCGCAATTTATTATATTGCTCTTTATATTTTGCTTTATGCTTTATCATTTCATCATATTTACATTCCGCTATTTTCTCTTTGTCCATTTGGACGTATTGTTTATGTTTCCGCTATTTTCTTTTGTCCACTTGGACCATACTTTACTTTTATGCTAAAACACTAATAAACAACAAAAAAAATATAAAAAACGCTTAAGGCTCTCTTTCGGACTATTGGTTACTATCCCGAGCATTTTGGAGATTCGGACTTGTGGACTTAGTGCCTCTGGACCCTTATTCTGTTATTACTCTGCTGTTATTCTGTCTGTCTGGCATTGGATTGTTGTCTGTTTGTCTATGCAGGTATTTCCTTGAAAGTCCTTGATGGTTAATTCCAAGGCATTGAGATAAGGATTTTACCCGAAAACAGCCGTTACTCTGCCCAATTTTCGTCAGAATTTTAATGTGCTTAATGCAAAAGTGGTGCTAAGATAATAAGTTCATCTGGATCCCCAAGTAATGTGTTGGTTTAGTGTTCGATATTCCAAAGGATGGGAAATCTACGTTGACTCTTAATGTCAAGTGTTGGCTTCTTATTTCGGTTAGACCGTTCTTTTCCTTAGCTTTTATCTTACGTAATAGGATAGCCTCTTCATCTCCTCCCCTTCTTTAATTTTCAAAATCTTCTCCCTTTTTACAACACCTTCTTATGTTTGCAATCTTTTCAAAACTTTTTCTTTTAAAATATCTTTTGCCCTTAGTGGCCCCTTTTTTTCAAAAAGTTTAGACACGATTAATTGTTGAAACGAGTGGTTATACCCCACGATTTTGAAATTGATTGATATAATGAGATCTTTTCCGCGTGAGAGAGCTAGTGGCATACTCGTCGATTTTATCCGAGTTGGAGCCCTTCTTTCATTTGCGATGCAAAGAACTCGTTTGTTCTCATGCTCAAGATCAATGGCTGAGTATTTCTCTCCGACGACAATAAAGTGTTTATTCGTTTTTTTAAAATGTTTTCCCTTTAAGCGGAACTACATTAGCTCTGACTTCTCCATTGCACCGAGGAGGTATGTAGGCACAAGGCTTAATGCCTTGTCGAGCTTACTTTTTTAAAATAAAGCAAACTCTCTTTTTTAGCACACACGACACAGATTTTCAAAAAGGTTCCTGGGGAATACCACAGATATGAGGGGTGCTTAAAACCTTCCCCTTGTATAATCAACACCCGAACCTGAGTTCTCTTTTTGTTTTAAAAACAAATTTTGGGTTTTACGTTCTTTTCCCTTTTCTTTTGGAAACAATAAAGCGCGGTGGCGATTTCAAATGAAATATTGAGTCAAGTCAATCCTATGGCTTAGATCTCAGATTTTCCCCGCTACATCCACCACTAACCTTTTATTTTCAAATTTATTTTGTTTTGTCTGATCTATTAACAACTTGACATCGCAGCTCACTTGGCAACTATATGGCGCTAGCAATTCTGAAGGAAGGGTTTCGAACCCCACGCAAGACATCTCATTTTTTTTATAAATTGTATGTCATGGTTTGCCTGCAGATTCAGCGTTAACCCCTCATACTTGTCCACAATGCACCCTCAGATCCGGTCCATTGGATCCAGCGACCAGCAAATCAAACGCTCAGATCTTGTAGCTCCATGGTGCTCCCACAGAGACACACCACACTGGATCCCAGCGTCTTCCTTTTGATTCTTTCTATTTTATTTTGTTTCTCTAATTTGTTTTAACTAACCTTTCTAATTAAACCCTTTATGGATTAACCCAGCTAACTAACCTAGGTATTTAGGACTAACTTCCTCTCACTTAATCTTAAAGTGGCTAATTTTTAAATTTTTTATTATTTAACTAGGTTTTCATTTAATTAATTTGGTTAGTCAATTAAGACTAGAAAATTATCGAAAATAATTAGTGTTTTTAGGGTTTTATTTAATTAATTATTAACAAAATTTTTTAGTTAGTTTTAATTAGGATAACTTCTTGAATTACCATTAGACATTAGATTATTTAATATAATCCAATTAATTTAGAACTAGGGTAATTTAGAATTAGTTTAACAATTAATTAATTTAGGTTTTCACTCCAATTTCAATTCCCGATTCTACTCTCACCTCATACTCCAATGTTTGATGCATGCTTGTTTTAATTGTAATTATTTAATTGTTTACTTCTTTATTTAAATACTAGAAATCAATGTATAGGTTGCATGGGTATTTTTTGTAATAGCCTAGGATTTAATTTCCGCGTTTTTATTTTCCGCACATATAAACTGCTAATATAACTGTTTAGATGCATGACTAATAGGATTGTATGGCAAGATTAATCAATTAACTGCTAGATCACTAACTCAAAGATAAATATCTAAATATAAAACACTTCTTATTACTTTGTACACACCCACCTCTAGGGTTTCCCCTCTTGGTTGCCTTTCGATAAAAATAGTCAAGTCCCTTCGAACGTAGGGATGCCTTAGCCCATGTTGCCTTCGATTCAAAATCACCATGTCCCGCCGATTTAAAGATCATAGTCCCTTTGATGTCGCCTTCGGTATAAATGATCTAGTCCCTCTATTAAATGGTGATAGTCCCTTCGATGGCTAAGGTATCTCTACTCGTTGCCTTTATTACTATTCATATCTCATAGGACTTCCTACCCTCTTTATGGTACGGATAGTCCCTATGACGATTCGATGACCCTTCGATGACCCGCACATCCAATGTATAGGACTACCTACCCTCAAATGGTATGGATAGTACTATCGCCCAAGGAAAGCCTTAATGAACAGGAAAGACCTTACGAACTTAGGGTAGGAACTCTTAAGTGCTTGCTCACGATCAATTCAAATCAAATACTTTTCACACCCCGTTTTCTAACGTTTTCTTTTTAGACATTCTCAAAATCAAATTGTTTTTCTAAACACACACGACACCTTTCAAAACATTTCAAACAAACAAGTGAGCTAAGCAACTAAGAACCCGTAGATAACTACGGATGAAAAGGGTGCTTACACCTTCCCTTTTCATAACCTACCCCCCGAACTCAATCTCTTTTCAAAGAAGGTATTTCCTGTTCTTTTATACCTTTCCTAATTGGGTAAAATAAAAGTCGGTGGCGACTCTTGCTCACCGTAACATTGTTTGCGAAATAAAATAAAAAATTCAGTTCACCGAGTTATAGAACTGGCGACTCTGCTGGGGATTAAATAAAAAGAGGGGTTACCTTAGAGCTAGTTCACTTTAATAAATGTTTGTTTGTTTGCTTTATGTTTAAAGGCTGTTTTGGGTATTCTGTTGTGTGAAAGATCCTACACCCGAATCTAGTGTACCTTAGGTATGTGGCAATAGACCAAGGAAACTGTACGACATGTATCGATATGGTTGATCTGGTGGCCACCGTTAGTATGATGCTTTGGTTTGTCTTGATTTCCCTTGAAAGTGATCGAGGAGACATTTGGCTGCCGTGTGGTGTCATTAAGCACTAATTTGCCCTTAGAACACTAGTTGAACTTGACTTTGGCCTATAGGAAGTAGCGAGATGGCTGGCTTTGGATTCCTGACTGAAGCCGATTGATGCTCGATGCTACACTCATTGATATTGGACTCTAGGGATGTTTTTGGCTGGCCGATCGAGTGCCATGTTGAGATAATGCCCGCGAGAAAGATCAGGGATATGAGCACCATAGAACCCGGTTACAATCTAGGACAGGTTGAACCAACTAAACTTCAGTGGGGAGGGTACTTACCTACAGACTTCATGCAAGCCTTCAAACCTAAGGACACTTGTGTGACCTGCTTGTGTGTGTTACTAACGCTTTGGTTTCCTTGCAGGTTTTCCTTGTAGGACTTGTTTGTCCTTATTACCTTACGTTTTGCCTGATGCATTGCATTTGCATAACATCATGACATCATGACATCATAACATCACATGTTAACTAACCCTTTCAAGTATCTTAGGAATTTAGGGCGCACAATTCCAGGTGCTCTTATCAAGGACCGAATTCATATCAAGGGGCAAGAGAATTTATTTTCCTCTCGCCAAGTACGTTCAAATTTAAAGGTACCCCAAATCAGAGGCTATGACCCACTCGATATGGTGAGCTTGATTCCCATAAAAGAACATCCAAGAATCAGAGTTCTTCAAACGGAGAAGCGATCAAATCATTTTCTAATGTTGCTAACTAAATTCTTTAAAGATCCTTGAAAACCTTGCATTTGCATATCATAACATTGCATCACAGGTTTCTACCACAGGTTTCTCACCTCCTTGCTGTTTATTTCAGCATCATGAATCTCGAGCAGTCAGTGGAAGATCTTCAAGCCCAGAATGCCCAATTTCAAGATCTGATCCTGAACTTGTCCAAGGGGCAAGACGAGTTGAAAGCACTCCTAACCAAGAAGGAGAAAAAGTCCAGAAGATTTGTGGGTGTCCTTAATATGGGAAGAGGATTCCGAGGTCTGCTCAAGAAGGCTGAAGAAGTCAAGATCCCTGAAGACAATGACAAATATGACAATGCTAGCATCAAGACTGACGCTAAAAGTAATCATGACTGTGTCCAACCCTCTGAGAAAGAAGAGGACTATTACTATGAGGACGGATATCCTGATGAGAAATACCAGATGCTGGAAGAACGCATGAAAGCTATGGAGATTTAAAGAGTTCCCGGTCTGGACTTTGAAGAATTAGGACTCGTCTCTGGAGTTGTCATCCCTCCGAAATTCAAGATTCTGACTTTTGCTAAATATGACGGAGTCTCTTGTCCTAAGCTGCACTTGAAATCATATGTGAGGAAGATTCAGCCTCACACCGCTGACAAGATGCTATGGGTTCACTGCTTCCAAGAGAGTTTGTCTGGAACTCAACTTGAATGGTACTATCAACTGGAGGGTGTAACACCCTTCTAATACCCCGCATAATTATTTAAACAGTAATCAGAGTAAACATGAAAAGGGCATTACAACTTCCATATAATCAAAATAATACTCATGTCATGCCATAAAAGAGAACGTTAAACCCAAATATCATTCAGATCGTCATGTTAACACAGCGGAAATATATTTAACATCTGAACAATGCAACATCCAAAGTCATGGACTTAAAACACCACCATAATAAAATACTGAAATAAAAAGAGTTCAACAAATAACTCTAAACAACGTCCCCAGTGTTACACGACCAGAGCATGACACAGACCCAACTGACTCTAATGAACTACTTGACGAGCTAATCCTCACCAAGTACAAGAGCTACTCCTCAATCTGAAAAATAACAACAGTAAGGGTGAGTCTCATTCACATTTAACTAATGTTATAAGATATAGATAATAAAATATCATTTCACATGCCATTCACCCAATCACAGTTACGATCAGATTCAAACCATACAATCAGTAAGCAAACAACCAATCAACACATTTTATAACATTGGGCAATCTTCCATTCATGTTATAATAGCACAAACAGCCTAATGCAATGCAACTACATGCATGTGGTACCAAAATCTGGGATAACCCAACTCACCGACCCACCATCGTCAAGGATACGGTAACACCCACTCACTAATTCCACACAATGGGAATTAGCTACCACTGATCCACCATCGTCAAGGACCAGCCACATAATGATCATGAATGCATGCATCAACCATAACATGCTCATCACCCACATAAATCGACCAAATGTCATAATCATCAATTACCATAATAAATAGCCACACACAATCATGCTATTCCTCAACCATAGTAAAACACATATTTTATACCAACAATACATGTATAACAAACACCGGTTACAACCACAACATCATACAGGTAAAACATTCATTAGTGTACATATAAGCATAAACCACCACAACCAAATAAAATCGAGTGTTTTAAAATAATTCGAGTCACAACTCAAAACACCATTTTATTATATAAATTATTTTATTAACTTCACTATACTCGAAACGGCTCCAAAATCCGGCTTACGGTTTAAAAGTTACACCTCTTTAAACTTTTCAAAAACGGCCTGTCGCCAACAGCACGCGGCGCCACACACAGTTCGCGGCGCGGAACGAATAGAAACTACGCCTTCGCGGCGCAAACGAAGGTCCGCGGCGCGTACTGAACACAACCAAACTTCCTGGCTTTCTACCAAGCAGTTCGCGGCGCCAACTCCTGGACGCGGCGCGAACTGGCAATTTCCAGAACTCCGAATCGCAGAAAACAGCCTACGATTTTGCCCTTCCTTCACCAAGTCATTACCAAACCAATCCCATTCCAACCAGATTTCGCATACAGTGAAACAAGCACATATTATAACACATTATAATACATTTAAATCATCTAGTTAACACCATACATGATCAACACAATCATTACCAATCAATTCTCCCAAAACCTAACATTTCTACAACCTAAGCATAACTCAATTGGTACGATTAACATGATCAATTCTATCATACTACCCATAACCCCATAATAGAAGATAAACGGAAGAGTCCCCCCTTACCTGAAGGTTGATTCTTCGCTCTTCCTCTTGTCGCACTTCTCCGCTCCTCTTCTCTTTTCACGTTCAAGCTTTTCTCTTCTCCTTAGTTCTATTCCTCTTTCCCACAATTCCTCTATTTTGTGGAAAATAAAATAAAACTATTTTAATTAGTAGTAGGGCCTACCAATACACCCCCCCTCTTTACTAATCACGACTTAAGCCCATTTGCTTAATTTCTCCATAGCTCTCAATCATTCCAAATAATTCCAAATAATTCTCCATAATTCAATTAAATAAAATTTAAAATTAAATTATGAAAATATGGAGTGTTACAACTCTCCCCCACTAAAAGAGTTTTCGTCCTCGAAAACATACCTTAGGCAAATAACTCTGGATAGGAATCCTTCATCTGACTTTTCAGTTCCCAAGTCACATTCCCACCTGCTGGTCCTTCCTAAGCGACTTTGACCAGTTCTATCTCTTTGCCACGCAATTGTTTCAGCTCTCGATCTTCAATCCTCATAGGCAAAGCTTCAACTGTCATGTTATCCTTCACCTGTACATCATCTACCTTGATTACATGAGATGGATCCGCAATGTATTTCCTCAACTGCGGCACGTGGAATACATCATGCAAATTCGCAAGCGTTGGTGGCAACACAATACGATAAGCTACCTCTCCAATCCTTTCTGTAATCTGATACGGACCAATGAAACACGGAGTCAACTTCCTTGATTTCAATGCTCTACCAACACCTGTTGTAGGAGTCACCCTCAAGAACACATGACCTCCTTGAAATTCAAGTGTCCTTCGTCTTTTATCATGGTAGCTTTTCTGGCGACTCTGAGAAGCCTTCATCTTCTCTTGAATCAATTTAATCTTCTCCGTGGTCTCTTGTACAATTTCTGGTCCAATCACCATACTCTCACCCGATTCATACCAACACAAAGGTGTTCTACATCTCATACCATACAAAGCTTCAAATGGAGCCATACCAATGCTCGAATGAAAACTATTGTTGTAGGTAAATTCAATCAACGGAAAATAACTATCCCATGCACCGCCTTTTTCCAATACACAAGCACGTAACAAATCTTCCAATGACTGAATTGTCCTCTCAGTCTGACCATCAGTCTGCGGATGATAAGCAAAACTCAATCTCAGCTTAGTACCCAAAGCCTTCTGCAAACCTTCCCAGAATCTGGATGTAAACCTTGGATCTCTATCTGACACGATACTCGAAGAAATACCATGTAAACTCACTATCTTCTCTATATACAATTGAGCCAGCTTCTCCATCGGGTAATCCATTCTCATTGGTATAAAGTGAGCAGACTTCGTCAACCTGTCCACAATAACCCAAATAGCTTCACAATTCTTCACCGTCCTCGACAAACCAGAAACAAAATCCATAGATATACTATCCCACTTCCATTCCGGAATAAATAACGGTTGCATAGCTCCATACGGCTTCTGATGTTCAATCTTCGACTTCTGGCAAGTCAAACAAGCATAAAAAAAATTCAGCTATTTCCTTTTTCATTCCAGGCCACCATAACAGCTTCTTTAAGTCATGATACATCTTGGTAGCACCAGGATGAATACTCAATCCGCTACGATGTCCCTCCTCAAGAATGCTTCTTCTCAATTCGGCAACATCAGGAACACAAACACGATTACCAAACCTCATTATACCATTCTCGTTGATTCTGAATTCACCTCCTTTATCTTGGTTAATCAGAGTCAACTTATCAACCAACTCTACATCAGTCTTCTGACCCTCTCGAATTTCCTCAAGAATACCACTAGTCAGCCTCAACATACCCAATTTAACACTGGTAGGAGTGTCTTCACATACTAAACTCAAATCTCTGAATTGCTCAATTAAATCCAATTCTCTCACCATAAGCATAGACATATGCAGGGACTTCCTACTCAATGCATCGGCAACAACATTTGCTTTACCCGGATGATAATTCAGTTCAAAATCATAATCCTTGAGAAATTCTAACCATCTTCTTTGTCTCATATTTAGCTCTTTTTGATCAAAGTAATACTTCAGACTCTTGTGATCACTAAATACTTCAAACCTTGAACCATATAGATAATGCCTCCACAGCTTCAACACAAATACAACTGCTGCCAACTCTAAGTCGTGAGTCGGATAATTCTTCTCATGCACTTTGAGTTGTCTCGACGCATAAGCGACTACCTGTTGATTATGCATTAGCACACCTCCTAATCCCATCAATGAAGCATCACAATACACAACAAAAGATTCCGCCGGGTTCGGCAAAATCAAGATCGGCGCATTAGTTAGCCTCCTCTTCAGCTCTTGGAATCCTTCTTCACATTTCGAATCCCAGATGAACGCTTGACCCTTCCTAGTCAACTTAGTTAACGGTAACGCTAACTTTGAAAAACCTTCATTGAACTTTCTATAGTAACACGCAAGACCAAGGAAACTACGGATTTCGGAAACTGACTTCGGAGCTTCCCGCTAAACACTGCTTCTACTTTCGTTGGGTCAACGGTAATACCATCCTTAGAAATTACATGCCCAAGAAAGCTTACTTCATTTAACCAGAACTCACACTTTGACAGCTTCGCATAAAGTTTCTTTTCCTTCAATAGTTCCAATACCACTCTAAGATGATCTGCATGCTCTTCTTCATTCTTAGAATATATTAAAATATCATCGATAAATACTACTACGAACTGGTCGAGATAGGGATGAAAAATCCTATTCATATATTCCATAAAAACACCAAGTGCATTCGTAACTCCAGACGGCATCACAGTGTATTCGTAATGACCATACCTCGTTCTAAATGCAGTCTTCTGAATATCGTCAGTCTTCACGCAGATCTGATGATATCCCGACCTCAAGTCAATCTTACTGAACACGCACGCCCCAACCAGTTGATCCATTAGATCATCGATCCTCGGCAACGGATACCGATTTTTTATAGTAACTTTATTCAACTGTCTATAATCCACACATAACCTCATCGAGCCTTCTTTCTTCTTTACTAGTAATATCGGTGCACCCCACGGTGAAACACTAGGACGAATAAATTCCTTCTCAAGTAACTCTTCCAATTGACTCTTCAATTCAGTCAATTCAGATGCCGACATATGATACAGTGCCATCGACACAGGATTAGTCCCAGGAATTAACTCAATAGCAAATTCCACTTCTCTCTCAGGTGGCAACTCTCTAACATTTTCTGGAAAGACTTCGGGAAAGTCGCATACTACCGGTAATTCACTTCTCACTACCTTCCCTTTCACTTCCATGGATGCAATCAACATAAACACGGCAGCCCCGTCCTTAACTGCTTCTTTTATCTGCCTAGCGGTCATCGCCAAACCTTCTACACTTTCATCTTCAGGAAAAATAACCGTCTTCGAGAAACAATTGATATGAACCCGATTGAATTGTAACCAATTCATTCCCAAAATAACATCGAGTTGCTCCAACGGAAGGCACACTAAATCCATTCCGAATTCTCTACCAAAAATATCAATTGGACAGTTCAAACAAGCAAACGAAGTAGTCACTGAACCCGACGCAGGAGTGTCAATGATCATACTTCCATTAATATCAGATATTTACAAGTTCAGTCGTTTAGCACAATCCAACGAAATAAACGAGTGAGTTGCCCCAGTATCTATAATTGCAATTAAAGGAGTGCCATGAATAAAACATGTACCTTTAATTAACCGATCTTCTGGAGTAGTCTCGGAACCAGATAAGACGAACACCTTACCACCAGCTTGATTCTTCCTCGGCGTAGGACACTTAGGACTAATATGGCCCTCTTCTCCGCAGTTGAAACAAGTTATAGTGTTCCCTTTGCACTCAATAGCAATGTGACCTGCCTTTCCACACCTATAGCACATTTTTTCTTCACTTTTGCACTCGTGAATGCGATGTCCAGGTTCTCCACACTTAAAGCACTTGATATGGGCACTAGAGTCTCCCCCACTAGGCTTCTTCCAACCTCTAGCTTTCTGGTTACCTCTACCATATGGCTTACCACGATCCATATGCTTCTTCCCTTTCCTGTCGACTAACTCGCGAGAGTGCGACGACTTCAGCTTAAGATTGTCCTCTTCAAAGATTCGGCTGCAGTCAACCAAATTAACAAACCTGCGAATCCGCTGATATCTGATACCCTGTTTAATCTCGTCACGAAGACCATTCTCAAACTTAACACACTTCGAGAACTCGCTAGCCTCATCATTGTTGTAGTGGACATAATACTTTGCCAACTCAACAAACTTGGACGCATACTCTGGCACAGTCATGTTACCTTGCGCCAGCTCTAGAAATTCAACTTCCTTCCTGCCTCTAACATCCTCAGGAAAGTACCTCCGTAAGAACTCTCTCTTGAACACAGCCCAAGTAATTGCAACACCAGCAGCTTGCAGTTCGTCCCTACTAGCCATCCACCAATCATCAGCTTCTTCAGACAGCATGTGAGTACCATATCTCACCTTCAGATTTTCGTCACAATCAATCACCCGGAAGATCCTCTCAATTTCCTTTAGCCACTTCTGAGCGCCTTCGGGATCTTGAGTGCCTTTGAACAATGGAGGGTTGTTCCTCTGAAAACTGTTCAGCTGCCTGTCAGCACCAATTCCAGCCCCATTGGCATTCCCTCCCAACACACCAACAATCATACCCAGAGCCTCAGCAATCGTGTCGTCGTTTCTTCCTCCTCTTCCGGCCATTGTTCTGCTAAGTATAAAACAATATTTATTAGAACAAGAAGTATCGACAGTGTCAATCTTACACTAATCGCATACGAGGGATTAATTCGACACTATGACTCTGACTCAAACGACCGACTATGCTCTGATACCACTATTGTAACACCCTTCTAGTACCCCGCATAATTATTTAAACAGTAATCAGAGTAAACATGAAAAGGGCATTACAACTTCCATATAATCAAAATAATACTCATGTCATGCCATAAAAGAGAACGTTAAACCTAAATATCATTCAGATCGTCATGTTAACACAGCGGAAATATATTTAACATCTGAACAATGCAACATCCAAAGTCATAGACTTAAAACACCACCATAATAAAATACTGAAATAAAAAGAGTTCAACAAATAACTCTAAACAACGTCCCCAGTGTTACACGACCAGAGCATGACACAGACCCAACTGACTCTAATGAACTACTTGACGAGCTAATCCTCACCAAGTACAAGAGCTACTCCTCAATCTGAAAAATAAAAACAGTAAGGGTGAGTCTCATTCACATTTAACTAATGTTATAAGATATAGATAATAAAATATCATTTCACATGCCATTCACCCAATCACAGTTACGATCAGATTCAAACCATACAATCAGTAAGCAAACAACCAATCAACACATATTATAACATTGGACAATCTTCCATTCATGTTATAATAGCACAAATAGCCTAATGCAATGCAACTACATGCATGTGGTACCAAAATTTGGGATAACCCAACTCACCGACCCACCATCGTCAAGGATACGGTAACACCCACTCACTAATTCCACACAATGGGAATTAGCTACCACTGATCCACCATCGTCAAGGACCAGCCACATAATGATTATGAATGCATGCATCAACCATAACATGCTCATCACCCACATAAATCGACCAAATGTCATAATCATCAATTACCATAATAAATAGCCACACACAATCATGCTATTCCTCAACCATAGTAAAACACATATTTTATACCAACAATACATGTATAACAAACACCGGTTACAACCAAAACATCATACAGGTAAAACATTCATTAGTGTACCTATAAGCATAAACCACCACAACCAAATAAAATCGAGTGTTTTAAAATAATTCGAGTCACAACTCAAAACACCATTTTATTATATAAATTATTTGATTAGCTTCACTATACTCGAAACGGCTCCAAAATCCGGCTTACGGTTTAAAAGTTACACCTCTTTAAACTTTTCAAAAACGGCCTGTCGCCAACAGCACGCGGCGCCACACACAGTTCGCGGCGCGGAACGAATAGAAACTACGCCTTCGCAACGCAAACGAAGGTCCGCGGCGCATACTGAACACAACCAAACTTCCTTGCTTTCTGCCAAGCAGTTTGCGGCGCCAACTCCTGGACGCGGCGCCAACTGGCGATTTCCAGAACTCAGAATCGCAGAAAACAGCCTGCAATTTTGCCCTTCCTTCACCAAGTCATTACCAAACCAATCCCATTCCAACCAGATTTCGCATACAGTGAAACAAGCACATATTATAACACATTATAATACATTTAAATCATCTAGTTAACACCATACATGATCAACACAATCATTACCAATCAATTCTCCCAAAACCTAACATTTCTACAACCTAAGCATAACTCAATTGGTACGATTAACATGATCAATTCTATCATACTACCTATAACCCCATAATAGAAGATAAACGGAAGAGTCCCCCCTTACCTGAAGGTTGATTCTTCGCTCTTCCTCTTGTCGCACTTCTCCGCTCCTCTTCTCTTTTCACGTTCAAGCTTTTCTCTTCTCCTTAGTTCTATTCCTCTTTCCCACAATTCCTCTATTTTGTGGAAAATAAAATAAAACTATTTTAATTAGTAGTAGGGCCTACCAATACACCCCCCCCCCCTCTTTACTAATCACGACTTAAGCCCATTTACTTAATTTCTCCATAGCTCTCAATTATTCAAAATAATTCCAAATAATTCTCCATAATTCAATTAAATAAAATTTAAAATTAAATTATGAAAATATGGAGTGTTACAGAGGGTGCCAACATTCACACATGGGAAGACTTGGCTGTTGCTTTCTACAAGCAATACCAATACAATATTGATCTCGCGCCAACTCGTACACAATTACAAAGCATGTCCATGGGATCTAACGAAAGCTTCAAAGAATATGCTCAGAAGTGGAGAGACTTGGATGGTAGAGTTCAACCCCCTTTGGCTGACTGAGAGTTAATTGACATGTTCATGAGTACACTGACTGGTCCTTTCTACAGTTATTTATTTGGAAGCTCTTCATCTGGTTTCACCGACCTCATACTGAGTGGGGAACGTGTCGAAAGCGGTATCCGAAGTGGAAAAATTTCGGTGGCTACATCTTCAGGTGCTGTAAAAAGGCCATATAATGGGAAGAATGAATCCAACACTGTCGGGGCAGTCCTGGTCTCTAGTCAGGCACCAACACAACAACCACAGGAAGATCAGCGTAAGCAACAAGGTGGCCAACGTACTTGGAAATCCAAACCTAAAAGGTCATTTACTCCACTGCATATGCCATTGTCCCAAGCTTTGCAACACCTTCTCAATCAGATCCTGATAACTCTACTGCCTCCATATTCAGCTCCAGCTAACCCCGCTCCCGGGTACAAGCATAATGCAAGATGTGCTTATCATTCAAACAGTCCTGGTCATGATACAGAGGATTATGGGCCATTGAAACATAAAATTCAATACTTGATTGAAGAAGGGATCGTTGAATTCGTCCAGCCAGAAGAGCCTCATAAAGTCTAATGCATTGATATCCAGACGGATGGCCTTTTAGATCATTAGTTTATTTGCATTCGCAATTTCTTTCCCGTTTGTTTAAACATTCGTCTTATGTCAGACTCTATTTATTTTATAATAATCATTAATGCATTGCATACGTTTGTCTTGACTTATCTATTATTATTATTATTTCAAAACTTTGTTTTTACTGGGTTTTCTTTATGATATTCAACTCTCGCTAAAGTTGTGAGTCTTTTGAGGGAGGATGACGAAAATGATACCGCAATCTCATACAATATGCTTTTGAACAGACTATGCTGACGATGTACATGCATTGTTTCAATTCCTAAACAGTGGAGATATAAGGATTTTAAACCCTCGTCAACCCCTTTGAGCTTAAGGTGTAGGAGTTTTCTTTCACGTGCAAATTGAAACCCTTTAATCATAACCGGGGGCAGGGTAGTTACTCAGTTAACTCAATTATACTATCCGTTTTTTACAAAAATAATGATAGGTCCTCGCAACCATTAAGTCAGGCAGTCAATATCCATCAAAATAAAAATGTTAAGTCAAAACCTATGAAGGAGACTTATAAAAAATTAAGACATCCCGCTGACTGTAACTCCAAAATAAACAGTTCAGACAAAAGTTAGGGATAGAAAAGTCAAAAGGAGGTCACTACAAACCCTTGACAAAATAATATATTACAAAAGAAAGGGAAATAGATGACTGCCTTTTACTTCAGGTTTTTGAACCATCATAAACTGTCAGTATTACAATTCCAAAGTCTTTTGGAGCACGAACGCCCAGTTAGCTGAGCATAGGGCTGGAGAACATCACGAAGATTGGGATGGGTACAAATATACTTTGAGCCATTATCCTTTGTTTCTTAAACCCGTGAACCAAGCCACGTTACAACCCTTGAAAGTTCTAACTGAAGCATGGTTAGTTCGAAAGCGTAGTGTTACCAATGGTATCCTGACTCCTTAAGGTTTACCATAACTCCTAAGTTGATATCATGTTTTGAAAAATATCGCTTTCTTACATCTTTTGTTTTACTAAAAACGTTTTTGAACTTCAAGGCAGGCATATGCATTGCATTTTTATGAGTGTCATTATAAAACAACTTTGCCTACATAATTTCAAATCTTTGACATTAGGAAGAATCTGCATGGGGTACGACTAATGACTAAAAGTCCTCTTGACAGATAAAGTTGCAGAGACGTCTAGTGCGTTTGACTCGGTCAGCTAAAAGCTTGTATATACAAGGGGCATGACACATTATTATCCCACCTACCAGGGGCAATCGTGTCACGATTCATAAAATCTCTCAAAGACGCCGAACAACGATAAAAAGCTAGTCCATCACTGGGGGCACGTTACATCAGTCACAATTTTCAGCGAGAGCTGTTTAGCTACTAGTATCAGATGATGTTAGTATCTGTCTCTCCTTCGAAGTTCAAATTCTAGTAATCTCAAACATCAAGCATACTAGGTTACTGAATTCAGGGACAGGTAGACTCCCACAAGCGAAGGACCATATATGGTTAAAAACTGTTTTCCAACAGCAAGTACTCAAAGACATGGGGAAATGAAAATTGAAATCCCTAGGAATATTCCCCACAGAGCAGCGTTCACATAACAATTCTCAAGAAGTTATCTTCAAATAATCTCTTCCCCAACAAAGACGTGGTTCCCCAACAGAGTTTATATCTCCGACACTACCGGTTCTCCGACACAATCTTCTTCTCCAACAGGGTTTTTTCAAACTCACAATCCTAGTTAAAAGTTGACACTCACAGCGGAGCTCGATCAGATAGTACATCAGGATATTATTCTTCTCTCTTGTCCCCGGGATACATCAGAGTCAGATAACTCGAGTTACTCTCATCCCCAAGCGAAGATCAAAAATCCCCAGCTGGATATCCTCGAATGGAAGACAGGAACTCTCAATCACCTTGTCATCATCTCCAGCAGCATACAGAGATTTATTTTCTCAACCAGCGATTGCTATACAAAGTTACCAATATGCTTCGACTATATAGTCCATCCATGCATCATTTACAATACATACATAACATACATCATTCTCGTTTATTTCGAGAACCTCATTCACATTACATACGAAATTCTCGTTTATTTCGAGAACCTCGTTACATAATACATGCATCATGACAGTGCATAAAACTAATGTTTGCCTTTTCAGGTCATTCCCTAATCAAAAGAATATTATCATCCTAATATGAAGCAAAGATGATCGTATCAACGATTTAATTTTGAAATTCATTCTAGACACATGTCATACCCCAAAATTTGCCCATACTATTTCTCTTGGTCAAATTCAAATCAAGGCACATGGCTCAAAGACACCCCTCCTAAGCAAGGTTCAAGGAACTAGGGTTTTTGTTGTTCTGAGGAAAAATCAATGGATCAAAAGCTCCAAGGCCTCTCATATGGTCTATGATATTCTAAACTACTTCCATGACAAAATTCAGGGCTCAATTCAAAAGATTGATCACTCAATTGCTCAGAAAGTCAACAGTCGACTGGTTTGACCTAAAAGTCAACTGTGGTCAAAGTACAGTCAAAACTCCTGATTTTTTGTCAATATCCTTATTTTCAAGTATCATTCACCATTTAATCATGAATTGATCATGGTTCATCAAGGAAAGATCAGAAATCAACATATTCAAAAGTTTCTAAATTAGGGTTTTCATAGGAGAAAGTCAACTAAACTTTGACCAGCCATAACTCCCACATGGAACATCAGAAGTTTTCCATCCAAAGCTCATTTTGAGAGAAATTGAATTCTCTACAAGGTTATAGGACTCTTCAAGGTTTCTAAAAAGTCCTAGAACTCCCCCATACCCTAAAAATTGAGGGAGATATGCCTTGTCAAATTTGGACAAATTTGAGGAGGAAAATGTGAAACAAAAGGCTTCAAATTGAATTTATTTGCAAAGGAGCCCAACTTTTTATGGCCCAATCTTGATCCACAAGTCATCCAAAGCCCCAAATTTATTTACCACGAATTTTTAAGATTTATTTGATTTTATATGGATTTTTCATTCATTTAAAATTAATATAATTCAAATAATTCAAGTAAATATCAAAGATTTGTTTTGATTCAATTTCAATCATCAATAATGTCCCAAAATCCAATCAAATTTCGTGCACTTGATTATTGGGAGAATATTAGATCAATTTGGCCATATTTAGAAAGATTCATGAACCAATTTCAATCAATTTTTTTCTTAAATGCCAAGCAAGGATTCAATTGGATTCAAGTCCAAAATTGTACCCTAATTCCTTCTCCTATAAGAACATAACCTGAAAAGATCATTAAAGGACGAAATTTGGCTTCAAAGAACCCTAATCAAGTTCAAAAAAGTTCAAAGAATTCTCAAAATCGTTTTGGGGGTAGCGGCTTTAATCAAAGAATTCTGAAGATCCAAACACGCTCCTAACGATCTTTTGAAGCTGTGCCAATCATTACCAGGTCCTTAACCACGAGAATACACGTTCAAGAGGCCGAGGTTTGTTCAATTCTAACTTGAATCGATTATGTTAATTCATTCATCCATATTAAAAACTAGTTGCATATTTATGTTCGTGACGGTGTGTTGATTATTCCGGGAACTTTAATCACGTTTCTATGCATATCTGAGGCTAGTGCCATTGTTAGGGTTAGAGAGATCCAATTGGGGTTTTCCTTTTCAGGTAAAATTAGAACTAATGGCAGGTACCATTAGACTCGTGATGCTTGGACGATGGTAACCAAGGGTTCGCGACAAAATTTTTTTGTGTGTATGCGTTTTTATGATTTACAGTTTAATTTGCTACGAATTGGAATCGAGGCAAAAGCGTAGCTAAATTTCTAGGCCTTGTTCGTGAAGAAGATGACTCCGTGTCATCGTCTGATTGGCGCATTTGAAACAGAAAAGCGCGCGCTTTGTTTTTGGTTTTTTCTTTGATCCGGTATGTCTCACACACGCGTGTATGGTGCGCTTCCCTTCCATTAACCATCAGATCAAGCCAGCATCTCATCCAACGGACCAAAGCCTGCAGATGCACCATGTTCTTCACACGCCTGCCACACCAGATCATAAGCTAAGTTTTTTATAATTTTTTTTATCTTTAATTACATAACTTAGTATTTATTTTATTATTATATATATATATATATATATATATATATATATATATATATATATATATATATATATATATATATGTTTATATGTTTTTTTTCCATTAATAATTTTCCTAATAAACTTGTTTTCACTAAATTATTTTTTTTCAAATATTAAAATAAAATTTATATTTTAATTTATTTGATTTAAATTGATTTTATTTATTCAAATAATTTACTAAATCATAATTAATTTCTTTTAATTGATAAAAAATATGGTAAGGTCATATATTTAATCGAAATTTATTTATTTTCATCGATTTAATTAATTAGGTTGAAAAACCAATAATTAATTAAATTGATTATTTATTCTGTTAATTTTATTTAATTCGTACCCTAATCAGGGTTTACGAATATCACACCTACACTGAAAAATTCCCTTTTCTTTGTGCAGTTTCAAGGTTAGCACCAGGGTTTCCTCCGACTACGAACCATATCAGATCAAAGCTAAGTCCCTGATTCTATTCATTTAAATATTTATTTTTGCCTTTCAATTTAAATATTTATTTTTGCCCTTTCCATTTAAATATTCTTTTTTTCCTTTTAATTTAATTAGTTATTTTTGCCTTTTTGATCAATGAACTGGCCATACACTCACCCTTTTGTGTTTGTTTTTCCTTTTCCAAATTTTCAGGGTTGGCCAACCGTCAAAGATCGACTAGTCGGTAACCCTAAAACCTAACCTAATTTATTTTTCTTTCTTTTAAATTATTACTTTGTCATACCTGTTTCACTGTTGGTTCTATTATTCCTTTTCTCCCCTTCCCCATAATTTATTATGTAACTGCTTCGAGGTTGTATTGTTTGGCCTTGAAGGCACTTAAAACTGCATTATATTACTGCGTGGTTAGTAATTCTAGGGAGTGTAACCTTGAATTGAATTAGAGTCACTTAATTACAAGATAATTTATTCTGAATCTGATCACATGATTGATGCACCCACACACCTTTTATGGTACCCCTCTTGTTGCTTGTTGCCTGTTGCCTTGTGTTTTTAATGCAGAATAGCCAAGTCCCTCGAGTACGAGGATACCTCAGCAATGTTCCTCAGTTCATTCAAGATCATAAGTCCCTAATGAGGTATCCTCTGGTTGCCTAAACGAAAGGCTATTCTGATCCTTCCCTTAGACTACCTGCCCCCCCTATGGCATGGGACAGTCTTGTGGCGAACGATAATTCGATGACCCGTTAACCTCCAAATCAAAGGACTTCCTTACCCTCCTATGGTAGGGATAGCCCTGAAAGGCTAAAAAGAACATTTTTCATCTAACCAGGTAATTGCCCCTAATTGCTTTGCTCTGGTTTAAAAATATTTTTCTTACATCTTTTTCTAAAACACTCTCAAGGCTACGCTCATTTACGAGCTAAAGTCCTTGTTTCTTCTTCTTCTACATTTCTTTCAAAGAGCAAAGCAATTAAGAGCCCGTGGATAACCATGGATGCAAAGGGTGCCTTACACCTTCCCTTTGCATAAATTACCCCCGAACCCGGTTTTCTTTTAAAAAGGTTTTTTTCTGTTCTTTTAGCCTTTCTGTTAATTTAGATAAATAAAAGTCTGTGGCGACTCTTGCTTACCGCGACATTTCGATAAAGTTATTTCTTATCCTTTCTAGGAGCCTTTCTAGGTTAGTCTTGTTTAAGACATATCATATCCTTTCTAGGAGCCTTTCTAGGAGTCTTCTCTAAGACTTATCTCAACCTCTCAAGGTAATCTTCTTTAACATATTTATCTAATCTCTTCTAAGACGTCTCTTACCCTTTCAAGGAGCTTCTTAGTTAATCTTCTACAAGACACTTCTTCCCGAGCTTTGTTTAAAGCCTAATATCCTTTACATCAGTCAATGATCTACCCTATTCAGGAACCTCTCCAGATAGTCTTATGTAAGACATTACTTCATTTTGATGAATCTCTCCTTCAGACACAATCAATGCATATGATTCAGTCTGAAAAGCATTTCCTTCAGACAAACATCTTGTCAAACATCTGGATGGCATCTTTAAGCCCATCTTTGACAAACACTCTGTCAACAACTAGATGGCATCTTTAAGCCCATCTCCAATATTACTTTCTGCACCAGCGAGCGCAAATTTCTGGGTATTCTAGTGTTCAATCCTCTTCCACCTTCAGATCACGAGTGGAAAATATGTCAATCTACATCTTCAGGTCTAAGAAGATTGAACAGGGGCAGCTGTCATACCCCAAAATTTGCCCTCCATATTTCAAGATATTATGGCTCAAGCAGTCTCTTCAGATTCATATAATCAAGCATGCATATTTTCTCCTAAACAAGGACCTCTGAATTAGGGTTTTGCTTTTCATCAGGGATATAGAACTTCCAAGGCCTCAAGTGGACTTCATGATATCTCATATGACTCATAGTTTCCTCATACCAAGTTTCAAGCCTCACAGCACAAGATTGCTCAGTCAAATGCCCAGATGATCAACAGTCGACTATGTTAGGTTAAAAGTCAACTATGGTAAACTTACAGCCAAAACTCCTGATTTTTGGTCAACATCAACATTTTGAAGTTATATTCACCATTTTATCAAGGTTTGATCATGATTCATCAGGAAAAGCTCTAAAAATCAACAAAAACTCATAGTCTCTAATTAGGGTTTTAAACTAAAAGTCAACCCAACTTTGACTGGCCATAAGTCTCTCATAATTTATCAAAAATTGTCCAACCAAAGCCTATTCTCAAGGAAATTTCATTATCTACAACTTCTATGTTGAGCCCAAAGTCAAGCAATGCATCATTTGAGAGATATGAGCCAAAACATTATAGGTCCTTTTGAAAAGTCAACAAAAGTCATCTTTTTGCAACGAAGTGTACATGAACATTGAAACTTCAATGAAGATGAAACCAAAATGAGTGTTTAGAGGACGCTTTGAGATTTCTAAAAAGTCCAAGAACACCTAAAAATGTTGAAAATTGAGCAAGATATAAGCTGCACAAGTTGAGCATTTTTGAAGAGGTGCATGAAGAAAAATATTTGTCAGAATTAATTTTTTCCAAATGGGCCTAAGTTCTTATGATCTAAATTTGTTCCTAAGTCCATCCACGACCTCCAAGGCCAAGAGCACACTTATTTGTTATTTATTTGATTTATTTTGGAATTATTTACATTAAAATTCAAATTTAATTAAATAAAACACAAAAGCAAGGAACATGTTGAGTTGGGCTTTGTTCCTACTTGTCTTGAGGACTAAGGAAGCCCATAATGACTTCCAATTTCGTGCAAGAAGCTACAAGGCAAGAAAAATCCACTTTTGGAAAGATTTGATCAAACATTTACAAAGGAATATTTTTGTATTCAAAGCAATATATTTTCTCCTTATTTTTGATCAAAACCCTCACCCTATATATATGCAACACTTACAGAACAAAAAAAAAAAGAAAACCCTAGCCTCTAAAGAACGGGTTCCAACTTCAAAGTTTCACAAAAAAAAACTAGCGCACACAAGCTTTTACATCACAGCGAATCTCCAACCAAACCGATCATCTTATCATACTCCTAAGGTATTAGAAGGTAAGGTTGGATCAAGAATCACGCTTGATAACCCCTGAAATGCATGGCTCATGTTCATCATTCATATTCACGTTTTAATTTTCAAACTTCTCATGTTATTATGTTTTAATGCAAACTAACGTTCTATTTGAGTTCCTGGGACTGTTTAAGGAAGGTTTGAATCATTATAGAGGAGCTTTAACGTGTGGAACGAAATCCACCATTAATAGGACGTGGAAGGTTGAGTTTTTCGTATCGGTCCTTGCAGCGTGTTTCAGCCAAGACTAATCGCACCATTGAATTCGTAAGGGGCAAATTAATGGATCTGGGCATTCTTTAGGTTTGTTTAACGAGTTATTTTTGAATTTTTTTATTCCCAGGAATGGCTATGGAAAGACGCTAGCAAATTCGTAGCAGGAATCCAAGCAGTTTCGTAGTAAAAGTGGAGGAAGATGATGAACAGGATTTGGACCATTTGACTGGATGGCGTGGCAGAAGGGAAAGCGTTGATTGGTTGGTCAAATTATTCCAGGGGGCCCACATGCACTAATTTGGATTGTCCACCACTAACCATTTATTTTCAAATTAATTTTGTTTTGTCTGATCTATTAACAACTTGACATCGCAGCTCACTTGGCAACTATCTGGCGCTAGCAATTCTGAAGGAAGGGGTTCGAACCCCACGCAAGACATCCCATTTTTTATAAATTGTATGTCATGGTTTGCCTGCAGATTCAGCGTTACCCCCTCATACGCGTCCACGATGCACCCTCAGATCCCGTCCATTGGATCCAGCGGCCAGCAAATCAAACGCTCAGATCTTGTAGCTCCATGGTGCTCCAACAGAGACACACCACACTGGATCCCAGCGTCTTCCTTTTGATTCTTTCTATTTTATTTTGTTTCTCTAATTTGTTTTAACTAACCTTTCTAATTAAAACCTTTATGGATTAACCCAGCTAACTAACCTAGGTATTTAGGACTAACTTCCTCTCAGTTAATCTTAAAGTGGCTAATTTTTATATTTTTTATTATTTAACTAGGTTTTCATTTAATTAATTTGGTTAGTCAATTAAGACTAGAAAATTATCGAAAATAATTAGTGTTTTTAGGGTTTTATTTAATTCATTAATAACAAATTTTTTTAGTTAGTTTTAATTAGGATAACTTCTTGAATTACCATTAGACACTAGATAATTTAATATAATCCAATTAATTTAGAACTAGGGTAATTTAGAATTAGTTTAACAATTAATTAATTTAGGTTTTCACTCCAATTTCAATTCCCGATTCTACTCTCACCTCATACTCCAATGTTTGACGCATCCTTGTTTTAATTGTAATTATTTAATTGTTTACTTCTTTATTTAAATACTAGAAATCAATGTATAGGTTGCATGGGTATTTTTTGTAATAGCCTAGGAATTAATTTCCGCATTTTTATTTTCCGCACATATAAACTGCTGATATAACTATTTAGATGCGTGACTAATAGGATTGTATGGCAAGATTAATCAATTAACCGCTAGATCACTAACTCAAAGATAAATATCTGAATATAACACACTTCTTATTACTTTGTACACACCCACCTCTAGGGTTTCCCCTCTTGATTGCCTTTCGATAAAGATAGTCAAGTCCCTTCGAACGTAGGGATACCTTAGCCCATGTTGCCTTCGATTAAAAATCACTATGTCCCGCCGATTTAAAGATCATAGTCCCTTTGATGTTGCCTTCGCTATAAATGATCTAGTCCCTCGATTAAATGATGATAGTCCCTTCGATGGCTAAGGTATCTCTACTAGTTGCCTTTATGACTATTCACATCTCATAGGACTTCCTACCCTCTTTATGGTACGGATAGTGCCTATGACGATTCGATGACCCGCACATCCAATGTATAGGACTACCTACCCTCAAATGGTATGGATAGTACTATCGTCAAAGGAAAGCCTTAATGAACAGGAAAGACCTTACGAACTTAGCGTAGGAACTCTTAAGTGCTTGCTCACGATCAATTCAAATCAAATACTTTTCACACCCCGTTTTCTAACGTTGTCTTTTTAGACATTCTCAAAATCAAATTGTTTTTCTAAACACACACGACACCTTTCAAAACATTTCAAACAAACAAGTGAGCTAAGCAACTAAGAGCCCGTAGATAACTACGGATGAAAAGGGTGCTTACACCTTCCCTTTTCATAACCTACCCCCGAACTCAATCTCTTTTCAAAGAAGGTCTTTCCTGTTCTTTTATACCTTTCCTAATTGGATAAAATAATAGTCGGTGGCGACTCTTGCTCACCGCAACATTGTTTGTGAAATAAAATAAAAAATTCAGTTCACCGAGTTATAATAGACAAGATGTAATTAACCACATATTTGAATTGTGTTAACAATCATAGAAATGGAGGAAGTGCTTTTATGCCATTTTTGAGTTATTCTTCTGTTCAATTGGCAGCACCCAAAGATGAGAAAGATGAAACTGGTATGAATAGACTGTCTTTTTTGACGCCTGGAGTGAAGAGTTTGAGGGAAGGATTTGATTCGCGGGGATCGAGAAGTAGCTCTAGCAGGGCGGTTCCTGTTTCGTCTTCTCCTCCTATTATGCAGCCGAGTTTGCGTGGTGCGCCAATTCAGTCGCTGGAGTTGCAACGGATATTTGTTAATGCATAGAAGATAAAGAGGCTATTGGAATTTTATACTAGAGTTTTGAATTAAGAATATGAATTATAGTTTTATTAATTCTCTATTCCACGACGATACTTTTGTGCCATGATACTTACGATGTTTTGTTGATTTTGTAGCAGCTTAACAAGCAAGCTCTCGAGTTGGGCATATGATAAGAATAAAAGTTGGTTTCCACTTTTGACCAGGCCAATTTGTGGAGACTGTTGTGGTAAAGGTGACTGTTTCGAAGAGGATTCGACACCTTTAGAATAAAGTTGTTGTCGTCCCGTAGGATTGTCTTGATCTTTATTGGATTCTGAACTGTTTGGACAACCCATAGGATTGTCGTGGAGGTGGCTTGTAGCTTGAAACTGCTCATAAACGAGGTAAGCTTATGCATAGTCTAGACCTTCTGTTTTTTTATCGAAATATGATTATTCGTATTGGCATGATTTGAATTTTATAGTGTTGTAATATGACCCTAATTGGATCAAGTTATGCATTAAGTTTCCAGTTATTTATACATTTAACAATGTATTTAACACAAGTTAAAAATGGTACACAAGTAGGGAATCAAGCATACTTATCTATAACTAATGTGCATATGTTATTTTTTGGTTTAGAAAATAATGCCACAGAGGAAGTTATCGGCTGATTCGCGGATCAGTACGCTTTCTTTAAGACGTTATGCGGTACTGCCAAATTTTTGCAAAGCAGCTCTTAAATACCCACGACGCCTCCAGGATAAAATAGCTCGTTTCAAGAAATATGATTCACACTTGCACGTGTGATGAATCGGTCAGTGATACACCTTCAAAGAATGTTAAATAACCAGTCGTAGTATCTGGAATAAATCCAGTTGAAAACAGAAAAGAATATTTTGTAAGACGAAGTAGAATAAGGGAGAGACGAGAGAATTCGGATGTAAATTCTGGAGTTCCGAAAAAATGAATGAAGGCAATATATTTATAGGCAAAGAAATATCCAACTGAATGGACCAAATCGTGGATGAAAATATAGTGGGAGAATGGAACCGGCCCAGTCAAGGTAGCCGTTATTCACTTGGTCAACAAGTCACGTATGACTCTTAGAGGGCAAGTAACTAGTCAACATTTAGGTTAAGACTTGGTCTTATGAGGACATGTCACCATTTCATAATTAATTAATATTAAATATTAATTAATTTCCTACTATTAAATAATAGTATTTAGTTTTTTTCACCGAATTAATTAATTAATTAATGAAAATTAATTTCCACTAATTTGGGTTCCAAAAAATTAATTCATTTAGATCAGACCGGTCTGATCTAAATGTAATCATGACACACGCGCGCGCGCCTCCGCCGTCATGATTACATTTTGGTGTGTCCTCACTCCTTTACAAAATTTTAGATGCCCTTGGGCCAAACAACAATTGTCCAAGTTGGAGAGTAGGTGTCGAAGAAATCTACATTTTTTCTTTTTCTAAAACCCTTGGCTACAAGACGAGCCTTGTATTTATCAATAGTTCCATCAGGTTTTAGTTTTTTTTTAAAACCCATTTACAACCGATAGGTTTGCATTTAGGAGACAAGTCTACTAAGTGCTAGGTCTTGTTATACTCCAGAGAATCTATCTCATCATTAATAGCTTCTTGCCATAAGTCTGCATCCAGAGATGACAAAGCTTCTTGAAGATTTATTGGATCTTCTTCTACATTATAAGCCACATAGTCAGGCCCATAGTCTTTAGAGACTCTTACTCTTTTACTTCGTCGAAGTTCTGTTTCTACAATGTCGTTGCTTTTTGTGCTTCTTATCACAAGAATGTGACTCGATTGAGTGCCCCCACTATTTCTCGATTTGAAGGGAAATTTGTCTTCATAGAAATCAACATCATTTGATTCTATGATCACTTTTGCATTTAGGTCATAAAACCTATATTCCTTACTGGTTGCTGCATACCCAATGAATACACATTCGCATGCTCTACTAGCGAGTTTAACTCGTTTCGGGTCCAAAATTCTGACATAAGCCAGACAGCCCCAAGTTCTCAAATAAGACAAGTTTAGTTGTCTTTTCTTTAATATCTCATAAGGCGAGATCTTAATTTTTGACTTGGGTATTCTATTCAGGACATAGCAAACAGTCAATAAAATTTCCCCTCATCAGTGAGGTGCAGCACCAGAATTCATCATAATTGCAACAACAAGTTCAGTCAAAGTTCTATTCTTTATTTCTGCTTTACCATTCATTTCACGAGAATATGGAGCAGTCGTTTCATGTACAATTCCATGTTTTATATAAAATTAATTGAATCACTACGAAGTATCTTAATCTTCTTACTAAATTGATTCTCAATTTCAGTCATACATCTTAAACATGTCAAGCGCTTCACTTTTATTTTTTATTAAGTATACATAAGTGTAATCAGAGCAATCGTCAATAAAAGTGATAAAATAACGTTTACTATTTCTAGTTAAAGTTCTTTCTAATTCACATATATCAGAATGTTTAAGATCTAGGGGATTAGATTCTTTAATAATTGATTTATGCGAAGTCTTAATTATTTTAGCTTGACTACAATATTCACATTTATTTGAATCATTCACATTTAATTTAGGAATTAATCCTAAGTCGCTTGCATTAGAAATAACTCGCTTATTAACGTGACAAAGTCTAGCATGCCAAATATTAAAATCACACAAAGAGTAAACGAAAGGAGAAACTTTATTAAAATAAACATTCAACTTAAACATGCCATCAGCAGCGTACCCTTTCCCAACAAAAATACCTTTCTTAATGATGGTGTAAAAATCTGCCCCTATAGTTTGACCAAACCCTGCCTTATTTAAAAGAAAACCAGAAACAAGATTCTTCCTAATTTCAGGAACGTGCATGACGTCCTTCAAGATCAAAGTCTTTCCTGAGGTGAATTTCAGCTCAACGTCTGCAATTCTAGCAACATTAGTGGTGTGAGCATCTCCCAACAACACTTTCTTATCTTCAGCGACAGTGTATGTCTTGAACATAGCACGATCATAGCAGACATAGCGAGAGGCACCCGTGTCTATCCACCAACCATCACTTCAACCAATCATGTTGGTTTCAGTGATCATAGCAACAAATGGCTCATCAGTCATGTTAATCCAAGCATTTGAGCCAGCAACAGGTTTAGGCATGCTCTTACATTTTTTTGCCATATGACCCGGTTTCCCATAATTGTAGCAAGTGAAAACTGAAGCGTCATTTCTCTGAGGTGGTGGTTGCTGCCTAGCAAATGGAGCAGATGGGGCCCTAGAGGGATTCCAATTCTTAATTTGGTTCACAGCATTACGGTTCTGATTCTTTAATGGCTTGCCAGTAAGTAGGCTTCAGAACCGCACCGAATCTCTTTTCGTTGTTAGAAACAACTAAGACCTCATCTTTCAGATCTTGTCTCCGAGCTTCCTCTTCAATTCGGAGGCGAGTAATCAGAATCTCGATTGTAAATTATTTTGTTTTATGGCGAAGCACATTTTTGAAATCTTTCCAACCGGGGGGCAGTTTGTCAATGATTACAACAATTTGAAATTGTTCATTGAGGGGCATACCTTCAGTAATGATTTCATGAGCAATTTTTTAAAGCTCGTGGCTTTGTGCTTCCACAGACTTTTCATCCACCATATTGTAGTTCAAGTAGGGACTCATATCATATTTCTTTGCACCAGCGTCTTCAGTGTCATACTTCTTTTGGAGAGCTTCCCAAACCTGTTTAGCAGTCTTGTGATTACTATAGTAATCATACAAGTCATCAGCAAGACTGTTCAGAATATGATGTTTGCATAGGTAATCATTTTCTTGCCAAAGGGAAATTTCTTTTCGGAGATGTAAGTTATCTGCTGCGGCTTTTTCTTTTGCAGCAGAGCCTCCATCAGACATTTTGGAAACTTCGTCCTTTTTGGAGGTTCCGTCTGATTTAGCAGTTGACTTACCATTAGTTATCTCGAATGATCCAGAAGGAACAACAGGGATATCCTCAGTCAGAATGTGGGCAACCTTTTTCAGAGTTAAGAAAAACTTCATCTTTGATTGCCAACGTTTGAAATTAGATCCCTCAAACTTGAATGGTTTGTCATTCACAGAAGCAGCCGCAGTATTACCGATAGTTTCCTCAGTCGACATGGTAGTTACAGAAAACATCTTAAAATTGTTATTTTTCGGTTTAGAAAATAATTCCATAGAGGAATTATTGGCTGAGTCGTAGATCAGTACGCTTTCTTTAATACGTTTCGCAGTACTGCCAAATTTATGCAAAGCAGCTCTTAAATACCCACGACGCCTCCAGGATAAATAGCTCGTTTCAAGAAATACGATTCACACTTGCACGTGTGATGAATCGGTCAGTGATACACCTTCAAAGATGGTTTAAGAACCAGCCGTAGTATCTGGAATAAATTCAGTCGAAAACATAAAAGAATATTTTGTAAGACGAAGTAGAATAAGGGAGAGACGAGAGAACTCGGATGTGAATTCTGGAGTTCCGAAAAAATGAATGAAGGCAATATATTTATAGGAAAATAAAGATCCAACTAAATGGACCAAATCGTGGGCGAAAATATAGTGGGAGAGTGGAACTGGCCCAGTCAAGGTAGCCGTTATTAACTTGGTCAGCAAGTCACATATGACTCTTGGAGGGCAAGTAAGCAGTCAACAGTTAGGTTAAGACTTGGTTTTATGAGTACATGTCACCATTTCATAATTAATTAATATTAAATATTAATTAATTTCCTACTATTAAGTAATAATATTTAATTTTTTTCACCGAATTAATTAATTAAAATTAATTTCCACTAATTCGGGTTCCAAAATATTAATTCATTTAGACTGGACCGGACCGAACCGAGCCGGCCGGTCGGTCAGACGGACGGCGGCGCTCGCCCGTGTGTGTCATGGTTGCATTTTGGTGTGTCCTCACTCCTTTACAAAATTGTAGGTGCCCTTAGACCCAACAACAATTGTCCAAGTTGGAATATATATGAATATATATATATATATATATATATATATATATATATATATATATATATATATATATATATATATATATATATATATATATATATATATATATATATATATATATATATATATATATATATATATATATATATATATATATATATATATATATATATATATATATATATATATATATATATATATATATTAGTCAACTGATTAATTGAAATTTAAAATATTTTTATAATAATTCAAAATAAATTTTATATGTTAAAAAGTATATGTATAAAGGAAGATTGAATCCAAGACCAACTTGAAATTAGTGTATTTTATTTGGAATAAATTGTATTTTAATATGCCTTAAGAATAAAGTGTATAGTAATTATATTTGATTACATTTTAAAAATAAAAGTATGCGCATGATTAGCTACCCAGAATCGTGTGAATGCATGGGTAATCAGGCTAACATCCGTGTGAACACACGGGTAACACACAGTACCGTGTAAACGCATAACCAGGTCAAAATTATTGTGAACACATGAGTAATACACGAGTACACGTATGAACGCACGGGTAATCAGACCAAATTTCGTGTGAACGTACAGGTAACACACCTTACCTTGTGAAGGTACGGGTAACACACAATATCCTGTGAACGCACGGGTAATCAGGACAAAATTATTGTGAACGCACGGGTAGTACATGAGTACCGTGTGAACGCACGGGTAATCAGGCCAAATTCCGTGTAAACGTGCGGGTATCTAATATTTTTATTTGGAAGCTATTTTTAATTTAAAATACAATAATTTTTAAGATAATACATGAATATTATCGTATATTTTGTTGATGTCTTTCTTTTAAAATTTGAAAAATTGATACAATTTTGTTTTTATTTAAAAAATATGTCTTTCATTTAAATATTCTTCTTTGATTAACTTATATATTTATCATTGACTATTTTTTTCTTTTTTATAATTATATTTAAATATTTTTTATTTTATTTGAATTTCAAAATCAAATTACTGACATATCTGCGGTCTAGACCAGAACCCATGCGGACGCACGAGTTTCCTACTAGTTACAAAATAATTTTGAACACACATGTTATCTAATAAACGACGCGTATAAGGGTGTTTGCAGATTTAGTTGGGTCGAAATTTGATTGGGTTAGTTTGATTCGCAGTTAAATATGGTTTTTAAATTGTAAACAAAAAATTAATTTGATTAACACATTTATTTTACAAAAATATTAAAAATATCATAAAATTTTATTATTTAATTTAAATAAAATGTATCATTTAATATCTAAAAGCTCGTTCACAATCTGAATCAAATCCAAATATATATATATATATATATATATATATATATATATATATATATATATATATATATATATATATATATATATATATATATATATATATATATATATATATATATATATATATAAATTGTATAGAATATGATTTAAATGGTAAGATATATCTTTCTTTTAATAAAGAGAATTAAAAAAAGTACAATCTTTCAAATTTAATTTATGCTAAAGTTTTTACGATATTAAAAAGATTTATATTAAAAGATGATAAATACAAAGAAAGGACATTGCTAGATCGTTTATAAAAAAATAAAAAAATAATATGACATATCAATGAGTTTGCGGATTGGCGGATTTAAAATTTCAAATCCGTTACTCAATCCAAATATCAATGGGTTATAGGTTGGTTTAGATTGGACCCGTACATGATAGAGTTGGGTTAAAATTAAATAAGAGTTGGATTAAATTGAGCGAGTGAGTCCGCGGGTTAACCCGTATTCATGACCACTCCTAAACGTATATTCAATAAATTAATGAAATATTTTAAAATTTATTGCAAGATATATGCTATCTGGTTTTATTTATAAAAAAATTACTTTTAAATATCTTAAATAATTAATATATTTAGAAAATTCAAATACATTATTTATTTAATAATTTTTTTAATAAATTGAATCAAAGAAAATAATATAATAATTTTTTTTATTGATAAAAGTATAAACCTATTTTATAAGGTCAATTCATTAAAATCGTATTTGATATGTTGAAAAATAAATTAAGATATATACTTTATATTTTTATTATTTAATATATTTGACTTTCAACATTAAACTTTTTAAAATAAGGAAAAACTTTATTTCATCCAATATAAAAATTTATTTACCAATAAAGTAAAAGTATAATTACCAAATATAAGGAAAAACTTTAGAAATTGTTTTTAAACAAAAATAAAGTAAAAGTATAATTAAATATCTATTTACCAAATATTGTTATTTTTACCATCAAATGACAAAATTATCCAAATGTGCATTAACCTTTTATCTTATAAATTCCATCTTATCATATCACAAAGAAAAACATCACACCTTCAACTCCTTCAACCAAGCTTTTCTTCTTCATTTGATCATGGCTTCCACAACACCCACCACACCAAAAACCCTCACTAAAGAGATAGTTACTGAAGAAATGGGAACATTCATCCGTATCTTTAGCGACGGTTCAATAGAGAGACCAGTACAATCTCCTTTTGTTCCTCCAATTCTCAATGACCCAAAAACAGGACATTCCTCCAAAGACATTGTAATCCCAAACAACCCCCCAGTTCCATCTCGAATCTACCTTCCAAAAATCACAAACCCATCTTCCAAATTTCCGATCTTGGTCTATTTTCACGGCGGCGCACTCCTCTTCGAATCCGCATTCTCTCAGCTCTACCATGAACATCTGAAAACCTTAGCATCAGAAGCAAACATTATCATCGTGTCGGTCGAGTATCGTCTTGCTCCTGAGCATCTTGTCCCTGCATGTTACCATGACTGTTGGGCTGCACTCAAATGGGTATCTTCTCATGCCAATAACACCCTCAACAATCCAGAACCATGGTTGATTGAACATGGCGATTTTGCTAGGGTTTTCATTGGTGGTGATAGTGCTGGTGGTAACATTACTCATAACATGGCAATTCAAGCTGGAACTGAATCATTACCTAGTGATGTTAAAATATTAGGAGCTATTATGATTCATCCTTATTTTCATAGCTCTTATCCAATTGGGTCAGAACCTATTATAGAGCCTGAGAATAATCTTTTCCATCAAGTTTGGTATTTGTGTTACCCAAATTCACCCTATGGAGTGGATAACCCTTTGTTGAATCCTTTGGGAGAAGGTGCACCTAGCTTGGAGAAACTTGGTTGTACTAGAATTCTTATTTGTGTTGCTGAAAAAGATAAGTTAAGAGATAGAGGAGTTTGGTATTTGGAGAATGTGAAGAAAAGTGGGTGGAATGGGAAATTGGAATTGTTTGAAGAGAAAGATGAGAATCATGTTTATCATTTGTTGAAACCAGAATCTGAGAGTGCAAGGAAATTTATCCAGAGATTGGTTACTTTTGTACAAGAGTGAAGAAGATTTGTCATGTCTTTGTTTGATTTGGTTTCTTGTAGTTGTTTTTTTATCAATAATAAATTTGAATATGCTAAAGGCAAAAAAGATAGGACAAATAACTTTTTAAGGGTGTAGTAGTGTAGTACTACTAGTATGTTTTACTTTTAGTGGAAATAAATGAGATATTTCTCTAGACAAAATTGTATGGAAGTAAAATTTTAGGGTATACTTTTAACATATTGTTTTATAATTATTTTTATTGAGTAATTGATATGTTTGTATGTCCATTTAAATAGATATAAGGGCGTCTAATTCACGGATGAGATTATCAAAAATAACTTTTATAAGGAATAATAATAGACATTTTGTTCACAATATTTTGCAAAAAGAGAGTGTTTAGTTATTTTCTTTTGAATGTCAAAATAATGTGTTTTAAGAATGATTGTAGTAATAAATTTGTTAAAATTTTACATAATTATCTCTATAATGAGTGATATAATAGGAAAAAGAAGATAAATATATGTTTTTATTAATACATATATGTGAGATATTAGAACGAACTATAGTATGGTCGAAAGGTAGTTTTTTTGGTTCGATAGCTCGACAGTGTTAAGCATGAAGTAGAAGATTGTTCACATGCTGGTGTCGAAATGTGCATGCTGTAGTCGAAGATGGATCTAGCATACAGGTGTCGAAGATGCTAGGGTTATTAGCATGTTAAATTAGATTTTAGTGTTTAAACCCTAATTTGTTAAGTTAGCTTGTTTATTAAGTTGGCTTGTGTAATGGGCCTTGTGGAAAAAGCCCATTAGTTAGTATGTTAGGTTTTATTATAAATAGCATACTAGTCTCTCATCATTGCTACGCTGCAAATCCTAATTTAGGGTGAGAGAGGTTATTTGTTATTCTTGTAAACTTGTAATCTTGTTTTCTAAGAGAAAGTAAAAGAATAGTAGTTATAACCAATTCTTGTGTTCTTCTTCTTCCTTGTTCTTTATTTTCCCCTTATTTTATACTTTGTTCTTGACATTGAATTCACAACAAATTGGTGCGCTGAGCGTGGAGAAGATGCCTTCAACAAAGTATGAGATTGAAAAGTTCACCGGAGTAAATGATTTCGGTCTGTGGCGCTTGAAGATGAAAGCCCTACTGGTTCATCAGGGTTTCTTGGAAGCGTTGAAGGGAGAGGTAGCCATTAATGCTGAATTAACGGCAACGGAGAAGACGACTATGATCGAGAAAGCACACAGCGTAATTTTGTTGAGCCTTGGTGATAAGGTTCTTAGACAGGTATCAAAGGAGACAACAACATCAGGGTTATAGATGAAACTTGAAAGTTTGTACATGAGCAAACCACTGGTAAATCGACTCTACTTGAAGCAAGCTTTGTATTTATTCAAGATGATTGAAGACAAAGTGTTAGCTGAGCAGTTGGATATGTTCAACAAGCCGATTCTTAATCTTGAAAATATTGATGTGAAGATCGATGATGAAGATCAAACGCTGTTACTATTGTGTGCTTTGCCTCGATCACATGCTCACTTCAAAGAAACGCTTCTGTATGGAAGGAGTCTCTGACCTTTGAAGAAGTTCAATCAGCCCTGTATTCTAAGGACTTGAAAGAACGGAAGGAGCATAAACCTTCGACTGTTGGTGAAGGTTTGGCCGTTAAAGAAAAATTCTTGCAAAAGGATGGTAAGTTCGACAAGAAGAAAGGCAAAAGTCAGCAGAAGTCTTATAGTGGCAAAGCATCTGGTATTCGATGCTATCATTATAAGAAGGAGGGTCACACAAGAAAGGTGTGCCCTGAACGCCTGAAAGATCATGGAGGTAAGGTAATGGCAATGCAACCATTATTCAAGATGATTTCGAATCATCTGATGTTCTTGTGGTTTCGAGCAGTGACTCTAGGAAGGAGTGGATTAGGGATTCAAGTTGCACTTGGCACATGACTCCAAACATATACTTGTTCGAGGAATTATGTGATCAAGATGGTGGATCAGTACTGCTGGGAAACAATAAAGCTTTCAAGATTGCAGGAGTTGGATCTATGATATTCAAGCTCCATGATGAGTCAATAAAATTGTTGACTGAAGTCATTTATGTTCCCGATTTGAAGAGAAATCTGCTTTCTCTTGGTGAATTCGATAAGAAAGGATATGTTTTCCAAGAAGAGAAAATTATCCTAAGAGTCATTGAAGGGGTCGAAGGAAGTCTTGAGAGGCGTGAAGAAACAAGGCTTGTATACCCTTGAGAGTGAAGTTGTAAGTGGTTCGACAAATGTTGCATCCACGAAATCTTTGTCGAAGAAAGAAATCTGGCACATGAGATTAGGCCATGTCAGTGAAAGGGGTCTGGTCGAATTAGGGAAACAAAATCTGCTTGGTGGAGACAAAGTCGAAAAGCTGAAGTTTTGTGAACCATGTGTACTTGGAAAATCTTGTAGAGTGAAGTTAACAGAGGCAAAAAAAGAATACATGGATCCCTTGGTTACATCCATGCTGATCTTTGGGGGCCTACACGGCGTCCATCACATTCAGGAGTAAGGTATTTTCTATCCATAGTTGATGATTATTCCAAGAAATTATGGGTATTCATCCAGAAGACTAAGGATGAAACTTTTGAGAATTTCAAAAGTTGGAAGACTCTGGTCAAAAATCTGATTGGCAGGAAGGTCAAGAGGTTGAGAATCGATAATGGCCTTGAATTTCGCAATGAGGCGTTCAACAGTTTTTGTGTTGCCTCTGGTATTGCAAGGGACAGAACTACTGCAGGTACTCCACAGCAAAATGATTTGGCTGAAAGGTTTAATCGAATTATTTTGGAGAGAGTCAGATGCATGTTGACTAGTGTTGGGTTAAAGAAGGTGTTTTGGGTTGAGGCTGTTTCAACAGCAACATTTCTGATAAACAAATGTCCTTCGACAGCGTTAGATATGAAAACACCTAAAGAAGTTTGGTCGGGACATCCACCAGATCTCGACAAACTAAGAGTATTTGGATGCATAGCCTATGCTCACATTAGGCAAGACAAGGTTGAACCTAGAGCTCTGAAATGCATGTTCATGGGATACCCTAAAGGAGTCAAAGCTTATAGGCTATGGTTCCTAGAGCCATGTCAAAGGAAGTGTATCACCAGTCGAGATGTAGTTTTCAATGAATCTGAGATGGCTTTTAAGAAAACTAATGATGTTGGTCGAAATGCAGAAACATCCAACGAAGAGCTGGAATAGGTAGAGATTCCCGTTGAGGTGGAGCATGTTGATGCTGAATTGCATATCCCTGATGAAGTCGAAGAAGAAGCAGAAGATACTGGGGAAGATGAGGAAACTGTCAATTACTACCTATTATCGAGAGATGGGTCAAGAAGACTCATCAAGCCACCTCAGAGACTTGGGTATGCAGATCTTATAGCTTATGCCTTAATCTCTGCAAGTGAGGTTCTAGACAAAGAACCTATAAACTATAAGGAAGTTATGAGGAGTCGAAATAAAACTGAATGGGTGAAGGCCATGGATGATGAGATGAAATCTCTTCATGATAATCACACTTGGGAACTGATCGAGAAACCTGTTGGGGTAAGGTTAGTCAGCTGTAAATGGATTTTCCAAGTTAAGGAAGGAATCAAAGGAGTAACATCGAAAAGATACAAGGCAAGGTTGGTCGCAAGGGGTCTCACTCAGAAAGAAGGTGTTGACTTCAATGATGTGTTTTCTCCTGTTGTGAAGCATAGGGCCGTTCGAATGTTGCTTGCCATGGTGGCACAGTTTGACCTTGAACTGGAACAGATGGATGTGAAGACTGTGTTCTTGTATGGTGATCTAGATTAAACGATCCTGATGAGGCAACCTGAAGGGTATGTCAAAAAAGGGAAGGAAGATTATGTGTGCAAGATGAAGAGATCCTTATATGGACTGAAACAATCTCCTTGATAGTGGAATGGGAGATTCAACAAGTTCATGGCACACATAAGTTTCATTAGAAGTCAGTTCGACCACTGCGTTTACTTCAGATTTCGACCTGGTAATTCATTTGTTATTTTGTTGCTTTATGTGGATGATATTCTCATAGCAAGCAACAATGTCGAAGATGTGATGAAGGTGAAGGTTGAACTCAATAAGGATTTCGATATGAAGGATCTGGGAGCTTCTTTTAGGATTCTTGGAATTGACATTCGATGAGATAGAAAGAAGTCAAAGTTATGCTTATCTCAAGAGGCATATCTACGAAAGATTCTCGAAAAGTTTAGTATGTCGAATTCGAAGCCAGATGTGACTCCAACAAACCCTCAATTCAAGCTGACTATTAATCAGTGTCCCAGTAGTGATGTCGAAAGAGCCTATATGAATAGCATCCCATATGCTAATATAGTTGGTTCTTTGATGTATGATATGGTCTGTAGCAATGTACTACTACTAGTATGTTTTACTTTTTAGTGGAAATAAATGAGATATTTCTCTAGACAAAAATATATGGAAGTAAAATTTTAGGGTATACTCTTAATATTTTGTTTTATAATGATTTTTATTGAGTAATTGATATGTTTGTATGTCCATTTAAATAGATATAAGGGCGTCTAATTCACGGTTGAGATTAACAAAAATAACTTTTATAAGGAATAATAATAGACATTTTGTTCACAATATTTTGCAAAAAGAAAGTGTTTAGTTATTTTCTTTTGAATGTCAAAATAATGTATTTTAAGAATGATTTAGTAATAAATTTGTTAAAATTTTACATAATTATCTCTGTAATGAGTGATATAATAGGAAAAAGAAGATACATATATGTTTTTATTAATACATATGTGTGAGATATTGTAACGAACTCTAGTATGATCGAAGGATATCTTCTTGGTTTGAGAGTTCGACAGTGTTAAGCATGAAGTCGAAGGTTGTTCGCATGCTAGTGTCGAAATGTGCATGCTGTAGTCGAAGATGGATCTAACATGCAGGTGTCGAAGATGCTTGGGTTGTTAGCGTGTTAAATTAGGTTTTAGTGTTTAAACCCTAATTTGTTTAGTTAGCTTGTTTATTAAGCTGGCTTGTGTAATGGGCCTTGTGGAAAAAGCCCATTAGTTAGTATGTTAGGTTTCAACAATGCCTGAACACATATAACAATAAACCATAACTGCCATAATTGTGTAATAGAATCGAGCTTGGCATGAGAAGAAGAAGAGAAAAGTTTGTGACTATTGTATTCAGCATTACCTTATCAATACAAGTGTGTGGTTTATATACAAGATGGAACTGAACTATATGCACTTGACAGCTCAGAATTAACTTACATGAATGAATATACTAAGAATTAATATAAAGGAAGTATATGTGACCTAATATCCCCCCTCAAGTTGGATTGTGTAAACTGAAGAGTCCCAACTTGGACATGATAGAAGAGAATGCTGGAGAATGCAGAGGCTTGGTAAAAGCATCAGCCAGCTGAGCAGTAGTAGATATTGGTAACAAGTGAATGAGTTTAGAACCAATCTTTTCGCGAGCCACATGACAATCGAGCTCTATATGCTTACTTCGTTCGTGAAAAGCCAGATTATGAGCAAGATATATAGCGGATATACTTTCACAATAGACAGAGGCAGGGTGCTGAATGGAAATCATGAGATCATTGAAAAGATATTTCAGCCATTGCAACTCACAAGTAAGAGAGGCTAAGGCGTGATACTCTGCCTCAGTAGATGATCGTGAGACTGTATTCTGCTTCTTCGATTTCCAACAAAGAAGAGATGAACCAAGGATGATGCAAAAACCAGTGATGGATTTTCTGGTAGTAGGACATCAGGCCCAATCAGAATCTGCAAAGGCTGATAGTTTAAGAGCACTAGAGGCAGAGAAGAAGACACCCTTAGCAGGATCAGACTTAAGGAACCTCAAGATTCTTGTAGAAGCCTTGTAGTGAGAATCAAGTGGATTGGAAACAAACTGACTAAGGTGCTGCACAACAAAGGAAATATCAGGCCTTGTGTTAGTCAGATAAATCAATCGACCCATAAGTCTTTTATAGGAGGTAGGGTCTGCCATCGGTTCACCATCTGATCGAGACAGCTTGAGGTTAGGATCAAAAGGAACCTGAGATGGCTTGGCAGCCAAATAGCTAGTGTCTTCAAGTAATTCAAGAGAATATTTTCTTTGGTTCATAAAGATGCCCTTAGAAGATCTAGCAATCTCAGAAACTAAGAAAAATCTGAGTTGTCCAAGATCCATAATTTTAAACTTCTAATCAAGAACAAGTTTCACTGAATGGATCTCATCAATGGAATTGCTAGCAAGTACAATATCATCTACATAAACAAGGATGGCAGTGAAGTAATCCTTATGAGATTTTACATATAAGGAATGATCAGCCTGAGATTGGGTGTAACCCAAGGAAATCAGAAAAGAGGAGAGTTTAGAGTACCATTGTCTACTTGCCTGTTTGAGACCATACAAAGATTTTTGGAGCTTGCATACATGAGATGGGTTGGATGTGGAAAGGCCTGGAGGGAGAGTCATATAAACCTCTTCATCAAGATGTCCATGAAGAAACGCGTTGTTTACATCCAATTGTTCAAGGTACCAACCCTTGATAGCAGCAATGGCCAATAGTACTCTAACAATGGTGATCTTAGCCACATGTGAGAATGTATCAAAATAGTTTATGCCCTCCGTTTGAGTGTAGCCTTTAGGAACCAGTCGAGCCATATATCGTTCAATGGAACCATCAGCCTTATATTTGATTTTATACACCATCTGCATCCAATAGGGACCTTTTGTCATACCCCAAAATTTGCCCTTTCATTTTTAAAGACAAAAATCTTTAAGTGCGAAAATAATTGAAGAGGACATCCTAAGCTTCCCAACAAATTCATAATTATTCTCAAATAATGAAAATTGAGAAAATTATGGCTGGTAAAAGTTGGGAAATTTTGAGTCAATGCATAAAGTCCAAATTGAGCAAATTCATTATTGGGCCACAATTTTAATCCAATCACCCCTTAAATTGTTTTATTTCAATTGTTTTGATTTATTCATTTAAATAATTCAAAATAAGGAAAATAAAATAAATTAAGCTCTTAGTGAGGTCCAAGCCCATTTTCCTTTTAACCTAATGTTTTCTTATAAATAACTAACAACCCTTATTTTTAACCATTCACCTCTACCAAATTCTCCATTCCCATACACTAACAATCAACAACTCTCATGATTTTACACCCATCCACAAAAAACCCTTTACCATCGTTTCTGACCGTTACAAATAATCTTCCGTCACTCTAATTCCGGTTGCAGCAGAGTGATAAATTTTCCAGCATATCAGCCGAATTCTGAAACTACTGTTTCGATTTGCTCTGAATTTTTTCCAGAAGTTCAGAAAACAATTGAGGAACAATACTCTAGATATAATTCTAAAGGATTTTGACGCTCAAAATCGCAAATTCCTCGTTTTTCTATTTTATTTGATTTAATTTCTATTTTCATATTTTCAAAAAAATCTCAAAATTTGTAGCTTCGTTATCTTATTTTATTTGATTTATAATCAGGTTTTTAATTTTTTTTTTGATTTTGTTTTGATCATTTTTCTATTTTTCCATTTGTTTTCTTAAACGTAACACTGCAGTGGTTTATGAACAGGTTTCCTATGGATTGACTAAGTGGAAGGGGCTTTATCCCTTGACCTCAAAGGATACCCAAGTGTTTTTTTTTGGTTTTTGACCAAATCAAGGTACTTCCTTTGGCCAAAGGAGAGCAGGTGTAAATCTTATCTCCCATTTGCTACTTTCCCTTGATAACCTTGGTAAAATCTCAATGTTCCTCCTATTGACCATAAACACAGTTTTCCTAGGTAAACATAAAAATTTTAGGTTTTAATTTTTGGTTTAATTAGTTTTTGGGCTAACTATGTTAATTAATTTTAGGTTTTTTTAACCTTGATTTAATTTTTAGGCTTATAATTAATTTAGAATTAGGTTTAGCCTTAACCCAAAGACCATAAAACACCCTAAAATGTATAATATGTAAGTGTTGTCCATTAACAGTAGTCTAGGTTAACCCTTAGGTTTTTCCCACTAGGTTTTCTCCCTCATTTGAATGTTGTCAAATAGGGTTAGAGTTTCTCATTCGTGTTATTTTAGGCTAATTAATTTAATTTTAGGTTTATTAATTTTTAACCTCGTTTTTTATTTTTAGGCTGATAATTATTTTTAGGTTAATTAATTTAATTTTAGGTTTATTAATTTTTAACCTCGTTTTATTTTTAGATTATAATTTATTTAGCCTTAAACTAATTTTAGGTTAGCTTTTAAGGTTTAGGTTTATCTTCTTTTTGTCTACAAACCTTGAATTTCTTCGCGATTCTTCTTCTCATCTCATACTCCGTTGATTGTCGCATGCGTGTTTAAATTTTTATTTAACTTCTTATTTAAAATTCTAGAAATTATGTATAGGTCGCAAAGGTTTTTTTGTAATAGTTTAGGGTTTTTTATTTTCGCGCTCAATTCTTCCTCTTTTATTGTAACTGCCCCAAAGCCTTGTAATAACTTAGGTTTATTTTTTGCATTTATTTTCTGCCTTTTCCCCCTGTTTTTTTGGTATTGTAATCCCCTCCCCAAAGCCTTGTAATAGCGTAGGATTTAATTTCCGCACTTTAAATTTTTTTATGATATTAACTGCGCAGTTAGTAATTTAGGGAGTGACAACATTTAATTGAATTTAGATCACTAAACTGCAAGATAAATATGTGAGTCTAACCCACATGATTGTTGCACCCACACACCTTTAAGGTAATTCCTCTTATGCTGCCTTCGAATAAATAGTCAAGTCCCTCGGATGTAGGGATACCTTAACTTGCTGCTGCCTACGAATAAAATCATCATAAAAAGATCATAGTCCCTTCGAGTTGCCTATGATAAATGATCTTGTCCCTCGGTTAAATGATGATAGTCCCTTTCGATTGCTAAGGTATCCTTACTTGTTGCCTTAAATGACTACTCTCATCCTTTCCTAAAGACTTCCTACCCTTCTTATGGTATGGATAGACTTATGGCAAACGATGACCCTCGATGACCCGATTACATCCAATGAAAGGACTTCCCACTAACTAATGGTGTGGATAGTCTCTTTCCCTCAAAGACTTAAAGAACAAGAAAGACATTAAGCTTAGGGTAGGTAGTTCTTAGTTACTTGCTCAAACATTCAAAAATACTTTTCACACCTCTTTTCAAATTACTTTAAAAAAGGCTACACTTATTTACAAGTTAAAGTCCTTATTCAAATCTTTTACTATACACACACTACACTTTTTCAAACGATTCAAACAATTCAAAAGTGAGCTAAGCAATTAAGAGTCAATGGATAACTATGGATACAAATGATGCTTACACCTTCCCTTTGTATAACCTACCCTCCGAACTCAAAATCTTTCAAAGGCCTTTCCTGTTCTTTTAGCCTTTCCAATTGGATAAAATAAAAGTTGGTGGCGACTCTTGCTATCTGCAACATTTAAAAAAGCCAGTTCTCCCACCGTATTACACCTTTCCTTGGGGAAGTTGAACAACATTCCATGTGTGATTTGCTTCAAGAGCAAGTAACTCAGCATTCATAGCATCTTTCCAACAACTAAATTTAACAGTTTGGGTAAATGTTTTTGGTTCAAAATTAGATGACACAGATAAACAAAAATGTTTGTATGATGGTGCACAATGATCATATGTAAGTACATAAGATAAAGGATATGGAATGTTGGATGATGTATGAGATGTAGAAGAATAGAAATGGTAGTCCTTTAAGTAATGGGGAGGATATGAGTTTCCAGATGAATGTCTAGAGGGTAATGGATGAGAAACCTGAGGTGTATCAGAATTTTGGGAAGGTACATCAGGTAAAAGATTGGGTGAACTATGCTGAGTATTAGAAGGAGGACTAGTAGGTAAAAGAGTGCTATATTGTTGTAAGGTCAATGGAGTATTGTGGTGGTCAAGGGTAGGGCTGGTAGAAAGAGAAGGAGCAGAAGTAGGATGACTAGAAGGACTAGACTGACCAGAAGGACTAGACTGACCAGAAGGACTAGACTGACCAGAAGAGCTAGAATTGGAAGGACTGATAGGAGGAGCAGAGGAAATGGCACTTATATCATCAGTAGACATGTCAGAAAAGGAAAGGTCAGTAGTGCTAGATTGTGGGGCAGGATATGAGGTAGCAGAAGGATAGTCATCAAGAAAAGGACTGATGGGACTGGCTGGAGCAGGGGGTGGAAGTAGATGGATTGTTGGTTTTGAAAGGAAATGTACTTTCATAAAAAAACTACATTTCTTGAAATGAATATTTGATGAGTATGCATATCATAAAGCATGTAACCTTTCACATCATCTTTATAGCCAATAAAGACAGACTTTCTAGCCCTAGAATCAAATTTTGTCCTATGAGCTTGCAAAGAGGTAGCAAAGGCCAAGCAACCAAACACCTTTAAGTACAGAAGATAAGGAGGTTTATTAACTAGAAGTTCATAAGGATATTTTGAGTTTAATAAGGGTGAGGGTAGTATGTTATGATATGCACAGCATGCTGTATGCAAAAATGCCACATGTTTAATGGAATATGGAAATGAAAGAAGAGAGATCTAGCAACATTAAGAATGTGCTGATGTTTTCTCTCTACCACCCCATTTTGTTGAGGTGTTTCAACACGGGTTTTCTGGTGGATAATACCTTTGGCTAGTAAGAAATCAGAGAGAGTGAGAAACTCTTTGCCATTATCAGATCTTAGACATTTAAGAGTTGTGTGGAATTGATTTTCTATATAAGCAATAAACTGAATGAGACTAAGCTTAGTTTGATATTTGGTATTAAGAAAAATGACCCAAGTATGTCTTGAATAGTCATCCACAAGAGTCAAAAAGTATTTGTAGCCTAAAATAGAAATTATAGAGAAAGGAACCCATAAATCAACATGTAGAATAGCAAATGTAGTAGATGAATGAGAAATACTTGTTGGAAAAGGTAGCTTCTTTTGTTTAGCAAAGTGACAAGAGTCACAAGGTACAATTTCAGTATCAGTATTACATTTGATAAAAGGAAAAGACTTGGAATTAGCTTGTAAACCTATATGAGAAATGTGGCCTAATCTTGAGTACCACAAATTACAATTATTATGAGTTGCAGAAATGTAAGAAGAATGGGGAGGAGTGGAATCAGAATGAGAAGGAGTGGAATCAAGAACATAGAGTCCTCTTGTAAGGCTAGCTATACCAATCGTTGCCTTGGTACGATTATGCATGATATGACAATTATTGGCAATAAATTGTATGAAACAATTATTGTTACTAACTAGCTTTGCAACAAAGATGAGGTTAACATGGAATGAAGGAACATAAAGCACATTATGAAGAGTTAAAGATTGAGACAAAACTATTGTACTAGAGATGGATGCAGTGACCTGTGCACCATTAGGCTGACTAACATGAATGGGCACAATGTGATTATAGTCTTTAAAATATGCAAAATTAAAGGTAAAATGATCAGTGGCACTAGTGTCTAGTATCCAAAGGTGGTGATTACTACCAGTCACATTGGAGGAGTGGAAGTTTAGGACAAAAGGAGAGGTAGAGAATGAATTAACAGTTGTTGTGGACTTGGATTGTTGGAGCAATGCTAAAATGCTATAGTACTGCTCTTTAGTGAAACCAAATGATGTAGAGTTGGAATCCTTAGGAGAAGCCTCAGATGCATTGTTGGCTGTAGCAGTTGAAGATGAATTGGTGGTATTGCCTGAAACCTTAGGTTTACCTTTATAACCTGGTGGAAAGCCATGTTTTTGAAAACAAGTATCAACCGTATGGTTTGTTCATCCATAATGTGTGCAAATCTTATTGGAGCCTCTTGGAGACTGGTGATTCTGACTCTTAGCTCGAAAATTATTGCCACCATTCTTAGCAGAGTAATTGCTCTGTGCCTGAGTTGGAGCTTGCAATGAAGCTGCCTCATCAGTAATAGGGGTAGAAGCAATTACATGAGAGCTTTCACTATCCATTTCTCATTCTTGCTAGATAACAAGAGAAAAGGCTCTGTCAATGCTTGGCAGTGGACTCATCATCATAATCTGAGTTTTAGATAGGGAAAATTTCTCATTTAACCCTTTAAGAAACCTAATGACATAGTCTTATTCACGATAAAGCTTGATAGAAGTAATATCACCACACGAGCAAGGAATTGCACAAGAACAAACAGGAATTGGACGATAGGTCTCTAACTCATCCCACATAACCTTCAACTGAGTAAAGTAATTCGACACATCGAGTGTACCTTGACGAAATTTGTAGAGATCCTCTTGAATGTCAGAGATGCGGAAGATGTCGCCGTGAGAAAATCGGATTTGCAAGTTCTTCCAAACACCAGCAGCACTATCGATCCAAAGAATAGACTTCGCGATGGATTTCGAATTGAACGCTGAATCCATGCAAAAACCATGATGTTGCATCGAATCCATGGAGCATACAACGGATCGAAGATAGGAGGTTTCGTTAGCGTTCCATCAAAGAACTTGTCCTTGTTTTTGGATATGAGTGCGATTTGCATCGATCGAGCCCAGGTATGGTAGTTCTTGTCATTGAGCAAAGGTGTGACAAGAACGATGGCTGGATTTTCGTTTGGATGAAGATAGAACGGATTTGCGCAGGTGGTAGAGAAATCGGTGAAGCTCTGGTTAGCCATATAAGAGAAAATCAAGAAACGCGATTGTGGTAAAGAATCTGAGGAGAAGATTAAAGAAAAAACAACCGCGAAGAAGAAGAAGAAGAAAGCGCTGAGCAATGGCTACCAGAGCTGTGTGAGAGCTGATACCATGTCAACAATGGCTGAACACATATAACAATAAACCATAACTGCCATAACTGTGTAACAAAATCGAGCTTGGCATGAGAAGAAGAGAAAAGTTTGTTACTGTTGTATTCAACATTACCTTATCAATACAAGCGTGTGGTTTATATACAAGATGGAACTGAACTATATGCACTTGACAGCTCAGCATTAACTTACATAAATGAATATACTAAGAATTAATATAAAGGAAGTATATGTAAGCTAATATTAGGCTTTATTATAAATAGCATACTAACCTGTCATCATTGCTACGAGAAAGTAAAAGAATAGCAATTATAACCAATTCTTGTATTCTTCTTATTCCTTGTTCTTTATTTACTTTGTTCTTGGCATTGAATTCACAAAAAATGAAATATTTTTTTAAAGGATTAATAGGTATTATACTCGTTGTTATATAGTCGAGCTTTAAAAAATCACATAAATTTTTTGTAAACCTAAACTAATGATACCTGAACCCAAGACAATAAACCCTCTAACACCTTCCTTACCACTAGGATACACATTTTGTTTGCGTATAATATCTTAAATAAAATATTTATTACATAATTATATTGTAATTTCAATTAAAATATATTTCAATTATTTTTATAACATTTTTATTTCAAATATCCTCTCACTTGCTCTTTTATTTCTATCATTTCATAATAAATAATAAAAATTTAATATGTAAATATTTATTTCATATTTAATAAATTATTTAGATTATATTTGATATTTATTACATAATTATTTAAATAATATCTATTATATAATATCTTTAAATAAATATTTATTACATAATATGTAAATAAGTATTTTTATTAAATAAATAACTTAATGATACATCATAAAAATTTATTATTTTAAAAATATTAAAAATTATATAAAATTGAATATTATTATTAAAATATAAAATGTTTTGATTTGAAAAATAATGTTTTGATGAATTTTGTTTTGACAAGGGAAATTTAATATATATATATATATATATATATATATATATATATATATATATATATATATATATATATATATATATATATATATATATATATATATATATATAATGTGTTTGAATTTTTAAATTTTATTTGAATACTTTTACAATTCAAACATAGTTTAAATGATATTCAAACATATTTAAATGCTTAAACATATTAGAGATACTCTAAGTATCGATTTGTAATTGTAAGAGATTGTTGAGCTGTCTCATAACCGAATTCAATTAATTCAATTATGAGATTGTTTAAACAACCAACTATATGCGGCGCTGCGTTTAATACTCCCTCCGGTCCTTTTTATAAGGAACACTTTCAAAAAATCACACAAACCAAGGACACTAATTTTTCTTATTAATAATTCTAAAATATATATTTTATTCCAAAACTAACCTTAAAATATTAATATCTATCATTATTATTCTTGTTTCTTGTAATTATTAATAATCCACCGTGTTTAATTCTAATAGTGTCTTTTCCTCTTCACAAGAATATTAATGCTAATTATCACAAATATTGATTCATAGCAATGTAACTCTAGCTTCACGTTATTGAACGGTTCAAATTTTAGAAACACAAGTTTTGCAAATTTGGCTTTCCCACCATTTTTATCCCGCAACTTCCCTCCAAATTTTGAGCAAATAAACTTCTAAAATTTCAATTTTTAAATAATTAGTACAAAGAATTCTATACATTCAATCATTCTCTATATAAAGAGATTGAATTCTATATATTCTGTCAAAGATGAAAACACCTCAACTTGAGTTTGAGCAAAATCATCCACCACATATCAATATTGAAGATAACATGAATCAAGATGTACCATCAAATATAGAAGCATTTGAATTTGAACTTGAGGTAACTCATCCCTCACATCTCAATATTGAAGATAACATGAATCAAAATTTTTCTCTTCAAGAAGAAACAAGCAACAATGATCCCTCATATATTAATGGTGAGTAATTCTTTTAAATCACAGTAGTGACACATTCATATTATTATCCTTTCTTATTTTAATTTCTTTCTTATTTGTTTGAGTTACCATGTATTCTTATCTTTTTATGCAAGGTGACATTGTAAACTCATAGTCCATTAACAAATCATTTAACTTAGAATAAAGAGAGAATAATCTTAAGATAAAATGATTTACTGATTAAGACATATGTTCAATGAATGGTATAAAAAATTATGATTTTAACCACACTTGAATCAATAGAAAATAGTGTCCTCATAAAAGATATGCATATGCTTCCGTTTGTACGTTGCTAAAAGATAGAACCTCTCTCATAGCAAATATAGTTGGTACTCTTAATATTTTTGTTATAGCCACAAGTATTCTTATATTTGGCATGTTTGATAGTTATTGTTTACATGTTCAATTTGCATGACATGTTTATCTCATTTTTAAAGAGACTCGTTAACAAGTGAAATCAATGCAAAAAAACGTGGATTTCTAAATAATGAACAGAGGAGGGCTATATATAATGTATTGTAGAGCTTGAGTCTGGATGGGAGGTCACATAAATATAGGGCAATAACACAAATAGCTTCCTTATACAATGTTCATATAAGTGTTATTTACCGCATATGGAATCAAGTAAAAGATACAGGTAATGTTTGTCATAAAAAAACACTTTGTGGAAGGAAAATGGTCCAATTAGACTTCGACAGAATGCGTCAAATACCATTATCAAAACGGTCAACCTATTGAGCTCTATCTAATTCTCTTAACATTCCTAAGACGTCATTGATAAGGTTGCACAAGTCAGGAGTTATACGACGCCATTCAAGTACACTTAAACCGTATTTAAAAGAGAACATGACTAACCGTTTAAGATTTTGTAAGGACATGCTTGATAGTAGTAGCTTGCCTCATGATCCAAAGTTTCTTTCTATGCATAATATTGTCTTCATTGATGAAAAATGGTTTTATATTACCAAAACTAAAAACAATTATTACTTGCTTCGAGATGAAGAAGAGCCACACAGAACATGCAAAAGCAAAAACTTTATTGGTAAGCTTATGTTCTTAGCTGTTGTGGCTAGACCCAGGTTTGACAATGAAAAAAATGTGACATTCTCAGGAAAGATTGGGATATTTCCATTTGTTTATGAACAACCAGCTAAAAGAAGTAGCGTCAATAGAGTTGTGGGGACAATAGAAAGGAAACCTATAAGTTATGTAACCAGAGAGGTGAATAAAGCTTTCTTAATAAGTACTACCAGCCATCAAGAGTATGTGGCCAAGAGAAGATGTAGGGAAGACAATCTACATTAAAGAAGACAATGCAAGGTCACATATTGCCAAAAATGATCCAGATTTTTATAGAGCAGCAAGTGAAGATGGGTTTGACAATTCAAATGACTTGTCAACCTCCGAATTTGGCAGATTTGAATGTCTTGGACTTAGGATTTTTCAATGCCATCCAGTCATTGCAGCAACAAGAACCAGTGAACTCAATTGATGAACTTATTGATGCAGTGCAAAGAGCATTCGATGAATTTTCTTGTCAACAGTCCGATAGATTTTTTTCTACTCTTCAATCATGCATGATTGAGATAACGAAGATCAAGGGATCAAACAAGTACAAAATCCATCACATGAAGAAAGATATGCTATATAATCAAAGTTGTATACCTACTCAATTAAGCTGTGATTCTTCATTAGTTCAAGAAGTCACTGAATATCTTCAAAATTTTGATGTTTAATTAACTTGATTATAATAATGCAAGTCTTTGTTTTTTAAGTTTCAGAAATTGTTATTGCATGGATGTTAATGCAGTTTTGTTTCAGAATTTTTAAGTTTAAGTGTCAGAATTTGTGGTAAGCTTATGTTCTTAATCATGACAAAATGCTTACAAATCCATGAGATAATACCAGTTTCTATCTCAAATATGGTAAAGACAATAAAACAATTACTTCCTCCTATAATGTAAATGTATCATGGCTATCTTCTCGATGCATAAGAATCAAATATGAATTACTAGTTACATGAATAAGAAGTTCATCAATTTCAAGTGATTTAAAGAATACAAAGAATTAGAATAAATGTAACAGTCGTGATCTATTTGAATAAATACAAAGACATTAAGTTATAAGTTCTAATTCTATCTACTATCTTAAAAACAAAATCAGAATAAATGGTTACAAATGTTGGACTACTGTGTTATCATTCAATTCCGTTTTATCATCATATATGTTGCCTTGGATGTTCCACTTAAAAGAAGAAAAAAAGAAGAAATTATGTATTACCTTAGAGTATAGTGTAACAGTCGTGATCTCATTGCGGTCGCATAAAGACTTCTATGATTTTGGTCGGTATATGTGTTGCGACGTTAATTACGGTCGTCACGGTGTAAGTTAACCATAATGTTTTCTTTGCCATAAAAACATAAGTATCGGCATCGGCAACTATCAAAACCATTTTGCTGCAGCCATTGTCGCAGTAACAAACTGTTTTCTAAAACAACAAATAGGTGAAAAATATACTGTCATGGAGTGAGTGAAAAATTAAATTGTCATGGAAACAATGAGTTTTACTCAACACAGTATACCAAATAACATAATTGAACTTGTTCTTTAACCATAAAAACGTTAGTACAATGAAAAGGATATATCAGTATCCATAATATTTCTTTGTTTCAAAAATAAAATAACCATGAATTTTCCATTTAACTAAACTCCACTAAAATATATTCGGAGGATACTCATAACCTCATTCTTCACAGCTTCACGTTCATGGCTGAAATGATCTTCCTTGGCTACATCTTTGGGAAGTTCATGAAGGTTTTCAATATTGTCCAAGGAACCAGGAATTGAGTGAGAATTGTCTCTAGAGTCCATCTCTGCATTTTCCTTTGAATCTTTTGTTAGAATAAGAAATGTTCTGATCAATATTCTTAGATTTGATGATAACATTAAGTATGAATTTTGTATAAACAATGTGGTACTCTAATCCTTTACATTTTATATTTCAGGAAAAGTATAAAAGAGTATGCACAAATTAGCGTTCAGAAGCACTGACCCAGAAGTTCTGGATGGCTTCATTAGAACATGGTCTGGCAAGACATCAGAAGATGGTCCTACAAAATCAGAACATGATCTGGAAAGCATCAGAAAATGGCAGTCAAAAGTAAAAGCTCTGAAGCTCTAATGGTATCATGCTCAAAGCACTTCAAGTCTGAAGACAGAAGTTGCATCTGCACCAAAGCTGAAGACTCTGATATTCAAACATTGTTATCTACAAAATCTAAGTCCAGAATAAAGTATAAGATGAAAAGGCTATAACGTCAAATATCTGACTGACAAAAGGAACGTTATAAGCTACAAAAGGCAAAGTCAGTAAAAGCAGCAAAAGCATGGCTCGAGGTAGTTGACAAAAGTGTGAAACATTAAATGCAGCGTTGTACTATTCACGCAAAGCATTAAATGTTCCCAACTGTCATTTCTTCTCAACGCCTATATATAGAATTTCTCATTCAGAAGCAGCAACTAACTCTCTTGCAATATACCAAAACGGTGTCAAACTGAAATCGTGAAAAGCAAAGAAGAACTTCATTTTCAACCTCGCAACTTTGTAATATCTTAGTGAGTGTTAAGAACTAGAACTTAAGAGAAATATCACTTTGTGATTACAGCTTTATTACAAGCAAGTTATACTCTTGTAACATTTTATTTTACATTGATTGTAAAAGGATTTCCTAGAGTGATCAAGTTGTGATCTGTAGACTCTAGAAGACTTAGAGGGTATCCAAGTGGAGAACCATTGTAATCAGTTTGATTAGTGGGTTAAATCCTCAGTTGAGTTAAATTACCTTGTCAGGGGTGGACTGGAGTAGTTAGTTAACAACGAACCAGGATAAAAATAATTTTGTTCTTTATTTTTATCTACCATTTTTTGAGAAGTTACACTTATTCAATCCCCCCTTCTAAGTGTTTTTCACTCCTTCATCTTTCGCATGACATAATTTCTTCTTCATTCTAATGATGGTTGACCTATCTTCTTCCTCACTCTTAATATCTGATTCTTCAACAATCTCAGTAGCATTAAATGAACCCTCAATAGTTGCAGTAGCATCAAGTGAATCTTCAATAGTTTCACTTTCAATTGCAAATGGATCTTCAATCTCATGAAACTTGATCAAATCAATTTGATATTTTAGCTTCCCATTGTAAGACTTGAAGTCATTTTTATTAGAGTTATGAGATTCCATATCCATTATAATGTGAGAGACACATGAATAATGCATGGAAGAGACATAACATGTGAATATAAAGGCTTTAGTTACTTACTGTTTGTGTGCTTTTAATTTCCAGACTTCAATTTCCCCCCAAAGTATTGCATGGGGAATATGTTTCGGTAACTAATGCACTTGCATTGAAATACATTAGTATTGATTTTATTTAATAAGGGTACAAATGGAATTGTACATTTAATAAAGATAAAATTAAAAGAGTGTTTCTTATAAAAAGGACCAATTTTTTTTTGCAAAGTGTTCCTTATAAAAAGGACCAGAGGGAGTAGCTTGCACTTAAATATATATTGCATAACTGCTATTTATTATACATGAGTACTATTTATTATACATGAGTATTATTTATTATTTATTACATGAGTATTATTTTACATGTGTACTATTTATTCCAAAATAAATACGTTAATATTAGATAGGTAGATAGCATATACTCCAAAAATTAAAATGTTGTTTTACATAGTATATTATAATTAAATTGAAATTAAAATTAAAATTCATTAAACAAACATTATTTTAATATTTATTATTTAAAAACTGAACATAAAAAAATAAAAAAATGATAATAAACTAAAAATATAAATAAAAAGAAAGTATTAAAAATATATTATTTTAATATTTAATATTTATTTAAAAAATATATTTAAGTTTAATTTATTTTCAATTTATTAATATTAGTTTTATTTACATTTAGATTGTTATTAAAAAATAGAGTTATTCAACATAAGAGATTATTCTGTTTATTATATAATAAATTTATTCAAATATTTAAATATTTACTTTATTTACTTTCAGTTTATTAAATATATTTTGTTTATTATATAATAAATATATTCAAATATTTAAATATTTAATTTCAGTTTTTTAAATATATTTTATTTACTTTCAGTTTATTATATTAGTTTTAGGTTAAATCTTTTATTAAATAATAGTATATTAAAATATTATATTATTTAATAAAATGAAAAGATATATTAAAATATTATATTTCATTCAATATTTTATTAAACTATAGTATATTAAAATATTATATTATTTAATAAACTGAAATAATATATTAAAATATCATATTTACGTTCAATATTAAAATACATTATTTTATGTTTTAAAATATATATTAACATGAATTAATAGTATATTAAAATATTATATTATTTAATATATTTTTAGTAATATATTTCACTTTAAATAATAAATTAATTTTAAAAATAAAAATGACTATATAAAATATGATTGAATAATTGTCATTTAAAATTAATTTGGGAAATAAATAGTAATTATGTAATATATAGATTTTGTTGCAAGCTATTAATCTAGAAAAACAAATAGCCTAGTGTTAAGGGCTTTTAGCCTTCTACTGCCATACTAATGGTCATGGGTTCAACACCCATTGTTTGCAAAATTTTAGAATTTTTAAACTTTCGCAATTTCTAAACTTAAGAAAATAAAAAAAAAACATGTACATAAAATTAAAAAAAGAAAAAGTATACATGACATTTCCACGTAATCTTTAAATAAATAAATAAATAGAAAAACTCAACACATCAGCGCCATATCATCAATTTTGTTGACCAAATCCAGCGAGGGGGCAAAATTATAGGGTTATTTTTTGGATTCGCCCCATATGGCATGGGGCAAAATAGCTATTAACCCTAGATTCAATCAATGCAAATATTATTCTCTAAATCTTTCTCTCATTTTTCTCTCTTTGTTATGGATTCTATCTTCTAACTTGGCATCAGAGCAATCTTTCTTCGAATTCACTTGCGTGGTTCAGTCATCGTCTTCCATGGTGGAATATTCGCCCTATGCAAATGCAAATTCCGCATATGAAAATGTGCTTTTTGCTGCTGCTACTACCTTTAAACAGAAGATTTTTGTGAAATTGGACGAATCGAACAATCATCAATGGCTACAACAAGTTAAAGGTATCCTTCGAGGCATGCGAATGGTGAAATATGTTGTTTCACCACAGATCCCTTAGCGGTTTTTGACAAATGTGGATCGTGAATCGCAAATAAAAAATCTTTCTTACGTCACTTGGGAAGAACAAGATGTGTTACTGTGCACGTGGCTTCTTTCCACGATTTCTGATGCTCTTCTCCCTTGATTTGTTCTTCTTTGTCAATTATGGTAGGTATGGGAGGAAATTCATGCGTATTGCAACACAGATGAAAAAAAAGTCGTGACTACTACGATCGAAGCTTGGATCTCTCTCCAAAGGCACACATTTATTTTCTGAGTTCTTGGCGCGTGTTCGCACGATCGTGAGCACTATCATATCCATTGGCGATCATGTTATTCTTCGAGATCAGATTGAATTAATCCTCGAAGCCTTACCTACTGAATACAATTAAATTGTTATTGCGGTGAACTATAGGTTAGATTTCTCTTTTCTTGATGAGCTTGAAGCTCATCTTCTTGCTCAAAAAGCTCGTATTGGTGAAGCTAAGAAAGAAATTACTGAGAATGTCACTATTAATCTCACTCAAGGTACTCCTCAATCTTCCTATTCTCATAAATTTTTCTTGAAACTCTAATTACTAATAAGTTTAATCCACGAGTTGGAAGTCGTTGTGTATTCCGTGGAAAAGGAGGTTTTTGAAGTGGAAGGTTTCAAGGACGTGGTGGTCAGTTCAATGTCAAATATGCTACAAGACAGGTCAACGGGCTAGCTTTTGCTACTATCGTCATGCATCTGATCCTTATGCGAATTATTGCTACGCTTCACCTTATGCTGGTATTAGACGTTTGAAGTCCGATGTTTGGAGTCATCCTTGCTATTGTCCACCTACATTGCATCCTATGAGTTCTCCATGACCTCCCCCTTCTTTATACAACAGCTAGGTTAGTGCAGCCTGTAACACCCCCAATTTAGATTACATCTATTATTTAAAATTTTTATGAATGTGATTTGTTTAATTGATAGATATTAATAATTAATTTTTTTTGGGTGGTTGGGGTGTGTGGCTATGATGAAAATCGCAATTGGAGAGTGGTTATCATAAATAGGAGAGTTAAGAATTAGAGAAGATTTTTCTCTAAGTACGTGAAAAGTTGGAAGAGAAGAAAGAAAGACTAGGGCAAGAGGAAGGAGAAGAATGGCTTAGGAGAAATCAAGGATTCTTTCATCGTTGCTGGAATAATCAAGTAAGGGTGGGAATTCAGTTCAATAGTAGGGGTATAAATTAAAGGGGATGATAATTGATGAATACATGATGAAATTAGGATAGTAATTTGATTCACTGTGTTAGGAACCTGAAATAAGCTAATTAGATGTTAGGGTATGTTTGGAAGGAATAAGAATTGGAACCATATTGATACGTAACACTAAAAGAGTAGTTTTTGGAAAAAATTACAGGACCGGTTGATTATCACCACAGACCAATCAATTGGCTTTCCTTCCAAAAGCGTGGGATAATGGGCAGAACATCAGAGCAATTGATTGTTCTGCAACATTAATCTATTGCTTTGCCTAGTATTTTGATCATAACTTTTAGACCGTAAGTCAAACAAAATTCCATTTGAAGCGTTGGAGAGTTGACACGATTTCCTATCTAGTGGTAGTATACCCAGAGTCTGAATATGTTGATGATTTGATTGTATTTATCTTTTTTATTAATTAAACGTTTTGTTGTATATTAATGTCGTATGATAATGATGTGATTATGCTGTTACTATCGTGATAATGTTATTAATGATGATACATGTTTTGTTATATTCGTGATATAATTTTGGTGATTATGTTGTTGGGGGAATACACGGTCAGAAGAAGGACCAAGTGTATGTGTTGTTGTTGTTCCATGATTGAGAATGATTGTTTTTATTCCTTATGTTTTTTATGTTGAAGTCGTAAGACTATTTTCTTTTATTGAGTATTTGGTTGTTGAGTTGACCTTTCACAACTCTTTTATCTTGATTATTAAAGTTGCAAAATTGAGACTATATCTAGTTGTTCATGATTTCATTGTGATGATACTTTAAGTTAGAAGTGTGCATAAAATGATATGTTATGAATTATTATGTTGAAACTCGTGTTACGGAGCAGGATGTGTATTTATGACGTACGTGACATCCTTTTTGGTTGTATTTACAATTAATTTATGCAAATATTCATGTGTAGGGTTTAGAGTGTGACACTTCCAGACCACAAGCTCTCGTCACAAGCACAAATGCTAGTAGTTTCTTCTACAATCAAGCTTGGTACCCTGATTATGGAGCCACTCACTATGTAAATTTGGACCCGACAAATCTCACATATGCTATATCTCTTCCAGGCTCAGACCATGTGCAAAATGGGAATCGTCAAGGATTTTCTATCAAATCTCTTGGTTCCTTATCTTCCCTCCCCCTTACTACCTTAAAACTCCCCTAAAACTAAACAATCTTTTATTGATCCCAGCCACCAACAAAAATCTTATTAGTGTCAATCATTTTTCCAAAGATAATTTTGTATTCTATAAATTCCACGATAATTCGTGCTTTGTGAAATGTTATGATACTTCTAAAGTCCTGTTAAGAGGTTCTCTCGGATATGATGATCTCTACAAGTTTGACAACTTGGACTCAGTTGTACCTCAAGTTTCTCCTATAACTCTTAATGTTTTTAGCTCTAGCTTAGGCTCTAGGCAAACTATGCCTATTCATTGTAATAAAATTAGTGTTGTTTACTCTTTTACTTCCACTAGTTTGTATCAAATTTGGAACTTCCGAGTGGGACACCCTTAGCATAAGACTTTTAAACATGTTCTAAGTACTTGTAATATTCCTATTACTAATAAAAATCTATATGATTTTTGCACTATTTGGTGTCTAGGAAAAGCTCATGGACTTTCATTTCATGCTTCCACTACTACTTATACAATTTCACTTGAATTAATATTCTATGACTGTAGCAACCTGCCCTAAAAATTTAGATTTTAGAGTCGCCACCTATTTTTCCAGAGCGAATAGGAAACCCTACGAAGTTTAGAGATCTGGATAAGTTATTATAATCAGGTCAAGGGAAGGTGTTAGGCACCCTTAAACCTTTCATAAGGTTTTGTCTAAGGCAAAGGTTTATGGCTAATAAAGAAAGGTGAGAGACAGTTAAATAGGGCAAATGTTAACCTTATTGAAATTTTGGGGAAGGGGACTCGCCTTGTTACCAAGTGCCTACGTACCTCCTTATGGAGGATCAGAGTCTACGTAGTTCGGGGTATGTTGGTGTTTTTTTAGAGGTTGTATGCCTTTGAAGTTTGTATGTTGAAGTGTATTTTAAATTACCATACACAGTTTGGTAATTGTCGCAGTTTTGTGTAATTCGCAGTTTGTGAAGATGTTAAAAGTTTATTATATGGCATACAACCCTTTTTAATATTTTGAAATTTTATTAATCGCATTGATCAATTGATTTGATCAACATAATTAACAAATTAGTAAAGAATTACTAATTATCGTAACCAATTGAATTGATTAAAACCTTTAGTAAATAGAACAAGTTTAAATAAACTAAATTAATTAAAGTAAATTTGAATAATTGATTATTAATCATCATAATCAATTGATTTGATTAAAACAATTATAAATCGACCGTAATATAAATTAGCTTGACAAAAATTAATTTTTATCGCTAATCATCGTAATCGTATGATTCGATTAAAACAATTAACAAATTAAACCTTAAGTGTGCATAAAAAATTATATCCAATTACTAATATCAATTTGAATATTTTTAATCCGAAGAAACATTATTAATCAGTGCGAGTATTAAACATAATCGAACCAAATAACAATTATTTAAAATTAATCATGTAATTTAAAACAATTAATTATTCTTTCTTTTAACTAAAATGCAGAAGGTGTATTTTTTTGTTTAATATTAATCCAGGAGGTGTTAATCTAACCCTAAGTTGAAGAACCCTAACCCTAAATTTTCAGAAACCAACATCAAAACACACATGCATTCGACATAAAAACCTAAGCTAAGTGTCTCGGGTTACCTTTTATCTTGAATTTTGGATCGTGTAAGCTCCAATCTTCTTGTTAATTGTAACACCCTTCTAGACCCCGCGGAAAATTTAACAAAAATCAGAGTAAACATGAAAAAGGGTATTACAACTCCAATAAAATAAACAAAGATTCATGTCATGCCATAAAGGAACGATAAACCAAAAATTATTCAGATATCATGTTAACACAGCGGAATATTCTTAACAACTGAATAATTAAACATCCAGAGTCGGAGACTCATGATCCAACCATAAACCATAGACAAAACAAGGATTTATCAACCAATCCTAAAATAACGTTCCCAGTGTTACACGACCAGAGCATGACACAGACCCAACTGACTCTAACGAACTACTTGACGAGCTAATCCTCACCAAGTACACAAGCTACTCCTCAATCTGAAAAAAATAACAACAGTAAGGGTGAGTTTCATTCGCATTAACAAATGTTATAGGAATATAAACAATACAACTTCATTCATACATTATTCACCCAAATTCAATTATATTCAGATAGTATAGCAACATTCATCAGATACAATCATCCATACCAAATACACACAAATTATAACACTGGACTACTTCCATTCATGTTACAATTATACACAACAACCTAATGCAATGCAACTAAATGCACGTGGTACCAAACATGGGATAACCCATCTCACCGATCCACCACCATAAAGATTCGGCTACTTCTCTCACCAATTCCACACAATGGGAATTAGCTACCGCTGTCCCACCACCATAAGGGATACAGCCCACAACATGATTATGAAATGCATGCATCACATACCGCATGCTAATCATCAATACCAAACAACTGAACAATCATAATCATCAACCGATGCAATAACAATAGCCACACAATAGTTATGCTATTTTTTTTCAACCATCTCAAATATACATTTTACATCAGCAACACATGTATATTAATCATCAATCACAATCAAGACGAGTTAATAGTCAAAACATTCACCAGTGCATTTGTACGCATAAACCATCACAACCAATTAAATCAAGTGTTTTAAAATAAAATCGAGTCACAACTCAAAACACTATTTTATTGCATAAATCGCTTAATTAGCTTCATTGTGCTCGAAACGGCACATCAAACGGACTAACAGTTAAAAAGTTATGCATCGTTAAACTTTTAAAAAAGTCCCAAACATCCACAGCACGCGGCGCCAACTTGGTTCGCGGCGCGAATTGAGCGTTCCAAAAATCCTTGGCTCTCTGCCAAGCTATTCGCGGCGCAAACACCTGTACGCGACACGAAACGAGAAAAAGTTACGCCTTCGCGGCGCCAACACAGGTACGCGGCGTGACCTGTGCGTATCACAACATCCTGGCATTCTGCCCACCTGTTCGCGGTGCCAACCCTGTGCACGCGGCGCGAACCGGCGATTTTAGAAACTCCAACATGCAGAAAACAACATTCTATACATCCCAAATGCTCTCAAAATCATACCAGTACGAATTTCAGAAAATGAACCACACATACAACACAATTTGCACAGTAGTATACACAATTCAAGCATCAATTGACATCATAACATCATACACATCATGGATTCAATAAAGGATTAAAAGTCACACAAATTAACCCAATCCCTAAACCTATCATATGACTCAATTGATACGAATTCCACATCTATTCTATGCTATCAACCCCTAACCCGACATACAATTCGATTCAGAATCCTAACATACAAACTCTATTGAATCATTCATACAACCCATAATAAAGGTTAATGAAAAGAATCCCCCCTTACCTCGATGTCGAATTCTTGGATGCCCTTGCTCTTCACTCTTGCTCTTCTCCTAATTTCACGTTCAGCTCTTTTCTTCTCCCTTTTGGTTCTCTTTTCACAAAATCCTCCTCTTTTCTATTTTATGAAAATATAACCTTATTTTAGAAAAAAGGCTTTGCAACTGACACACCCCCCAATTGCTACTTGCGACACTGGCCCATTAGCCTTATTAATCCATATTTCTCAAATAATTCAATTAATTCTATTATTTAATAAAAAAAATTAATTAAATTAAATAAAGAAATTTATGGGGTGTTACAACCATCCCCCACTAGAAAAGTTTTCGTCCTCAAAAACATACCTTAGGCAAAGAGTTCCGGGTAGGAGTCCTTCATCTGGCTCTCCAATTCCCATGTAACATTTCCACCGGCTGGTCCTCCCCAAGCTACTCTGACCAACGCTATCTCCTTGCCACGCAATTGTTTCACCTTCCGATCTTCAATCCTCATAGGCAAAGCTTCAACTGTCAGATTATCCTTTACCTGTACATCATCCACTTGGATCACATGCGACGGATCAGCAATGTATTTCCTCAACCGCGACACATGGAATACATCATGCAGATTTGCAAGCGTCGGTGGCAATGCAATGTGATACGCCACATCTCCTACTCTTTCTGAAATCTGAAACGGACCAATAAAACACGGAGTCAACTTCCTTGACTTTAGAGCTCGTCCGATACCAGTCATAGGTGTAACTCTCATAAACACGTGATCTCCTTCTTGAAATTCAAGTGTTCTCCGTCTCTTGTCATGATAACTCTTCTGACGACTTTGAGAAGCCTTCATCTTCTCCTGAATCATCTTAATCTTTTCCGTCGTTTCTTGAACAATCTCTGGTCCAATCACCGCACTTTCGCCAGATTCATACCAACATAAAGGCGTCCTACACCTCCGACCATACAAAGCTTCAAACGGAGCCATACCAATACTCGAGTGAAAACTATTATTGTAGGTAAATTCGATCAAGGGTAGATAACTATCCCAAGTACCACCTTTTTCCAATACACAAGCACGCAACAAATCTTCTAGCAATTGAATAGTTCTTTCTGTCTGTCCATCTGTCTGCGGATGATAAGCAGAACTCAATCTCAGCTTAGTACCCAAAGCCTTATGCAAACCTTCCCAAAATTTGGATGTAAACCTTGGATCTCTATCTGACACGATACTCGAAGGAATACCATGCAAACTCACTATCTTCTCAATGTACAATTGAGCAAGTCTCTCCATCAGGTAATCCATTCTCATTGGTATAAAATGAGCAGACTTTGTAAACCTATCCACAATAACCCAAATGGCTTCATAGTTCTTCACCGTCTTCGGCAAACCAGAAACAAAATCCATAGATATATTATCCCACTTCCATTCTGGAATAAATAACGGTTGCATAGCTCCATATGGTTTCTGATGCTCAATCTTCGACTTCTGGCAAGTCAAACAAGCATAGACGAATTCAGCTATTTCCTTTTTCATTCCAGGCCACCAAAACAGCTTCTTTAAATCATGATACATCTTGGTAGCACCAGGATGAATACTCAATCCACTACGATGTCCTTCTTCGAGAATACTCTTCCTCAATTCGGAAACATTAGGAACACAAACACGATTACCAAACCTTATAATACCATTCTCGTCGATTCTGAATTCACCTCCCTTGCCTTGGTTAATCAGAGTCAACTTATCCACCAACTCTACATCAGCTTTCTGACCCTCTCGAATCTCTTCCAGAATACCACTAGTCAGCTTCAGCATACCCAACTTAACACTGACAGGAGTGCCTTCGCATACTAAACTCAAATCTCTGAATTGTTCAATTAAATCCAATTCTCTCGCCATAAGCATAGACATATGCAAATACTTCCTACTCAAAGCATCGGCAACCACGTTTGCTTTACCCGGATGGTAATGTAGTCCAAAATCATAATCCTTGAGGGACTCTAACCACCTTCTTTGCCTCATATTCAGCTCTTTTTGATCAAAGAGATACTTCAGGCTCTTGTGATCACTAAACACTTCAAACCTCGAACCATAAAGATAATGCCTCCACAATTTCAACACAAATACCACTGCTGCCAACTCTAAGTCATGAGTCGGATAGTTTCTCTCATGCAATTTGAGTTGTCTCGACGCATAAGCGACTACTTGTTGATTCTGCATTAGTACACCTCCTAATCCCAACAACGAAGCATCAAAATATACAACAAAAGATTCCGCCGGATTCGGCAAAATCAAGATCGGCGCACTAGTCAACCTCTTCTTCAACTCTTGGAATCCTTCTTCACATTTCGAATCCCAGATAAATGCTTGACCCTTCCTAGTCAACTTAGTTAATGACAACGCTAACTTTGAAAAACCTTCAATGAACTTTCTATAGTAACCCGCAAGACCAAGGAAACTACGGATTTCGGAAACTGACTTCGGAGCTTCCCATTGAGACACTGCTTCTACTTTCGTTAGGTCAACGACAATACCATCTTTAGAAATTACATGCCCAAGAAAGCTTACTTCACTTAGCCAGAACTCACACTTTGACAGTTTCGCATAAAGTTTCTTTTCCTTCAGTAGTTCTAATACCACCCTTAAATGCTCTGTATGTTCTTCTTCACTCTTAGAATATATCAGAATATCATCGATAAATACCACCACAAACTGATCCAGGTAAGGATGGAAGATCCTATTCATATACTCCATGAAAACACCTGGCGCATTAGTCACTCCAAATGGCATCACTGTATACTCGTAATGGCCATACCTTGTTCTAAATGCCGTTTTCTGAATATCGTCCGTCTTCACCCGAATCTGATGATATCCCGACCTTAAGTCAATTTTGCTGAACACAGTCGCACCAACCAATTGATCCATCAAATCATCAATCCTCGGTAATGGATACCGATTCTTGATAGTAACTTTATTCAGCTGTCTATAATCCACACACAGTCTCATAGAGCCTTCTTTCTTCTTTACCAACAACACCGGCGCACCCCACAGCGACACACTAGGACGAATGAATTCTTTTTCCAGCAATTCTTCTAGCTGATTCTTCAACTCTGCTAACTCAGATGCCGACATACGATACGGTGCCATCGACACAGGACTAGTTCCAGGAACTAACTCAATAGCAAATTCTACCTCCCTCTCTGGCGGTAACTCTCTTACATCTTCTGGAAAGACTTCTGGGAATTCACATACTACCGGTAAATCACTGCTCACCGCTTTCTTCTTTACTTCCATGGATGCAATCAACATAAACACGGCAGCCCCGTCCTTCATTGCTTCATCCACTTGTCTAGCAGTCATTGCTAAACTCTCAACACCGACATCTTCCGGAAAAATAACCGTCTTCGTGAAACAGTTGATATGAACCCGATTAAATTGCAACCAATTCATACCCAGGATGACATCAAGTTGTTCCAACGGAAGGCACACTAATTCCATTCCGAACTCTCTACCAAAAATATCAATTGGATAGTTCAAATAGGCAAACGAAGTAGTCACTGAACCCGACGCAGGAGTGTCAATGATCATACTTCCATGAATATCAGATATTTCCAAGTTCAGACGTTTAGCACAATCCAACGAAATAAACGAGTGAGTTGCTCCAGTATCTATTATTGCAATTAAAGGAGTGCCATGGATAAAACACGTACCTTTAATCAATCGATCCTCTGGAGTAGTCTCTGAACCTGATAAAGCGAAAACTTTACCCCCAGCTTGATTCTTCTTTGGCTTAGGACATTGTGGACTAATATGGCCCTCTTCACCACAGTTATAACAAGTCACAGCCATTCCCTTGCAGTCAACAGCAATGTGGTCTGCTTTACCATACCTGTAGCACTTCTTCTCTTCGCTTTTGCACTCGTGAACACGATGTCCAGGTTCCCCACACTTAAAGCACTTAGCAGGAGCACTAGAGTCTCCCCCACTAGGCTTCTTCCAACCATCAGCCTTATAATTACCCCTACCATATGGTTTACCACGGTCCATAGGCTTCTTCCCTTTCTTGTCAACTAACTCGCGGGAGTGAGATGACTTCAGCTTGAGGTTATCCTCTTCATAGATCCTACTACAATCCACCAAATCTGTAAACCGACGAATCCTTTGGTACCTGATTCCCTGCTTAATTTCATCACGGAGACCATTCTCGAACTTAACACATTTCGAAAATTCGCTCGCTTCATCATTGTTATAGTGGACATAGTACTTGGCCAGCTCAACAAACTTTGAAGCATATTCCGGTACCGTCATGTTACCTTGTGTCAGCACCAAAAACTCAACTTCTTTCCTGCCCCGAACATCCTCAGGAAAGTACCTCCTCAGGAATTCTCGCCTGAATACAGCCCAAGTGATCGCTACACCTGCAGATTCAAGTTGATCTCTACTAGCCATCCACCAATCATCAGCTTCTTCAGACAGCATGTGAGTCCCATACCTCACCTTCAGATTTTCAGCACAATCGATCACTCTGAAGATCCTTTCAATCTCCTTCAGCCACCTCTGAGCGCCTTCGGGATCGTGCGTGCCTTTGAACAACGGAGGATTGTTCCTCTAAAAACTGTTCAGCTGCCTGTCAGCACCAATACCAGCTCCATTGGCATTCCCTCCTAATACACCAGCAATCATGCCCAGAGCCTCAGCAATCGCGTCGTCATTTCTACCTCCTCTTCCGGCCATTGTTCTGCTAAATATCAGACAATATTCATTAGAACAAGAAGTATTGACAGTGTCAACCTTACACTAATCGTATACGAAGGATTAACCGACACTAAGACTCTGACTCAAACGACCGACTATGCTCTGATACCACTATTGTAACTTCTAGACCCCGCGGAAAATTTAACAAAAATCAGAGTAAACATGAAAAAGGGTATTACAACTCCAATAAAATAAACAAAGATTCATGTCATGCCATAAAGGAACGATAAACCAAAAATTATTCAGATATCATGTTAACACAGCGGAATATTCTTAACAACTGAATAATTAAACATCCAGAGTCGGAGACTCATGATCCAACCATAAACCATAGACAAAACAAGGATTTATCAACCAATCCTAAAATAACGTTCCCAGTGTTACACGACCAGAGCATGACACAGACCCAACTGACTCTAACGAACTACTTGACGAGCTAATCCTCACCAAGTACACAAGCTACTCCTCAATCTGAAAAAAATAACAACAGTAAGGGTGAGTTTCATTCGCATTAACAAATGTTATAGGAATATAAACAATACAACTTCATTCATACATTATTCACCCAAATTCAATTATATTCAGATAGTATAGCAACATTCATCAGATACAATCATCCATACCAAATACACACAAATTATAACACTGGACTACTTCCATTCATGTTACAATTATACACAACAACCTAATGCAATGCAACTAAATGCACGTGGTACCAAACATGGGATAACCCATCTCACCGATCCACCACCATAAAGATTCGGCTACTTCTCTCACCAATTCCACACAATGGGAATTAGCTACCGCTGTCCCACCACCATAAGGGATACAGCCCACAACATGATTATGAAATGCATGCATCACATACCGCATGCTAATCATCAATACCAAACAACAGAACAATCATAATCATCAACCGATGCAATAACAATAGCCACACAATAGTTATGCTATTTTTTTTCAACCATCTCAAATATACATTTTACATCAGTAACACATGTATATTAATCATCAATCACAACCAAGACGAGTTAATAGTCAAAACATTCACCAGTGCATTTGTAAGCATAAACCACCGCAACCAATTAAATCAAGTGTTTTAAAATAAAATCGAGTCACAACTCAAAACACTATTTTATTGTGTAAATCGCTTAATTAGCTTCACTGTGCTCGAAACGGCACATCAAACGGACTAACAGTTAAAAAGTTATGCATCGTTAAACTTTTAAAAAAGTCCCAAACATCCACAGCACGCGGCGCCAACTTGGTTCGCGGCGCGAACTGAGCGTTCCAAAAATCCTTGGCTCTCTGCCAAGCTATTCGCGGCGCAAACACCTGTACGCAACGCGAAACGAGAAAAAGTTACGCCTTCGCGGCGCCAACACAGGTACGCGGCGCGACCTGTGCGTATCACAACATCCTGGCATTCTGCCCACCTGTTCGCGGCGCCAACCCTATGCACGCGGCGCGAACCGGCGATTTCAGAAACCCCAACCTGCAGAAAACAGCATTCTATACATCCCAAATGCCCTCAAAATCATACCAGTACGAATTTCAGAAAATGAACCACACATACAACACAATTTGCACAGTAGTATACACAATTCAAGCATCAATTGACATCATAACATCATACACATCATGGATTCAATAAAGAATTAAAAGTCACACAAATTAACCCAATCCCTAAACCTATCATATGACTCAATTGATACGAATTCCACATCTATTCTATGCTATCAACCCCTAACCCGACATTCAATCCGATTTAGAATCCTAACATACAAACTCTATTGAATCATTCATAAAACCCATAATAGAGGTTAATGAGAAGAATCCCCCCTTACCTCGATGTCGAATTCTTGGATGCCCTTGCTCTTCACTCTTGCTCTTCTCCCAATTTCACGTTCAGCTCTTTTCTTCTTCCTTTTGGTTCTCTTTTCACAAAATCCTCCTCTTTTCTATTTTATGAAAATATAACCTTATTTTAGAAAAAAGGCTTTGCAATTGACACACCCCCCAATTGCTACTTGCGACACTGGCCCATTAGCCTTATTAATCCATATTTCTCAAATAATTCAATTAATTCTATTATTTAATAAAAAAATTAATTAAATTAAATAAAGAAATTTATGGGGTGTTACATTAATCCTCTTCTTTTTTTGCTTGCAGGTGTCGACGTAAGGTTGAAGGCTTCGCGCTTCAACACCCTTCTCCGATCTCTCTTTCTCCGTCTTTTAGATTAGGGTTTTTTCTTCATCCCCTTTTCTGTAGACTTAGGTTTCTTATTTATAGCCTTAGGGTTAATTCATATTAGGAATGATTCAATTTGTTGTAAAATAGATTTGATTGTAATATATTTGATTTGTTAATAAAATTGGATTTGATTCTGTTTGATGTGATTCAATCTTTGATTTGATTTTTATAAATTAGATTTGCTTTGTAATTGATTGTAATATATTTGATTTAATTAGAGATTTGTTTTAGTCTTAGGTTTTGATTTGATTTTTCGTTTAGAAATTTTTATATGTTGTAATGATTCATAAACTAAATAAAATATCTCATTTTGTGTGTATTTTGTTTTGGTCTTTATGGACTTGGGCTTGAATTCTACAAATTAGGGTTTGTGAGATAGTGATGGTGGCCGCAGCTGGAAGAAGAAGAAGATGAACAGGGCTTTGCCCTAGTTGACTTCGGTCAACATTCTCAAAAAAAAAAATTAATAAAAATAATAATTAATAATAATTTAAATAACTAAATATAAATTAACAAAGAGATGGATCAACTTGTTATTTAAAAACCTAATTACTAGATAAAAAGAGTATTTTTTATTATATAAGTTTCTATTGATTAGAATAATAAGAATGACCTAATAACCATAATTTAAAATAACAATACTATAAATTATACCATAAAGAATAATATTACTTTATTTAATAATTGGTTAACTAATAACTCTAATTAACTAAAACAAAATAATTAACTTAATAAATTTTAAATAAATATATAAATTAATAAAGACTAATACTTAGTTAAAAATTTAAAGGATCTCAAGCAAAACTCTAAATGGGCTCAAATTGGGCTCAAAAGAATTCCTCTAAAATACACCCCCATATTCAATTAGAAGGTTTTTTTATAAGAGATTGGGTTTAACAATACAAATGTTAAACCCCATAACTCCTAATTTAAATACCCTCAATAAATTAATAGACATGAATCGTATCGGGTAAATTTTAGGGTATGACAATGACCTCTGGGATCCTGTCCCTATCACTTCATCATGTGGATACACCTATTTTCTTACTTTTGTTGATGCCTATGGTAGGTATACTTTGATCTATCATCTTAAACAAAAATCTCAAACTGTTGACACTTTCAAAAAATTCAAAGCCTTAGTGGAACTGTAATTGAATCATAAAATTAAAGACATCCAAACAGATGGTGGAGGAGAATTTAGGCTTCTCACTCTATTCCTATCAAGTCTAGGAATCACTCATAGATTAGCATGCCCTCACACTCACCATCAAAATGGTTTAGTGGAGCGGAAACATCGGCATATTATGGAAACTGGCTTAACTCTCCTTGCTCGAGCAAATATTCCATTACAGTTTTGGGATCATGCTTTCTTAACATCCACCTATTTTATCAATAGGCTTCCCTCCATTTCTCAAAACAACCAATCACCTTTTTTCATTATACATCACCAATTTCCTAATTATAAGTTTCTAAAATCATTTGGGTGTGCTTACTTCCCATTTTTTAGAGCTTATAATAAACACAAACTTGACATGCACTCTAAGGATTGTATGGTCTTAGGATACTCTCCCACACATAGAGGGTACAAGTATCTTGATCCTAGTTGTAGTATTTTTATCTCTAAAGATGCCTTATTCAATGAAATAAGATTCCCTTATGTAGAACTAATTCCCTCCTCATCAAAGTCTTACCCTAGCCCAAGCACTCATGTCCCTCCTACCAATACCCTTCAAAACATCCTAACTCCTTCATCTCCTCATGCAACTCTCATTCATACCTCTTATGTGCCATCCACATCTTCTAATATTGTGCCTCAGGCACATTCTCATCCTATGTCCTCACCTATAATTGTTTCCACACCCAAGTACACCTATGAGTCTAATTTTTCAGCCTTTTCTCCTCCTTCCCACAATACTTATTCCACTAACTCCAATCATATTCATGAAGCTAACTCTACCCAAATTCAGGAAGCTGAGTCTGCTCATAGTCATATTCCCTCCCTCACATCAATGTCTACTTCTACCATCTTTCCTCCTCTGGCTCTGCTTCCTGCACCCAGAATTCACCCCCACAACACTCACCCCATGCAAACAAGATCCAAAAATGGCATTGACCAACCCAGACTACAACCTACCTTACTCCTCACTCATGTTGAGCCTACTTCCTATAGAAAATCCTTAGTTATTCCTAAATGGTTTGCAGCCATACAGGTTGAGTATCAATGTCTTCTACAAAACAACACATAGACTCTAGTACCTCGTTCTGCTCATAGACAACCAATCGCTTGCAAATGGGTGTTTCGTGTTAAGGAAAATGTAGATGGGGCTGTCAACAAATTCAATGCCAGATTGGTGGCCAAACGCTTTCACCAAGTAAAGGGGTTTTATTTTACTAAAACATTCTCACCAGTTGTTAAACCCATAATTGCGAGGATTTTTCTCACGGTTTCCATCACTAATGGCTAGCCTATTCAGCTGCTTGATGTAACACCCTAAATTCTAGATTAATTATTTATTTGATTAATTTGGCATGAATATACGAGTCATCGTGAAGTATTTGATATATATAATGTTTTAGTGATTTTTGTGAAGTATTTGAAAATGTGATGATCTGTGATGTTTGAGATTATGATGACTTATATGATGTTTTGATGATTCATGTGATGTTGTGGTGATTTGTGTGATGCTTATATGTATTGAGAGATTTTGGAGTATTTTAGAATAATTTAGAAAAATTAGAATAATAAGTGGAATTATTTTAATTAATTAATATTATTTTAATTAATAAAATAGAATAATATTGGTGTTAGAGATGATAAGGGCGAAATAGTAAATTGTAAGAGGTTAAGTGAGGGCAAAAAGAGGAAATCCATATCAGGGGTCCTAGGGGTAAAAAGAGAAAAGAGGAAAGAGAGATTCATTTTGTACGATCGAAGTTTAGAGAAGAGACAAAGGGGGAGAGAGCTTGGGCACGAAGAACACAGAAGGATTCGTAGAGAGAATGCAACGAGAATCAAAGCTAACTACAATATAAGGTATGGGGAGTTTATCTAGATTATCGTAAATGGTTTAAGTGATTAATAATTGTATGATTTGGTTTTGGGGAATTTTGGGTTATGAGGGTTTGATGATGATATGATGAATTTGATGATTTAGCTATGTTAATATGCAATAGATGATACACATAAGATAAAATGTATTAAATTGTATTTTTGACTATGAAATATGGTGATTATAGGGTGTTTTTAGGCTTAATATGTGTAAAAATCGCAAAGGAACTGGTTTGAAAAGTGCAAGAAAATTTAGTACGCGTGCAGTGTATGGTCGACGCAAACAGAGAAATGGTCGATGCAAAGCAGGTGAGCGCAAGCTGACCCGAGGCAAGGGGAAGTTATGATTTTTGAGCGAGCGGTCGACGCATGGGTCAGCGCAAGCAGATTCGAGATAGACCAAATTTTGACAGATTCTTGTAAAGGCCATATCTTGGGTTCTCGAACTTCGATTGATGCGCTGTTTGAAGTGTTGGTGTAATACGGTGGGAGAACTGAATTTTTGAATGTTGCGGATAGCAAGAGTCGCCACCGACTTTTATTTTATCCAATTAGGAAAGGCCAAAAGAACAGGAAGACCTTTTAAAAGAGATTGAGTTTGGGGGGTAGGTTATACAAAGGGAAGGTGTAAGCACCCTTTGTATCCATGGTTATCCATGGGCTCTTAATTGCTTAGCTCACTTGTTTGATTTGAATTGTTTAAAAAGGTGTCGTGTTTGTTTAGAAAAGATTTTGAAAAAGGACTTTAACTTGTAAATAAGTGTAGCCTTTGAAATCATTTTGAAAAGGAGGTGTGAAAAGTATTTTGAATGTTTGATTTGAGTGAGCAATTAAGAGTAACATACCCTAAAATTATAAGGTCTAACTTATTCTTTAAGTCTTTACTTAGGTGATAGTACTATCCATGCCATTTGAGGGTAGGTAGTCTTATGCATTGGATGTGCGGGTCATCGAAGGGTCATCGTTTTGCGATAAGGCTATCCATACCATAAGGAAGGTAGGAAGTATTATGAATTGATGAAAATAGTCATTTAGGCAACAAGTAAGGATACCTTAGCAATCGAAGGGACTATGATCTTTGTATGATGATTTTTATTCGTAGTCAGCAGACTAAGGTATCCCTACATCCGAGGGACTTGACTATTATATCGAAAGGCAACAGAAGAGAGGGTGTGTGCATAAGTAAAAGAAGTGTGTTAATTTCAGATATTTTAATCTTGGAATTAGTGATCTACGATTGATTTTAAATATTTCTATGCAATCCTAAGCATACTTCTAACAGTTAAACATATACAGATAATAAAGTGCGGAAAGTAAATCCTACGCTATTACATGGCTTCGGGATTAAGGGGTACATAACCAAAAACAGGGGAGTGTGAAAAGTAAAGTGCGGGAAAATAAAAATCACAATTACTATTACATCAAAAAAATTGGAAACCTATACACCTTCTAGAATTTAAATGAACAATTAAATAAATAATTAAATGAATAAAAATTATAAGTAATTAAATGAATAAAAATTAACACACATATGACAATCATAGAGTATGAGATGAGAAGAGAGGATCGCGATTTGAAAAAAATTGATGTATGAAAATGGGTGAGATAAAACCTAAGTCTAAAGGTTATTACTAAATTACTTATAAACCTAACATTAAATCAAAGTTAAATTAATAAAACCTAATTACTAAGTTAATTATAATCCTAAAATTAAATCAAAGTTAAATTAATGAAACCTAATTACTAAGTTAATTATAAACCTAAAATTAAATCAAAGTTAAATTAATAAAACATAATTACCATATCTTTGTTGATTTTAAGGTTTACCTAAAATAGGGTTTATGGATAAAAAATAGAGATTTTACCAAGGTTATCAAGTAAGTGGCAAGTGATTAGAAAAGGCAATGGAGTGATGGGAGATAGAATTTACCTCTGCTCCCCTTTGGTCAAAGGAAGTACCTGCAAAAATAGGATAATAATAAGAATAAGAATAGTAATAAAAGTAATAGTAATAACACAAGAAAATAATCGGGGTTTAGAAGATTAAATTATGGCCAAAATTACGAATAACATTGATTTGGCGAATAACCTTGATTCGGCCAAAAACCAAAAGGTTTTTGACCAAATACGAATAATCTTGATTTGGCAAAAAACCAATTGGGTACCCCTTGAGGTCAAGGGGTAAAGCTCCATCCACTTGGCCAATCCATAGGAAACATGTTGATAAACCACTCCAATATTCCGGTTAAGAAAGCAAATGGAAAAATTGAAAAGTGATTAAAATAAAATCAAAAAAATATAAAAACCTGATTATAAATCAAATAAAATAAGATCACGAACCTACAAATTTTTTGAGATTTGTTTGAAAATATGAAAATAGAAATCAAATCAAATCAAATAGAAAAAAGAGGAATTTGCGATTTTGTGAATTTGAGATTTGTTCCGCGATTTTTTTCTGAATTTCTGGAAAAAATTCGGAGCAAATCGAAATTGTAGTTTTAGAATTCGGCTGATAGGCTGGAAAAATTTTCACTGTGCTGCAACCGGAATTGCAACCCTGAGGAAGGAGAATTAGAAGAGGATGGCGTTGTGGATCCGTTTTGCTTCTAAAAAAAATCTTGTTCCTTTTGATCTTTCAACCCCAAAACAAAAAAAAAATTATTGTGGATGGGTGTAAAATTATGAGAGTTGTTGATTGTTAGTGTATGGGAACGGAGAATTTGGTAGAGGTGAATGGTTGGTCAATCCTTAAAAATAAGGGTTGTTAGTTATTTATAAGAAAACATTAGGTTAAAAGAAAAATGGGCTTGGACCTCACTAAAAACTTAATTTATTTTATTTTCCTTATTTTGAATTATTTAAATGAATAAATCAAAACAATTGAAATAAAACAATTTAAGGGGTGATTGGATTAAAACTGTGGCCCAATAATGAATTTGCTCAATTTGGACTTTATGCACTAACTCAAAATTTCCCAACTTTCACCAGCCATAATTTTCTCAATTTTCATTATTTAGGAATAATTTTGAATTTGTTGGAAAGCTTAGGATGTCCTCTTCAATTATTTTCACATTTGAAGATTTCTGTCTTTAAAAATGAGAGGGAAAATTTTGGGGTATGACAGTTGGAAAGCTAACACAATGAACTATACCATGGTGGAATAAAATGAATCATAAGAGGTAGTATTATAATTTATAGTGCATGAATTGTGATTAAGTGAAGAACTATGTAGTGTTAACATAGGAAGTATGCCCTTTGTTATGAGTTGACGTAGCCATGTTTTGGTATAACTTGATGAGTGTTTTGTTTATGATGACATGATGTTATTATGATGATGACGCGTGTTTTCCTTATGATAATATTATGAGATCATGTGGTGATATACCAATATGTAATTCTTTCTATTGTGAATTAATTTAGCTATGTCTTGTCGTAACTTGACGTATATTATATGATGAATTCATGATGTTATGATGATGTGAGTAACATGAAGTATATGATGAAATATGATTAATATGATAAACTGATGATGTGTGTAAAATGAAGTATGTGATGATGTATGATGAATATGATGAATGATGATGTGTGTTGACTAGCCGTGGTCGTATTTTATGTGGTGTTGCACATCATTCATTCATAGCATTTGTAGGACTTTTGTCCAGTGAAGTTTGCAGGATATTTATCCAGTGATGTTAGGACGGTTTAGTCCAGTGATGGCCTTAATCCCATAGTGTGGATTGAGTGCAACTCGTGAGGTGCTCCGATTTCAAGCGGGAATCGATCCTATTGGTAGGGATCTTTGGAGAATAACGATGACTAAGTCATGAGTGATGCTTTGGTACCACATGCATGAGCCTTATGAAGTTGCATTTCATTATTTATGGCATTGCATAATACTTGGAATAAGTGATGTCTTTGATTGATTCTTGGAAGGTGATGTTTGGTATATTTTAAGTGATGTATTTGATTTATTTTTGGATTGATGATGCTATGACGTGAAGAACTGGTAATTGTTGTTATATGATGTAATGTATTTGTTCTGGACCGGCCCAATTATTTAAATTGGGCCAATCCACTCTTTGGCCCAAGGCATTCTGGCCAACACACGAGGCATCGCTCCCCGGCCCGTTCCGGGTAAACACCAGACCTCGTGCTCGGTAGTAGTCAGTTCGCGTACTTCTAGCCTAGCGCCTCGCATGGGCCCTCCAAAAATGGAACCTTTTCCGCATAGGATAATCCTATAAATAGCCCTCTAGTCTGAGAGGGCAAGGTAACCTTTTTCTTACCCAAAATCTCTCACTTTGTTGTACCTTGTCGTTCAAACACTTACTTTGGCATCGGAGTGCCTTGCAGGTACAACCACCTTTTTTCCCTCCAACCGTTCCGGATTTCAAGCTTCACCGTTGGTGGCCATCTGATCTGCTCGGTAAGATCAGTGGCGCCGTCTGTGGGAACCCTCAGCTCCCCCGTTTCCTTTTCTTGTACTTTTTGATCCATTCTTGTCCCTTGCAAGAATTCGGAAACCAAAGCTCTAAATTCAACCATCATCCATGGCTAGCAACAACGAAGACTCCTCTTCTCTAGACGCTACTGTGATCAACAAGAACGACATCTCTGTCGTCATTCCCCCACCAAGAAATACCGTTCCACATCCTCGTGACGGTCTCACGGCATCTCCATCCCCAAAGGGTTTCCACGAAGATACCGTCCATCACCTCGGAGATACCAGCGGCAAAGACAACCACAAAGAGATTCTGGAAAACCCTTTCTCCTCCAAGGGACCAACTCCCCAGGATCAAACTATGGCCGCCGTCCTGGCCGCCCTTGCGCGGACGAACACGCTTATCCAACAACAAAACAACAGGATCGGGGCACTCGAGCAGAAGCGTCGCACGAAGACTCCCCCCAGCCATTAAACTCGCTCCCATCGCGGGAAAGTCCCCAAGAAAGGCCCTCGTCCCCCCTCCCCGAGGGAAAACGCGGGTCCCATTTCCAAGAAAAGGGTTTGGCGACCACCGCTCTCGACACCGTTCGCAGTCTCCTCGACCAAAAAGAAGATCCAACTCACCTCCCGCAATGCATGATGACAACCGTATGCGACGCAGGCAAAGCCACAGGCGATCCACCACGCCTTCCGCCAGCGACAAGGAGGAGGAGCGTCGGGGCCCTCTGTCCCACGCAATCCTGGAGGCACCCCTGTCGACCGGTTTTGAGAAGCCCCCGCCACTAGGCACATACGACGGGACAACTGACCCAGAAGAGCACATCGAAAACATCGACGCCCTCCTGGATTACAGAGGGGCACCGGGCGCAATCAAATTCCGGTTATTCCCGACCACTTTACGCAAGGGAGCCATGAAGTGGTACAAGAGTCTGCCCGATGAATCCATTATGTCGTGGCAAGTGCTCGGAAAACTTTTCTCGAGGCACTTCACAGCCTCCCGCAGACATCTGAAGTCAGAGGCTTCCCTGGAAACCATCATCCAGGGGAAAGAAGAACCGCTTCGGGCCTACATAGAAAGATTCCACAAAGAAGTCGTGCAGGTGTCCACAACCACCCACATGAAGAAGTTTTGGCTCGAACGAGGTGTCCAGCCACGTTCAGATTTTTCCAAAGCCGTCGGAATCGAGACGCCCGCCACTCTGGACGAATTTTTCTTCAAGGCCCAGGCGTACATACAATATGAGGAAAAAGAGGCCACTCACGCGGTCTGCAACTCCAGGCAGGAAGAAAATACTAAAGGCGCCCGTCAAGACGATTCTCATCGGGGATCCGACAAGAAGAAAGAAGACAAAGGTCGAGATCCTAAGGACTACAAAGCCTAAGCGAGAAAATTCTAGGAATACACCCCACTGAACGCATTCTGGGAACGCATCTTGAACGAATGCGTGAACGCCGAATTTCAAACGGGAAAAGTCTGTTTCCTAAAGTCCATGCCTACACGGCCAAACGTCGACAAATCAAAGTTCTGCTGTTTCCACAAAGGCCACGGGCATAACACCGAAGACTGCATCCACCTAAGGGATGCAATAGAAATATTGATCCGAGATGGACACTTGAAGCAGTACACAAAGAAACAAGAGGTCACCAAGGAAGCCAAACTGGTTGTTGAGGAGAAACTAGCAGAAGACACGCCTGTCGCTACCGCGAAAAAATGGAACCAGAGTCGCCACTAATATATTTATCCCATCGAGGGAAAGGAATACCAGAAAACCGAACTCGAATAAGAACAAGGTCTTTCGACTAGAGAATAGGGTACAGGAGTCGGTTACGCAAGGGGAAGGTACTAGCACCCCTCACGGCCATCGTACTCGATGGTATCCACCTATGTCTGTTTCTATCTAAAGGGTGTATCTATCACTAATGCAATGTGTCATACCCTAAAATTTACCCGCATTATTTTACACTAATTAATTTTGCTTATTTAAAATATACGATAGTTTACTTTAAACGATCTGTATCTTTTAAATAACAAATATTTGTATGACATTCATATATCTTTAAAAGCCATTCAATTTCGAATAAATGAGTTGACACAACTGGTAAGAAGGTAAGGCTTGCAGGTGAGAGGTCCCAGGTTCGAATCCCACTTACTAACTTTTTTAATTTATTATTTTACTTTTAGTTATTCTTATTGTATTGTTTTAATTTTGAAACTTTTATTTTAATATTTATTATTTATTTGTTTTAATCTTTGGGCTTTCAATTGTTTTAATTAGGATCCATGTTTTATTTCTCATTTAACCTAACCTAGTTATTATATATACCAACTTATTAATCCTTATGCTGACAACGAACAACCCCTATTTTTTCATTCCCCTCACAAAAAGAAAACCTCACACTAACCTTTTTTTTTCACCTTCCATCTTTTCACGTTACAGTGAATAGAAAATCTTAAATCCATAATTTTTCATCCATAATTTTTCATTATAGTATACCTTCACGTTTTTTTTACGTATAAAAAGTTACTACATCACAAACCTCCACTAACATTCCAGCATAACTTTGTCAAAACCTAAAAAGGGAGGAAGGACAAATCGAACAACGACGATTTCGCAGCCATGAACCTCGCAACACAATCTCCAAACAATTTCTCATCACCGTCAGCTTCATAAAAATCTTACCAAATATACTACAATTTCATGTTAACAGTTTTTTGGTTCTCTTTGGCAGCAAAAAAATCATAGAAACAAAGAAAGAGAAATTCGGACCAGAGAAATCCCAACAGAACTTCAAAGGATCTCAAACGGGGCAGACTCGATTTCCAGATGGCAGCCGTTTTTAACCTATTCTAAGGATCAAACAGGCGATATCGGCGTTCTCTGAGGCCAGTCCGATCATCACCACATGTCGTAGTGCCCGGAATCATAACCATCATCACCACGGTTTGCTTTGTTTTTGTTATGTTCGATTACGTCAATTCACGCATCATAGACATGTTTCAATGATATATTCGCGCTTGTATGTATGCATAGACTGTTTCTGGATGGGTTAATTTGAGTATTGACACAGGTACGAGATTCTACCATTGTTAGGGTTTCGTATTTTGAAATTGGGAACCCCACTTAGAAGCAATTTCAGGACAAATTAAGGGGCTCAGAAGACTCGTGGGCTCGTATATGATTGATTTGGGTTATTTCTTTGTGTTTGCTGATGATTATTTGCAGGTTTCATATTGAAAGTCTATGGCTACGGAAAGGGACCGTAGGCAAAAGCGTTCTTCATTTTCGCAGAATTTCAGAGGAAGAAGAAACAGGGGCGCGTTCTTTGATTTTAAATTCATATACAAACTTTGTTTTTTTATATCTTGTAATTAGTGCATTATCGAGACAAATTGAAAAGCTAGCGCAGTTGGTAAAGGTTGTTGCTATTGAGGAGAGAAACCATGGTTCGAACCATGCTCAAGACATAAATTTTTTTGATCAAGACGCCATGCCTCTATTTGATGCCCGATCCTACGCTACGCTGGAGTACGTGCCTACCATGCTCCTTCTCGTATCAACTATCAGATCATCATCTCAACAGATCCAACGTTCCTGGAACGGCAAGTGCACCATGGAACCTCACAAGCACAGCGACACTGAATCAAGCTGAGTTTTTTTATTTATTTATTTTCTTTTACTTTTAATTATACAACTTATTTATTTATATATTTATACATTGTTTTGTTATTTGTTTTTTACTTATAAAACTATATACTTTCTAAAAATCTTTTTTTATAATAACAATATTTATTTATTTCATAATACTTATTATATCTATATTATTTATATTACTATTATATTTAATTACTAATATTTATTTATTTACTCACATTTATTTTATTTAATTAATACTTATTTATTCTATTTATTTTATTTATAACTTATTATATTTTTATTATTTATTTTATTTTATTTTATATTATTTAAAATTAGGTCATTTATTTAAATATCTTTAATAAAATCATATTAATTTTATTTAACGCCCGAATCAGGGTTTACAAGGACACTGCCCTACACTAAAATATTTTATTTTCTGTGCCTTTTCAGGGTTGCTTTTCAAATACGTTCCGATTACGCGCCATAATGGATCAAAAGCTAAGTCCTATTTCATATTTATTTTAAATAATCATTCTATTTCATTTTGTTTTTTTTATAAAAATTAGGGTTAACTTTAATTGCCATTGAATTAGCCATACACTCACTGCTTCCTATTATTTGGTTATTAATTCTCAGATGGTCAGAGTCAATGCTCAAGGCAACCTCCGACTATCAACCTTCATCAATCGAAGCTAAGTTTCTTTTACCTTTCTTTTTCTTTTCTGTTCATCCTTTATCTTGATTAGGGTTAACTATACCTGCATTGGAACCAATAATGCACTCACCCACTTTTCTCTGTTTTATTCTTCCTTTTCCAAATTTTCTTTCAGGGTTTGTCGATTGCCAAAGCTACGAGTATCGGTAACCCTAAACCTTAAACTATAAATATTTTTTGCTTTTAATTATATCCCCTGGTTTCAATTCCCCTCTCCTCCGCTGGTTACAATTTCCCGCCCCCCTTTATTGCTTTATATTACTGCGTGGTTAGTAATCCTAGGGAGTGCAAGCCTTAAATCAATGTAGATAATTAATTATAAGATAATTTTCTAAATATAATCACGTGATTGGTGCACACACGCACGCTTTTGGGTAACCTCTCTGTTGCCTTGTTGCCTGTTGCCTTGTTGCCTGTTGCCTTGTTGCCTGTTGCCTTGTGTTTTTTTGCAGAATAAGCCAAGTCCCTCGAATACGAGGATACCTCAGCCATGTTGCCTCGATAAAAAGGTCACGACCCTAAATGATGCTGCCTTCGATACACAGATATGACCTCGACCCTCGGAAGTTGCCTACGGAAAAAGGCTGAGGTATCTTCTGGTTGCCTAACGAAAAATGGCTTATTCTGATCCTTGCCTTAGATTACCTGCCCTTCTATGGCATGGGACAGTCTCATGGCAAAGGATGCTTCGACGACCCTTCAATCTCCAAACGAAAGGCTTCCTGCCCTCTTATGGCAAGGACTGACCCTTTCATTCTGAAAGGCTAAAAAGAGACCTATCATCTGAGTTTAAGGTAATTGCCCCTAATTGCCTTGCAATGCTCATCTTTAATATTCTTTCTCACAATTCTTCGAAAACTGGCTACGCTCATTTACGAGCTAAAGTCCACTTTTTTCTTTCATCTACCTTTTTCTAAAAACAAACGAGCAAGCAAAGCAATTAAGAGCCCATGGAAAACCATGGATGCAAAGGGTGCCTTACACCTTCCCTTTGCATAAATTACCCCCCGAACTTAGATTTCTTTAAAAAGGTTTTTTTCTGTTTCTTTTTGCCTTTCTGAATTTGTTTGGATAAAATAAAAGTCGGTGGCGACTCTTGCTTACCGCGACATTTCGATCGATAAAAAGTCAGTTCACCGTATTACAGAACTGGCGACTCTGCTGGGGATAAAATTCGATAAAAGAGGGGTTACCTTAAAAGTTTAGGATACACTTTAATTGTTTTCTATTGTTTGTTTTGCTTGTTTTAATTTTCAAGGCTGTTTTGGGAATTCTGCTGTGTGAAAGGTCCTACACCCGGATCTAGTGTACCTTAGGTATGTGGCATGAGACCAGGGAGGTTGTACGACATGTATCGTTATGGTTGAACTGGTGGCCACCGTTAGTGCGACGCTTTGGTTTGTCCTGATGGCCCTTGAATATGATCGAGGAGACATTTGGCTACCGCGTGGTGTCATGAGCACTAATTCGCCTTTAGAACCTTAGTTGAACTTGACTTTGGCCTATAGGAAGTAGCGAGATAGCTGGCTTCGGATTCCTGACTGGAGCCGATTGATACTCGATGCTACACTCATTGAGATTGGACTCAAGGGATGCTTTTGGCTGGCCGATTGAGTGCTATGTTGAGACAATGCCCACGAGAAAGATCAGGGATATGAGCACCATAGAACCTGGTTACTTTTTAGGACAGGATGAACCAACTAAACGAAAGGAAGAAGGGTACATACCTCTGGACCACGTGCAAGCCTAACCATAAGGCAAAATTGTGTGACTTGTGTGACCTGCGTGACTTGTTGGTGTTTGCTACTAACCTTCGTTTCCTTGCAGGTTTTGTTAAAAGGACTTGTTTGTCCTTACTACCCCACACTATGCCTAATGAACTGCATTCGCATAACATCATGACATCATGACATCCTAGGCATAACATGATTTAACTAACCCTTTCAAGGATCTTAGGAATTTAGGACGCACAATTTCAGGTGCCCTTATCAAAGGTTGACTTCCTAATCAAGGGGCAGGAGGATTTATTTTTCTCAAGCCGCATGCCTTCCAATTAAAAGACTCAGTACCTATCAAGGGGCAAGAGGATTTATTTTCCTCTAGCCATGTATCTTCAAATTCAGAAGTGTCCCGAATCAGAGGCGATGACCCACTCGATATGGTGAGCTTGATTCTCAAAGAAAGACGTTCAGAGACAAAGTTCAGATTTCTTCAAATAAGGACGCGGTCAAATCATTTTCTAATGTTGTTAACTAAATGCCTAAAGATCCTTGAAAGTATTGCATTTGCATTCATAACATCGCATAACAGGTTTCTTACCACAGGTTTCTCACCCCCTCACTGTTTATTTCAGCATCATGGACCTTGAACAATCTGTCAAAAATCTCCAAGCTCAGAACAACCAATTCCAAGGGATGATCTTTTACTTGGCCAAGGGGCAAGAAGAATTAAAGGCACTCCTGATCGAGAAGGAGAAGAATCAACATAAGCATCAAGGTGTGCAAGATAAATGGAAATCCAAACCTAAGCGGTCATTCACTCCGTTACCCATGCCGCTATCTCAAGCTCTGCAACAACTGCTCAATCAGAACTTGATAACTCTATTGCCTCCATATTCACTTCCTACCAATCCCACTCCTGGGTACAAGTACCATGCAAGACGTGCTTATCATTCAAACAGTCCTGGTCATGATACAGAGGATTGTGGACCATTGAAGCACATGATCCAAGACCTCATTGATTGCAAGATCATTGACTTCAATTCACCTGAGAAACCTCATATGGCCAATACTGGGTACAATCGGAAAGGTCGCAATGAACCCAACCAATCTGTGGGGACAATTCTGATCTCTACACCAGTTCCACAACAAAGACGCAAGTCAGATGTACCTAAGCGTCAATTCACAAAGATCAATATGTCATTGGCTCAAGCATTACAACACCTACTAAAGTCGGAGCTGATCACTTTAAAGGATCCCCCTAAGAATCCTAGTACTTCTGCTCGTAGCTATAATCCTAATGTGAGGTGTGCATATCACTCTGATAGTCCTGGTCATGATACAAATAGCTGTTGGTCATTGAAAAACAAGATTCAAGACATGATCGATGCTGGTGAAATTGAATTCCCCCATCCCAAGACTCCTGTAGTGATCACTACTCCCAGGCATAATCACGACAAGACTGATTAATGTCCAAGTGGATGAAATTTTAATCATTAGATTTACTTTCATGCGCAAATTTTATTCTGTTTATTTAAACATTCGAATCATGATAGACATTATCTGTTTTAATAATTATCATCAGTGCATTGCATATGTTTGTCTTGAATACATTATTTCGTTATCACTCATTTTAAATTGCGTATTTACTTTGCATATGTTTTGTGTTTATTCAACTCCTGCTAAGCTGTAAACCTTTTGAGGGAGGATGACGAAAACGATACCGCAACCTCATACAGTATGCTTTTGAATGGACTATGCTGACGATGTACAGGCATTGTTTCAATTCCTAAAACAGTGGAGATATAAGGATGTTAATCCCTCGTCAACCCCTTTGAGCCTAAGGAGTAGAAGTTTTTTTGTTACTAATTAAAACCCTTGATCATAACCTGGGGCAGGGTAGTTCTCAGTTTAATTTGGCTGTGCATTCTATTTTAAGAGAATCACTCAGTACACCTTTCAACAAGGATTTCAATCACAAGCATTCATCCGCACACATCAAAGGAGTGTTGGAGATGTCAATGAAAAGACAATGATGGTTCATCAATCATCAAACAAGGCAGTCAATATCTTTCAAAAAGGAAAAAATGAAAAAACATATACACCGAGAAAAGCCTGCTAAGTCAAAAATAAAAAAGGTGACTTAGGCAAAAATCAAGGCATCCCGCTGACTGTAATCTAAAAAGAAAAAAAAAACAGTTCAGGCAAAAGTTAGGGATATCAAAAGGATGAAAACAGAGAAGTCAATAAGTTCCTGAACAACACAATGTTGTAACTACCAAAAGGAAGAAGTGACTGCCATCTCAAAAGTTATCTTTGCTTCTGAACCATCATCATTATCAAAGGTGCAAATCCAAAAGTCTCTTGGAACTTGAATGCATAAGTCGAATTAACTGAGCTTAGGATCGAAGAACATCACGAAGAGGGGTGGGTACAAATAAACTTTGAGCCTTTATCCTTTGTTTCTTAAAACCGTGAACCAAGCCACGTTACAACCCTTGAAAGTCCTAATTGAAGCATGGTTAGTTCGAAAGCATACTGTCACCAAAAAGGTATCCTGACTCCTTAAGGTTTACCAAAAATGCCGAGTTGATATCACGTTTCTACAAAACATCACGTTGTCACAAATATCATGTTTTTACAAATATCATGTTTTTTTACAAACATCACACGTTTACATCTTTGGTTTTAATGTTTTCAAAAAAAAAAAAACACTCAAGACAAACGTATGCATTGCATCTCATGAATTCATTATTAAACATATTCTGCTACATAATTTCAAATGTTAGCATCAGAAAGAACTTGCACAGGGTACAACTAATGACTAGAAAGTTATCCCGATAGGCAACGTCTCCTACATATACAAGGGGCATGACACGTTTCTCCCAATCAATCTGGGGCAATCAAGTCAAGATTCGAAGAATCTCTCAAATGCCAAAAAGACAAAAGCATACATCCCAAGCGGAAGTCAAACTATTTCCCGGTCAATCTGGGGAAATCAAGTCAAGATTCCGAGAATCTCTCAAAGATGCCAAAAACAATCAGGGGCATGCATCCAAACAAATCTTAAGCTATTTCCAATCAATATGGGGCATTGTCCTGGACCAATGGTTACTAAGGGGCATGTCGCCCATGGTTCAAATCTCATAAAGTCCTCGCGAGACGAATCTTTCCCAAAGTTCCTACTAACCGGGGCAAATCTATACAAGTCCAGCTTGACATCTTGATCAACATTCAGTGGCGTGCCCTAATTAAAGTCCAGAAACGACAGGTACTATAATACTAGGGGCAACATTCAAGACATCCGCGTCTTCCCACAAAGCTGATTTCGCAAGATCATATCCCCACAGAGTAATCCCTAAGAAGATGTCTTCCAACACTCCTACCCCGACAAAGGCATGGCTCCCCAACATGGTTCCCCTTTATCCCCAATCAGGGAACATCAAGTTACTATTCATCCCCAAGCAGAAGTCATAAATCCCCAGCTAAACATCTTCAAGACAAGACCAGACGTCAAAATCACAAAGACATAGAGATTTATTTTCTCGACGAAGATAACATAAATCATATTCGCATACCACATGACATAAACATATTCATACATCGCATACATCACTATATAACAAATCCATAACATACGAAGTTTCTCATTTATTTTGAGATACTCATCACATAAACGCATGCATCATGACATAAGAAAACTAACCTCTATTTTTCAGGATATTACTATCTCTATCTGCAAGAGTTAAGTCGACACCTTTGACGGTTCCTTAACAATCTATTCTCAATTATTAAGTCGACACCTTTGACGGTTCCTTAATATATCAAGAGTTAAGTCGACACCTTTGACGGTTCCTTAACAACACACTTCAGATATAAGTCGATACCTTTGACGGTTCCTTATACAATCTATCTACATATCTGAGTCGATACCTTTGACGGTGCCTCAATGATATGCTTCAGAGTTAAGTCGATACCTTTGACGGTTCCTTAACAACCCACATCAAGAGTTAAGTCGACACCTTTGACGGTTCCTTAACGACATACTTCAGATATAAGTCGACACCTTTGACGGTTCCTTATACAAGCTATCTGCATATCTGAGTCGATACCTTTGACGGTGCCTCAACAATATGCTTCGAATTTAAGTCGATACCTTTGACGGTTCCTTAAATAAACACAGACTTGAGTCGACACCTTTGACGGTTCCTCAAACATTCAAACAAAAAAGAGAAGACGGCAAAAGCAGAAACTTCGCAACAATCCATACTCCAACAACTACCAGATGGCATCTACAAGCCCATCTCCGACAAAAAGTCCCTACTGCAAATAGGGCAAATTTCTTGGTATTCTTGTGTTCAATCATCTCCAACCTTCAGATACCGACTGGCATACAGACCACTCTACATCTTCAGGTTTAAGAAGATTGAACAGGGGCAGCTGTCATACCCTAAAATTTACCCGCATTATTTTACACTAATTAATTTTGCTTATTTAAAATATACGATAGTTTACTTTAAACGATCTGTATCTTTTAAATAACAAATATTTGTATGACATTCATATATCTTTAAAAGCCATTCAATTTCGAATAAATGAGTTGACACAACTGGTAAGAAGGTAAGGCTTGCAGGTGAGAGGTCCCAGGTTCGAATCCCACTTACTAACTTTTTTAATTTATTATTTTACTTTTAGTTATTCTTATTGTATTGTTTTAATTTTGAAACTTTTATTTTAATATTTATTATTTATTTGTTTTAATCTTTGGGCTTTCAATTGTTTTAATTAGGATCCATGTTTTATTTCTCATTTAACCTAACCTAGTTATTATATATACCAACTTATTAATCCTTATGCTGACAACGAACAACCCCTATTTTTTCATTCCCCTCACAAAAAGAAAACCTCACACTAACCTTTTTTTTTCACCTTCCATCTTTTCACGTTACAGTGAATAGAAAATCTTAAATCCATAATTTTTCATCCATAATTTTTCATTATAGTATACCTTCACGTTTTTTTTACGTATAAAAAGTTACTACATCACAAACCTCCACTAACATTCCAGCATAACTTTGTCAAAACCTAAAAAGGGAGGAAGGACAAATCGAACAACGACGATTTCGCAGCCATGAACCTCGCAACACAATCTCCAAACAATTTCTCATCACCGTCAGCTTCATAAAAATCTTACCAAATATACTACAATTTCATGTTAACAGTTTTTTGGTTCTCTTTGGCAGCAAAAAAATCATAGAAACAAAGAAAGAGAAATTCGGACCAGAGAAATCCCAACAGAACTTCAAAGGATCTCAAACGGGGCAGACTCGATTTCCAGATGGCAGCCGTTTTTAACCTATTCTAAGGATCAAACAGGCGATATCGGCGTTCTCTGAGGCCAGTCCGATCATCACCACATGTCGTAGTGCCCGGAATCATAACCATCATCACCACGGTTTGCTTTGTTTTTGTTATGTTCGATTACGTCAATTCACGCATCATAGACATGTTTCAATGATATATTCGCGCTTGTATGTATGCATAGACTGTTTCTGGATGGGTTAATTTGAGTATTGACACAGGTACGAGATTCTACCATTGTTAGGGTTTCGTATTTTGAAATTGGGAACCCCACTTAGAAGCAATTTCAGGACAAATTAAGGGGCTCAGAAGACTCGTGGGCTCGTATATGATTGATTTGGGTTATTTCTTTGTGTTTGCTGATGATTATTTGCAGGTTTCATATTGAAAGTCTATGGCTACGGAAAGGGACCGTAGGCAAAAGCGTTCTTCATTTTCGCAGAATTTCAGAGGAAGAAGAAACAGGGGCGCGTTCTTTGATTTTAAATTCATATACAAACTTTGTTTTTTTATATCTTGTAATTAGTGCATTATCGAGACAAATTGAAAAGCTAGCGCAGTTGGTAAAGGTTGTTGCTATTGAGGAGAGAAACCATGGTTCGAACCATGCTCAAGACATAAATTTTTTTGATCAAGACGCCATGCCTCTATTTGATGCCCGATCCTACGCTACGCTGGAGTACGTGCCTACCATGCTCCTTCTCGTATCAACTATCAGATCATCATCTCAACAGATCCAACGTTCCTGGAACGGCAAGTGCACCATGGAACCTCACAAGCACAGCGACACTGAATCAAGCTGAGTTTTTTTATTTATTTATTTTCTTTTACTTTTAATTATACAACTTATTTATTTATATATTTATACATTGTTTTGTTATTTGTTTTTTACTTATAAAACTATATACTTTCTAAAAATCTTTTTTTATAATAACAATATTTATTTATTTCATAATACTTATTATATCTATATTATTTATATTACTATTATATTTAATTACTAATATTTATTTATTTACTCACATTTATTTTATTTAATTAATACTTATTTATTCTATTTATTTTATTTATAACTTATTATATTTTTATTATTTATTTTATTTTATTTTATATTATTTAAAATTAGGTCATTTATTTAAATATCTTTAATAAAATCATATTAATTTTATTTAACGCCCGAATCAGGGTTTACAAGGACACTGCCCTACACTAAAATATTTTATTTTCTGTGCCTTTTCAGGGTTGCTTTTCAAATACGTTCCGATTACGCGCCATAATGGATCAAAAGCTAAGTCCTATTTCATATTTATTTTAAATAATCATTCTATTTCATTTTGTTTTTTTTATAAAAATTAGGGTTAACTTTAATTGCCATTGAATTAGCCATACACTCACTGCTTCCTATTATTTGGTTATTAATTCTCAGATGGTCAGAGTCAATGCTCAAGGCAACCTCCGACTATCAACCTTCATCAATCGAAGCTAAGTTTCTTTTACCTTTCTTTTTCTTTTCTGTTCATCCTTTATCTTGATTAGGGTTAACTATACCTGCATTGGAACCAATAATGCACTCACCCACTTTTCTCTGTTTTATTCTTCCTTTTCCAAATTTTCTTTCAGGGTTTGTCGATTGCCAAAGCTACGAGTATCGGTAACCCTAAACCTTAAACTATAAATATTTTTTGCTTTTAATTATATCCCCTGGTTTCAATTCCCCTCTCCTCCGCTGGTTACAATTTCCCGCCCCCCTTTATTGCTTTATATTACTGCGTGGTTAGTAATCCTAGGGAGTGCAAGCCTTAAATCAATGTAGATAATTAATTATAAGATAATTTTCTAAATATAATCACGTGATTGGTGCACACACGCACGCTTTTGGGTAACCTCTCTGTTGCCTTGTTGCCTGTTGCCTTGTTGCCTGTTGCCTTGTTGCCTGTTGCCTTGTGTTTTTTTGCAGAATAAGCCAAGTCCCTCGAATACGAGGATACCTCAGCCATGTTGCCTCGATAAAAAGGTCACGACCCTAAATGATGCTGCCTTCGATACACAGATATGACCTCGACCCTCGGAAGTTGCCTACGGAAAAAGGCTGAGGTATCTTCTGGTTGCCTAACGAAAAATGGCTTATTCTGATCCTTGCCTTAGATTACCTGCCCTTCTATGGCATGGGACAGTCTCATGGCAAAGGATGCTTCGACGACCCTTCAATCTCCAAACGAAAGGCTTCCTGCCCTCTTATGGCAAGGACTGACCCTTTCATTCTGAAAGGCTAAAAAGAGACCTATCATCTGAGTTTAAGGTAATTGCCCCTAATTGCCTTGCAATGCTCATCTTTAATATTCTTTCTCACAATTCTTCGAAAACTGGCTACGCTCATTTACGAGCTAAAGTCCACTTTTTTCTTTCATCTACCTTTTTCTAAAAACAAACGAGCAAGCAAAGCAATTAAGAGCCCATGGAAAACCATGGATGCAAAGGGTGCCTTACACCTTCCCTTTGCATAAATTACCCCCCGAACTTAGATTTCTTTAAAAAGGTTTTTTTCTGTTTCTTTTTGCCTTTCTGAATTTGTTTGGATAAAATAAAAGTCGGTGGCGACTCTTGCTTACCGCGACATTTCGATCGATAAAAAGTCAGTTCACCGTATTACACAATGCATGATTAAAACTAAAGTTTTTTAATAATTATTGTGCTCGCTAGAGTTGACTCTATGCCTACGTATCCTCTTAAGAAGAATCAGAGCGTCGTAGTTCTGGTTAAGATTTTCTATGTTTTTTATTGTTTGTTGGTATTTTTTAGTGAACAGTTACATCACACTCCGCCGCTCAACCTTTGGAGACTTATGCTGGGAATGAAGTGGAAGTAACGTGCTCTTAGAAGCGAAAAAGGAAAGTATGTCGAGCGTCTTGAGTGAACCTTAAACAAGGAAGACTCAATCGACTCTTGGTTTGTGTTTTTTAGGTTTGGGAACTTCCACTCAAGTGATCCCCTTAAACAAGAGGGACGAGAGTTTCCATTCCTTTTTATTATTTCACTATTTATTAATGTTTTATTGTGTTTTATTGATTTTTGTCTTTTATGCACAAAGGGAACCTATATCTCTAACTATCCTAGTATTATCATACTAATGGCCCTAAGGTCAAGGATAAGGGAATCTTTACCTATGTTAACATGCATAAACTACAACCTAAGTTGTTCCATGTGGCTAATCTTAATGAAGATTGAAGTCACCGCCCTAAGGGAACATGGTAAGCATAAAGGTAAGAGATAAGCAAAGATATAGCAAGTGAATCCCATGATAGGTGACTTAATGAAGTCCCTAACCGAGTCTACTCCTTAGAGAGACTATACACAATGAATCCCAAAAGCATAGCTAAGCAAGAAGTGAAATGTCAGCCAATACTATCTATTAATTATCATTCAAATGTACATGAAACAAGCTTACAAACCTAAACGAAAATTGAATTAAAATTGGAATTAAAAGGAGTTTTTTATGTACAAGATAAACCTATTTATATCTAAGGGGAATATGCAAAAGATCATGATGAAATTCTATCCCTAAGTCATTCAAATAAAATTGTTTACAAGAAGGGACTAAACAAAACCTTTATATACACATGAGAAAGAAAACTCAAGTAAAAATAGAAGAAAAATGATTTAAAATTCCACTCCAGGTCTTGGTACTTTTAAAAACTTCTAATGGTATATACAAAAAGAAACTAAGGCTATTGCATAAATGCAAATCAAATTATAGGTCAAATTCACATGATTATCCACTTAGAAACACACATCAATCAGGTATGGAAAACCTAGTGAAAACCTAACCAAAACATGGAATTAGACTTTTATTTTTTATACACATTATGATATATGAGTCTACTGATTCCACAAAAAAATGGCAATTAAATTCTATTTTTAAGGCATTTAACCAAATTATTTTGTAAAACATAGCAAACCTAAAAAGAAAATGAACCCAAGTGAGGAAAATATTTATTAAAGATAGGAAAATAAATTCTAAAATTCTACAAAAAATACTAAAATTATTTACACACACGAAACTACCTAAAACATATTTTTATTTATTTTTTATTTGAATGGAAACTGCATTACCAAACAAAAACTAGAGAAGAAACAATTTTAAGGAAAAGGAAAATTCTGCCTTAACAGGGGCTGTGGAAGATTTTTTGTTGAACTGGATTCATGTGAAAGGCGCATGGGCCTCAAAACTGGGGGTGTGAGAACGAAACAGCTAAGCCCAATAGAGATCATCCCCTCTTATCATCCAAATTGAAACAAAAATACAATAAAAATAAGAAGAAAAATACAGAGCCTCTTACTAATCCTACGTGGCCATTAATTTCCCAATTCACAATCAAAACTCACAGAGCCGGTCAACCCCAGTCAGCACACACACGTGGATGTCGGAGCTAGGGCTTCGGTCATCCCTTCAGATCCACCTCACCGGAGAAAACAATGCACTCCCAGAAAAAACAAAGCTAAACTCTACTCCACTCGAAATTTTACAGATAATCTGAATATGCAATCATTTTCTCCATTTGAACATTCTATCCTCAAGAATCCTAGAATACAATATTGAATCGAAACCGACAATTCGAAAATATGCAGCATACAACCACCAAAGACACGTGACACTACTCGTCCAGCCTCCCGGTGGTGAGGAGCTCGTCCAGATACAAATGTCCTAAACATACGATTCTAACATGCTGAGGTTAAAAATTTCAAGAGAACTCACCTGCCGCAAAATCTCCAGAAAAACTTCGCAATCTTTGAGATTAATAAGTTGATGATGAAAGATTATCTCCAGAATTCCTTAAATCTCCATACAACTCAAATTATTGCTTGAAGATCCATGATGAATATGACGATACCTTGAGATATGCCAAGCTTTGATCGCGAAATAAACGCGTGCCGAAGATGTCCAGAGTTTATTGCAACCTTCGGTAACCGAATGTTGAATCTTGAAGAGAGATGATTGAAACCAGAGCCTGGAGTCGTTGTGGTGGTGTCTGAAACAAGGTTATGGTAGTTGTAGTTTCGGTTATGGTGGCTGCAATCTTGTTGAAGATGATAGGGTGAGAGAGTGAAGAAAGAAAATGGAGCGGTGTTGTTATCATGGATGTTCGAAGATAGAGAAAGTGTAAGGTTGTTAGAAGTTGAGATGAAGAAATGAAGATGAGAGTGATTGAGAGGAGAAAGAGGAGAGAGTTTTCTTGAATATGCTCTGGAGTTTTTTAGAGATGAGATGAAGATGATAGATTTGGTTTGTTGAGGGGATGAAGATGCTGATGGAAGTGGGGGGTTGGTGATGATGAAACCGTTACGAGTTTGTTAAGATTTTTATTGTGAAACCGTTATGGAGAAAGTTGGTTTGTTGAAGATGAGAGGGAGGAGTGATTCTTGATTGTTGGTGATGGTGGAGATGCGAAGATGCGATGAGATGAAGATGAAGATGAAGATGGGGGTGGTTGTGGATTGATTGATGAAGTGATGAGAGTTTGTTGGTGGTGGTGATTCGGTTATGGTGGTTGGTGGTTGAGAAAGGATGAGGATCCGTGGGAGTGAGAGGAGAGTGATTTGAAACTGAGAAAGAGTGAGGGTTTGGCTTTATATATATGATGGTTTCATGGAATGTATTGTGAGGAGCATGCAGTAGATTCTTTCCTCTTATCTTAATGAGCAAGCATGTGCTATATGAAGTAAGCTTTCTATTGGCTTTTTTGTATCAGAATTATGCATGGTTGTATATGGACAGAGGATGTCTCACGTGCCCAGTGCTGCCCTATAACCAAAGCTTTATATCCGAACAAAAATGGTCATTATGCCCTCTTCATATGCTTAGAACTCTCTCTACATAAAGCTATTCTTCTTGAAGCTAAGTTCATGGTTGAGTGGATATAAAAGGGAATAAGATTGACGTTGAGAGACTTTTGAAATCGGGATTGCAAAGGCATGGTAATGAGCATTGAAGTCATTGGGTCGAGGCTGACTCCAACTGCAGCACAATGGTGCCCGGCTAACCAATCCTACTTGTTCCAGATACATGACTTCAATCATTTCTAATTCAATGATCACCTGCTCAAAAAGCTTCACTATTGGTTTCATGGTAAAGCTAATACGTGATAGAGTATGTTTCATGTTGGATATCTTGCGAAAAGGTGATAGCAAGAGTAAGAAAATTGGGCCTGAACTCATCGTGTCACTACTGCAGCATTCTGCACGCGCATGACTCAGATCCTGGCCCGGTGCCTTCTCAAACGTAACTTCCAGGGGCACGACTTTAATGCTTTATATCTCCTTAACTATACGACCAAAACTCAAAATCTCTAGCTCAATGGATAGAGGGAATGAGGGAGAGTAGATTTATGTTTGAGTTGGATTTAAAGTACACCAATATCTCCTTAAAAATTTCTTCAAAGATGGCGTGTCAGGTGCTCGATGAAATGCTTACGCTGGCCCAGAATCTTGCCAGGCAGATTGCCTTGTATCAGTTTTGATTCAACAACTTCATAGTTTCCTATCTCTCAATCTAGACCTCAAATTGAAAAGTTGCCAACTACAAAGTTGTAGCATGCCAGGAATGGAACATTTTTTATTTTGACCTTGTCTTGAAATGAGACATTTATCCACATGATGATTAGACCTGAAGTCAGCTGCTCAACAATTCCCAAACTTTCCAAAAGAATTTCCAAGTATAAATTTTTTTTTTTATGGCAACTTCCATTTTCACTTATCTTTCTAATTTGGGTCTATTTGAGAAATTCTTGATTTTATTCATTTTCATGATTTTCTTTGACCGATTTTTCCACCAAAAGTCAACATTTGAATATTGACCCTGATTTTGACTAAAAAGTCAACCATTTGACTTTTTCAGTTTCAGATGGAATTTCCCCGTGTTTACGGTGATTTCCGGTAAACAACCGCTAGTCTTCCAAATTATAATGAATATGATTTGGTTACTCGCAGGATCGACTAGATTGATCCTAGGACATAGTCAAAAAGATTGTTATTTATGATGATTCGAACCATGTTTATGATTTGCCTTGAAAATAAGAATTACTCAATCGAAACAATAAAGGTTAACAATCACTTGGTTATACACGTAAATATAACTTCAGCGAAAGGTAAGTCAAGATAAAACATAAGACAAAAACTGTAAAAGTGCAAGAATCTTAAAGTGCAGAAATGTTAAATACTTCAAAGATAAATAACATGAAAATAAAGAGTGCAGGAAATTAAATGGCAGGAAGTAAACGAAATGCAATAATATCGAAAGATACTTGAAAATAAAGGAAAATACACATGTATTAAAATGGTGGTGGTGTCATACGTACATTTCTCAGCGAACTCTTTCTCTTAACACTTGATACTTGAGTAATATGTGAGTGATTTGTACAAAATGAACACACTGAATCCGAACATTAGAACCCTTATTTATACTAGTTTCGACCTTAACGGTCCTACGCTAATCTAATGCCACGTTTCTCATGAGAATCCCCGGAAAGCCATCTGTCTCTGGACAGTTATGCAAACTTCTTCGAATTTCAAATCCTCCCGCCTGAATCCTCCTTCGACGCGTGGCAATATAACTTAACATTAAAATACCACGAAAACACGCTAAGCATCAGTACTTAACATATTTCGTAAAATTTGTCTAAGTCTCGAAGATATACACTCCTACTAGCTTCAGCATTCACTATCTTCGTTATGACTTAAAATTCTTCATCCTCGAAACATGGCCATCAGGAGCCATTTTATCTTCAAAAACGGTCATCAGCAACCATCCTCCTTCGAGTCTTCACCCTTCGAAGGATCATATTTGCAAAACGAAATCTTCAGCTAACAAATTGCCCCCAATAAATGCCTGTTTCGAAAAACAAGAGAAATAGGCGTTTCTTGTCGTCATAAGATTTCGTCCCTTACTTATCTTTGAAAGTTCCAAGATTGTTTAATTGACGTCATAATCATTGATGACCCTGTTTCCAAAACGTCTTGTCATTTTCAAAGATGTCTTCTCATAACTTACATTCCCACGTTCTGACCTTGCTTCTTGATCATTACTCCTATATACTAGGAGTAAGGCTAGTAATTATTCGACCGCCATTGGATTAAATCATCGTTCGCCACGTGTCTCTTGGCTTTTACCCAAAAGATTTTGAAAGGGTTTCCGTTAAAAACCTTTAAATACCTGACTCAGTTTCCTCATACAACCTTCACTCTTATTTCCTCATTCTTTCTTCAGAAAAGAACATCTTTGGTCACTTCCAAACCCATTTTCTAAATCAAACTCATCCATGGCTTCTTCAAATGTTCTTCAACCTGTTCTAAAACTTCAACATCCTACCCAGTGTGGGGAGCAAGAACACATACCAAACCCTAACACTGCAGAGGCGCGCGCTATCTACGCTTCTCAGGTAATCATCCCTTTTGAACTTTCTGGAAAACCTCATGCTTTTATGGGTCCGTTACCAGGAGAAACTAGCCCTTCTCTGGATAAATTCTTTCCTGCTTATTATAAAACTAGACCTCTAGTTAGTAAAATTAGGATAGATGAAGATGAACACCCATCTTTAGGAGAACCTGATAATGCAGCAGAAGCTTCGACTGCAACCCCTTTGGCTCTGGCAAAAATTAGGTTAAATTACATGACCAATTTCGTGAAAGTGTTTAGGTCAATCTCGTTAGCAAAAGATCCTAAACTGTATTATGCTTGGCTAACGAAAGTAGAAGGAAAAAAGACATCCTTCTGGAAAACATTAGGAATATGTGATTTAATTCAACTATCAAAAACGGGATTAGAGTATAACCAAACCATGTTAGTAGCAGCGGTTCACTTCTGGGATGCTTCCCACAATACTTTCCATCTTCCATGTGGAATGGTTACCCCTACTCTCTTTGACATAGCTGCTATCACAGGGCTTCGACCAACTGGGGAAACTTTTGACCCAAATGATATGGATACTGACACCATTAATTTTAACGAGGCAACAGTTACTTATACTGCCTTCATTAAGAAATATCATGATACAACGCAGGAAGAAGTCTCCGACGAGGAGCATATTGCTTTCTTAGCATTATGGCTCTCAAGGTGTGTTTTCTGCTCCAGATCCATACAAGTTGCAAAGAGATATCTTTGCATGGCTAATAAGCTACATGCTGGAAAAAGACTAAACCTGAGCCAATTAATCTTAGGATTCCTTTACGAGAACCTTGGTGAAGTCACGAACCTTACTAAGAACTACAAAAGTGGATCTTTGCTCTACGCTGGTCCTTTCTGGTTACTGCAGTTGTGGCTTAATGCCACTTTCGAGACTCAGCTCCCATTTCGAGGTGTTGTGAACGAAGAAGATCCAGATATTAAAAATCGAACTATAGAAGGAACCAGGTTGGCTTCGCTAACCCCAAAAGAAGAGACTGGGAAACTTCGCGAGCACTTTCTAGCATATGTCATGATGTTTGCTCGGTGTCATCAATTCAGCCCTTCGATGGCTCCGTTCGTAAACAGGACAGTGGGTCCCGAATGGTTCACTCGAAAGTTTCCACCAACATCTCAAGATCAAGAGACTGAATCTATGACTATTTGGGGAGCTTTCCTTACCCCAAGGTTATTCTATCACCGTCTTCGCCCCTCCAAAAGCCAATATGTTCTCCTCTGCTACCAACCAAATCTGGTATCAAGGCAATTTGGATTGGTTCAAGTAAAACCCAAATGTTTGTATGACAAAAGGAACCACATGTGCTTTCACACCTTGTATTTATCTGAAGAAGAATGTGAATCAAAGATTGCCAGATATGCTGGCGTTGCCCATCTTTCTCCTGTTGCCTTTGAACCCGCTTTTTACTCCACTCCAGATTTTCATCAATGGTGGACGGAGTATTATACTACACAAATCTTTGATGCTGAGAATCTAACTCAGGAACTAACTACAGCTTTTGCTGATGTGCAGGTGAAATTTCAAAAAGGTACTTCGACTCATATTAAAGAAATTCAAGCCTTTCAGAACTTCTTTGAAACTATCTACAGGCCTGATGATCTTAGTCGGACCGTTCACGAAGCCGTAGTCAATTTGCGTGAGAAGTTTTCTGCGAAATTAGATAAGTTGAAATTGCCCCCGTCTGTTCGACCAGAACTGCGTTGTGAAGTGGCTTTCGAACTTAATCCTCCGAAATTCCCTCCGCTGCCAAGTGCTGATTTTGGTGTGGCTCTGAGCCCTCCTTTTCCTGACTGGTTTGTGTGTGGGAATGTCTTAAAAATCCTTCAGGAAAGCACTAAAAAACGCGTTGCGCGAGTGGTTCCGACTAAGCATACCCTGGATACTTTCAAAGGGCATCTTCATATAGATCTTAAACATGTTCGCGTCTTAACTCCAATACCTGAAGGTTTGGGTTTAGATAATCTTTCGACTAACTCTTCTTATTCCGTTGAAATGCTGATTCCAAGTTTTATTGCAGTTGTTGCTCTAAGGAAGAAAGTTAAAGAAACTTCTACACAAAAAGATTCTGGAGCATCGAAGAGCAACAAGCCAAGTGAGAGTGATTCTGTCACTACTGATAAGAAACCCACGGTATATCCATACTCTATATTTTTAAACAATGTATAACCTGTGAGTAGTGCTCACTTTGTTCACTCCACACTTTCCAGAGCTCGAAACCCCCGGTAGCTTTAAAGCGAAAAGCTTCCTCAACGGCTGCTTCGGACGATGAAGACAAATCTCCTCCCCGCACTAGGCAAGGTGTAGCGGTAAAAATATACTCGAACGTAATCGCGCGCTCGAAGTACAACAGAGTCGCCACCGAACTTTATTTATTCCAAGAAGGAAAGGAAAAATATCGATAAAACCCATAAAGAGAAAAGAAAGGATAAGATGGTCATCGCAACCAAATTAGGGTTCGGGAGTCGGTTAAGCAAGGGGAAGGTATTAGCACCCCTCACCTCCATCGTACTCGATGAGACCTATTTAGTTAGTTTTGTGTTTGAGTGTTAGCGTGATGTTTGCGTTCTCTTGCTTATTAATCGGGAAAAGATAAAAGAAAGGATTTTAGGGTTTTTATTATTATGAAGAAAAAGAAAAGATTTTTTATTATTATGCTCGCCAAGACGTTTGTATCTTGTGCCTACGTATTCCCTAGTGCAATGGGAAAGTCAGAGCAATCGTAGTTCGGGCAAGAACCACAAAAAGTTTGTTGGTTGATTTTAGGGAGAGGTACTCGATCGCTTTCAAATGGAAATACTACGCGCACATGGATATGAGATCACTACAAGAATGGATGACTAAATCAAGAGTGAGACGAGATTTTTGCCATCATCGCATTCAAGTTGGAGATATTCGATCTTCACATGTGGAAGTATGTTCGCATAAGAAATTGACTAAGTGTCTCATTTATGGAAAGAGATTTAAAATGGTAAGGAGATATTTGCGGATGTTTAGCAAAGGATTGAGCATAGGTGTTCACCTAGCGCGTCTTTACCCAAGGTATTCAACAGGAGCGAGCCCCATTGTCACTTGTTGTCCTTGTTAATTAAAGTGTTTTAATTCAAAAGATCAAGGTATTCAAGAGGTGTGCACTTCTTGTCACTCGATCTTTCGGTTTGATTAATGTGTTTTGATTCAAAGGATCAAGGTGTTCAAGAGGTGTTCACTTCTTGTCACTTGATCACTTTGATTTGATTAAGGTGTTTTGATTCAAAGGATCAAGGTATTCAAGAGGTGTTCACTTCTTGTCACTTGATCACTTTGATTTGATTAAGGTGTTTTGATTCAAAGGATCAAGGTATTCAAGAGGTGTTCACTTCTTGTCACTTGATCACTTTGATTTTATTAAGGTGTTTTGATTCAAAGGATCAAGGTATTCAAGAGGTGTTCACTTCTTGTCACTTGATCACTTTGATTTTATTAATGTATTTTAATTCAAAAGATCAAGGTATTCAAGAGGTGTTCACTTCTTGTCACTTGATCACTTTGATTTGATTAATGAAAGGTTTAAAGAAAGGTGTTAATCCAAAAGAATCGAGGTATTCAAGAGGTGTACACTTCTTGTCACTCGATCTTTCGGTAAGATTAAGAAAAGAGAGATTTTTGTAAAGAAGAAACTCGACGTTGGATCGAGAAAATATTATTGAATAAAAATTGTTTTTTTTTAGATTTTTTTATGAATTATAAAAAATAAAAAAATGAAATCAAAATAAAAAATAGAAAAATGAAATTAAAACAAATTAAGACCTAAAGTTTAGACAAGAGAAATTAAATAGAATAAGTGGACTTAAGATAACACACTTCCAATTAGGCCCAACTAAATATTTTCTAACATGATAACAACATTTAATAATGATAGTTAAAGAAAGTGGATAAAATAAACAAACCTGCATAATGTTTCTCACTTTAACTAGTTTAAACTTTCAAAGCACATTAAATGTAGAAACCGAAAACGAAATGCATGCATGACACTATACGAACAAAAACGGATGGATCTCATGAACAAAACAAGACTCATATACACATACTAACAAACTTAATAATACAGCACATACACTAACAAGATTAACATGATTTTTCTTTTAAATCTAAGAACTACATGACACACTTGGCATTTGAAAAGTCAAAAATAAAAACAAAATGAACACCACAAATTAACACACAAAGAGAAAGACATCATTGAGATCTTATTTTTCTCTGTTTCATTAAAACACACACAAACAAAAAATGAACATCAAGTACACACAAAACTCAATGCATTCTTTAATCCAGCAAGTGGACATGAGTAAGCTCTCCTCACTCTCAATCATATTCACACAAAAAACAAAGACATTAACAAAAAACTTTCAAGCACACATGTCTAAGGAAGAATAGAAATGTACCGACGACGGAAAGAAACGGTGGCTGCGCGGATCTGGCGGTAGTTCCCGGTTGTACACAACGATGCGTCAATGAAGATTCCGGCATCGTGCTCGTGACTGGAGTTGGGTGGTAGATGCGTTTCTGCTGCGTCACATGTGGTGATGGAGTTGCAGTTGTTGTGAAGAATGTCTACGAAACTGATGCGTGTGGCTGTGGTGTGGTTTGGAGTTGAGTTTCAAATCGGTGAAGGATGAAGGTTTGAAGGTGCGTTTGGTTTGTATTTGTGTCGTGACGGGGTTGAAGGGATTATCGTATGGTGGTGTTGAGGTTAAAGGTTTTGTTTAATATGAAAAGAATGGAGGAAGCTTATTTTCTTCCGTTAATTTTTTTTGCAGCCTTTCATTACTCCGTTTTCCTCCCCCTTCTTGCTGGGTTTTTGTTCTTGTTTTATAGAGGAATTGAAAGAGTTTCGGGGGGAAAATTGGAATCAAATTTGAACATTTTTGTGAACTGAGTCTATGGCCTTTTTTGATGCAGGATTGGTATTGGACAAAAGGGTGATAATTTTGGTTTGTTATGGTGCAGCAAATTGCAGAATTTTGGAGTGTTGTTTTTGGCTTTTTGTGTGCAGGTTTTGGAACAGAGGCAGAGGCAGCAATGGTGCAGAAGCGTGGATAGAGAAAGATGAAAGAGAACCCCTTTTTTTGTTTGACTATTTTTTTGTGAAATGGGCCTTTTTACTTTTCTTTGACATAAGTGGCAAAAAAATGTTAATAATAATAATAAATAAAAATGAAATAAAAGATTAACCTAATTTAAATCTAGACTAAAAATAAAAATAGTATTAAAGTCTAAAAAAATAATCTAAATTAAACCTAACCTAAAAAAATAAAATAATATAAAAACTAAATTTAATCCAAACTACCTAAGCTATTTTTGTTGACTTTTATAAAAAAAGTCAATTTTTCAAGTTATGCGAAAAAAAAAAGCGATGAATGAATGCACACTAAGTACGAATACGATAATATCAAATGAATGAAATATGTGGGTCAAAAATTGGGGTGCGACACAAGGACATAAAAAGAGACAGAAAGCTGTCACCCCTGTGGGCAAGGAGAAAGGGTCGGTTTCCTCGAAAGTTATTTCGTCCAGTGACAAAGTGTCTTCTGAAGAATCACCTTTAAAGACTGTCAGCAACGTCCTTGTTGTCGAAAGTCATAATTCGAGCCCAGACAATATTCCAACCAAGGTACTTGGGTTTCAACCCATAATCATTTTTATTAACTTTAACTTAATGATTAAATTAACTTTTACCTTGTTATTGCAGGATGATACTGACACTGCTACTTCCGGCCTTAAAGCTTTCAACTTTACCGTTGATGTCGATAGATTCCAAGGTAATCATAACTTCTTCATTACAATCAATAGACTCCTCAGAATCTTGTCACTATGATTAATTCTGGTTTGTTCAACGCAGATGTTTCTCAAAACAAATCTCATGTTCTCTCAACAGTTCTTGAAGATGCTAGGCCTCTTGCAACCATCTTTCCTAATGCGCCAATCGAAGAAAGTCATTCGACTGATGAATCCCCACCTACCCATCAAGGTAAAAACCTGGGAGAAGATCATCAATGCTCAGGTAGTGATAATGCAAATAAGCGACCAAATGGTAGTGAAGACACTGTGTCTGAACAAGACGCCATGGAGGAAATTTCTAAACCGGATAAAAATAGTCCTCAAGAAACTTCAACCTTTGAAACCATAGTTACTCCTGGAACAACTTCGACGCCTATCTCTGCAAAACCTACTCTTTCAGAATTGGAACAGCTTAAGCAAACTGACCCTCTCAGCTTCCTAAAGGCCATGATGAATGCGAATACTATTTCGCCCTCTGAACTTGAGGTCTCTCCAGCCGTTCCTACAGAATCTGGTGACAAAGAGGACACCCCTGATCTCCTTCATCAGATAAAAGAAAAGTTCTTCGAAACCAATCTTGTTGATGTCCTTAGTAAGAATCCTACCAAGAGTCATAGCTTGAATCAACTTTTGAAGAAAGTGGATCTGTTTCAAGTTTCAAAAGAAGTTTCAGAGGTGATTGTCTTGCTGGGTTCTCTAGTCGAACAACTCCAATCCAATATTCTTCAAAAACAAAATGTCGACGAACAGCTGATTGCGAAAATGACCTCTCATAATTCTTCGTGGAAATCTGCTATTGATGCAACCAAACAGGGTGAAGCCCTTAAGCTTAAATATTCGAAGAACCAGGAAGCATATGACGAATGTGAGAAGAACATCAACTCCTGGAAGCAAGAGATAAAAATGCTCGAAGAGAAGATAAAGGAGGCTGAAACTTGTCAGGCAACTATTCAAAAGGCCCACCAACAAGATCTGCTCGACGTAGCACAATTGGGGATCCAACACTTCGAAACTGCTCAGAAGTTAGTGCCAGAAATTGAAGAATTGAAGAAACAACGGGCGTTGCTTGAACTTCGTATGTCTTCATGGGAAGCTCAGTATTCGAAGATCAAAGATAGTCTCCCTAAAGATTTTAATTAGTTACCTCAAACTTTGTACTTCATTATCATGCTGTACTTTTGCTTTGTAATCAAACTCTTCGCAGAATATATATGTATGCTTAACTTTTATCTGCTTAACTTTTTTCTTCCACTTTGTCCATATTTTTGCAATACTCGCAAGCGGTGTTTTTAGCAAATCTTCCAGATTTCGCCAAAATCTATTTTCTGATTTGCCACAGTAATTTTAATTAATGTAAAACACGTGATCTGACCATCCTTCGCACCCTTTAGCTTAGACTTGACGTTTCCACTCCCTTAGCCGTAATCATTATTAAGTGATGACGTCACCTTCTCCAAAACATCTCTTTAAGACGTGCGTGCATCAGTTTTTCATGATTGCATCTCAACTTCCAAGGGCGGGAAACGGCGGAAGCCATAACTTCTCTTTGGAATACCAAACGCAGTCTAGTCAAACATTAAAAATTAAATTGTTCCACTCCTGCCCCCAGGTCTATATAAGGGCTTAACATCACACTTCTTTTCTTCACTCTTGTTCCATAAAGCCTTATCTTGAAACTTCGTTCCTCCCTTTGCATTTTCTTAAACACAAAACCAGAAAAACCTTTTCAAATTTTTCTCTCCAAAATGGCAGTACCCCTCACTTATAACAATATCAGAGCTTGCATCAAAAAAGAGTTCAAAGTTTCTGAAGAAGACTTTGAAAGCAATTCCATAAGCATTAGTGCTTTTTTTGTTAACCAAGAGCTTGATTTCTATTATGAAATCTTGGAGGGACCTGTTTACCCTAACATGTTAGCAGATTTTTGGATGTTTGCGTCTCTACGCATAGATCCAGAAGGTAGAACCACTGTAATCTCTGAGGTTCGAGGTGCCCACATTAGGATCACTCCCACCACTATCTCTAACCTAATGAGATGCAACAACTCTGGGGAGACCTTTGATGATAACAGCTTCAACATGACCACTCATCTTCTGCTGAGGACTCTCATGGACAATGACCCTTTCAGCGCCAAGGTCATTAGGATTTGGCACCAACTCCTTGTGGGTAATTTTCATCCACGAAACCATGATCAAAATAGCATCATGGTGGAAGATTTAGAGTTTATACTCTGTGGCTTTCGTGGGAAGAAAATCAAATTTCCTTTGATGATCTTCAAAGGGCTTGTTGAGGCAGTCTCTATGGTTGCTGCTCGTCAAGGGGTTGTGACGTGTCTTCCATATGGGAGACTCCTATCTTACATATTCCTCAAAAAGGGTATAGTGAGAAGGATGCGCAACTCTGGGTCCATGGATATGTTCGAGGCAGAAAGCTTGCCCCTGCTATCCCTAGAAGGTCTAGACCAAAGGATCAATTAGCAAGTGGTTTGCCTTAGGTTTTCATGTTTTCTCTTTTGTACTCTTCAACGTTTTGGGTCATGCCCTTGGGCTTCATTTTGTAATGCATGTAATCTTTCACTTTCTAATGACAAATATTTTGATGCTTCTTTGTCTCTTTACTTTATTTATCGTATATTTTGATCACAAAGCCATTTTGGCATTAGTTCAACCATTTTGGCTTACGTAGTACCTTGAATATCTACGTTTTTGCAATCTTTACTTCGTACATGCTTGGTTTATATCTCTTCAGATATTTCCCATTTACTCTTAAGATCCTGCGATCTTCTGCTAATTCTTCGATTTCGTAAGCATTATTCGAAAATACCTTTAAGATTCGAAAGGGTCCTTCCCAGTGTGGGGACCATTTACCAAGTGCCTGATTCTTTCGATCTATAGGTAAAATAACTTTCCAAACTAAATCATTATTGATAAACATTTTACCTTTCACCTTTTTGTTGTATGCTCTGGATACTCTTTCCTTTTGCCTTTTTATCATCTCCAACGCTCGAAGTCTATCTTTGTCCAGGTCTACTAATTCATTCATCATTAACTCCCAATATATGTTGGGAGGGATTTCTGCCTGTCTTTGTATCCTTACTGACTGCAGATGTATCTCGATTGGGAGTACTGCATCGTGACCAAACGTCAGTTGGAAAGGTGTTGTATTTGTAGCTTCTTTTGGAGATGTTCGACAAGCCCAAAGTGCTTGGTCCAAAGTTTTATGCCAATTCTTGGGTTTTTTCCCCACATGTTTCTTGATAAGACCAATTATTACCTTGTTTGCTGCTTCAACTTGTCCATTCGCCTGAGCATAGTAAGGTGTAGAAGTAAACAATTTTAACCCTATTTCTTTGGCGAAGTCTTGCATCTTTCGCCCAGTGAACACTGATCCTTGATCAGTAGTTATACTTTCTGGGATTCCAAATCTGTATATAATATGTTTCTGAATAAACTCAATCACGGCCTCTTGATCCACATTCGCGAGTGGTATTGCTTCGACCCATTTTGTGAAGTAGTCTATTCCTACCAATATGTATCTTTGACCTTTAGACGATTTGGGGTGAATTTCTCCAATCAAATCTAGTGCCCATCCCCTAAAAGGCCATGGTTTCACTATTGAACTTAATTCGTTTGCTGGGGCGTGCTGGATACCTGCATGTTCTTGACATTCTTGACACCCTTTCGCAAACTCTATGCAGTCTTTTAACATGGAAGGCCTATACATTCCATAACGAAACAGAAGCCATTTCATTTTGTGTCCTGCTTGATGTGCACCACATGCTCCACTGTGTACATTTGAAAGAGCCAAATATGCTTCTGCTTCACCCAAGCATTTCAACAATACACCTTCAGGAGTTTTCTTGAACAATTCGTTTCCCATCAGGAAATATGACAGGGCTCTATATTTCACCTTTCTGTCTGTGTCTGTCGAAGGATTTTTTAGATAGTTTACTATTGGACTCCTCCAATCTGCATCTGTCAATGAGTCTATGTTTAATACTTTGAACTCTTCTTTGTTAGCGTAACCTAATTGTGAATTCTCCAGATCACTTGGGGAAAGTTTAGTAGACATTGCTCTCCCTCTTACTTCGATCAGTTCTTCTAATTTTTCTTTTGATACCCTGTATCCTGAGGCTAACTGTGCCAAGTCATTTGCTTCTTGGTTGTTGGTCCTTGAGACGTGTTTTAATTCCACATATTCGAATTTCTTGAGCAACCTATTTGCTATGACAAAGTACATGATCAAATTTTCTTTGATGCATTTGTATTCCTTTGTCAATTGTCTAATCACCAGTTCAGAATCTCCTTTAATTTCGACTCTGGTTGCCCCCAATTCTAACAAAGCTTTAAGTCCGGCGATCAATGCTTCGTATTCAGCTTCGTTGTTGGAGCACAAAGGACCCTCGATTTTATACTTGAGCTTTGTTGGAATTCCATCAGGAGAAATTATCAATATTCCAACACCAGTTCCTTCTCTATGAGTCGAACCATCGAAGTATAGCTTCCAAGGCTTCAAATCTACATATTGTTGAGGGTTCTCAACCACTGCATGGTCAACAATGAAATCTGATACAATCTGACCTTTCATTGCCTTGAGAGGTTGAAATATCAACGAGTACTCAGTAAGGGCTAAAGCCCATTTGCCAATTCGAATATGCAATATTGGCTTTGATAACATATGTTTGATAACATCGTAATGAGACGAAACATAAACATCAACTGGCTTTATATAATACTTGAGTTTGATACAAGAGAAATATAAACAAAGGCAGAGTTTTTCTATTGCGCTATACCTAGTCTCTGCATCATTGAGTACTCTACTTAAATAATAAATGGCTCTTTCGATGCCATTTTCATCTTCTTGTGCTAACATACTGCCTATTGTATTATCTGAAGCTGAAATATACAGGCGCATGTGCTTCTTCCCATTTGGGGGAGATAAGATTGGTGGATGGATCAATTATTGCTTGATTTTATCAAAAGCTTCTTGATGTTCGACACGCCATTCGAACTTTCCTTCCCTTAGACGAAGTAGAGGGGAGAAAGCTTGTGTGCGTCCACTCAAATTAGAGATGAACCTTCTTAAGAAGTTTATCTTCCCCAGCAAGGACTGCAATTCTTTCTTCGTGGATGGAGGCTTGGTTTCCATAATAGCCTTCGTTTTATTCTGATTAATTTCTATCCCCTTTTTATGAACCACGAAGCCCAGGAAATCTCCAGCCTGCACAAAGAAAGCACATTTGAGGGGATTCATCTTTAAGCCATGTTTTCTCATTCTTTCGAATGATTGGCTTAGATGATCGAGATGATCGCAATCTGAGACAGATTTAACAACGATGTCATCTATGTATACTTGCATGAACGTTTCTATAAAATCATGAAATATAGAATTCATTGCTCTCTGGTAGGTTGCCCCAACATTCTTTAAACCGAAAGGCATTACAACCCACTCATAGGTGCCTATTGCCCCTGGGCAACGAAAAGCTGTTTTAGACACATCTTCTTCTGCAATGAAAATCTGATTATAACCAGAGTATCCATCCAACATACTTAGATACTCGAAACCTGCAGCTGAATCCACTAACATTTCTGCCACAGGCATGGGATATTCATCCTTAGGAGTTGCTGCATTTAGATCACGAAAATCTATGCATACTCTTAATGAACCATTCTTTTTAATTACCGGTACTATATTAGCAATCCATTCAACATACCTTGTGGTTTAGATGAACTTGCAGCGTAGAAGTCTTTCGACCTCTGCTTTAATCTTTGAATGAATCTCTGGCGCGAACCTTCTGGGAGTTTGCTTTATAGGTTTCTTCCCTTCTTTTATTGGTAACTTTAGTTCGACCAAGTCTCTTCTTAGACCAGGCATCTCGTCGTAATCCCAAGCAAAACAGTCTTTGTTTTCTTTCAACAATTTGATGACCGTTGCTTTTAGTGCCGGTTCTAGTTTCGCGCTGATGTATGTTATCCTCTTTTGACCTTCGTCTCCAAGATTTACTTCTTCGAGTGGATATTGGGCTAACATCTTTATATTTGATCCCATTGGGTCCTTCTCGAAACCCAAAGGCTCTTCGTCGTAGATTGCATCCAATCTTTGACCTATCTCTTCTCCTGAAATCTCTTTGACTTGGACTGAATCTTCAGGCAGGTGAGGGATCGTATCTATCCCCAAATCTGGAGTTTCTTCCTTTTTTAGACCTTCATTAAACAACATGTTTGGCAATTCGGCTTCGAGAGCCGTCTTTCTTTTATTCTCGGCTACATAAGCCGAAATCCTTTCAAAAAATGATGACTCAGACATCATCAACTTCGTCATCCCAGCCTGTTGGCCGTATTGTTGGATGATGCTCCGTTGGTGGGGGTATCTTCTGGGCCATCCATTATTTCCCTGTCCCACTGGAACCCATTTGGGTGTAGAGTTAAGTAGTACAACGCATTTTTATTTGGGGTATACATCTCTTCTGCAGCATGACAAGGTCCTATGTTTGCCAAGTTCCTATCGAAGTTAGTTTTATTAACTTGATTAACTTCAGCCATATAGTAACTCTGATCCCCTTCAATATTCTCTACTATACCATCTTCTCTCCAAATGGTTACCCTTTGATGCATTGTCGATAGCATAGCTGCAACTCCGTGGATCCATTCTCTTCCGAGCAAAAGGTTGTAGTTTGCTTTTGCTGGTATAACCATAAACATAGTTGGCCTCGTGACTGAGCCAACTGTTAAATTCACCTGAACAACTCCCAGTGTCTGTCCTATCTTGCCTTCATAGTTAGATAAAACCATGTTATGTGGCCTTATATCGGTATCAAACATACCAATTCTTTTCAACATGTATTGGGGCATTAGGTTCACTGCTGCCCCCCATCTACTAGGACTTTATTAATGCCAACATCTTCAATTTTAGCCCTTATGTAGAGTGGTTTCAAATGATTTCGCATACCTTCATCGGGCCTCTCGAAGAAAGCGTTATGCTCTTCAACTGCACCGTTGTTTAGAACATAGTAACACACAGGTCTGTGTTTCGCCATTTCTTCGATATCAGCCTCTTCGCAGTCTTCAACTTCAGTTTCCTGATTAAACTCATGAGGGAGTACAGACACAACGTTGCAGTTGAGGTTTATAGATGACACCCCGTCAGAATCGAAATCATTTGTCATTCTATCCTCTTCCTTCCAAAGACTGGAATGCATCTTTTCTTCTTCTTCTAAAATATTTTCGACTTCGAATAGTCTGCGTTCCACCGGAGGTTTGCTTGCCTTTGCCCCCTGGTGTGGGACTTGGTTGCTACTAGACTCTCCAGCTTCTCTTGGTCTGTATTCTCTTTGAGCCTTTTTCATTCTCTGGTGCCTTCTCCACTGGGATTTGGACATAGGATTTTTTCCCTTGTAATTCTCCAACCGATACATCTCTCGATTTGAGTTTTGAAATTGCTTCCTATATGCCATTGCAGTCCTTCCTCCTTGGTCCCAACTTCGCCATTTGTTGGTTCTTGCACCAGCTTGCACCCATCTGTCCCTAGGTACTTCTGCAGGGACTTTGAATGTTACCATTCGAGCCCTAGGATGTCGTTGGGGTCCATATATCGAAACCATACAGGTTAGGACGTAATCCCTGAGTTTCTCGACCCATGTAGCAGTATACTCTCTCGAATGATCGTGCCAGCATTTCATCATAAACTGCCCCACATCTGGGACACAGTGCAACTTCAGTGTTTTCCCTGTGACATCTGACCAAAAATCCCACTAAGCTTTCTTCCATCTTTGGGTACACTTGTAGCAAAGGGTTTGGTTCTCTCCCGGGGTGTTCCCATCTTTCGCGTCGAGCCCTTTCGAAGTTGGCTTCGACCCTTCGATTCAGCATGATCGAACACCTTGGACACATCCATTGTTTTCCGCCATTCTTTTCATGGCAATTCCAGAGATAATCTTTGAGGCTTTCCCCTCTTGGAGGAATTTCGATGGTTCCCTTTTGCCTTGTCAACCATGTCTCCAATTCGCCAAATTCAGACACTGGTCGTCTGGAACTGACCATGTTAACAACTGCTGGAGGGGCTTCAGAAATCTGGATTTGCTGAAGTTTTACCCTGAGGTCTTCAGTGGCCTCACTGATTTTTCCTCTCGAAACTTCAGTTATCTCTGTCTTGGAGGATTCTTCAACATCAGTATTGAAGACCGCATCGTCATTTAGGCTTTCAGTAGCCTGCTTTCCGGTTAACATTGTCTCAGCTTTCGCAATGTCTACCTCAGATACCTCTATCATGTTGACATCCAGTGGTTCACACAGGCTAGCGTCAGCAATGTTCAAAGGATTTGTGTCGACCTTCATGTGACTTTTAGTCTTGTCAGCAAACTTCAAACGTCCATCCTTGACAGCGTTTTGAATTAGATCCCTGAAAATAAAACATTGTGAGGTTTTATGGCCCAAAAAACCATGATATTTACAAAAGCCTCTCTTCTTCCGTTGTTCTAACGGAGGAATTTTAGAATTTGGAGGCAGTATCATTTGGCCATCCTTTACCAATAAATCAAATATTTCGTCACACTTAGTGACATCAAACGTATAAGTTTTCTTGGGAAATCTATCACTTTTATCATTATCTACTGGATTCCTTCCATTAGAAGGGGTAAGTAATTTGCAAGCATAGCGTGGCGCTTCCTTTAACTCGGCGAGATCTATTTCGACCTCTTCCATGTCGCATGAGTCTTCGAAGGGTTCGCCATCAACTTCGTCTGCTTCGACGTATGCTACTCTTTCCTTTTTATATCCCTTGTTTGCCCTAGCTTTTTCTGCTTTCAAACGTTCGACTTGTCGAACCCTATCTGCCAACTGGGCCATATCCCTAAGGTACTGAGTATCTAGTTTCTTTCTAATTGAATAATCTAGACCACCGGCAGCCATTTCGACCAATTCATGCTCTGGGACTGTTGTGAAACACCTTGATTTCAACAGTCGGAACCTATTCAGGTAATCATCAATTGGTTCTGTAAACTTTCTCTTAATGCTGGCCAATTCTTTCAGACTTATCTTGGTTTGGCCCATGTAGAACTGTTCATGGAACAACCTTTCTAAGTGTGCCCAAGCATCTATCGAATTTGGTGGTAAAGTTGTGAACCAAATAAAAGCATTCTTTGTTAGCGAACTAGGGAAATATTTGATCCTTAAATCTTCGTTCCCTACTAAGTCTCCTGCTTCTGTCAGGTATCTGGCAATATGTTCCACAGTTGACTCGCTAGTTTCGCCTGAAAACTTTGTGAACTTGGGTACTTTAGTGCCTCTAGGCAACTCTGTCTGCATGACATAATCTGATATGGGGGATGTATAATTTGGACGTCGAAGTCCAGTACTAAGGCCGTTATTGGCCATAACCCTTTCTATCATGGCAGTTAAGTTATTTTCCGTAGCCAGATTTTCTCTTCTGACTCTCTGAACGATTTCATCTGGATGTTCGTTCCTACCTGTCATACCCCAAAATTTTCCTTCCATATTCCATTCACAATGATTCAAAGTTCAAGATTCAAATCCAAAGCCTTGCTCACTCAACGATCCAAGATCCACAGTCAACTGATTCAAACCTGAAGGTCAACTACAATCAAAACATGATTCAAACCTACGATCATTGGTCAAAAATCAGGTATAGAGGTGCATAACCATCATTTGATCAAAGATTGATCATGATTCCATTAATAGAAACTCAGAGATGAACAAATACAAAAAGGTTCAAATTAGGGTTTCTTAGGAAAAAGTCAACCCAACTTTGACTGGGAATATTTTTCACATGGAACATCAAAAATTCCCCACTCAAAGCCTATTTTGAAGGAAATTGGATTCTCTACAACTTTGTCTCTCACAAGCCAGGGCTAGAAATGATTCATTTGAGAGATACAGTGCAAAAGATTACAGGTCATTTTCAGGCATCCTCCAAAAGTAGTTTTTTGTCAAAGAGGTATGATCAAGATAAAAGCTCCAAATGAAAAATAGTTTCCAAAGTGGCTTGTAAAGGACTCCTTGAGGTTTCCAAAAAGTCCTAGAACTCCCTCATAGCTAAAAAATTGAGTGAGATATGCTTGGTCAAAGTAGGGTGATTTTGGAGGACCAAATGTGAAATAAAGGAGGTCTAAATTGGATTTCTTGCAAATGGGCCCATCTTTTTATGATTCAATCTTGGTCCACAAGATATCTATGTTGTCCAAACCACATGCCACGAATTTTAGCCTTTTATTTGATTTTATATAATTTTTATTTCATTTAAAAATGATTTAAAGTGATATAATGGAAAAGAAAATCAAATATTGAGTAAAAGGATTCGCATGGATCAATTTCAATCAATATTTATTGCAAATTTGCAATATAATTTCGTGCTAATGTGATTGGAAAGATTAATGCAAAATTTGACAAAAATAGAAGGTTTCCATTCAAAGTTTCAAATCAAATTTCCAAGCTTGGCAAGATTTGATTCAAAGGATTTTTGGATTCTTTTGGTTAACCTAATTCACTCCCCTATAAGTACATAACATAGGGCAAACGAAAGAGGGTTGGGAATTCGGTCCAGAAGTGCACGCACAAGAACAAGAAATTGGCAAAAAAATTTGAGATCGGTTTCTGAGAATTAAGAGGATTCAACGACTTTTGAAAGGTGCAAAAGCTTCCTTGTGGCATTCTGAAGGTGATTGGATACTAGCATAGCATCAACACCCCCAGAATTTCCTCCTATTGACCAAAGTAAGTCGTTCTAAACTTTGTTTCGATTGGCATATTATAGGCATTCCCATGGTGCTTTGATCATATATTATAGTTTATCTTGGTTCTGTGATTGTTTCTGGATAATTTGTTTGAAGTTTGTGCGCTTTATACGTGATATGCCATTGGAAGCCAAACGAAGCTTTTAGGGTTTCAATTGGGGTTTTCTCGTACAGGTTAAATTAGGGAAAAATAGGAGTATGGTGGGGTTCGTGTGAGGGGGACGAAGTGAATCGAGGGGTCGCGCCTTGTTTTTATGCCCATACGTGCTATTCGCTATTTCTTGCAGGGATGTTTGCTACGAATAAAACCGTAGCAAATCTGTAGCTAAAAGTTGCAGGATTTTGTGTCTTCTTGGGGAAGACAATGAGGTGTCACCACCTGATTAGCCCATTCAAATTAGCCCGCATTTTCATAAAGTGTCTGCTTGATTTCATATATTGTGTATTAAGCGTGTTGGCTTAACAAACAAATGCGCTTGGTGTGGTGGTTGATCTATACGCTGGCATAGGGGAGGTCATGGGTTCGAGCCTCCCCTCTAACATTTATTTTTCTCAAATTTCCTCCCTGATCCACGCGCCCAGGCCTTAGTCCTTACCATGGTCCCACAAATCTGAGCCATAGAACCACTAGCCACGTAGATTCAACGCACCTGGGACCTGATGTCTATAACATAAACCCTCAAAGCTGCCACACTGAATATAAATCCTAATTAACTTAAATAATTTTAATTATTTATTTTGGTTTTAATTGAAATATCTTTTTTAATATATATTAATTATATAATAATTATTTTTTTAATAAAATAAATATATAATGATCATATTAAGAATTTTAATTTGTTGTTCGTGCCGATTAAATCGATTAATCGCTATGGGCAACGATAATTTTAATTAAAATGCTATTTAATTAAAATACAAATTAAATTATATTCGATTAATTGGTTGCAACTATCTTATTAGTTGTGATGATTAATCCTTTTTTTTTCTAACTTCAAGTTTGTTATTCTTTTTAATCGAATCAATCGATTGCGAGGGGTAACAATGCAAATCAATTCATAAAATTATTAAAAATAATAATTCATTATTAGTGATAATCGAATCGATCGATTAGAATTGGTAATGATACAACTATTAATCTGTTAACTATGGTAATTGAATCAATCGATTATCGCGGTTAATAGTACAAATCAAAATCAGGGTTGTACGCCCAAATCTCAAAAAAACATTTTTCAAACCTTTCAAAACCACAAATTTCAAACATACGGATTTCCATTCTCATTCAAAACTACGACAGGCCAGTCAAAAAGCCTTCAAACCATTCAAACTCTAACTCTAAGGGCGTACAACCCTTTCCCGAGCTACGTTGACTCTGATTCTCCATAAGGAGATACGTAGGCACTTGGCAACAAGGCGAGTCCCCTTCCTCCAAATCTTAATCATGTCTTTAACCCTATTAATTGTTTGTTACATTTCTTTATGTTTTGCCATAACCCTTATCTTTGCAATGTTAACCTTTAGGAAAGGGTTGAGGGTGCCTAACACCTTCCCTCGACCTGAATATAGTATCTTACCCTGATCTCTATACTGCGTAGGGTTTCCTATTCGCCCTTCAGAATAGGTGGCGGCTCTCTAAGTTATAAATTTTTAGGCAGATTGCTACACTACCCACTATCCTTAATCTGGGTCTTACTTCCTCCATTTCCTGTTGAACGGGAACAACTCTTTGATTCGAAGCCTCCAAATCTATTACTTGGTTCCCTTCGATTGCCGCTGTTCTTTGTGGGGCAACTACATTATTAGTGGTTGTCCTAGACGGAGGGACCACATCTTGAATACGTTCCATAATGGGTCCTTCTTCTCGATACAAGGGCTGCTTGTCCGTTCGTTTAGGGTATGGAACTCCCATGAAATCTGCCATTCGATTCATTTGAGATGATATCTTTTGGAAAATCTCCATATTATCTCGATTCGTACTAGTAATATTTGTTGCTAGTGGATTCAAAATTGAAGCCAGTTCCTTGGCCAAGACCCCTAACATATCATGGTTGCTTGCATCCATTTCTTGTCGAAATGCTGCTTGATTACTTGTGGTAAAATTGGGTATTTGGGCAGAGAAGCCAGTATTTTGTGCACTTCGACCCACTGAACCAACATTTGGCGAAAACGTCGCATTGTTAGTTGTAGCATATGTAGGTCCTGCCCCTCGTACTCCTGTTCCATATGGATATGGCATTCCGTATGGGTAGTTTGGCCTCCATTCGAACGCAGAGTTCGACACTGGGTTGAATAAGTTATTTGCAGCATTTGTCGAGAAAAGTGGTATCTCGTTTGCGCTTGTGGATGAAGGTGCGGTAGTCGACACTGAAACTGGAATAGTCCCTGATGGTTCTGTATTATTCTCAGGTATAGCCTGGGAACTATCCGTGGGTCTCGATCCATTTGGACCCGGTGTATCCCGCGCTCCTTGAGTAGAAGTCGAAACATGCGCAGAATTTGCCGCTCCTGATCCTGAGCCTTGTGGGGGATCTTGATCTCCCCCTGCACTGGTCGTGACGACCATTTTCTTGTTGTACCTTCGTTTGGGAATCGGTTGTGCACTGTTTGTTAATTTACCGTTCCTAAGGTTCATACAAGGTCTTGATATTGTCTAGACAAAATAAAACAATTGATTAAAAACAATCTGCTTGACACTGTCCCACTGGGCGTGCCAATTTGTTTACGGTGATTTCCGGTAAACAACCGCTAGTCTTCCAAATTATAATGAATATGATTTGGTTACTCGCAGGATCGATAGATTGATCCTAGGACATAGTCAAAAAGATTGTTATTTATGATGATTCGAACCATGTTTATGATTTGCCTTGAAAATAAGAATTACTCAATCGAAACAATAAAGGTTAACAATCACTTGGTTATACACGTAAATATAACTTCAGCGAAGGGTAAGTCAAGATAAAACATAAGACCAAAACTGTAAAAGTGCAAGAATCTTAAAGTGCAGAAATGTTAAATACTTCAAAGATAAATAACATGAAAATAAAGAGTGCAGGAATGTAAATGGCAGGAAGTAAACGAAATGCAATAATATCGAAAGATACTTGAAAATAAAGGAAAATACACATGTATTAAAATGGCGGTGGTGTCATACGTACATTTCTCAGCGAACTCTTTCTCTTAACACTTGATACTTGAGTAATATGTGAGTGATTTGTACAAAATGAACACACTGAATCCTAACATTAGAACCTTTATTTTTACTAGTTTCGACCTTAACGGTCCTACGCTAATCTAATGCCACATTTCTCATGAGAATCCCCGGAAAGCCATCTGTCTCTGGACAGTTATGCAAACTTCTTAGAATTTCAAATCCTCCCGCCTGAATCCTCCTTCGATGCGTGGCAATATAACTTAACATTAAAATACCACGAAAACACGCTAAGCATCAGTACTTAACATATTTCGTAAAATTTGTCTAAGTCTCGAAGATATACACTCCTACTAGCTTCAGCATTCACTATCTTCGTTATGACTTAAAATTCTTCATCCTCGAAACAAGGCCATCAGGAGCCATTTTATCTTCAAAAACGGTCATCAGCAACCATCCTCCTTCGAGTCTTCACCCTTCGAAGGATCATATTTGCAAAACGAAATCTTCAGCTAACACCCCGATTAATCAATTTCCAATCCAAATTTCCCATAAGTCTTTAACCAATAAAGTCCACTGAATATTTCTTCAAGGCACACATATTGTTTTAAACTCAAAAATCACCTTCTAATTAAATGTTGACCGAAAAGTCAATTGGGTTGACTTTGGTCAAAACCTTAATTTGGAAAGCCTGGTGAACCTGGAAAATATATCCTCCACTCAAAGCTTTGAATTGAGAATAATGGAACTCTGATCTCAGGAGAACTTCAATGGACATGATGAATTACAAGGAGACCTCAGATCTGATTCTTCTTAAACAAGAATTTTCTCAACCTCAGCTCCTTTTCCATCAATTCCTGAATAGTAACCATGATATGAATGAATGTATTAGATGAATGACCTAGATGAAGTATGCACATGAATGTGATGTGAGATCCAGTTAGGAATAAATAGGTGGGCAAATTTTGGGGTGCAACAACGCCCGCCATGCAAGTGGCCATGAGTATCACCAGACCGGAGGACATTTACCTCCCCGACAGGGCTAGGATGTCTTCCACCCCCTCTTCTCACAGCCCGTGGGAATTCTTCTCTTCCGCCATGGTCACCTCCGGAGGAAGGTTCAGCAAACTTACCGTCGGATCCGTGAAGCGGAAGTTCGACGAGTTAATTTCAGCGAATTCGAGCAAAGCCGCTACTCTCGACCTCGCCAAAGGCGGCTCCTCCCCCATAGTGTTCTACCCGGAAGAACTGTCGGGAGGCGCACCCAGCGCAACCATCCCCCTCCTTATCCGAGCTCGAATGGCCAACTTTGACGTACGCCGCATTTTGGTCGATGAAGGGAGCTCGGTGGACATTATGTACTCCCAGCTATTCAAGACACTACAGCTGAACGACAGCCACCTCACCCCATACGTAGGCTCTGACCTACAAGGTTTCAATGGCACCGTAACGAAACCATGGGGATTCATTGAGCTTATTGTCTCGGTTGGATCAGCAGAAATCGCGAGGGTCGTTGTAATACGGTGAACTGACTTTTATAATTGAAATGTCGCGGTAAGCAAGAGTCGCCACCGACTTTTATTTTATCCAAACTAAATCAGAAAGGCAAAAAGAAACAGAAAAAAACCTTTTAAAGAAATCTAAGTTCGGGAGGTAATTTATGCAAAGGGAAGGTGTAAGGCACCCTTTGCATCCATGGTTTTCCATGGGCTCTTAATTGCTTTGCTTGCTCGTTTTCAGAAAATGTAGATGAAAAAGGAAAAATGGACTTTAGCTCGTAAATGAGCGTAGCCAGTTTTTGAAGAATTTTGAGAAAGAATATAGAAAATAGAGCATGGCAAGGCAATTAGGGGCAATTACCTTAAACTCAGATGATAGGTCTCTTTTTAGCCTTTCAGAATGAAAGGGTCAATCCTTGCCATAAGAGGGCAGGAAGCCTTTCATTTGGAGGTAGAAGGGTCGTCGAGATATCATTCGCCCAAAGACTGACCCATGCCATAGAGAGGCAGGTAGTCTAAAGGGAATGATCAGAATAGCCTTTTTCGTAGGCAACCAGAAGATACCTCAGCCTTATTCGTGGGCAACTTCCGAGGGTCGAGGTCATGTTAGTGTATCGAAGGCAGCATCATTTTAGGGTCTCATGACCTTTTATCGAGGCAACATGGCTGAGGTATCCTCGTATTCGAGGGACTGGCTATTCTGCACAAAATACAAGGCAACCAGGCAACAGGCAACAGGCAACAAGGCAACAGAGAGGTTACCCAAAAGCGTGTGTGTGCACCAATCACGTGATTATATTCAATTATATTATCTTGTAAATTAATGAGGCTAATTCAATTTAATAGTTGTCACTCCCTATTTTACTAACCACGCATTTAAATAATATAATCAAAACAGATATGGGGAGGGAAATTGTAACCAGCGGATCCCTTAATAGGGTTTGACATAAGTAATAATAAAAGCCATAAAATAAAATAGGGTTTAGGGTTACCAACAACGTAGTTTTGGCATTTGACAAACCCTGAAAAGGAAAAAAGAAGAGACAGAAAACAGAGAGTGAGTGCACTATCGGTTCGAAGGCGAACTTTATTAACCATAAAAATAAAAATAATGAAATTACTAAATAAAATAATAATAAAAGACACTTAGCTTCGAATTTGATCTGATATGGTTGACGGAAAGCCTCGGGGGTAACCCTGAAAAAAATGGCAAAGGCAGATAATAGGTGAATGTATGCACAGTTCAAGAAAGGTTAAGGGCAAACCCTAAAAAAAAAACGAAATAGACTTTGAAATAAATTAAGTACTTAGCTTTGGGTTTTGAAGGCGCGTATTCGAAAGGCACTTGAAAAGTCGACCCTGAAAAAGGCATGGAAAAGAAATATTTTCAGTGTATGAATGATCGAATAATAAACCTCACAAACCCTGATTTAGGGCACAAGTTAACCATGGTTAATAAAATGAATAAAACCAAATTAATTTAATCGGCCGAAAGAAAATTTTGATTAAATATCCTAACCCTATTGTGTATTTTAAACAATTAATAAAAATATTAACCTAATTAAATACTTAAACAATTAATTGAATCATTTAATCAAAATAAAGAAATCAAATTAATTATTATAGAAAAAGTATTTTCAAAATAAGTAATTTGATAAAAAAAGAAAATTTTAAAAGAAGTTTATTTTAAATAATATTTAAAAGAAAATTTATCAAATAAATTAAAAAAAAAACAAAACGAAAATAATAAAAAAAGATAAACAAGAAATATATAAAAAAACTAAATGCAAAGCTTAACTCATGATTGGGTGTGATGGTCCCTTGGGAGTCCATCATATGGAGCATTCCAGGAGCGTTTGATCTGGCTCTAGCAAACATCCAGCGGCCAATGTGTGATGGCGCATGGTGGTCTTGCGTGATCTTGATGCACTGAACCTGCAATTGGACATAAGCAAATAAAAAGAATTCCCAACAATTGCAAGGGGCAAGGATCGAACTCCCCCCCTCGCGTACGAAAGCTTTATGGATGCACCGCTTGCCACTAAGCCATTCTCGCTGCGTTGTTTACTAACTGACTGCAAAGCAAAATATACAAAAATAAAGACACTTTCAATTTTCAAACCAAAACGCGCGCGATAACCAGGTCTTCTTCTCCGTTTGACAGCTTTCTGCTCCTACGATTTCCCTGCGAATTTGCTACCATCCTCTTCATAGCTATGGTCCTGCAAAATCCTAACTCGGAATACAAACATAATAAATGTCGAAAAACACCATAGATCGATGCGAAATCACTTTCTGAACACGATTGGGGCTTTAGTTTCAAGCAATTTTGCTTGTATCAAGAACACCCAATTTGAAGCTCTAAAAACCTAGCTATGGAGGAATCCTCAAACAACAACCAAAACGCAATTAAATATGCAGAAAGTATGTAAACATTAATCTAAACACAAATATATAACCATAATTCGTTTATGATTCGTGAATTGTTGAAATCGAAACTTTGAAAAGAGAGTGCAAAACCGTGGGTTCTTGGAGGTGATTTCGAGCGCTGCAACCTTGGAGATGACTGGGATCGCTTCCTCAACCTTCAGTGATTGTTTCTAAGTCCTTAGAAACCTCTGAATTTGCCTCCAATGCCCAAACCGAACTCAAAACTTCCTTGACTTTTTTGAGTGTTGCACGAGTATTTTTGGGTGGCAATCCTTATGAAAAAAAAACTCCCCCCAACTTCTGATTTCGTCCCTTATATGTATGTGAGATTTTTAGGTTAGCAAAAGTAGACCAAATCTTCATAATTGGCATGATTTGAGATTGAATTTTTGGATCAATATCTTTTATTCCAATCTTGGTCAATATTGCTCTTTTTCCCTTCAATTTCATGCGCATGATTTATGGATCAAATATATTTTGATGATTGAAATTGATTTAAAAGACATCCTAATCATAATATTTGGTATTTTACAAGATTTATATGAATTATATCACTTTTAATGAATAAAAAAATTCATATAAAATCGAATAAATCTCATAAATTCGTGGGACTTGGATTGGATGTCTTGGATATCATAAGGAACAAGATTGGGCCAAAAATAGTTGGGTTCCTTTGCAAAAAAATTCAATTTGAGGCCTTTTTATTTCACATTTTCCTCTTAAAATCGACCAACATTGACAAGGCATATCTCCCTCAATTTTTAAGATATGGGGAAGTTCTAGGACTTTTTAGAAACCTTAGAGAGTCCTCTAACCAATGTCTTTGGTCTCATATCAAAATTATTTCCCATGCTCATTTTATGTCCTTTTAAAAAAAGTGTCTTTTTGTTGACTTTTGAGAAGGACCTATAATGTATGAAGCCATATCTCTTAAACCATTGATCTATGAGCTCTGATTCTTGGACCATTGGATAGAGGAATTAATTTCCTTTAAAATGAGATTTGGTGGGAATTTTTCTGATGAAGTATGAATATTTGGTGAATTTTCAAAGTTTGGTTGACTTTTTGAGTTCATGCCAAAAATAGTAACTTCTGACCTTTGACTTTTCTGATCTTTCCTTGATGAACCATGATCAATTCTTGATCAAATGGTGAATGATAATTCAATATGAGGATCTTGGCGAAAAATCAGGAGTTTTGACTTTACTTTGACCACAGTTGACTTTTTAGGTTAAACAGTCGACTGTTGACCTTCTGAGCTTTTGAATGACCAAAACTTTGAGATAGGCCTTGATACTTGTCATGGAGGTAAAGTGGGATATGTTGAGCCATATGAGATGCCTTGGAGCCATTGATTCAGTGATTTTCTTTTGAATGAACCAAACCCTAGTTCAGAGCTTTGTATAGGAGAGTGTGTCTTGGAGCTTTGTGTATTGGTTTGAGTTTGAATAGGAGAAAGAGTATGGGCAAATTTTGGGGTATGACAGCTGCCCCTGTTCAATTATCTTAGACCTGAAGATGTAGAGTGGTTTGTATGCCAGTCGGTATCTGAAGGTGGAAGATGATTGAACACAAGAATACCAAGAAATTTGCCCTATTTGAAGTAGGGACTTTTGTCGGAGATGGGCTTGTAGATGCCATCTGGTAGTTGTTGGAGTATGGATTGTTGCAAAATTTCTGCTTTTGTTGTCTTCTTCTTCTTTTTTTTTTTTTTGAATGTTGAGGAACCGTCAAAGGTATCGACTCAAATCTGTGTTGGGTTATTTAAGGAACCGTCAAAGGTATCGACTTAAATTTGAAGCATATTGTTGAGGCACCGTCAAAGGTATCGACTCAGATATGCAGACAGATTGTATAAGGAACCGTCAAAGGTGTCGACTTATATCTGAAATGTGTTGTTAAGGAACCGTCAAAGGTGTCGACTTAACTCTTGATGTGGGTTGTTAAGGAACCGTCAAAGGTATCGACTTAACTCTGAAGCATATCATTGAGGCACCGTCAAAGGTATCGACTCAGATATGTAGATAGATTGTATAAGGAACCGTCAAAGGTATCGACTTATATCTGAAGTGTGTTGTTAAGGAACCGTCAAAGGTGTCGACTTAACTCTTGATATATTAAGGAACCGTCAAAGGTGTCGACTTAATAATAGATTGTTAAGGAACCGTCAAAGGTGTCGTCTTAACTCTTGTAAATGGAGATAGTGGTATCCTGAAAAGTAGAGGTTAGTTTTCTTTATGCCATGTCATGATGCATGCAATGTGTTTATGTAATGAGTCTCTCAAAATAAATGAGAAATTTTGTATGTCATGCATGAATTTATTATGAAGTTATGTATGCAATGCATGAATATGTTTGTGTCATATGGTATGTGATTATGATCCATGTTGTTTTAGTCGAAAAAAATAAATCTCCATGTCTTCGTGATTTTGATGTCTGATTTCGTCTTGAAGATGCTCAGCTGGGGATTTATAATTTCTGCTTGGGGATGATCAGTAACTTGATGTTCCCTGATTGGGGATAAAGAGAAAATAGAGATGTGAACTATGTTGGGGATCCATGTCTTTGTTGGGATAAGAGTGTTGGAAGACATCTTCTGGAGGATTGCTCTGTGGGGATATGATCTTCTGGCTCTGTGGGGAGATGTGGATGTCTTGAAAGTTGCCCCCAGTATCATAGTTATTTACTACTCGATTCAGGACACGCTACTGAGTATTGATCGAAATGTTGAACTGGACTTGCATAGATTTGCCCCAATTAACAGGAACTTTGGAAAGATTCGCCTCACGAGGTCTTTGTGAGATGTACACTATGGGCAATATGCCCCCAGTAATCATAGGCTCATGGCAATGTCTCGCGTTGATTGGGGAGTAGCTTTAGATATGCTCGGATGCATGCCCCTGATTGTTCGACCATCCATGAGAGAGTCTCGGAATCTCGACTTGATTGCCTCAGATTGATTGGGCCAAACGCGTCATGCCCCTTGTATACGTAAGAGACATGGCTTCTTGGAGTAATTTTATTTTGTCGGGATAACTTTCAGTCATTAGTTGTACTCTGTGCAAGTTCTTTCTGATGCTAACATTTGAAATTATGTAGCAGGATATGTTTAATAATGTATTCGTGAGATGCAATGCATACGTTTGTCTCGAGTTTTTGAAAAAACATTAAAACCGAAGATGTAGAAACGTGATATTTGTAAAACATGCTATTTGTAACAATGTGATGTTTGTAAAAGAGAAATATCAACTCAGCATTTTAGGTAAACCTTAAGGAGTCGGGATACCTTTGTTATGACAGTATGCTTTCGAACTAACCATGCTTCAATTAGGACTTTCAAGGGTTGTAACGTGGCTTGGTTCACGGTTTAAGAAACAAAAGATAAAGGCTCAAAATTTGATTGTACCCACCCCTCTTCGTGATGACCTTCAGTCCTAAGCTCAGTTAATTCAACTTATGCATTCAGGTTCCAAGAGACTTTTGGATTTGCACCTTTGATAATGATGATGGTTCACAAGCAAAGAGAACTTTTGGGATGTCAGTCACTTCTTCCTTTTGGTAGTCACAACTTTGAGTTGTTCAAGAATTTATTGACGTCCTTTTTCATCTTTTTGATATCCCTAACTTTTGCCTGAACTGTCTCTTTTGAGCTTACAGTCAGCGGGATGCCTTGATTTTTGCCTAAGTCTTTTTTTTATTTTTGACTTAGCAGGCTTTTCTTTGTATATATGTTTTTTCCATTTTTCTCTTTTTGAAAGATAATGACTGCCTTGTTTGATGATTGATGAACCGTCATTGTCTTTTGATTGACATCTCCGACACTTCTTTGATGTGTGTGGACGAACGCTTGTGATTGAAACCTTTGTTGAAAGGTGTACTGAATGATTCTCTTAAAATAGAATGCACAGCCATATTAACTGAGAACTACCCTGCCCCAGGGTATGATCAAGGGTTTTAATTAGTACAAGAAAGAAACTTCTACTTCTTAGGCTCAAAAGGGTTGACGAGGGATTAACATCCTTATATCTCCACTGTTTAGGAATTGAAACAATGCCTGTACATCGTCAGCATAGTCCACTCAAAAGCATATTGTATGAGGTTGCGGTATCGTTTTCGTCATCCTCCCTCAAAAGGTATACAACTTTAGCAGGAGTTGAGTATCACAAAAACATATGCAGAATAAAGACATAATTTAAAATGCGTGATAACGAAATAATTTATTCAAGACAAATATATGCAATGCACTGATGATGATTATTAAAACAGATAATGTCTATCATAATTCGAATGTTTAAACAAACAGAATAGAAATTGCAAATGAAAGTAAATCTAATGATCTAAAGTTCATCCACTCTGACATTAATCAGTCTTGTCGTGATTGTGCATGGGAGCAGTGATCACTACAGGAGTCTTGGGGTGAGGGAATTCAGTTTCACCAGCATCGATCATATCTTGAATCTTGTTCCTCAATGTCCAGCAATTGTCGGTGTCATGTCCAGGACTATTAGAGTGATATGCACACCTTGCATTAGGATTATAACGAGAAGAAGAAGTACTAGGGTTCCTCGGAGGATCCTTCAAAGTGATTAGCCCTTTCTTCAGCAATTGTTGCAACGCTTCGGCCAGAGTCATATTGATCTTTGCGAATTGGCGCTTAGGTATATCTGACTCGTGTCTTTGTTGTTGAACTGGTGTAGAGATTAGAATTGTCCCCACAGATTGGTTGGGTTCATTGCGACCTTTCTGATTGTACCCAGTATTGGCCATATGAGGTTTCTCAGGTGAATTGAAGTCAATGATATTGCAATCAATGAGGTCTTGGATCATGTGCTTCAACGGTCCACAATCCTCTGTATCATGACCAGGACTGTTTGAATGATAAGCACATCTTGCATGGTACTTGTACCCAGGAGCGGGATTAATAGGAAGTGAATATGGAGGCAATAGAGTTATCAAGTTCTGATTGAGCAGTTGTTGCAGAGCTTGAGACAGCGGCATATGTAATGGAGTAAATGACCGCTTAGGCTTGGATCTCTGATTATCTTGACCACCTTGATGCTTATATTGATTCTTCTCCTTCTCGATCAGAAGTGCCTTCAATTCTTCTTGCCCCTTGGCCAAGTGAAAGATTACTTTTTAGAACTGGTTATTCTGAGCCTGAAGATTTTTGACAGATTGTTCGAGATCCATCTTTCTTACTGAAATAAACAGCGGAAAGATGAGGCATTTGCTTTTATGAAACCTGTGATGCGATGTTTATGAATGATATGATTATGCATATGTAATGTTTCGAGGACCTTAGAATTCAAATTTGTTTAAAACAAAACAAGAAGAAACTTTATTAATAATAATTAAGAAAGAGGAATTGTAAATTGTTTTATTGTTGTCTTTTACAATAAGGAAAGTATAAAACTAGAAAATAAAATAAAACTTAGAAAAGATAAAGTCTTCAAGTCTCCCATGGACGCTTCCTTTTTGAACCAATGAAGTTGTTGATGCCTTGCTCTGCTTGAAGTAATCTGGTGAGTTCTAACACTTTCTTTTCTTTGTCACGAAACTGAGCTTCGAAAGTGTCTCTTTCTTCCTTTAGTTGAATCCAGGATCTCTTTAATTCTTCGATGTCAGTTGGCATGTCTGGATGAGTAATAACTTGAGGAACTCTTTCCTCGCAATCAGGCTCCACTATCACAGGTAAGACATACGGATAAGGCATGATGAGACGTTGAGCACGAGTGCGTACCCATCTAAGGTAAGGCCCCAAAGGAATGGAGTTTCTTTGTCCCAAGCTTTTGTTATCAACTCTATTTACCATATCCCAAGCTCGTATGAACTTCTGGCGGTGATTCTGAGTATCATCTTCATAATCAAACACAATCCCTTGTATAAGCATATGGTGAGGACCATCTCTTCGAGCGTAACCAAATTGTCGTAAAGCCAAGCAAGGATTATAAGTGATACCCCCTCGTATGCCAAGTAAAGGCACATTAGGATATTGTCCACAACGGTCGATCATGGTGAAACTTTCCTTGGATAAAGACAGCCAACGGATATCAGAATGTGAAAGTGACATTATTCTCTTGTGCCATTTCAACCTTTGGTCGTTCCTCATTACTGAGCGAGGCAAGTGCGAAATAAACCACTTAGATAACAAAGGTATGCAACACATAAGAGTCCCTCGCTTCTTCATAGTACGAGTGTGAAGAGAGTGTAGGATATCTCCAAGCAAGGTAGGAACTGGATTGCGTGTCAGAAATATCTTTATGGCGTGCACATCAATGAACTGATCAGGATTAGGGAACAACACCAAACCATAGATGAGTAATGCTAATATGTCTTCGAAGGCTTGATAACTCATGGACTTCAGAAACATGCGAGCTTTCCCAAGTAAGAACTTAGCGAGGAATCCCTTGACTCCACTTCTGGTTTCCCAATGGCCCTCAATATCAGACTTTTTAAGATGTAGAGCAGGAGCGATGACTTCCAATTTTGGAGTTTCTTCCAAACCAGTGAACGGAATCTGATCTCGGATAGTGAGTCCAAGTATGTCAGCAAACTCCTCCATGGTAGGCACCAACTGATAATCTGGGAAAGTAAAGCAATGATGCTCGGGATCGAAGAATTGAAATAGTACACTCATCATTTCTTCGTCAAAACCTGAAGTAACCAAGCTAGGCAAGAGACCATGTCTTTCAGAGAATTGGGAACCTCTAGGAATCTCTAATACCAACTCTTTCAGTTCGGAAGGTATCTTCACAAAGTTAACTCGAATGGTGTTTCTAGTCTCCATAACCTACAAAACAGAACAAAGATGAATTCCTTGGTCCTCGAATGGTTAGTCATATGATGCTCATGATGTTTATGATGTCATGAATGCCAAGTAGATAACAAACACAAACAAGTCACACAATTTTGCCTTAAGGTTAGGCTTGCATGTAGTCCAGAGGTGCGTACCCTCCCCCTGAAGTTTAGTCGGTTCAAACCTGTCCTATATAAAGATCGGGTTCTAGGGAGCTCATATCATTGACCTTTCTCGAAGGCGCTTATCTCAGTTCGGCAATCGAATCGCCAACCGAAAAGGTCCTGAAAGTCCAGTCCATATGAGTGTAGCTTCGAGTATCAACCAACTTCAGTCGGAACCAAAGCCAGCCATCTCGCTACTTTCTAAAAGGCCAAAGTCAAGTTCGACTAAGGTTCTAAGGGCGAATTAGTGCTTAATGACACCACGCGGCAGCCAAGCATTTCCTCAGGTCGGATCCCAAGGAACACCAGGACAAACCAATGTGCCACACTAACGATGGCCATCAGATCAACCACATCAGTATACGCTGTGCAGTCTCCTTGATCTCATGCCATATACCTAAGGTACTCAGATCCGGGTTAGGATCTTTCACACAATAGAATACCCAAAACAGCCCTGCAAAATTAAATCAAACAAAGCAAACAATAGAAAACATTTAAATGAATCCTAAACTTTTAAGGTAACCCCTCTTTTAATCGAAAGCATCCCCAACAGAGTCGCCAGTTCTGTAATACGGTGAACTGACTTTTATAATTGAAATGTCGCGGTAAGCAAGAGTCGCCACCGACTTTTATTTTATCCAAACTAAATCAGAAAGGCAAAAAGAAACAGAAAAAAACCTTTTAAAGAAATCTAAGTTCGGGAGGTAATTTATGCAAAGGGAAGGTGTAAGGCACCCTTTGCATCCATGGTTTTCCATGGGCTCTTAATTGCTTTGCTTGCTCGTTTTCAGAAAATGTAGATGAAAAAGGAAAAATGGACTTTAGCTCGTAAATGAGCGTAGCCAGTTTTTGAAGAATTTTGAGAAAGAATATAGAAAATAGAGCATGGCAAGGCAATTAGGGGCAATTACCTTAAACTCAGATGATAGGTCTCTTTTTAGCCTTTCAGAATGAAAGGGTCAATCCTTGCCATAAGAGGGCAGGAAGCCTTTCGTTTGGAGGTAGAAGGGTCGTCGAGATATCATTCGCCCAAAGACTGACCCATGCCATAGAGAGGCAGGTAGTCTAAAGGGAATGATCAGAATAGCCTTTTTCGTAGGCAACCAGAAGATACCTCAGCCTTATTCGTGGGCAACTTCCGAGGGTCGAGGTCATGTTAGTGTATCGAAGGCAGCATCATTTTAGGGTCTCATGACCTTTTATCGAGGCAACATGGCTGAGGTATCCTCGTATTCGAGGGACTGGCTATTCTGCACAAAATACAAGGCAACCAGGCAACAGGCAACAGGCAACAAGGCAACAGAGAGGTTACCCAAAAGCGTGTGTGTGCACCAATCACGTGATTATATTCAATTATATTATCTTGTAAATTAATGAGGCTAATTCAATTTAATAGTTGTCACTCCCTATTTTACTAACCACGCATTTAAATAATATAATCAAAACAGATATGGGGAGGGAAATTGTAACCAGCGGATCCCTTAATAGGGTTTGACATAAGTAATAATAAAAGCCATAAAATAAAATAGGGTTTAGGGTTACCAACAACGTAGTTTTGGCATTTGACAAACCCTGAAAAGGAAAAAAGAAGAGACAGAAAACAGAGAGTGAGTGCACTATCGGTTCGAAGGCGAACTTTATTAACCATAAAAATAAAAATAATGAAATTACTAAATAAAATAATAATTAAAGACACTTAGCTTCGAATTTGATCTGATATGGTTGGCGGAAAGCCTCGGGGGTAACCCTGAAAAAAATGGCAAAGGCAGATAATAGGTGAATGTATGCACAGTTCAAGAAAGGTTAAGGGTAAACCCTAAAAAAAGAAACGAAATAGACTTTGAAATAAATTAAGTACTTAGCTTTGGGTTTTGAAGGCGCGTATTCGGAAGGCACTTGAAAAGTCGACCCTGAAAAAGGCATGGAAAAGAAATATTTTCAGTGTATGAATGATCGAATAATAAACCTCACAAACCCTGATTTAGGGCACAAGTTAACCATGGTTAATAAAATGAATAAAACCAAATTAATTTAATCGGCCGAAAGAAAATTTTGATTAAATATCCTAACCCTATTGTGTATTTTAAACAATTAATAAAAATATTAACCTAATTAAATACTTAAACAATTAATTGAATCATTTAATCAAAATAAAGAAATCAAATTAATTATTATAGAAAAAGTATTTTCAAAATAAGTAATTTGATAAAAAAAGAAAATTTTAAAAGAAGTTTATTTTAAATAATATTTAAAAGAAAATTTATCAAATAAATTAAAAAAAAAACAAAACGAAAATAATAAAAAAAGATAAACAAGAAATATATAAAAAAACTAAATGCAAAGCTTAACTCATGATTGGGTGTGATGGTCCCTTGGGAGTCCATCATATGGAGCATTCCAGGAGCGTTTGATCTGGCTCTAGCAAACATCCAGCGGCCAATGTGTGATGGCGCATGGTGGTCTTGCGTGATCTTGATGCACTGAACCTGCAATTGGACATAAGCAAATAAAAAGAATTCCCAACAATTGCAAGGGGCAAGGATCGAACTCCCCCCCTCGCGTACGAAAGCTTTATGGATGCACCGCTTGCCACTAAGCCATTCTCGCTGCGTTGTTTACTAACTGACTGCAAAGCAAAATATACAAAAATAAAGACACTTTCAATTTTCAAACCAAAACGCGCGCGATAACCAGGTCTTCTTCTCCGTTTGACAGCTTTATGCTCCTACGATTTCCCTGCGAATTTGCTACCATCCTCTTCATAGCTATGATCCTGCAAAATCCTAACTCGGAATACAAACATAATAAATGTCGAAAAACACCATAGATCGATGCGAAATCACTTTCTGAACACGATTGGGGCTTTAGTTTCAAGCAATTTTGCTTGTATCAAGAACACCCAATTTGAAGCTCTAAAAACCTAGCTATGGAGGAATCCTCAAACAACAACCAAAACGCAATTAAATATGCAGAAAGTATGTAAACATTAATCTAAACACAAATATATAACCATAATTCGTTTATGATTCGTGAATTGTTGAAATCGAAACTTTGAAAAGAGAGTGCAAAACCGTGGGTTCTTGGAGGTGATTTCGAGCGCTGCAACCTTGGAGATGACTGGGATCGCTTCCTCAACCTTCAGTGATTGCTTCTAAGTCCTTAGAAACCTCTGAATTGCCTCCAATGCCCAAACCGAACTCAAAACTTCCTTGACTTTTTTGAGTGTTGCACGAGTATTTTTGGGTGGCAATCCTTATGAAAAAAAAACTCCCCCCAACTTCTGATTTCGTCCCTTATATGTATGTGAGATTTTTAGGTTAGCAAAAGTAGACCAAATCTTCATAATTGGCATGATTTGAGATTGAATTTTTGGATCAATATCTTTTATTCCAATCTTGGTCAATATTGCTCTTTTTCCCTTCAATTTCATGCGCATGATTTATGGATCAAATATATTTTGATGATTGAAATTGATTTAAAAGACATCCTAATCATAATATTTGGTATTTTACAAGATTTATATGAATTATATCACTTTTAATGAATAAAAAAATTCATATAAAATCGAATAAATCTCATAAATTCGTGGGACTTGGATTGGATGTCTTGGATATCATAAGGAACAAGATTGGGCCAAAAATAGTTGGGTTCCTTTGCAAAAAATTCAATTTGAGGCCTTTTTATTTCACATTTTCCTCTTAAAATCGACCAACATTGACAAGGCATATCTCCCTCAATTTTTAAGATATGGGGAAGTTCTAGGACTTTTTAGAAACCTTAGAGAGTCCTCTAACCAATGTCTTTGGTCTCATATCAAAATTATTTCCCATGCTCATTTTATGTCCTTTTAAAAAAAGTGTCTTTTTGTTGACTTTTGAGAAGGACCTATAATGTATGAAGCCATATCTCTTAAACCATTGATCTATGAGCTCTGATTCTTGGACCATTGGATAGAGGAATGAATTTCCTTTAAAATGAGATTTGGTGGGAATTTTTCTGATGAAGTATGAATATTTGGTGAATTTTCAAAGTTTGGTTGACTTTTTTAGTTCATGCCAAAAATAGTAACTTCTGACCTTTGACTTTTCTGATCTTTCCTTGATGAACCATGATCAATTCTTGATCAAATGGTGAATGATAATTCAATATGAGGATCTTGGCGAAAAATCAGGAGTTTTGACTTTACTTTGACCACAGTTGACTTTTTAGGTTAAACAGTCGACTGTTGACCTTCTGAGCTTTTGAATGACCAAAACTTTGAGATAGGCCTTGATACTTGTCATGGAGGTAAAGTGGGATATGTTGAGCCATATGAGATGCCTTGGAGCCATTGATTCAGTGATTTTCTTTTGAATGAACCAAACCCTAGTTCAGAGCTTTGTATAGGAGAGTGTGTCTTGGAGCTTTGTGTATTGGTTTGAGTTTGAATAGGAGAAAGAGTATGGGCAAATTTTGGGGTATGACAGTCGTCAAAGTCCAGTTCCTAGTCATCGACTGCCCCTCCATCTACCAATTCATCTTGGGACGCCCGACGCTGGCCGAGCTGATCGCCGTCCCTTCAACCATGCATCTCAAACTTAAATATTACACGGCTAAGGGACAAGTTGCCACGCTCCACGGAGACATCGAATCAGCCAGGAGATGTTTCGAGGCCTCCGCCAAAGGCCTAAGTTCAATAAAGGCAACCACTCAAGGCAAAGCAGCAACCAACATCGGTTCCGAGCCCAACAAATCGATGCCGCGCATCGACACCATCTACCTAGACTGCAGCTTCCGCAGAGAATCCGAAGGGAAAGAATATACGAAGAACTCAGAAGACGTTCTCCAACCAATCCCAGACGGAGAATTCGAGTTAATAACCCTCGGGGATGACCCGACCAAAGGTGTAAAGATTGGGACAGACCTGCCCGAACTGGCCAGAAGGCAACTTAAAGCCTTCCTCAGGGAGAACGCCGACCTATTTGCCTGAAGTGCAGCTAAGATGTCCGGCCTCAACTCAGAGGCAGATTATCATCACCTGACCATCGATCCCACCTACAAAGCCATCGCCCAGAGGAGAAGAAAGCAGTCCCCAGAGAAAACCGCTGCTGCCGAATTAGCTGTTAGAGACCTCCAAGAGGCTAAATTCATATTGGAAGCCAAGTATACTACTTGGCTCTCCAACGTTTGACTACACCGATCTTAATAGGGCTTGCCCAAAAGATGCTTACCCTTTACCGAACATAGATAAACTAGTAGATAATTCCGCCGGTTTTAAATTACTATCATTTATGGACGCATATTCTGGGTACAACCAAATACCCATGTCTAAAACGGACAAGAAATGTACGGCTTTCATGACCGAATCGGGCAACTATTACTACAACGTAATGCCCTTCGGCCTAAAAAACGTCGGAGCAACATACCAACGAATGATGAACAAAGTATTTTGAGCAGAAATCAGCGATATGCTCGAAGTATATATAGACGATATGATCGTTAAATCCCAAGAGGAAATCGACCATGCCGCCCATCTCAAAAAATTCTTCGAGGAGGTCCGGAAATACAAGATGAGGTTTAATCCTGAAAAATGCACTTTTGGGGTCCAAGCAGGCAAATTCCTCGGATTCTACTTGACTGAAAGAGGGATCGAAGCAAATCCAGACAAATGCAGAGCCTTCTCAGATTTCCCCACGCCAAACTCGAAGAAATCTATCCAATCCCTGAACGGCATGCTCACATCACTATCCAGATTCGTGGCCAAATCCGCCTAGCACGCCCTTCCCCTTTTCAAACTCCTACGTAAGGAAACCACTTTCGAATGGACAGACGAATGAGAGCGCGCCCTCTCCCACCTCAAGCAAGCTCTCTCTTGCCCACATGTCCTCTCGAGGCCTGAGAACGGAGAAACCCTCTACCTCTACCTCGGTGTGGCCTCCAAAGCTGTCAGCGCTGCCCTCATCCAAGAAACCCCAGAGGGCCAGAGGCCCATCTATTTCACGAGCAAAGCACTCCAGAGCCCCGAGGCCAGGTACCAGCAGATCGAGAAAGTCGCACTCGCACTAATCACCGCGGCCAGAAGGCTGAGACACTACTTCCTAGCACACACCATAGTCGTGCGAACCGAGCAACCTATAAAGCAACTACTTGGACGTCCTAGCATGGCAGGAAAAATGCTCCGCTGGTCGCAAGAACTTTCGGAGTTCGACATCAAATACGAAGGGAGAAAAGCTCTCAAAGCACAAGTTCCAGCGGACTTCGTCGCCGAAATGGCTTTCCCCGAGAGAACGACCTACGACGCCCGAAAATGGACCATGTATGTAGACAAAGCGTCAAGCTCGTCTAGAAGCGGAGCAGGTATCATTTTAGAGAACGAAGAGGGAACCCTAATAGAAGTATCACTCTCCATATCTTTTCTGACCTCCAACAATCAAGCCGAGTACGAGGTGCTACTCGCGGGGCTACGCCTCGCTAACGGCCTGGAAGCCGAGGAAATCGAAGTGTTCACCGATTCCCAACTGGTAGCATCCCACATCTTGGGTGAATATCAAGTCAAAAGCGACCACCTCGAATAATACTTGAACTTCGTACGCGAGAGGATGGCCCGGTTCAAAAACGCCAAGGTAAGGCATATCCCGAGGGAACACAATTCCCGGGCAGATGTTCTATCAAAGCTGGCCAGCACAAGGAAAAAGGGAGGCAACAAGTCCGTGATCGAAGAGATACTACCCAGGCCCAGCACCAAACCTCCGACCGGACTAACACACGTGAACGCGGTCGAATACACATCCTGCTGGATTACCCCCGTATACAACTATCTGACGAGCAATCTCCTGCCAAACGAACCCAAAAAGGCTTCCGTCATCAGAAGAAGAGCTTGCTCGTACGTCCTAGTCGAAAAACGATTATATCTATGAGGGTTCTCCATTCCCCTCCTTAAGTGCGTAGACGAAGGCACAACCCCTCACATACTCTGAGAAATACACGAAGGAATCAACTCCCAACACCTAGGGGAAGGTCCCTCGCCAAGAAAGCGCTCCGAGCAGGATACTACTGGCCCACCATGCAGCACGACGCGAAAGAATACGTAAAGAAATGCGACAAGTGCCAGCGCTTCGGGGACATGCACCTCGCACCCCCCAATGAGCTCAAATCTTTGTCATCTCCCTGGCCGTTTGCGTGGTGGGGCATGGACCTCCTCGGACCATTCGTGACAGGAAGCAACCAAAATAAATACCTCATAGTCGTCGTCGACTACTTCACCAAATGGATTGAGGCCAAACCATTGGCCAAAATCACATCCATGAACGTACGGCATTTCTATAAGAGAAACATCCTCACTCGGTTCGGAGTGCCCCTGGCTATCATCACCGACAACGACACCCAGTTCACCGACAGACGCTTCCAAGAATTCGTCACAAAATTAGGAACTAAATAGCACTTCGGATCGGTCAAACACCCCCAGACAAACGGGAAAGCCGAAGCCACTAACAGAGTTATCCTAAGGGGCCTCAAAAGGAGGTTAGACAAAATCAAAAAGGGATGGGTCGAGGAACTGCACAACATCCTCTGGGCCTATCGTACCACCCCATATTCTACCACCGGGGAGACTCCTTTTCGGCTTACGTACGGGACAGAAGCCGTGATCCCCGTCGAGGTACACGTGCCCACCAGGCGTATCGAGGAACCCCTTGAAGAAGAGGCCAATCTTGAGGCCATCCGAGAAGAGCTTGACCTAGTAGAAGAAATTCGAACAGGAGCTGCTATACGCGAAGCCTCGCTCAAACAAACAATCGCTCTAAGACACGACGTGAAAGTCATCAGACGAGAATTCGAAGTGGAAAGTCTAGTCCTCAAAAGAAACCACAAAGATTCTCATGAAGGCAAGCTAGCCGCGAACTGGGAAGGCCCCTATCGCGTCCAAGCAAAGACAGAAAATGGGGCTTACTACTTAGAAAACTCACAAGGAGAAGAACTCGCTCGACCTTGGAACGCTGAAAAACTCAAGCAATACTACAGCTGAGAAAAACGCTTGAAATACAGGTGCGACACGTTACATGCTGAGCATCTCATAATAATACAAAACGACAGAAGCCTGCTCCTTTAATCAAGTGGACTCCTTGTCATTCGGGAGGGCCCGAATACCGAGCATCCCCGTCGTATGCAAGTACCACGACGACATAACACCCCGCTCGTGAGGGGACCATTCACACCATGAGACTTGGAACTCAGTACAACGGGGCCTGAGACTCACCCTTGCCAGGCATTTGCCCCCGGCAGTCGACCATAGTTCCACACACTTGGCGACCAAAACATCATAATCGAGCGAACCTCCTAAACTAATAAAAACGCTAACAACATAAGGCAACAAGACTTTATTCATTGTCCAAAGCAAATTACAAAATGCAGACGATAAACAAAAATAGATAAAAACACATCATTCTGTAGCGGGGAAAATCTGACATCGAAGCCATGGGATTGACTCGAATCAATATTCCGTTTGAAATCGCCACCGCACTTTATTTTTTCAAAGGGAAAGGGAAAAGAACGTAAAACCCAAAGTTTTGTTTTAAAAACAAGAAAGAGATCTCAGGTACGGGTGTTGATTATATGAGGGGAAGGTTTTAAGCACCCCTCATATCTGTGGTACTCCACAGGAACCTTTTTGAAAATCTGTGTGTGTGTGCTAAAAAAGAGTTTGTTTTATTTTTAAAATAAGCTCGGCAAAGCGTTAAGCTTTGGGCCTACATACCTCCTCGGTGCAATGGAGAAGTCAGAGCTAATGTAGTTCCGCTTTTGGGAAAAAAGTTTTTAAAACGAATAAACACTTTGTTGTCGTTAGAGAGAAATACTCAGCCATTGATCTTGAGCATGAGAACAAACAAGTTCTTTGCATCGCAAATGAAAGAAGGGCGCCAACTCGGATAAGATCAACGAGTATGCCACTAGCTCTCTCACGCGGAAAAGATCTCGTTATTATCAATCAATTTCAAAATCGTGGGGTATAACCACTCGTTTCGACAATTAACGGTGTCTAAACTTTTGAAGAAAAGCCACTAAGGGCGAAAGATATTTTTTGAGAAAAGGTTTTGAAAAGGTTTGCAAACATAAGAATATTTTGGAAAAAGGGAGAAGATTTTGAAAATTTAAGAATGGGAGGAGATGAAGAGGCTAACCTAATGCATAAAATAAAAGCTAAGGAAAGAAACGGTCTAACCGAATAAGAAGCCAACACTTGACATTAAGAGCCAAGGTAGTTTTCCCATCCTTTGGATTTATCAATACCAACACATTAACACTTGGGGATCCAGATGAACTTATTGTCTTAGCACCATTTTTCATTAAGCACATTAAGATTCTGACGAAAATCGTGCAGAGTAACGGCTGTTTTCGGGTAAAATCCTTATATCAATGCCTTGGAATTAACCATCAAGGGCTTTCAAGGAAATACCTGCACACATAAACATACAACAGAACAATGCCGGACAGACAGAACAATCACAGGATAGTAATAGAATGAGTCCAGAGGTACTAGGTCCATAAGTCCGAATCTCCAAAGCGCTAGGGATAGTAACCGATAGTCCAAAGAGAGCCTTATGTATTTTTTAGATTTTGGTTATTTATTAGTGTTTTAGCGAAAAATTAAAGTATGGTCCAAATGGACAAAAGAAAAAAAAACGGAAACATAAACATATGTCCAAGTGGACAAAGAGAAAATGACGGAAGGTAAATATGATGAAATGATAAAGTAAAGCGATAAAGCAAGAAATATAAAGAGCGGTAATATAAAGAGCGGTATAGTAAAGGTGCGGAAATTAAAGTTAGTTGTTAAGTGTTAAAGATAACCATCTTGAAACGTGTCAAGTATGTTATCAAAGTTAGTAGGAAGATCTATGGTGAGTGAATGATGTACTCGGATTTAAATTCAATGGGGTTTATCAGAAGCTTGATAGAATCATAGCGACTACACGATAAAAACCTCCACAAGTCTTAAATCAACCGCATACAATTCTCTTCCATATTTGATCTTTTTTATTCGGGACACGAAATATTGCACTATGTTAAGCAGATCGCCAAGTGATTTATGTAGAAATCACCCTACAACGAGGCCGGTCAAAACTTTATGTGCTAATGCATGCGAGAAAAACGATATGTAGATCGCCTTCCGAAAGCAATACCGCACGAAAAGAAAATAGGTAACGATCTAGTCTTTACTAAGAATCCATAAGAATTCTCAAAGTATTAAGACTTTCATCGATCAAAAGAAAAAAAGGAGAAGGAGAAGATAAAATGCATAAAGATAATCAACTCACACTATCAGTAATATCATTCATCTAATATTATGGATTTGGTTCTTTCAAACCTATCAACATCCTAGATCCAATGATATTAATGAAATGGAGGAAGAAGAATAAAATTCATAAAAGATAATCAACTCACATTATCATTAATATCATTCATCTAATATTATGGATTAGGTCATTTCAAACTTATCAACATCCTAGATCCAATGATATTAATGAAATGGAGGAAGTAGGAAGCCAAAACAAGCATAAAAAAGGCAAAAAAACACATTCTGCCAGCAGGAAATCGATTTACCTCTGTAGGAAATCGATTTCCTGAGTGCAGAGTTCAAATTTTGAAAAAAATAAGGTGGAAATCGATTTCCTACAGAGGGAAATCGATTTCCTGCACGCAGCATTCAAAAAATCAGCATTAGGAGGCATAAAACTTGACTTAAGCAAACATACAAACACCTTATGATCACATATCCATAGGAGCACGAATTTTCCATCAAATCACCATCAAATAGCACCAATATAGCATCAAAGATGCATTGAACACAAGCAACAAAGATCTACATCTTAGAATTGAGGAATTTACCAATTCTTGAATTAAAGTGTTGAAGTAGCTTCAAGAACAAGCACAAAGTGTAGATCCTTCAAGTATGGAGATGAACAATCAAAGAAAAGAGTGAAATGTAGGAGGCTTAGTTCAAAATTAGCAAGATTCAATGTGAACCTTACTAATCTTATGAAAATGAACTTTGGGTGAGGGTTTTGGAAAGGGTGAGAAATGAATTTGCAAGCAATTTTTTGGCTCTCCAAGCTTGAGAAATGAGAGAGTAGAAGGCTCTATTTATAGAATTGGAGCAAGAGTAGTGGCAAATTGGTCTTTTTGTGTTTGGTGATTAACTTGTGTTTAATTGGTGATTAAAGTGGCAATTAAATGGTAAAAATGGTAAAATGAGGTTAAAGTGGGTTTAATGAATGAGTTAATTTTGATGAGGTGGAAAATTGATAAAATGATCAAATAAAAAGGTGCCAAAATGATGTCAAGCTTCCCTCCTTATATTTTTTTTGAATTTTGCGCACAGGAAATCGATTTCCCACAGGGGTAAATCGATTTCCATATTGAAAATTTCAAAAAACTGTTTTCTTGCACTGTTTTGATTTTTGCCCGATCTTTTTCCTACAAAATATAAACAAAAGAGACAAAACATATATTTTTGATTTTTTTGGTTAGTATAAACAAATAAAAAGGCTATAAATGCTCGATAATTCCCCTCAGAGATAATCACAGTATCAAAGATAAAGCATCATAATGGTGCTCTTGATTGATGATTGAATGCAAATGATGTATGATCTTAGGGTCAAAAATTGGGGTATGACAGATGCCCCTATTTAAGTTTCTTCTTTCCGGAGATGTGAGGGTTAAAATCCTCAGCTCGACGTAATTGAAGAGACTTAAATATAAAACACACAATTTTTGAACCTAAGGTATAATGCGATGCTAATGGATGCATCAAGTATGATTATGGAATAAAGAGGAGTATAACACCACTGGGGAGATAAGAAAGGATGCCACTGGGGGAAAAGGTATACGTCATCTAGGAATAGAATCGGACTTCACAAAAGAAAAAAACTCTCGACAGAAGCTTTCAAGATAAAACATGATTGAACTTCGAGAAGAGAATATCTGAGGCCTACATGAATGTGGCTACATCAAAATGAATATCAAGGTAAAACATGATTGGACAATATCAAATGACAATCAAGGTAAAACATGATTGAAAAAATACCAAATGACAATCAAGGTAAAACATGATTAGGTAACACCAAGGTCAATCAAGGTAAAGCATGATTTGAACATTTGGGAAGAATGTATCAGAGACGTTCAAGATAAAGCATGGACGAAGCAACATCAAATGACAACCAAGATAAAACATGATTGAAGGTAACCAAGATAAAACACGGTCGAAAGTGATCAGGATAAAGCATGATTAGAGACAATCAAGATAAAACATGATTGAAGGGAACCAAGATAAAACATGGTGGCAGTGATCAGGATAAAGCATGATTAGAGACAATCAAGATAAAACATGATTGAAATCTTTTAGGAATGACACTGAAAGAAGAAAAGATACATCTAGGAACAACACTAGACGGACAAGACAAACAAGTATCTGTTTTGGATAGGTGCCAAGTAAGTTGGACTTTGATCTCAAGGTGAAGATGTTGATAGCAACAGGACCTCAAAAAATGCAAATGAGTATGCATGATGTTGAATTTCTCTATGCATGATATATGATCAATGCAATGCAATTGTTTGTTACAACTGAGGTAGACTCTTTTGTGAGGCACGAAAGGAACTCGATTCCTCAACACGGGAACTCTGCCAATTCTGCTTACGAAGAAGATGCTTGGACATACTTCTATTACACTGGTAACTGTATCAAAACAATGATCCTTTGAGAAGGGCTGATAAAACTGCTTGGGGATTACTGAAGAAGATTGCCCCTGATTCACTAATTGTTGCAAGTTAACTGATCATGGCTTCAGCTGAAATGTATTGGGGATGAACTGATCATGGCTTCAATTCTTGAAAGGCATGTTGGGATGGCTTGCCCCAGTATAAGTCTTGAAAGGATATTCTGATCAACAAATCTTGACTGAACATCTGAACAATAGGATCTTGAAATAATGTGCCCTTGATAGGATCACTGATCAAGTTTCTCGACTGTTTGAACTTCCTGAAAGATGAGTGCTTACTTACAAATAAAATGTTCATTCAAGAATGGTAATTTTAATGCAATGCTCAAAGAATATTTTTGAAATCAAAGTCATTATTGAAATGATATTATTGATGTAAAGGAAATGGAATCATTGGTAAAAACAAAAGGTTAAGACATTCAAAGTGAAAGATAAAGCAAAGGCATGATATCAAACAAATGATTGGAAAATCTCATGGGAGTCAGCTTACGCAACCTTGTTGTAGTATGCTTTCAAACAAACCTTGCTTCAATTAGGTCTTTTAAAGGTTATAACGTGGCCAGGTTCACGGTTTTAGAAACAAAGGATATAAGGCTCAAAATTTGATTGTACCCACCCCATCTTCGTGATGATCTCCAGTCCTAAAACTCAGTTAATTCAACTTATGCATTCAGGTTCCAAGCGACTTCTGGAATTGCACCTTTGATAATGATGATATTTCACAAGCAAAGAGAACTTTTGAGATGGCGATCACTTCTTCCTTTTGATATCACAACATTTTGTTGTTTGGGGAATTTATTGACTTCTCTTTTTTCATCTTTTCTTTTTATATATCCCTAACTTTTGCCTGAACTGTTTATTTTGAACTTACAGTCAGCGGGATGCCCTTATTTTTGCCTAAGTCATCATTTTTGGTTTTGACTTAGCAGGCTTTTCTTTGTATACATTTTTTGATACATTTTTTTTTGAAAGATAGTGACTGCCTTGCTTAATGATTAAGATGAACCATCATTGGCTTTTAATTGACATCTCCAACATTTCTTTGATGTATGCGGAGGAAAACTTGCGATTGAAGCACTTGTTGAAAGGTGTACTGAATGATTCTCTTAAAATAGAATGCACAGCCAAATTAACTGAGAACTACCCTGCCCCAGGTTTAAAATGCGGGTTTTTTCATACAGAAAGAAACTCCAACTTCGAAGGCTCAGAGGGGTTGACAAGGGATTAAATTCCTTATTTCTCCAGTGTTTGGGAATTGAAACAATGCCTGTACATCATCAGCAAAGTTTTTATTTGAAAGCATACAGTTCAACAACTTGGGTATTTCGTTGTCATCATCCTCCCTCCAATCTTTGCATAAAACACAAGTTTGATAGAGAAAGCAAATGGAAGAAAAAGTTTTGTAAAAGAATGTATAAACATAAACATAGTAGTGTTTACGGTGATTTCCGGTAAACAACCGCTAGTCTTCCAAACTATAATAAATATGATTTGGTTACTTGCAGGATCGACTAGATTGATCCTAGGACACATAGTCAAGAAGATTGTTATCAATGTTTGTCCGAACCATATTCATTATTTGTCTTCTTCAATAAGCGCTGTTCGATTAACAGAACAAATAGTCTTGACAATCACTTTGTTACATATAAATGTGACTTCATCGAAGTGACATAACATAAAAAATTAAAAGGACAATTGAAACGTAAAGAATCTTAAACTGCAGAAATATAAAAGACTTTGAAAGTAAATAGCATGAAAGTAATTCGAAAGTAAATGACGTTAAAGTAAAGATGCAGAAACGTAAATGGCAAGAAGTAAACGAAATGCAGTAATTCTGAAAGATATTTAAAAGCAAAGGATAATACACATGTATTAAAATGGTGGTGTCATACGTACATTTTCTCAGCGAACTCTTTCTCTTAACGCTTGATACTTGAGTAAATATGTGAGTGATTTGTACAAAATGAACACACAGAATCCTAACACTAAGACTCCTATTTATACTAGTTTCGACCTTAACGGTCCTATACTAATCTGCTGCCACGTTTCTCATCAGAACTTCCAGCGAAGCCATCTGTTGTTGAACGGTTACGAAACCGTCTTCGAATTTCAAATCTTCCCGCCTAAGTCCATCTTCGACGCGTGGCAGTGTATTAAACAAACACTACTAAAAAACACGCTAAGTAGTAATACTTGAATACATATTCTATGAATTTTGTCTAAGTCCCGAAGACATATGTTTTCATTAATCTTTCAGCGTTCACTTATCTTCATCGAACTTAGAAGTCTTTATTTTTCGAAGCATGACCATCAGTAGCCATTCTTTTACTTTTTAAGGGATGGCCATCAGTAACCATCTTTCCTTCGATTCTCAACTCCTTCGAAGGACAAATAATATAAAACGAAATCTTCAGCTAACAAATTGCCCCCAATAAATGCCTGTTTCGAGAATCAACAGAAATAGGCGTTTCTTGTCATTATAAGATTTCGTTTTTATGATCTTTGAAAGTTCCAAGACTGCTGACTAGCGTCATAATCACTGATAACACTGTTTCCGAAACGTCTTGTCATTTTCAAAGATGTCTTCTCATAACTTACATTCCCACGTTTTAACCTTACTTCCTGATCATTACTCCTACATACTAGGAGTGAAGCTAACTCATTCGACCGCCGTTGGATTAAATCACCAGCCGCCACGTGTCTCTCGGGCTTTACCCAAAAGATTTAAAAAGGTTTCCGTTAAACCTTTAAATACTTGATCTTGTGTCTCTATACCGCCTTTCATTCATCTTCTTCACCAAAAAATTGAAACACCTTCACTCTTTTTAGAATCTTGTTCTTTTAATCAAAAAATTTTTTCATGGCTTCATCTTCAAATGTTCTTCAACCCGCTTTGAAGCTCCAATCAACAACACATTCTGGGGAACGAGAGTTCGTTTCAAACCCTAATACTGAAGAAATACGCGCTATTTACGCTTCCCAGGTAATCATTCCCTTTGAACTCTCTGGAAAAACTCTTGCCTTTATGGGTCCGTTACCGAGTGAAAGTACCCAATCTATGAATAAGTTTTTTCCTGCTTACTACAAGACTAGACCATTAGTTAGCAAAGTTAAGATAGATGAAGACGGTCGCTCTCCTTTAGGCAAATCTGCTAATATTGAGGAAACTTCAACCGCAATCCCTTTAGCTTTAAACAAAATTAGGTTAAACTATATGACCAATTCTGTAAAAGTGTTTAGGTCAATCCCTTTAGCCAAAGATCCTGACTTGTACTATGCCTGGCTAGAAAGGGTAGAGAAACAAAAAGGATCCTTCTGGAAAACAATAGGAATATACGATTTGATTCAACTGTCAAGAACGGGTCTAGAATACAACCAACCCATGTTAGTAGCAGCGGTTCATTTTTGGGATGCTTCTCACAACACCTTCCATCTCCCATGTGGAATGGTTACCCCCACGCTTTTTGACGTGGCCGCTATTACAGGACTTCGACCAACTGGTGAAACCTTCGATCCCAATGAAATGGATAATGACACTATTGGTTTTAACGACTTGCAAGTCACTTATACGGCATTCATCCAGAAGCATCATATTACCACTGAAGCGACAGTATCTGATGAAGAGCATATTGCTTTTCTAGCATTATGGCTTTCACGATGTGCCTTCTGTTCAAGGTCTATCCAAGTTGCGAAAAGGTACCTTTGCATGGCTAATCAATTGCATGCTGGGAAAAAGCTCAACCTCAGCCAACTACTTCTAGGGTCTCTTTATGAAAACCTTAGTGAAGCTGCAAACCTTACCAAGAATTTCAAATCTGGTAGTTTACTTTACGCTGGTCCTTTTTGGCTATTGCAACTGTGGCTTAACGCTACATTCGAAACTCATCTTCCCTTTCGAGGAGATGTCAATGAGGAGGATAGCACAATCAAAAATCGAACTATAGAGGGGACCAGGTTAGCTTACCTAACTCCAAAAGAGGAAATGGGAAAGCTTCATGAACATTTCCTGGCGTATTCGATGATGTTTGCTCGGCGTGACCAGTTCGATCCTTCTATGGCCCCATTTGTACACAGAACAATAGGTCCTGAATGGTTTACCCGAAAATTTCCGCCAACATCTCAGGATCAACAAACTGAATCTATGGAAATTTGGGAAGCCTTTCTGACTCCAAGATTATTTTCCCACCGTCTTCGACCATCAAAGGGTCAATGTATCCTCATGTGTTATCAACCGAATTTGGTCTCGAGACAATTTGGGCTAACTCAAATAACACCCAAGTGCTTATATGAGAAAAGGAACCACATGTGTTTCCACACTTTGTATTTGACTGAAGAGGAATGTGAACAAAAAATCGACAAATACGTTGACGTCACCAATCTTTCTCCTATTCCTTTTGAACCTTCTTTTTACTCTACACCAGATTTTCATCAATGGTGGACAGAGTATTATAGCTCTCAAATTTTTGATGCTGATAGCCTTGCTCAGGAACTAACTGCAGCTTTCAATGATGTGCAGGAGAACTTCCAAAAAGGTACTTCCACTCATATTAAAGAAATCCAAGCTTTTCAAAAATTCTTTGAAACTATCTATAGGCCTGATGATCTTAGTCGGACTGTTCGTGAGGCTGCAGTTACTTTGCGCGAAAAGTTTTCCGCCAAACTAAATAAGTTGAAATTGCCCTCGTATGTTCGACCAGAACTACGTTATGAAGTGGCTTTCAAACTCAATCCTCCAAAATTCCCCCCACTACCAAGTGCTGATTTTGGTGTGGCTCTAAGTCCTCCTTTCCCAAACTGGTTCGTGTGTGGGAATGCTCTCAAAATTCTTCAAGAGAGTACCAAAAAACGCGCTGAACGAGTGGTTCCGACTAAGCATACCTTGGATACTTTCAAAGGACATCTTCATATAGATCTTAAACATGTTCGTGTCCTGACTCCAATACCTGAAGGTCTGGATTAAGGCAATCTTTTCGACTGACTTATCTTTTCTTTATTGATATACTGATTTCAGTCTCAACTACAGCTGTTGCACGAAGGAGGAAGATTAAGGAAGCTTCTGCCCCAAAAGACTCTGGGACATCTAAAAGCAATAAACCAAGTGGGAGTGACTCCCTCGTCACTGATAAGAAGCCCACGGTACATACTTATCTCATACTCTCAATCTTGTACAATATGTGATTAATACTCATCTTTCTCATTTTCCACTTGCCAGAGTTCGAAACCCCCAACGGGTTCGAAGCGTAAAGCTTCTTCGACCACTGGTTCGGATGGCGAAGATAAATCCCCTCCTCAAACTAGACAAGGACAGAAGAAAAAACACAAAGCTGTTACCCCTTCAAGAAAAGGGAAAAAGGCAAGTCCTTCCAAAGCTGTTTCTCCTGGTGATAAAGCATCCTCTGAAGAGTCTCCTTTGAAAGCTGCTAGTAATGCTTTCGTTGTGGAAAGCCATAATTCAAGTCCAGACAATATTCCACCCAAGGTATTTTGGGTTTGTCCCACATATTATCTTGTGATTTTAACTAAATAATTGTACTGACATTTTACCTTGTTATTGCAGGATGATGCCGGCACTGCTACTTCCGGTTTTAAAGACCCTGGTCTCACCATTGATGTTGACAAACTTTATGGTAGTTGTCAAACTTTAACTTTCGTTAACTAAACTCCTCAAAAGTTTATTTATTTTTTTTGAATAACTTTGCTCTGTTTAACATAGGTACCTCTCAAAATCAAACTCGTGTTCTTTCGCCAGTCTTTGAAGACGTTAGGCCAATTGCTACCATATTGCCTAATGAACCAGTCGAAGAAAGCCACTCTACTGACGAATCCCCACCTACCCATCAAGGCAAAAATTTGGAAGAGGATCATCCATTCTCAGGCAGCGACAATGTGAACCAGCAATCATATGACAATGAAAATTCTGCGTCGGAGAAAGATGCTATGGAAGAGATTTCTCAGCCTGAAAAACCAGTTTCTCATGGAACTTCAACTCTTGACGCAAAAACCATTCCTGAGACAACTTCGACGCCTGCCCCTGCAAAGCTTACTCCTTTTGAGCTTGAATAACTTAAGCAAACTGATCCTCTTAGTTTCTTAAAGGCCATTATGAATGTGAATACTCCTTCGCCTCCGGAGCTTAATGTCTCACCAGCTGTAACTGCAGACTCTAGTGACAAGGAAGATATTCCCAGTCTTCTTCGACAAATAAAAGAAAGATTCTTTGGGGTCAATCTTGTAGATGTTCTCAACCGGGACCCTATTAAGAGCCGCAACTTAAACCAACTTCTAAAGAAAGTAGATTTGCTTCAAGTTTCCACAGAAGTTTCAGAGGTAATTGTTCTGCTGGGCTCTCTACTCGAGCAGCTCCAAGCTAACATCCTTCGAAGGCAAAATGTCGAAAAAGAGCTATCTGAGACAAAGGCCTCTCATGACTCTTCATGGAATTCTGCTATGGACGCAACGAAACAAGGTGAGGCCCTCAGGCTCAAACATTCAGAAAATCAGAAGGCCATTGATGATTATGAGAAGAAAATCGGCTCTTGGAAACAAGAAATCAAAGTACTCGAGGGCAAGATAAAGGAGGCTGAAGGTTGTCAAGCAGTCCTACAAAAGTCTAATCAACAAGACTTGCTCGAAGTGGTGCAGTCAGGAATGAAACATTTCGAGACTGCACAAAAGTTAGTGCCAGAAATCGAAAGGTTGAAGAAACACCGGGCACTAATTGAACTTCGCATGTCTTCATGGGAGACTCAATATTTGAAGATCAAAAAGGATCTCCCTAAGGATTTCAACTAAATGTTTTCGATCTTGTTACTTATTGCACCTTTATTTTGTAATCGAGACCACTGTAGACATATAATATTTGTACGCTTGACTCCCCTTTATCTCTATCATATTTGCCATTGTTGATTTAGCAAATCTTTCAATTTCTTGTCAAGATATATCTTTAGATTTCCTACAGTGCTTTTATTAAATGCAACATGTAGAACCTGAACATCCTTCGCAGCACTCTTGCCTCTAGACTTGACGTTTCCACTTCTTCTAGCCATAATCATTATTAAAAGTGACGTCACTTTCTCCAAAACGTCGGTTTTAAGACGTGCGTGCATCAGTTTAATGATTACTTCTCAACTTCCAAGGGCGGGAAACGGCGGAAGCCATAACTTCTTTCTTTGGAAAACCAACCGCAGTCCAATCACTCATTGGCAATTAAAACCCACCCTTCAGTATTCCCCTTCTATATAAAGGGTCCAATATCACCTTTATTTCTCATTCATGCGTTTTCTCTCCAAACTAATCACAGAAAAAAGAAAACACACAACTTCTCTTTCAGAACAACTTTCTTACCTTACAATGGCTGAACCTCTCTTCTTTAACGACATCAAAGCCCTCATTAGAGGCGAGTTCAGACTCTCTGAGGATGAACTTGTTCGCCATTTCATCACCATCGAAACCCTGTTTGTTAACCAGGAACTAGACTTCTACTTTGAGGAAGTCCTGGAGGGTGCTATTTACCCCAACATGGTGGCAGAATTCTGGATGAATGCGTCTTTACGCATAGATCCTGAAGGTAGGACCATCATTGATTCTGTTATTCGACACGCTCGTCTCAGCATTACTCCCACCACTATTGCCAATCTGATAAAATGCAAAAACTCCGGTGAAACTTTTGATGACAACAGTTTCAGCATGACTACTCATCTCATGCTGAGAACTCTTATGGACAATGACCGCTTCAGTGCCAAAGTCATCAGGATCTGGCACCAGATGCTCGTGGGGAACTTCCAACCTCGGCGGATTGACGAAAACAACATCATGGTTGAAGACTTGGAGTTTATCCTCTGTGGTCTTCGAGGGAGGAAGATTAACATCCCTTTGATGATCTTCAAGGGACTTGTTAAAGCTGTCTCTGCCGGTGTTGACCGTCGAGGGGTTGTGACTTGTCTTCCGTACGGGAGACTCCTTAGCTACATTTTTCTTAAGAAAGGCGTAGTGAGAAGGATGCGTAATTCTGGAGCCATGGATATGTTCGAGGCTGAACCTTCTCCCGTGTTGTCTTTGGACAATTTAAACCAAAGGATTGACTAGCAAGTTTTTACCTTAGGTTTAATCTTTTTATATATATTTATGCCTTCCTTCTTTTTTGTAACTTCAGATCCTATTCTTTGGATCTTTTTGTAATGAATGTACTCCCATGCTTGAAATGAAAAGAATATTTTGGTGTCTTCTTTGATTTTTCTTTCCATAATTCTTCCTGATTGTGAAGCCATTTTGGTGCCTGACCATTTTGGCTTTTCGTAGTACCCTGGGTATCTACGTCTTTGCAATCCTTACTTCGTGCATACTTGGTTTATATCTCTTCAAATATTTCCCGTTTACTCTCAAGATCCTATGATCTTCTGCTAATTCTTCAATTTCGTAAGCATTGTTCGAGAATACTTTTAAGATTCGAAAGGGTCCTTCCTAATGTGGGGACCATTTACCAAGTGCCTGATTCTTTCGATCTATAGGTAAAATAACTTTCCAGACTAAGTCATTATTAACAAAAGTTTTACCTTTCACCTTTTTATTATAAGCTCTGGACACTCTTTCCTTTTGCCTTTTTATCATTTCCAGTGCTCGAAGTCTGTCTTCGTCCAAATCTACTAACTCATTCATCATTAACTCCCAGTATACGTTGGGAGGAATGTCTGCTTGTCTTTGTATCCTTACTGATTGCAAACATATCTCAATTGGAAGTACTGCGTCATGTCCAAACGTCAACTGGAAAGGAGTTGTATTCGTAGCTTCTTTTGGAGATGTTCGACAAGCCCAAAGTGCTTGATCTAAAGTCTTATGCCAATTCTTGGGTCTCTTTCCTACATGCTTCTTGATAAGGCCAATTATTATTTTGTTTGCTGCTTCAACCTGTCCATTTGCTTGGGCGTAATAAGGTGTAGAAGTAAATAACTTGAAACCTATTTCTCTGGCAAAATCTTGCATTTTTCGTCCAGTAAAGACTGATCCCTGATCAGTTGTTATACTTTCTGGGATTCCAAATCTATATATAATGTGTTTCTGAATAAACTCAATCACCGCCTCTTGATCCACATTTGCCAGTGGTATTGCTTCGACCCATTTTGTGAAATAGTCTATTCCTACCAAAATGTATCTTTGCCCTTTGGATGACTTGGGGTGAATCTCTCCAATCAAATCTAGTGCCCATCCCCTGAAAGGCCATGGTTTTACTATTGTACTTAGTTCGTTTGCTGGAGCGTGTTGGATACCTGCATGTTCTTGGCACTCTTGGCACCCTTTCGCGAACTCTATGCAATCCTTTAGCATCGAAGGCCAATACATCCCATAACGAAACAAGAGCCATTTCATTTTGTGCCCTGCTTGATGTGCACCACATGCCCCACTATGTACGTTCGACAGAGCCAAGTATGCTTCTGCTTCTCCCAAGCATTTCAACAATACCCCTTCAGGAGTTTTCTTGAACAATTCATTTCCCATCAGAAAATATGACAGGGCTCTATACTTGATTTTTCTGTCTGTATCCGTCGAAGGATTTTTCAGATAGTTAATAATTGGATTCCTCCAATCTGTGTCAGCCAATGAATCTATATTTAGTACCTCGAATTGTTCTTTATTGGCATAACCCAATTGTGAATCTTCCAGATCACTTGGCGAAAGTTTAGTAAACATTGCTCTTCCTCTTACTTCAATCAACTCTTCCAACTTTTCTTTTGATACTTTATATCCCGAAGCTAATTGAGCCAAGTCGTTTGCTTCCTGGTTATTCACCCTTGGTACATGTTTTAATTCCACGTATTCGAATTTCTTGAGCAACCTATTTGCGATGATAAAATACATGATCAAATTCTCTTTGATGCACTTATACTCCTTTGTCAATTGTTTGATGACCAATTCGGAGTCTCCTTTAATTTCGACTCTGGTTGCCCCCAATTCTAACAAAGCCTCAAGTCCAGCAATTAAAGCCTCGTATTCAGCTTCATTATTGGAGCAAGATGGACCTTCGATTTTATACTTGAGCTTTGTTGGAATTCCATCAGGAGAAATTATCAACATTCCAATACCAGTTACCTCTCTATGCGTTGATACATCGAAATATAACTTCCAAGGTTTCAAATCTACACAATGCTGATGATTCTCAACCACCGCATGGTCGACAATGAAGTCTGACACAATCTGTCCTTTCATTGCCTTGAGAGGCTGAAATATTAATGAATATTCAGTAAGGGCTAAAGCCCATTTGCCAATTCGACTATGTAGTATTGGCTTAGATAACATATGTTTAATAACATCATAATGAGATGAAACGTAAACATCAACTGGCTTTATATAATACTTGAGTTTGATACAGGAGAAATACAAACAAAGGCAGAGTTTTTCTATATCAGTATATCTAGTCTCTGCATCATTGAGTACTCTACTTAAGTAATAAATGGCTCTTTCGATGCCATTCTCATCCTCCTGGGCAAGCATGCTGCCTATTGTTTTATCTGATGCTGAAATATATAGGCGCACGTGCTTCTTCCCATTTGGGGGAGATAGAATTGGTGGACAAGTCAAGTATTGCTTTATCTGATCGAAAGCTTCTTGATGTTCAGCACGCCATTCGAATTTTCCTTGCTTAAGCCGAAGTAGAGGTGAGAAAGCTTGTGTGCGTCCACTTAAGTTAGAGATAAATCTTCTTAAGAAATTTATCTTACCCAACAATGATTGTAACTCTTTCTTCGTGGAGGGAGACTTGGTCTCCATAATGGCTTTTGTCTTGTTTTGGTTGATTTCTATCCCTTTTTTGTGGACTACGAAACCCAAGAAATCGCCTGCCTGCACAAAGAAAGCACATTTAAGGGGGTTCATATTCAAGCCATATTTCCTCATTCTTTCGAATGATTGGCTCAGATGATCGAGATGACTCATACCCGAGGTAGATTTTACCACAATGTCATCTATATACACTTGCATGAATGTTTCTATGAAGTCGTGAAATATAGAATTCATTGCTCTTTGATAAGTTGCCCCTGCGTTTTTTAAACCAAAAGGCATCACAACCCATTCGTAAGTGCCTATTGCTCCTGGGCAACGAAATGCTGTCTTGGATACATCATCTTCTGCTATAAAAATTTGATTGTATCCCGAATATCCATCCAACATGCTCAAATACTGAAAACCTGCGGCCGAGTCTACTAGCATTTCTGCTATAGGCATGGGATACTCGTCTTTCGGAGTAGCTGCATTAAGGTCACGAAAGTCTATGCATACTCTTAATGAGCCATTCTTTTTAATTACAGGTACTATATTAGCAATCCACTCAACATACCTTGTAGTTTGGATAAATTTGCACCGTAAGAGTCTTTCGACCTCTGCTTTAATCTTCGAGTGAATCTCTGGCGCGAATCTTCTGGGAGTTTGCTTTATTGGCTTCTTCCCTTCTTTTATTGGTAATTTCAATTCGACTAAGTCTCTTTCGAGACCAGGCATCTCATCATAATCCCAAGCAAAACAATCTCTATTGTCTTTCAACATTTTGATGACCGTTGCTTTCAATTCTGGTTCTAGTTTCGCGCTGATATATGTTATTTTCTTTTGATCATTGTCTCCAAGATTGACTTCTTCAAGTGGATCTTGGGCCAACATCTTTATGTTCGACGCCATCGGGTCTTTTTCGAATCCCAACGGTTCTTCGTCGTATATTGCATCTAACCTTTGACTTGGTTCTTCTCCTATGATCTCTTCAACTGGAACCGTATCTTCAGGGAGTTCGAAACTCGTACGTATTTCCAATTCTTCCTTCTTTGGTTAGAACTGTATCTATCTTTGTATTTGATAGTTCGGCTTCGAGAGCCGTTTTTCTTTTGTTCTCGGCCACATAGGCCGAAATCTTTTCGAAGAACGCAGACTCAGACATGATTAGTGTCATCGTCCCAGCCCGTTGGCCGTACTGCTGGATAATTCTCCGATGGTGCTGGATCTGGTGGACCATCCATGATCTCCCTATCCCATTGGAATCCATTTGGGTGTAAAGTCAAATAATACATTGCATTTTTGTTTGGGGTATACATCTCTTCAGCAGCATGACAAGGGCCTATGTTTGCCAAGTTCCTGTCGAAGTTGTTTTTGTTCACCTGGTTGACCTCAGCCATGTAGTAACTCTGATCACCTTCGATATTCTCCACTATACCATCTTCTCTCCAAATTGTCACCCTCTGATGCATGGTTGAGGGTACAGCCGCTACTCCATGAATCCATTCCCTACCAAGCAAAAGGTTGTAGTTTGCCTTTGCTGGTATAACCATGAAATGGTTGGCCTGGTAACTGAGCCTACTGTCAAATTGACTTGAACAACTCCCAGAGTGTCCTATTTTGCCTTCGTAGTTAGATAAAACCATGTTATGTGGCCTTATATCCGTATCGAACATACCAATTCTTTTTAGCATGTATTGAGGCATTAGGTTCACTGCTGCTCCCCCATCAACTAGGACTTTATTTATGCCCACGTTCTCAATCTTAGCCCTGATATAGAGTGGCTTCAAATGATTTCGCATACCCTCATCAGGCCTTTCGAAGAAAGCATTCTGTTCTTCTACTGCACCGTTATTCAGCACATAGTAACACACGGGTTTGTGTTTTGCCATTTCTTCGATATCAGCCTCTTCACAGTCTTCTACTTCAGTTTCCTGATTAAACTCGTGAGGGAGTACAGAGACAACATTGCAATTCAAATTTATAGATGACACTCCATCAGAGTCAAAATCATTTGTCATTCTATCCTCTTCTTTCCAAGAATTTGAACGCATCTTGTCTTCTTCATCCAAGAGTTTTTCAGCTTCGAATAGTCTGTGTTCCACCGGAGGTTTGTTCGACTTTGCCCCCTGGTATGGGACTTGGTTGCTACTAGAGTCTCCAGCTTCTCTTGGCCTGTATTCCTTCTGAGCCTTTTTTATTCTCTGATGCCTTCTCCACTGGGACCGAGACATAGGATTTTTTCCTTTATAATTCTCCAACCGATACACCTCTCGATTTGATCTTTGAAATTGTTTCCTATATGCCATTGCAGTTCTACCACCTTGGTCCCAACTTCGCCATTTGTTGGTTCTTGCATCAGCTTGTACCCACCTATCCCTGGGTGCATTTGCAGGGACTTTGAACGTCACCCTTCGAGTCCTAGGATGTGGGCTATCAGGCCTCTTTGTTGGAGTCCAAATGTCGAAACCGTACAGGTTGGGGCGCAACCCCTGAGTTTCTTGACTCATGTAGCAATACACACGTTCGAATGATCGTGCTAGCATTTCGTCATAGACTGCCCCACATCTTGGGCAGAGAGCAACTTCAGTGTTTTCTTTGTGGCATCTGACCAAAAATCCTACCAAGCTTTCCTCCATCTTTGGGTACAGTTGTAGTAGGGGATTTGGCTCTCTTCCTGGGTGTTCCCACCTTTCGCGTCGAACCCTTTCGAAGTTGGCTTCGACCCTTCGATTCAGCATGATCGAACACCTTGGACACATCCATTGCTTACCACCATTTCTCTCGTGGTAATTCCAGAGATATTCTTTGAGGCTTTCGGTTCTTGGAGGAACTTCGATGCCCCCATTTTTCCTCGTCAGCCATGTCTCTAGTTCGCCAAATTCAGACACTGGTCGTCTGGCGCTAACCATGTTAACCGCTGCTGGAGGAACTTCAGAGATCTGGATTTTCTGGAGTTTCATCCTGAGGTCTTCAGTGGCCTCGCTGTTTTCTTCCTTCGAGGCTTCAGTTATTTCTGCCTTGGAAGATTCTTCAACATCAGTATTGAAGATTATATCACCATTTAGGCTTTCAGTAGCCTGCTTTCCATTGAACATTGCTTTAGTCTCCACAACTTCGACCTCAGAAACCTCCACCATGTTGATATCTTCTACCTCGCAGAGGCTAGCGTCAGCAATGTTTAGGGGATTGGTATCGACCCTCATATGACTCTTGGTCTTGTCAGCAAACTTCAACCTTCCATCATTGAGAGCATTTTGAATTAGATCCCTGAAAAGAAAACATTGAGAAGTTTTATGGCCTAAAAACCCATGATATTTACAAAAACCTCTTTTCTTCCGTTGTTCCAACGGAGGAATTTTTGAATTTGGAGGTAGTATCATTTGGCCATCTTTTACCAATAAATCAAATATTTCATCACACTTGGTAATGTCGAATGTATAAGTTTTCTTAGGGAACCTATCATTCTTATCGTTTTCTACTGGGTTTTTCCCATTGGCAGGATTTAGCAGTTTGCAAGCATAAGGTGGCACTTCTTTCAATTCAGCCAAGTCTATTTCGACTTCTTCAGGGCTATACGAGTCATTGAAAGACTCATCAGCGTCCTTGGCTTCGACATACGCTACTCTTTCTTTCTTATAACTTTTATTCGCCCTAACTTTTTCTGCCTTCAGTCGTTCGACTTGTCGAACCCTGTCTGCTAATTGGGCCATGTCCCTAAGGTATTGGGTATCTAGTTTCTTTCTTATTGAATAATCTAGACCACCTGCAGCCATTTCAACAAGTTCATGCTCTGGGACTGTTGTAAAACACCTTGATTTCAACAGACGGAACCTATTTAAATAATCATCAATTGTTTCTGTGAATTTTCTTTTAACACTGGCCAATTCTTTCAAACTTATCTTAGTTTGACCCATGTAGAATTGCTCATGGAAAAGTCTTTCCAAGTATGCCCATGCATCTATCGAATTTGGTGGCAAAGTAGTAAACCAAATGAAGGCATTTTTTGTCAGTGAACTAGGGAAATACTTGATCCTTAAATCCTCGTTTCCCGCTAAGTTTCCTGCTTCCGTCAAATATCTAGCAATATGTTCCACCGTTGACTCGTTCGTTTCGCCTGAAAATTTTGTAAATTTGGGTACCTTAGTGCCCCTAGGCAATTCTGTCTGCATGATATAATCTGATATAGGGGATGTATAGTTTGGACCCCTAAGTCCAGTACTAAGGCCATTATTGGCCATAACCCTTTCTATCATGGCAGTTAAGTTATTTTCTGTAGCCAGATTTTCTCTTCTGACTCTTTGAACAATCTCATCTGGGTGTTCGTTCCTACCCACAATCCTTAATCTGGGTTGCTCCTCCTCCGTTTCTTGTCGAACGGGGACAGTTCTTTGATTTGAAGCTTCTAAGTTAATTATTGGAGTTCCTTCGAACACCTCCGTTCTTCGTGAGGGGCCTACATCCCTAGTAGTTGTCCTAGATGATGGAACTATGTCTTGTACACGTTCTAAAATGGGCCTCTCTTCTTGATTCGAAGGCTGTTTGTCTTTCCTTTTAGGTGGCGTCACTCCCATGAATTCTGCCATTCGATTCATCTGAGATGATATCTTTTGGAAAGTCTCCATGTTTTCTCTATTTGTAGTAGTAACATTTGCCATTAGTGGGCTTAAAACTGAAGTCAATTCTCTGGCCAAAACCCCTACCATATCATGGTTGCTCGCATCCATTTCTTGTCGAAATGCTGCTTGGTTATTTGTGGTAAAGTGAGGCATCTGGGTAGAGAAACCAGCGTTATGTGCACTTCGACCCACTGAACTAACATTTGGTGAAAATGTCGCATTGTTAGTTGGGGCATATATATGTCCTGCCCCTCGTACGCCTGTTCCATATGGGTATGGCATTCCGTATGGATTATTTGGTCTCCATTCGAAAGCGGAGTTCGTGCCTTGACCAAATGAATTGTTTGCAGCATTTGTCGAGGCGAACAATACGTCCTCTGCGCTTGTGGATGAGGGTGCGGTTGTCGACACTGAAACTGGAACAGTCCCTGAGGGTGCTGTATTATTTTCAGGCATAGTCTGGGAATTATCTGCAGGTCTCGATCCATTTGGACCCGTTGCATCTCGTGTTTCTTGAGTAGAAGTCGAATTTGCCGCTCCTGATCCTGAACCTTGTGGGGGATCTTGATTACCCCCTGCACTGGCCGTAACGACCATTTTCCTGTTGTACCTTCGTTTGGGAATCGGTTGTGCACTGTTCTTTAATTTACCGTTCCTAAGGTTCATACAAGATCTTGATATTGTCTAGACAAAAATAAAGCAATTGATTAAAACAATCTGCTTGACACTGTCCCACTGGGCGTGCCAATTTGTTTACGGTGATTTTCGGTAAACAACCGCTAGTCTTCCAAACTATAATAAATATGATTTGGTTACTTGCAGGATCGACTAGATTGATCCTAGGACACATAGTCAAGAAGATTGTTATCAATGTTTGTCCGAACCATATTCATTATTTGTCTTCTTCAATAAGCGTTGTTCGATTAACAGAACAAATAGTCTTGACAATCACTTTGTTACATATAAATGTGACTTCATCGAAGTGACATAACATAAAAAATTAAAAGGACAATTGAAACGTAAAGAATCTTAAACTGCAGAAATATAAAAGACTTTGAAAGTAAATAGCATGAAAGTAATTCGAAAGTAAATGACGTTAAAGTAAAGATGCAGAAACGTAAATGGCAAGAAGTAAACGAAATGCAGTAATTCTGAAAGATATTTAAAAGCAAAGGATAATACACATGTATTAAAATGGTGGTGTCATACGTACATTTTCTCAGCGAACTCTTTCTCTTAACGCTTGATACTTGAGTAAATATGTGAGTGATTTGTACAAAATGAACACACAGAATCCTAACACTAAGACTCCTATTTATACTAGTTTCGACCTTAACGGTCCTATACTAATCTGCTGCCACGTTTCTCATCAGAACTTCCAGCGAAGCCATCTGTTGTTGAACGGTTACGAAACCGTCTTCGAATTTCAAGTCTTCCCGCCTGAGTCCATCTTCGACGCGTGGCAGTGTATTAAACAAACACTACTAAAAAACACGCTAAGTAGTAATACTTGAATACATATTCTATGAATTTTGTCTAAGTCCCGAAGACATATGTTTTCATTAATCTTTCAGCGTTCACTTATCTTCATCGAACTTAGAAGTCTTTATTTTTCGAAGCATGACCATCAGTAGCCATTCTTTTACTTTTTAAGGGATGGCCATCAGTAACCATCTTTCCTTCGATTCTCAACTCCTTCGAAGGACAAATAATATAAAACGAAATCTTCAGCTAACAAGTAGATGAATGAATTCAAAATATGCAATGCTCATTTCATTAAAATCACCATTCAGAAACAAACAAAGTCTAAAAGTAAACAGCACAATAAAGGAAATACAAACAGTACAGAATCAAGGCCTAGTGACTAATCAGCAACAAAGATGAGCTATCTCGTCTGAAACACTTGGCTTTAGGAAAATTGGGCTTTGACTTGTCTTCAGCCACTTTGATCTGGCAAAGGATTAGTGACGACATTAGGACCCATATCTTTGAAAGAAAGCATCTTTGATCTCACCAACTCTTGAACTCTTTCCTTCAGAGGGAAACATCTTTCTAAATCATGGCCTGCTGCACCTTGATGGAAAGGACAATGAAGATCAGATCTGAAACCATCAGGGAGAGGATTTCGAGGAGGCGGCATAGCTCTTGTTGTAATCAACCCTTTCTGGACCAAAGCAGGATACAGTTCCGTATAAGTCATGGGGATAGGATCAAAGTCGATCCTATTACGAATTTGATTCCGCTTAACAGCTTGAACTTGCACAGGAGCAACAGCAGCTACATAAGGTTGATCACCATTTTGAGGTCTACGACGAGATCCCCTTCTGTCATCTGACACATCATTGGTCTCATTCTCTTTCTTCTTGTGGAAGTTTCCATAAGGTTTCTTTGATCCACCAGAAGATTCAGCAACATGAGTAACTTTCCCATTCTTGATTCCTTTTTCGAGTCTCTGACCAATAGTAACCAAGTCTGTGAAGTTTGAGGACACACTTCCAATCATTTTCTCCCAGTAGAAAGGGGAGAGAGTATCCATGAACATTCCAGTCAATTCTTTCTCAGCCAATGGTGGTTCAACTTGGGAAGCCAATTCTCTCCAACGTTGAGCATATTCTTTGAAAGATTCCTTTTCCTTCTGAGCCATGTTCTGAAGTTGACGACGGTCAGGTGCCATATCCAGATTATACTTGTATTGTTTCATGAATGCATCAGCTAAATCTTGGAAGTTTTGAACACAACCCTTTTCCAAACTCATGTACCACTTCAACGAAGCTCCACTTAAACTGTCTTGAAAGCAATGAACGAGAAAATTCTGGTTGTTGGTGTAAGCAGTCATCTTTCTATAGTACATGGTCAAATGACTCCTTGGACAAGTATGCCCCTTGTACTTCTCAAACTCGGGAACTTTGAACTTGGAAGGCATGACAAGATTTGAAACAAGACCCATATTATCAGCATTCACACTAAAGAAATTGCTTCCTTCCATGGCTCTTAGCCTCTTTTCCAATGCCTGATATTGCTCCCGGACTTCTTCAACTTCACCACAATCTCCTTGACTAACACTTCCAGAACCAACAGAACGGTAATCATAGAGAGGATTGTCATAGCGAACTGGAACAGCTTGAGCAGTAGTATGAACAACGGGTGGAGGTTCAGAAAAGACCGGAGGTTGGAATATCTGCCTCGAAGTTTGACCCACCATAGAAGCATTGACATATGTTGGAGAGAAATTCTCAGGTAACCCAAATTCTGGCCAAGTAGAAGGTGGCTTCTGAACCTGTAAAGGATCAACAACAACAGTGGAGACTTCGGAAATAACAGTCCTCTGAGGGGGATCAGTCCTAGCCATCAACACTTGCATCATCTCGGTAAGCTTAATCATGCCTGATTTCAACTCATCAATTTCCATTCTGACTTCCATGTTATGTTTCTCTTGATCTGCCATTCTTTGTCTAACAGCGCTCTAGTTCCGTACTTGTGTGGAGGAATCAGCTTGACGGTAGACAACAACTCTGAAGATGGAGACAGACAAGGATAAGTTTTCTGGACAACCTGGATGTATGTATGCAAATGATGCAATTGCTGTTTTTTTTTATTTATTTATTTGATTTTCAAAGAATTCAAGTTATTACTTTGTAAACATCAAAACATGAAGGAGGTAAATCCTATATTGGATCAAAACTTTGATCAAGTTATCATCAAGATCAATCATCCATTTTGGTGGATTAAGGTTTTCACCTCATCGACACCCAAGATCCATTGAATTTGATGAAACTTATGATATTTACAAAGAAAGACCTATGAGTTCCTTGGAAATCAAATGAATGCATGGATGCATGGTTTATGCATCAATCACAATCAAGATCACACACGGTCACACAAACAGGGTTCAAAGGTTCGACGTCACGAGCATGGAGTCAAGGTTAAGAACCACCCACAAAGGTATGAACTAGGGAATTTTGTACCTGCCGAACGGGTTCTACAAAGGTTCCCAGAGTTTTCAATCTTCTATCGGATACTACCGGCACGCACAATTGCTCATGGGCGCCAATAATATGCCTAAAAAGACCTCGTCTGAGCGTAGTATCGCATGACAACAAGCTCAAATTGGTACTTGATCTTGTTTCTGCACTACATCCTAAAAAGGCTTAGATTGGTTAAAAAGGGTTCTAGGCCATTCAGCTTCTACGGACACTCACTATTGAAAGTAATAGCGTTATCACGATGATTCGCAACAACCTCTACTACCTTCCATGAGGCCTCCACTGATTGGGGTTCCACCATATGACGCTCATGTTAAGGATTGCTCCTGACATGCGACTATTGGTCTTACCACCTCCTATCTCAAGTTACTCACCAAAGTTCGGGTTAGAACTTTATCTCATCACAGAGGAACCATCGAGCACCAAAAAGAGAAAAAAAAGAAAATAAACAAACAAAGCACACAATAATATATACAAATAAAACACACAGATAAACAAAAATAGGCTTAACACACTTAAAACTGGATCCCCAGTGAAGTCGCCATTTTTTCTGTAGCGGGGAAAATCTGATATCGAAGCCATGGGATTGACTCGAATCAATATTCCGTTTGAAATCGCCACCGCACTTTATTTTTTCAAAGGGAAAGGGAAAAGAACGTAAAACCCAAAGTTTTGTTTTAAAAACAAGAAAGAGATCTCAGGTACGGGTGTTGATTATATGAGGGGAAGGTTTTAAGCACCCCTCATATCTGTGGTACTCCACAGGAACCTTTTTAAAAATCTGTGTGTGTGTGCTAAAAAAGAGTTTGTTTTATTTTTAAAATAAGCTCGGCAAAGCGTTAAGCTTTGGGCCTACATACTGAAGGATAGAAAAACACTTAGAAAGGGGGGGTTTGAATAAGTGTAGCTTTAAAAACTTGACAGATAAAAATAAATTGCACAGTTATTTTTATCCTGGTTCGTTGTTAACTAAACTACTCCAGTCCACCCCCGCAGAGATGATTTACCTCAACTGAGGATTTAATCCACTAATCGCACGGATTACAATGGTTCTCCACTTAGTCAGCAACTAAGTCTTCCAGAGTCTTCTGATCACACACTGATCACTCCAGGAACAACTGCTTAGATACCCTCTAAGACTTTTCTAGAGTCTACTGATCCACACGATCACTCTAGTTACAACCTGCTTAGATAACCTCTAAGACTTCCTAGAGTATTCTGATCCACACGATCACTCTAGTTCCTTACAACTTAATGTAATCAATTCTAAGAGTATTACAAATGCTTCTTAAAAGCGATAATCACAAACTGTGATATTTCTCTTAACGTTTAAGCTTAATCTCACTAATATATTACAACAGCAATGTAGTGAGCTTTGATGAAGATGAAGATTCTGAGTTTTGATTTGAACAGCGTTTCAGCAAGTTGATATTCACAGAATAGATGTAGAATTCGTTAACCTTGCTTCTCATCAGAACTTCATATTTATAGGCGTTGGAGAAGATGACCGTTGAGTGCATTTAATGCTTTGCGTGTTCCGTACAGCATCGCATTTAATGTTATACGCTTTTGTCAACTACCTCGAGCCTTGTTCACGCTGTGTCTACTGACGTAGCCTTTAGTAGCTTTTAACGTTCCTTTTGTCAGTCAGCGTAGCTTGCCACTTGTACTTTCTTCTGATCTGATGTTTGTGAATACAACGTTTGAATATCATCAGAGTCAAACAGCTTGGTGCATAGCATCTTCTGATCTTCTGACCTTGAAGTGCTTCTGAGCGTGATACCATCAGAACTTCAGTGCTTCTGTTCTCTTGTTCTTCTGATGCTTCCATAGACCCATGTTCTGATTCTGCTTCGACCATCTTCTGATGTCTTGCCAGACCATGTTCTGATGTTGCATGCTGAACCCTTTGAGACAAAGCTTCTGAGCGCTGAATTATGCATACTCTTTATATATTTCCTGAAAAGGAAATTGCATTGGATTAGAGTACCATATAATCTTAAGCAAAATTCATATTATTGTTATCATCAAAACTAAGATAATTGATCAGAACAAATCTTGTTCTAACAATCTCCCCCTTTTTGATGATGACAAAAACATATATAAATGATATGAATTTGCGATCAGAAAGAACAGACGGCAAAAGACAAATTACACAGCTATAGCATAAGCATATGAATATGTCTCCCCCTGAGATTAACATTCTCCCCCTGAGATAAATAATCTCCCCCTGAAATAAATACTCGAAGAACTTTTAATAAAAGACTTCCCTGATTATTTCGGTAGAGACGATCTTATAAGCTTCTGTCTTCAGAGAATTCATAGCTTCTGACTTCTGCTTCCATAGGACAGCTTCAGAACTAGAATTTTTTTAGATCCCTAGAACACTCACAGCTTCTGATTCCTGCTTCCATCTAGGACAGCTTCAGAACTTGAATTTCTTTGATCTTCTGAACATTCACAGCTTCTGACTTCTGCTTCCATCTAGGACAGCTTCAGAACTTGAGTTTTCTGGATCTTTAGAACATTCACAGCTTCTGATTTCTGCTTCCCTCGGATAGCTTCAGAGCTTTGAATTTCTACCAACATCACTTCATGCTAGATTTGTATCAGAACATTGTTGAATGTACCAGAGCATCATCAGAGCATCTCTACATCCTGAAATGTTACAGAACAAAAACTAAACGACAAAAGTCAGCATGAATGAGTCAGAACATAAAATGTATATTCAAACACATTATATGTATCAGAGCCATATAGGCTAAAATAATGTATCAGAGCAAATAGAATTTTGTCAAAACAAATAGACCAATATGGATCAAATTCTATTATCAGTGCTTCTGATTCATTCTTCTTTCTTGCTTCTGATCTCTGAAGCTTGATAGCACTCAGCTTGCTTCAGTTTCCATGGTTTTGCTTCTTGTGTTTGCTTTGAAGATTTTCTTCACTTCTTTATACCTGCAAAACACTTAAACCATATAGAACTTGCAGTTCTTGTTAGTGAATGTGTGGGAGCTTTACCCAGCAACTGATAGATTAATCAAATCATTTATCATTTATCTTCTCCCCCTTTTTGTCATAACATCAAAAAGAATATCTCAAAAAGATTCAGATGAATAAAACGACAAATAAAATCACTGGAATGTAAAAGCAAAGAAACTTTTTCATTTATTATCAAAAGATATTACATGAAGATGTTTAACAAGCAGATGCAACAAGGAAAAGAAAACTACTAAGACCAAAGCCTAAGACCCTAGCTAAGACAAAGTCTGTGCCAGCATGCCATGAAGGAGTGAAACGCCTCATTGACTGCTTCTTGGGCTTCCAAGCGAGGGGTCAGGGAGACTTGGTTCTGATGCAGATCTTCCACAATCTTTATCAGAGACAACATTCTCAGCAGGTGACGATGAAGAGATTTCTTCGGAATGGGTTGAGGGAGAGGAAAGGTTAGATGAAGAGGAAGTTGAGTCTAGAAGGAAACAAGATGAGGAAGAAGATGGAGATGATGGAGGGCTTTCACCAGGGGGTTGAAACACACGTCTAGAATAGTTTCCAGATAACATTGCTTCAAATGGATTCACCTTGAGAGGGTCATAGGTGATCTTTATCTTTTTGGGTTTGGATGGAGATGTTTCAACAGCTTTCCTCTTATTGTTTTGATCTTTTCCATGGTTTCCTGGGCTTGATGAAGAGTTTATGATGGATTTGCAGATAATGAACAGATAGGGTTTGATATGAATGCAAAAAGATAGAGTGAATAGAGAAAATATGAGAGGGAAGGAGAAGTGTTTGAAGAATATAAAGAAAAACTGAAAGAGAGTAAATGATGAAAAGCATTTAATGTTACGTGACGTGAGGAGAGATAATAAAGACAAATGAGGTGACTAGCACAGTTACCTATGGTCAGCGTCCCTACAACTGCACGCACACTTATCCATGAACAGTAACGACAGGTTTACCATCCCGAGATAAAACATTACAGCTGTTTTGCTTTAAAAGAGGTTCTGAATCAACTTAGACAATGAAACGTTAGTAATAACCGAATCATAATTTCTAAAAGATTTCAATCAGAACTTCTAAAAAAAATAGTCCATTTTCATTTCAGAAGATACTCATACATGAGAACTTCTCATCTTCTCATTCTGGGCATAAATCCATACTGATGTTTTTCAGAATGAACTTAAACCTATCTTCAGCCATGGGTTTTGTAAAGATATCAGCCCATTGATGGTCTGTATCAACAAAGTTTAAAGATATAACACCCTTCTGAACATAGTCCCTTATGAAATGATGTTTAATCTCAATATGTTTAGCTTTTGAATGAAGAATAGGATTCTTAGATAAACATATAGCAGAAGTATTATCACAAAATATAGGAATGTTACTCTCAAATATCTGATAATCTTCTAGCTGACTCTTCATCCAGAGCATCTGTGTACTACAACCAGCAGCAGCGACATATTCTGCTTCTGTTGTTGATAGAGCAATAGTTGCTTGCTTCTTGCTGTACCAGGAGATCAAATGACTTCCAAGAAATTGGCAACTTCCTGAAGTACTTTTTCTTTCAATTCTGTCTCCAGCATAATCAGCATCGCAGAATCCTACTAAGTTGTATTCTTTAGATTTTCTGTAAACTAAGCCAACATTAGTAGTACCTTTCAGATACCTTAGAATTCTCTTAACAGCAGTTAAATGAGACTCTCTAGGATCTGATTGGAATCTAGCACACAAACAAACACTGAACAGAATGTCAGGTCTAGAAGCAGTCAAATATAGAAGAGATCCAATCATACCTCTGTATAACTTCTGATCTACCTTCTTACTTACCTCATCCTTACCTAGGATGCATGTTGGATGCATAGGAGTTTTGGCTTCTTTGCAGTCTAGAAGATTAAACTTCTTCAGAAGTTCCTTCACATACTTGGTTTGGTGAACATACGTTCCTTCTGATGTTTGATTTATTTGTATTCCAAGGAAATACTTGAGTTCTCCCATCATGCTCATTTCAAACTCAGCCTGCATAGACTCAGCAAACTCCTTTCCAAGTGTAGCATTAGATGTTCCAAAAATAATATCATCTACATATATTTGACAAATTAAAATATCCCTTTTAAAGGTTTTACAAAAGAGAGTAGTGTCCACTTTTCCTCTAGTGAAACCATTATCCAGAAGGAAAGAACTTAAGCGTTCATACCAAGCTCTGGGAGCCTGTTTCAATCCATACAATGATTTCTTAAGTTTAAAAACATGATTAGGAGACATAGAGTCTTCAAAACCAGGAGGTTGATGGACATAAACTTCTTCATCTATATAACCATTTAAGAAGGCACTCTTAACATCCATCTGATAGAGAGTGATGTTATGTTGAGTGGCAAATGAAATTAATAGACGAATAGATTCTAACCTGGCCACTGGTGCAAAGGTTTCTGTATAGTCAATCCTTTCTTGCTGACTATAACCCTGAGCCACCAGTCTGGCTTTGTTCCTTACCACTTCACCTTTCTCACTGAGCTTGTTTCTGAAGACCCATTTTGTACCGATTATATTGAATCCATCTGGTCTAGGAACAAGATCCCAAACATCATTCCTTGTAAACTGATTCAGTTCTTCTTGCATAGCAATTATCCAGTCTGGATCTTCTAGAGCATGATCAACAGAAGTTGGCTCGATCAAAGATACAAGACCTAATTGACAGTCTGCATTGTTCTTAAGGAATGCTCTTGTTCTGATTGGATCATCCTTCTTTCCAAGAATGACATCTTCTGAATGACCAGAGATGAGTCTGGATGATCTTCTGACAGATGGTTCTTCAGATATGCTTAGATTCTCCAGAGAAGCTGATACTTGATCTTCAGATTCTTTGCTTCTGAGAAGCTCTGCTTCTGATGCGTTGCTTCTTGGCTCAACAACTTCTGATATATCAATATCACAATCTGCAAAATTATCAAACTGCTTTGGTTTTTCAGAACCAAGCTTATCATCAAACCTGATATTGATTGATTCTTCTACAATCAATGTTTCAGTATTGTATACTCTGTAGCCTTTTGAACGTTCAGAATATCCAAGAAGGAAACATTTTTGTGCTTTGGAATCAAACTTACCAAGATGATCTTTAGTGTTCAGAATAAAGCATACACATCCAAAAGGATGGAAATATGAAATGTTGGGCTTTCTATTCTTCCACAATTCATAAGGAGTCTTATTTAGAATAGGTCTGATAGAGATTCTATTCTGAATATAGCATGCAGTGTTTATTGCTTCTGCCCAGAAATGCTTAGCCATATTGGTTTCATTGATCATGGTTCTGGCCATTTCTTGCAGAGTCCTATTCTTTCGTTCTACAACCCCATTTTGCTGTGGAGTTCTAGGACAAGAGAAATCATGGGCAATACCATTTTCTTTGAAGAATTCTTCAAAAGATCTGTTCTCAAATTCACCACCATGATCACTTCTAACCTTTATGATTTTACACTCTTTTTCAGATTGAATCTGAATGCAGAAATCAAAGAACACTGAATGAGTCTCATCCTTGTGTTTCAAGAATTTTACCCATGTCCAGCGGCTATAATCATCTACGATGACTAATCCATATTTCTTCCCTCTGACAGATGCTGTTTTGACTGGGCCAAACAGATCAATGTGCAAGAGTTCTAATGGCCTTGAGGTAGAAACAACATTCTTGGACTTGAATGCAGGTTTGGAGAACTTGCCCTTCTGACATGCTTCACAAAGAGCATCTGATTTGAATTTCAGATTAGGGAGTCCTCTGACCAGATTCAGTTTGTTAATCTGAGAAATCTTTCTCAAACTAGCATGACCTAATCTTCTGTGCCAGACCCACTGCTCTTCAGAAACAGACATAAGACAAGTCACCTTCTGACTCATAAGATCTTGCAGATCTGTCTTATAAATGTTGTTCTTCCTCTTGCCTGTAAATAGGATTGAGCCATCCTTCTGATTTACAGCCTTGCAAGACTCTTGATTAAAGATTATATCATAACCATTGTCACTCAGTTGACTGATAGATAAGAGGTTATGTGTTAATCCTTCTACAAGAAGTACATTAGAAATGGAAGGAGAGTTACCAGACTTTATAGTTCCAGAGCCAATTATCTTGCCCTTCTGATCTCCTCCAAACTTGACTTCTCCTCCAGACTTAAGCACCAGGTCTTGGAACATAGACCTTCTTCCTGTCATGTGTCGTGAGCATCCAGAGTCCAGGTACCATGACATGTTGTGCTTTGTCCTTTTTGCAGTCAAGGATATCTGCAATAGGAATAATCTTATCCTTAGGTACCCACATTTTCTTGGGTCCTTTCTTGTTAGATTTTCTCAAGTTCTGATTGAACTTGGGTTTAACATTGTAAGCAATAGGAGGAACAGCATGATAATTTTTAATGTGAGTTTCATGATATTTCCTAGGTTGTGTCACATGCTTTTTGGTGTGTGTTATGTGAAAACTTTGAGCATGTGAAGTGTGCCTAATATCATGGGAGTGGCCATACTTGAACTGATCATACAATGGCTTGTATGTGAATTTCATTTCATCAACAGGTTCAAGTTTGTATGGGGTTTCACCCTCAAAACCAATGCCGACTCTTTTGTTTCCAGACACAGCATATATCATAGAAGCTAGCTGACTTCTGCCAATACTTCTAGATAAGAACTTCCTGAAACTTAAATCATATTCTTTCAGAATATGGTTTAGACTAGGAGTGGATTTTTCTGAATCAGAAGGAGATCCAACATTATTGGATAATTTTAAAAGTTTTTCTTTTAATTCAGAATTCTCCAACTCAAGCTTCTTTGTTTCAAATTCAAATAGCTTTTTCAGCTTTTTGTATTTGAGACTGATCTGAGACTTGAGTTCCAGAAGTTCAGTTAGACCGGAAACTAACTCATCTCTAATAAGTTCAGAAAATACCTCTTCAGAATCTGATTCTGATGTAGATTCTGATCCGTCATCTTCTGTCGCCATCAGCGCACAGTTGGCCTGCTCATCTTCAGAGTCTGAATCATCTTCTGACTCATCCCAGGTTGCCATAAGACCTTTCTTCTTATGAAACTTCTTCTTGGGATTTTCCTTCTGAAGATTTGGACATTCATTCTTGAAGTGTCCAGGCTCATTGCATTCATAGCACATGACCTTCTTCTTGTCAAATCTTCTGTCATCAGAAGATTCTCCACGTTCAAATTTCTTTGAACTTCTGAAGCCTCTGAACTTCCTTTGCTTGGTCTTCCAGAGTTGATTTAGCCTTCTGGAGATCAAAGACAGTTCATCTTCTTCTTCAGATTCTGATTCTTCAGGATCTTCTTCTCTAGCCTGAAAAGCGTTAGTGCATTTCTTGATATTGGATTTTAATGCAATAGACTTACCTTTCTTTTGAGGCTCATTTGCGTCCAGCTCTATTTCATGACTCCTCAAGGCACTGATAAGCTCTTCCAGAGAAACTTCATTCAGATTCTTTGCAATCTTGAATGCAGTCACCATAGGACCCCATCTTCTGGGTAAGCTTCTGATGATCTTCTTTACGTGATCAGCCTTGGGGTATCCCTTGTCAAGAACTCTCAATCCAGCAGTAAGAGTTTGAAATCTTGAAAACATCTTTTCAATGTCTTCATCATCCTCCATCTTGAAGGCTTCATACTTCTGGATTAAGGCTAGAGCTTTAGTCTCCTTGACTTGAGCATTTCCTTCATGAGTCATTTTCAAGGACTCATATATGTCATAGGCCGTTTCCCTGTTAGATATCTTCTCATACTCAGCATGAGAGATAGCATTCAGCAAAACAGTTCTGCATTTATGATGATTCCTGAAAAGCTTCTTCTGATCATCATTCATTTCTTGCCTTGTCAGCTTCACGCCTCTGGCATTTACTGGATGTTTGTAACCATCCATCAGAAGATCCCATAGATCACCATCTAGACCAAGAAAGTAACTTTCCAGTTTATCTTTCCAGTATTCAAAGTTTTCACCATCAAATACCGGCGGTCTAGTATAACCATTGTTACCGTTGTATTGCTCAGCAGAGCCAGATGTAGATGCAGGTGTAGACTTTTCACTTTCATCAACCATCTTTTACTGAAGCGTTTTTCTCTTCCTGAATCTTTTCTAAACACGGTTAAGTGCTTGCACCTTAGAACCGGCGCTCTGATGCCAATTGAAGGATAGAAAAACACTTAGAAAGGGGGGGTTTGAATAAGTGTAGCTTTAAAAACTTGACAGATAAAAATAAATTGCACAGTTATTTTTATCCTGGTTCGTTGTTAACTAAACTACTCTAGTCCACCCCCGCAGAGATGATTTACCTCAACTGAGGATTTAATCCACTAATCGCACGGATTACAATGGTTCTCCACTTAGTCAGCAACTAAGTCTTCCAGAGTCTTCTGATCACACACTGATCACTCCAGGAACAACTGCTTAGATACCCTCTAAGACTTTTCTAGAGTCTACTGATCCACACGATCACTCTAGTTACAACCTGCTTAGATAACCTCTAAGACTTCCTAGAGTATTCTGATCCACACGATCACTCTAGTTCCTTACAACTTAATGTAATCAATTCTAAGAGTATTACAAATGCTTCTTAAAAGCGATAATCACAAACTGTGATATTTCTCTTAACGTTTAAGCTTAATCTCACTAATATATTACAACAGCAATGTAGTGAGCTTTGATGAAGATGAAGATTCTGAGTTTTGATTTGAACAGCGTTTCAGCAAGTTGATATTCACAGAATAGATGTAGAATTCGTTAACCTTGCTTCTCATCAGAACTTCATATTTATAGGCGTTGGAGAAGATGACCGTTGAGTGCATTTAATGCTTTGCGTGTTCCGTACAGCATCGCATTTAATGTTATACGCTTTTGTCAACTACCTCGAGCCTTGTTCACGCTGTGTCTACTGACGTAGCCTTTAGTAGCTTTTAACGTTCCTTTTGTCAGTCAGCGTAGCTTGCCACTTGTACTTTCTTCTGATCTGATGTTTGTGAATACAACGTTTGAATATCATCAGAGTCAAACAGCTTGGTGCATAGCATCTTCTGATCTTCTGACCTTGAAGTGCTTCTGAGCGTGATACCATCAGAACTTCAGTGCTTCTGTTCTCTTGTTCTTCTGTTGCTTCCATAGACCCATGTTCTGATTCTGCTTCGACCATCTTCTGATGTCTTGCCAGACCATGTTCTGATGTTGCATGCTGAACCCTTTGAGACAAAGCTTCTGAGCGCTGAATTATGCATACTCTTTATATATTTCCTGAAAAGGAAATTGCATTGGATTAGAGTACCATATAATCTTAAGCAAAATTCATATTATTGTTATCATCAAAACTAAGATAATTGATCAGAACAAATCTTGTTCTAACACATACCTCCTCGGTGCAATGGAGAAGTCAGAGCTAATGTAGTTCCGCTTTTGGGAAAAAAGTTTTTAAAACGAATAAACACTTTGTTGTCGTTAGAGAGAAATACTCAGCCATTGATCTTGAGCATGAGAACAAACAAGTTCTTTGCATCGCAAATGAAAGAAGGGCGCCAACTCGGATAAGATCAACGAGTATGCCACTAGCTCTCTCACGCGGAAAAGATCTCGTTATTATCAATCAATTTCAAAATCGTGGGGTATAACCACTCGTTTCGACAATTAACGGTGTCTAAACTTTTGAAGAAAAGCCACTAAGGGCGAAAGATATTTTTTGAGAAAAGGTTTTGAAAAGGTTTGCAAACATAAGAATATTTTGGAAAAAGGGAGAAGATTTTGAAAATTTAAGAATGGGAGGAGATGAAGAGGCTAACCTAATGCATAAAATAAAAGCTAAGGAAAGAAACGGTCTAACCGAATAAGAAGCCAACACTTGACATTAAGAGCCAAGGTAGTTTTCCCATCCTTTGGATTTATCAATACCAACACATTAACACTTGGGGATCTAGATGAACTTATTGTCTTAGCACCATTTTTCATTAAGCACATTAAGATTCTGACGAAAATCGGGCAGAGTAACGGCTGTTTTCGGGTAAAATCCTTATATAAATGCCTTGGAATTAACCATCAAGGGCTTTCAAGGAAATACCTGCACACATAAACATACAACAGAACAATGCCGGACAGACAGAACAATCACAGGATAGTAATAGAATGAGTCCAGAGGTACTAGGTCCATAAGTCCGAATCTCCAAAGCGCTAGGGATAGTAACCGATAGTCCAAAGAGAGTCTTATGTATTTTTTAGATTTTGGTTATTTATTAGTGTTTTAGCGAAAAAGTAAAGTATGGTCCAAGTGGACAAAAGAAAAAAAACGGAAACATAAACATATGTCCAAGTGGACAAAGAGAAAATGACGGAAGGTAAATATGATGAAATGATAAAGTAAAGCGATAAAGCAAGAAATATAAAGAGTGGTAATATAAAGAGCGGTATAGTAAAGGTACGGAAATTAAAGTTAGTTGTTAAGTGTTAAAGATAACCATCTTGAAACGTGTCAAGTATGTTATCAAAGTTAGTAGGAAGATCTATGGTGAGTGAATGATGTACTCAAATTTAAATTCAATGGGGTTTATCAGAAGCTTGATAGAATCATAGCGACTACACGATAAAAACCTCCACAAGTCTTAAATCAACCGCATACAATTCTCTTCCATATTTGATCTTTTTTATTCGGGACACGAAATATTGCACTATGTTAAGCAGATCGCCAAGTGATTTATGTAGAAATCACCCTACAACGAGGCCGGTCAAAACTTTATGTGCTAATGCATGCGAGAAGAACGATATGTAGATCGCCTTCCGAAAGCAATACCGCACGAAAAGAAAATAGGTAACGATCTAGTCTTTACTAAGAATCCATAAGAATTCTCAAAGTATTAAGACTTTCATCGATCAAAAGAAAAAAAGGAGAAGGAGAAGATAAAATGCATAAAGATAATCAACTCACACTATCATTAATATCATTCATCTAATATTATGGATTTGGTTCTTTCAAACCTATCAACATCCTAGATCCAATGATATTAATGAAATGGAGGAAGAAGAATAAAATTCATAAAAGATAATCAACTCACATTATCATTAATATCATTCATCTAATATTATGGATTAGGTCATTTCAAACTTATCAACATCCTAGATCCAATGATATTAATGAAATGGAGGAAGTAGGAAGCCAAAACAAGCATAAAAAAGGCAAAAAAACACATTCTGCCAGCAGGAAATCGATTTACCTCTGTAGGAAATCGATTTCCTGAGTGCAGAGTTCAAATTTTGAAAAAAAATAAGGTGGAAATCGATTTCCTACAGAGGGAAATCGATTTCCTGCACGCAACATTCAAAAAATCAGCATTAGGAGGCATAAAACTTGACTTAAGCAAACATACAAACACCTTATGATCACATATCCATAGGAGCACAAATTTTCCATCAAATCACCATCAAATAGCACCAATATAGCATCAAAGATGCATTGAACACAAGCAACAAAGATCTACATCTTAGAATTGAGGAATTTACCAATTCTTGAATTAAAGTGTTGAAGTAGCTTCAAGAACAAGCACAAAGTGTAGATCCTTCAAGTATGGAGATGAACAATCAAAGAAAAGAGTGAAATGTAGGAGGCTTAGTTCAAAATTAGCAAGATTCAATGTGAACCTTACTAATCTTATGAAAATGAACTTTGGGTGAGGGTTTTGGAAAGGGTGAGAAATGAATTTGCAAGCAATTTTTTGGCTCTCCAAGCTTGAGAAATGAGAGAGTAGAAGGCTCTATTTATAGAATTGGAGCAAGAGTAGTGGCAAATTGGTCTTTTTGTGTTTGGTGATTAACTTGTGTTTAATTGGTGATTAAAGTGGCAATTAAATGGTAAAAATGGTAAAATGAGGTTAAAGTGGGTTTAATGAATGAGTTAATTTTGATGAGGTGGAAAATTGATAAAATGATCAAATAAAAAGGTGCCAAAATGATGTCAAGCTTCCCTCCTTATATTTTTTTTGAATTTTGCGCACAGGAAATCGATTTCCCACAGGGGTAAATCGATTTCCATATTGAAAATTTCAAAAAACTGTTTTCTTGCACTGTTTTGATTTTTGCCCGATCTTTTTCCTACAAAATATAAACAAAAGAGACAAAACATATATTTTTGATTTTTTTGGTTAGTATAAACAAATAAAAAGGCTATAAATGCTCGATAATTCCCCTCAGAGATAATCACAGTATCAAAGATAAAGCATCATAATGGTGCTCTTGATTGATGATTGAATGCAAATGATGTATGATCTTAGGGTCAAAAATTGGGGTATGACACATTCCGCCTGACGAGTGAACTCCTCAGAGTGGAGATACTGATACCAATCTTCATCCCACTCCGTCTCACAGCCATTTGCGTTGGTCACGACCCTCACACCCGAGGACCGAACCTGCACGTCTGGACCACGAGCCCTCTGAGAGCGTGAAGCAGACCCAGCAGAGACCTTCGTCTTCTTCTTCACTTTCGTGACTCCGCGAGAGCATGAGATTGTGGAAACCTTCTTCCCCTTTGCGCCACCCATTTCTGCAGAAAAATGAAGAAGAAGAGGCACATGAGACCTCCTTTTATAAGAGGAAAGGGAATAAAGGCACTTGGGAAACCGACAGAAACATTAGAGAGATAAAACTCTTGGAAACCAGCGTACACGTCGTCCAAGGAGTCAAAGAGCATGCACACAGACTTCGAAAAACAAGCACAGACAAATAGAAGCATTAAAAGTAAAGAAAAGAAACTTCCAAATAAAAATAAAACATCGAGCAAAAAGCCAGAAAATGTGCCCGACTAACGGCCACGAAGGCCGAGCCCGTGATATCCTTACAAACCAAAAACGGGGGGGCATCCCCCCTGGTACATCACAACAAAATAACAAATGGCACGTATGCCAAAAACTTAACATAATAAAACTTCATACACCTTCTTCCATCCGGGTCTCCTCGGTCTCCTGGGCTGCTGGCTCTTCCCCGAAATCTAGAGAGACGGTCTGGTCACCTTCCACACAATGATAAGGCCCGGTGCCCTCGGTCACCAAATCCACCCCAGGGTTCTTCAACTTAAGCTGGGCCACGGTGGAGTTGTAGGTGTCCTCGGCGGCAGCCACGCAGTTTCCTCCCAGAACTCGTATGTAATGAATCAGATCCTCCCGGGTCAAGAGAGCCTTCTCCTCCTCCGTCTTGTTCTCGGCAGGAGCCTGAGATCGACGAAGAGAAGCCTCCCTCACCGAGGAGGACAGCACCAATCCATACAAAGTCTGGTAGAGCAAGGTGTACTGCCCTTGCACGTCAGCCAGTGCATCCTCCTTGACGCCCAACCGAGCCTTCACGGCCGCCAGCTCCTCACCCTGTTCCTTCAGCTCCTGGTCCCGTTCCTCCAGAGCAGTTCTCTTGTTCTTGACATCCTCCTCGCGGTCCCCACAGACAAAGGCACCGAACGGGCATACAGAGCAGCCATCTCAAGAACCCTGACCACAGCAGCAGCATCCTGCGCCAAGAACCTCTGGCGAACAGACGGCTCCAGGCCCTCGATATGAAGAGACTCAGCCCGAGGGATGGTCAAAGAGGGTCTGCCTTCGAAGAATCGGGGCTGAAGAAAGCATGAAGGCAGGGAAAACATACCACCAGCCACCTCTTGAGTCAGATCCACGGCTTCAACCCTCTGCCGCTTATGACAGACCAAAGTGTCCGAATTCGGTTGTTGACGAAGAGGAGAAGGATGAACCATAGCAGGCCTCAGTGATTCCCCTTGGTCGGAAGCCCGCAGCGGAGATCCGACAGCCACAGGAGAAGAGGAGGATGTGCCCGAACCAGTCGTCGGGGATCTCTACACAGCAACTAACCGAGGACCAGCACTCTTCTTCAAAACCACCTTGGCTTTGCTCGCCTGTTTGACCATCCTGTCATGACGCGCCCGGTTCATTGATTGTGAAAAAAAACAAAATAAACACACAAGAGTTAGCCCGCCATAATAAAAAGGCACGAAAGACAGAAAGAAAAAGGGGCAGATACTAAGATAAGCCACAGCACCCTCGTCTGTCCCACTCGCCAACAGATCCTTTATGCTGATGAGGCAAGGCTCCGTAACCGGCTCCCCGCCATCACCAACTACAGGCCTCCCCGAGCGATCCAGCTTCGCGACCGGAGGGAAGTCCTGCACAAATTTCTGAAGGACGGCATAATCATCCCGACCGTCCTCATCCAAATCGTTGACCTTGGTGAGATACTGGTCGATGCCATACGCGAAGTGGTCCCTTGACCAGAAAAACCTGAACCTCTGTCTCCAAGCAGTGACGGGCTCCCCTATTTCGTTAAGGACATGACGACCATGCACGTCCAGAGTCGGCACCCGAGCAAAAACATTGCCACGAGCCTCCTTAGACTAGGGGCGAATAAGATAGAAGCGCGACTTATAATTTTTTAGGGAGTCAGAATAAGATTTAAAGATTTTCTTCAATTGTTTCTAGAACACCCACCCAAAACGACCATCAGTAACCTTTCGTTGCACCAGAAGATATAGAAAAATAAATGAACGGTCGTTGCGTTCTTCAAATACGAGTAAGTCAGCTCGAATGCCCGGATATAAGCGATCGCGTTGGGGTGGAGTTGACCGGACCCCACTTCCAGGTGGTTGAATACAACAATCTGGAAATCGGTGAAGGGCACGCGGAAACCCATCTCCCGGAACACCACCTCATACATTGGGATGAGATCGGGGGCGTATACGTCACATACCCGATCCTCTTCTCCAGGGATTAGCACAAAGCATCCATTCTTAGACGCGTCCCCCGCAGGATCCACGTGACCCCCGATCTCCAGAAAAATATCCGAGGTGTCCTCCACAAAATAACTTTTGATCTAGAGCGCCTCTGGAAGCGTCCAAGACTCTAGGGGCACCTCCCGCTGGGTCGGGGGCATCGCTAACGACGAGCCCGAGGTAGAAGGACGTCCTGGATCGGCCATAGTCACCTGAAAAACAGGGGAGAGTAATGAATTCGACAGTACAATCAAATCCACCCTTCCACCACCGTTCAGAGTGAAAGGGCGCACTAACAATCCGGGGACGAAACGATCCCCGACCAGCCACTCCCGAGGAAACAACCGTCGAGCAAAAGGTAACTCTCGCCAAAAGGAAGATTGAACATACACACCGCGCCGAGGAGATACACTCTCAAAAGAAACCCTAAAAACATACTGAAGGAAGATCAAAACTCCTAAAGGACAGTCTGGAAATCAGAAACTAAAGTCGAAGCTGGTAACCTAGCCATTCGCAGCCGTCAATGGCGGAGAAACTAATCATCTCCACCGTCTACCACCAACAAACTTTCAAACTCTCTCCCAAAATCGTTCTAAGAACCCTATCCAAGCCACATGCATACGATTCCTAAGCAATCAAAGCACAAAAATTGAAAAACGAAGGGAAAGAGTGAACTTACAAGTAAGATTCTGGAAGGGAGAACGAAGGTTGATGATGAAACGTGACGGCGGAGCACACGATCGGCGACAGAGAGAGAAAGCACAGAGAACAAATTTGAAAAGTTTGGGAAAAATGACAGCCCCAAGTATTTATAGGCGCCTTGGGATGTCACGTGTGCCGCATGCAACCTCTGTGAGTGGGATGGTCATCATTAACCCTAGTAACCTAAGGGAAGACTAGCCATCATCATGCATTTAATGCGACACGTCCCTAAAACTGACAACTCTGAAACGACACGCTTCCCAGCTCCCGGCCTAACCTTCCCTCTCCCCGTAGTTTTGGGGCAGCTCTCCTCGGAGGCATTAGACCCACATCCCCGGATGAACTCCTCTACCCAGCGTCCTCAAAGTCGTCGCTCCCACGAGCGGAAACAACGACTTGGGGGGCTCCTGTTCTGGACCGGCCCAATTATTTCAATTAGGCCAATCCACTCTTTGGCCCAAGACATTCTGGCCCACACACGCGGCAGTGCTCCCCGGCCCGTTTCGGGCAAACACCGGACCTAACCGAGCACACTGAAGCCTCGTGCTCGGTAGCAGCCAGTTCGCGTACTTATAGCCTAGCGCCTCGCATGGGCCCTTCAAAAATGGAACCTTTTCCGTATAGGATAACCCTATAAATATCCCTCTAGTCTGAGAGGGCAAGGTAACCTTTTTCTTACCCAAAATATCTCACTTTGTTGTACCTTGTCATTCAAATACTTACTTTAGCATCGGAGTGCCTTGCAAGTACAACCACCTTTTTTCCCTCCAACTGTTCCAGATTTCAAGCTTCACCGTTGCTGGCCATCTGATCTGCTCGGTTAGATCAATATTAAATTTATGTTATATGATTGTTGATTCCTTTATATGACTAATATATCTATTCCTTATGTCTTTTATAATGATTATGATGTATTAAATACTTGAATTAATTGATGTGTTTGTTGGATGTTTTGATTTATGATGTTTGGTAAGAAGAATTGTCAAATTGACATTGTATAATAGATGTCGTAATAGATGTAGTTGTTATTCCTACGTCATGAATACTATATCTATTACTTATGCATTTTATGATGATTGCGATTTACTCACCCTGCCTATTTGAATGTTACCTCCACGTGGGTAACGTGAGATGATCAAGTTTAGTGCAGGAAGCATAAGAGGTAGCTTCGGTGTGTGCTATTTAGTTTTGTTGAGTCTAGTCGATCTTGCTCTGATATGTAACATCGGGATTGGGATCGATTGATTGTGAACCTTGAGCGTTTTTTTATTTTGAAGATTTTGTATTACTTTTATAATCACGAAGTTATAAACACGAAGTATGATGATTTTATCGATGTTTGAACTACTTTTCATGGTAATGATTAATTTATGAAGAAGTTTCTAAGAGATATTTATTCCGCTGCGAAGTTTGAAATAATTTGATTAATGGCACTAACAATGATATTTATGTTTAAATGTTTCACAACCCGTGTTACGGAGCAGGATTAATTGTTATATGAAATTATATGAAGATGTGACATCCTTGCTTTTGTTTTGTGTTTATTTATTTATTAAAGATATTCGTGAAAATCGTGGGATTTTAGGAGGGTGTTACACTTGACATCAACAACACCTTCCTCAATGGCATTTTTACTAAAGAAGTGAACATGGTCAACCCTCAAGGTTTTGAAGGGTCTGATCCTACACTAGTACGCAAGCTCAACAACGCATTACTAGCCCTGAAATTTACTGTTAACGAGTGTGATCCCTCATTATTTGTGTTACACACTCCCACCAACTGCACCTTGGTCCTGGTTTATGTTGATGATATAATCATCACAGGCACTTCAAATTTCTTTATTCAACCTGTCATACCCCAAAATTTACCTGTCATATTCTAAGATGTTTTCACCCACCTGACTTGTAATTGCTCAAGATAGTGCAAGCTCACTCTTCTCCTAAGCACAAGATTCAAAATTAGGGTTTATGATTTAATCAAGGAATTTGAACTTCTGATATCTCAAGTGGATTCCATGGTCTCTCATATGATTCAAAGTATCCTCATTCCAAGTATCAAGCCCTGATTCAAAAGATTGCTCACTCAATGGCCCAAACGATCAATAATCGACTGGCTGACCTAAAAGTCAAACTATGGTCAAACCACAGTCAAAGCTCCTGATTTTTCACCAACATGAACATTTTGAAGTAACATTTATCAGTTGATCAAGGGTTGAGCATGATTCATCAAGGGAAGTTCAGAAATCAACAAAACTCAGTTTCCAAATTAGGGTTTTGGGCTAAAAGTCAACTGAACTTTGACCAGCCATAACTTTCACATGGAACATCAGAAATTCTCCATCCAAATCTCATTTTGAAGGAAATTGAATTCTCTACAACTTTATCTCTCACATGCCAAGGCTAAAAATGCTTCACTTGAAAGATATGGTCAAAGAGATTATAGGTCCTCCAAAAAGTCAACAAAAACACCTTTTGGGTCAAAGCTCATAACTTGCAAATGGAAAACTCAATTGAGATGAAACCAAAAGGGTCATTTAGAGGACACTCTAAGCTTTCTAAAATGGTCAATAAAACCTTCATAGGGTTAAAATTGAGAGAGATGTGCATTGCTAAAGTTTGGAAATTTCAGGAAAGTGCATGAAGTGCAAAGTGAAGAATTTTGATCTTTTGAACCCATGAGCCTAAATTTTGGTCTTGGAACATGATCTTAAGCCTATCCCACGTCCATATGCCCATTCCATTATTTTTATTATTATTATTTATTTAAATTTGGATTTTATTCATTTAAAACCCAAATTAAATCAAATAAAAATGGTGAAATAATGAATTAAATCATGGGGTTTTGTTTTGGATCATATAAAAGCCCAAGAAACACTTTGGGACCAAAGGATTTCGTTGGTACAAGGCTTGGATGTTTATTTTATTTATTTCTTGATTTTATTCAATTTAAATTAAGAAAAAATAAAATAAATATCTAATTGGTGCATGATTTAATTTTTTTCTCAATCAAATATCCCCCTTGGGACTCAAGTAAATAAAATATCTTGATTTAAAGGAGATTGAATCAATTATAGTAAGGTTTGATGTTGATTCTTCAATAAAATCTTTCTCAAATTTTCTCTCAACAATCTCATGACCTAAGACCATAATTCCAACCCTAATTCCTTCCTCTATATATTCTCAACTCAATGAAATCATTAAGGGACGAAATTTGGAGAAAGCATTAGGGTTTCAAAACTCCAAAAATTGAAGAATAGGTGAAACTTTGCATCTCTTGTTCTAAGCATTCTCAAGGCCTTTTAGTCATTGAATCATCTTCATAAGGTAAGTTTGAGTAAGTAAACACGATCCTTTGACTCTCATAGCATCTGAATATGCATGCCATGATTATCATTATTTTTTCCAATTCTTGAATCTCGTAATTCATTGTGTGTTGTGTTTTAATGTGTAATGGTTATATATTCGTGATCATAATGTTACATAGAAGCTACAGGGACCTTTAGAACGAAGCTTGGGGGCTTAGTGCATGATGTGCCATTGTTAGGGCACAAGAAAGTTTCTTGTTCGTTTTCTGATGTACAGGTTGTTTCAGGCCCTGAGAGTATCACCGGTCGATTCACAAGAGTCGAATTAGGGGGGTAGGAGGCCATTGGTGCGTTTAATTTCGTTGTGTTGCAGGTGCAGAATCGTGGCAACGAAAAGCTTCGGATTTCGTAAAATCCGCAGGTAAATCTGCAAGTGAATCCAAAACTAAATCTGCAGGAAAAGGAAAGGGGACGATGAACAGTACCTGGAGACTTTTTGACTGATTAGGTGGCGTGTTCACGCATCTCTATTGGCTGGCTAAGAAATTTCATCTCTCTCTCCTCGTGCAATTGGACGGTCAACGAGGTCCATCTTCCTCTCTCCAATCACCATTAGCTACGCGTGCAGCACAGTGGGCCCACTTGACTTGGGTTTGAATCTGAATGCACTTTTTCTTATTTATTATATTACAATAGTTTTTTAAGAACTTAAAAGAACAGCCCAATTGGCGTGTGGTGATGTTTGTTATCCTCAAAGTCCTGGGTTCGAACCCAGGCTTTTTACAGTTTATTTTCTTTGAGTTTCTTAGCCAACAGATCAGGTGCATCCAAGGCATACGCGCACACGCTGTACCATCACGCACCACCGTCATATCATCACAAAATCAGATCCAACGCTTCAACTAACGCAAGACCACCATGCTCCCACAGAGAGTGCCACACTTGATCAGAGCTAAGTATTTTTTTTAATTTTTTTATTACATAAACCCTTTTTATTTATCTTCTTTTCTCTATCTTTTTTTTAATTATGGAAATTATTTCATTTAAACAATTTTTTTATCATAATAATTTCATATAATTATTTATTTTTAATCGAAAACTCGATTTTTCCACAAATTTATCAATAATTATTTTTTAAAAACAATAAAAATTATTATTTTTGTATATACTTTTAATTAATTAATTAATTAGATTGAAAACTAATAATTAATTTTTTTAGGTTTGTTAACCTCGATTCATTTATAAACCTTAATAGCCTTAGGTTTACTGGTAGGTGTTGCCCATTAACCCTGGTTAACTTTTGTCCCATTCGGGGTTTGCCTTTTTCCTTGCCTTTTATTTGTTTGCCTAAATTATTTCTATTTTAATTTTTGATCTGTTACATTGTAATTGTTGAGATCTCTAATGCACTAACATTCTTCTTCTTTGTGCCTAATTTTTAGGGTTACCCCAGGATCTTTCAGCCACGCGCCATCAGATCAAAAAGCTAAGTTTCTAACTCTTTCTTTGTTTAAATATCATTTTAATTTTTATTTGGCCTCTTTGCCTAAAATAGGGTTTGCCTCAAATAGTCAATGAATCCCTCCTACACTCACCCTTATTTGTTTGCCTTTTAATTTTCATAATTGATCAAGGGTTCGAGGAAGATCAATACATTCAAGATTTTGATTAATTATTGTTCCTTCTTATTCTTCGCCTTTATTTCCCCTTCTCCGCAGGTGTTTATTGTAATAGCGTAGAAATATTAAAATGTTTTACTTTTCTGCTGTGGTTAGTAATCCTAGGGAGTGTGTCATACCCCAAAATTTGCCCTCATATATTTGCAAATGTCAATTTATTTTGAATAAATGACGTAGCACAGTTGGTAAGAATTTAAGATTAAAAGGTACAAGAGCGAGAGGTCCCGGGCTCGAATCTCACTTCTAACTTTTCTCCCTTTTATTTGTTTTCTAATTTTAGCTCCATTATTCAAAAATCATAAAAATTGCATTTTTTTAATTATTTTAATTTAATTTTCGCACTAATTAAATAGGCATTTTTTAAAATAGTCAATTTTCACTTTTATGCATTTTTTAGTCAAAAAATCACCAAAAATCATAAAATATTCAAAAAATCCAAAAAAAGGAAGTTTTTAATTTTATTGGTTCTTTTTTTTAACATTTTTCACAATTTGGGTAACAAGTAAAGATCTTTTTAAAAAATATTAGTTAATCATTTAAAAGATCATCATCAAATTATTTTTATTTGAGCTTTTAATGAATAGTTAATATTTGATTTTTTTATTCCATATTTGTTGACCTAAGTTTCACTATAAATATCACTAATTTTTACACATTAGACATTCACAACAATTCTAACCCTTATTCTCATACTCTCTCTCTCTCTCTCTCTCTCTCTCTCTCTCTCTCTCTCTCTCTCTCTCTCTCTCTCTCTCTCTCTCTCTCTTCTCAGAAACACACAAACTATTTGCTCCTACTTCTCCTTCTTCAGGGTTTCAATTCCGGTTGCAGCAGAGTGATAAATTTTCCAGCCTATCAGCCGAATTCTGAAACGACTGTTTCGATTTGCTCCGAATTTTTTGCAGAAGTTCAGAAATAATTTCTCAAAATCGCAAATTCCTCGTTTTTCTATTTTATTTGATTTAATTTCTATTTTCATATTTTCGAAAAAATCTCAAAAAATTTATAGCTTCGTTATCTTATTTTATTTGATTAATGATCAGGTTTTTATATTTTTTTAATTTTATTTTGATCACTTTTCTATTTTTCCATTTGTTTTCTTAACTGTAACATTGCATGGTTTATGAACAGGTTTCCTATGGATTGGCCAACTAGAATGAGCTCTATCCCTTGACCTCAAGGAGGTTATTCGTATTTGGCCAAAAGCTTTTTGGCTTTTGGCCAAATCAAGATTATTCGTATTTGGTCAAAAACCTTTTGGTATTTGGCCAAATCAGGTTATTTTGTCCATAATTTAATTTTCTAAACCCCAATTTCTTTATTGTGTTATTATTATTATTATTATTATTATTATTATTATTATTATTATTATTATTATTATTATTATTATTATTATTATTATTAACATTATTACTATCCTTTTTTGCAGGTACTTCCTTTGGCTAAAGAGGAGCGGTGCAGGAATATGAGTTTACCATTGTTAGGGCATAAAATTTTTGCCTCTTCGAAAATTCCATTGGCATCCCATGGACCTCCAACCACATATAATTAGAGCTAAGTTATTTTTCAATTTCTTTTTTTATTTTTTACGACATAGACTCCTTTCCTTTTTTCTTCTTTTTTAATATAATTTCTTTTTTACTTATTTTGTTTAAAACAAATTATTTTTAATAGCCATCTATATTATTTAATCAAAAACTCATTTTTTCGCAATATCAAATTTTCTTTTACAATAATAATTTAATTAAGGTTTTAGTTAATAATTATTTTTGGGGCTAATTAAATGTTTTTTATGCTTTAAAACCCTGATTTTATCATGATCACTAATCATTGTTATTGGTAGGTGTTGTACATTAACCTTAGTCTAGTTTATTTTTACATATTTTTTCTATTAAACCATAATTGACTTTTGTCCCTTTTCAGGGTTTGTTTTTGCCTTACCCTTGTTTGCCTCAATTATTATTATTTTTATCTGCCACGTTATAATTTTTGAGATCACTCATGCACTAACATTTTTCTTCTTCATGGCTAATTTTCAGGATTATCCAAGATCCTTTAGCCACGTGCCACATTCGATCAAAAGCTAAGTTCCCTTAATTTTTCTTATTATTATTACATAAATCTTTTTGTTATTCCTTTTGCTTAGTTTTTTTTTTCTAATTCTTTTGGATTTCAACCTCCTTCTTTTATAAATGTAAAAAATAATTTTAATTAATTTAAGTTGACAATTTTAAATTAATTATGATTAATTTTATTATTAAATTAATTAGGTTAAATAATTAGTTAAGATTTTTAAGCTCCTAATTATTTTAGGGTAATAGTTAAATTTTTGGCTAATTAATTATTTTAATATTTATAAACCCTGATTTTATTTTGGTCAACTATTTTCATCATGATTACTAATCATTGTTCTCCCTTATTTATTTTCCTCTTAATTTCCAGAGCTGATCAAGGGTTCGAGGAAGATCGGAGCGGAGATCAAGATAATTAAATTAATTATTTATATTTCTTATTTTCTGTTTTAATTCCCCCATCCCCGCAGGTGTTTTTGTAATAGCGTAGGAACTTTAATTTCTGTTCATTTTAAACTGCGTGGTTAGTAATCTTAGGGAGTGCAAGCCTTGAAAATAAATTAGATCACTAATTATAAGATAAAATTATCTGAATATTAATCACGTGATTGTTGCACCCACACACCTTTAGGGTAACTCCTCTTGTTGCCTTTGTTGCTTGTTGCCTTAGCGATTCTGTTGCCTCTAAGTGTACTAAATAGTCAAGTCCCTCGATTCCGAGGATACCTAAGCAAAACAAATGTTACTCTCAGTTCATCATCATAAGATCATAGTCCCTTCGAAGTTTCCTTAACAAATGATCTTGTCCCTCGATGTTGCCTCGGTAAAATGATGATTTGTCCCCATTGCTAAGGTATCCTCGCATGATGCCTTAAATGACTATTATATCCTTCCCTTAGACTACCTGCCCTCTTTATGGCAAGGGACAGTCTTATGGCAAGCGATTGCTCGATGACCCTTTGAACATCCAATTGAAAGACTTCCTGCCCTCTCATGGTATGGATAGACCCTTTCGCCCTGAAAAGCTAAAAGAACGAATTTCTAAACTTAAGGTAGTTGCTATTAATTGCTTGCTCTTTTTCAATTCAAAGTCAAATTCAAACTCTTTTTCCCACTAATTTTCAAATACTTTTCTAAAAGACTACGCTTATTTACAAGCTAAAGTTCTTATTCGAATTTCTATTCACACCCTACTTTTCAAACATTTCAAAACAAACAAGTGAGCCAAGCAATTAAGAGCCCATGGATAACCATGGATGCAAAGGGTGCCTTACACCTTCCCTTTGCATAATTTACCCCCCGAACTCAAAATCTTTTCAAAAGGTCTTTTTCTGTTCTTTTAGCCTTTCTATAAATTGGATAAAATAAAAGTCGGTGGCGACTCTTGCTATCCGCACATTTCTATAAAGTCAGTTCACCGTATTACAGAACTGGCGACTCTGCTGGGGATATATTCGATTAAAAGAGGGGTTACCTTAGAGCTAGGATCACTTTAAAATTGTTTGACTTGTTTGCTTTATCTTTAAAGGCTATTTTGGGTATTCTACTGTGTGAAAGATCCTACACCCGGATCCAATGTACCTTAGGTATGTGGCATGAGACCAGGGAGGCTGTACGACATGTATCGTTATGGTTGAACTGGTGGCCACCGTTAGTGCGACGCTTTGGTTTGTCCTAATGGCCCTTGAATATGACCGAGGAGACATTTGGCTACCGCGTGGTGTCATGAGCACTAATTCGCCCTTAGAACCTTAGTTGAACTTGACTTTGGCATATAGGAAGTAGCGAGATAGATGGCTTTGGATTCCTGACTGAAGCCGGTTGATACTCGATGCTACACTCATTGAGATTGGACTCTAGGGATGCTTTTGGCTGGTCGATCGAGTGCCATGTTAAGACAATGCCCGCGAGAAAGATCAGGGATATGAGCACCATAGAACCCGGTTACTATTCTAGGACAGGTTGAACCAACTTAACTTTAGTGGGGAGGGTACTTACCTACGAACTTCACGCAAGCCTTTAAACCTAAGGACACTTGTGTGACTTGTTTGTGCTTGCTACTAACCCTTTGGTTTTCTTGCAGGTTTTTCTTGTGGGACTCACTCGTCCTTACTATCTCACGCTTTTCCTGATGCATTGCATAACATCATGACATCATGACATCATAAGCATAACATGATTTAACTAACCCTTTCAAGGATCTTAGGAATTTAGGGCGCACAATTTCAGGTGCTCATATCAAGGACTGAATTCCTATCAAGCGGCAAGAGGATTTATTTTCCTCTGGCCACATACCTTCCAATTCAGAGACTCAACACCTATCAAGGGGCAAGAGGATTTATTTTCCTCTAGCCGTGTACCGTCAAATTCAAAAGTATCCCCGAATTAGAGGCGATGACCCACTCGATATGGTGAGCTTGGTTCTCAAAGAAAGACGTTCAAAGACAAAACTCAGAATTCTTCAGACAATGACGCGACCAAATCATTTTCTAATGTTGCTAACTAAATTCCTAAAGATCCTTGAAAAGATTGCATTTGCATTCATAACATCACATAGAACTAACTTTTCCTTTCAGATCGACCAACTGGTCAGACAGATACCATCAACAAATCAATCTCTATCAGATGAACATTCTGGAAGCTCGGACCCCGGACATTCTAAAACATTCTTATCAGATACACATTCTGGAAGCTCGAACCCCGGATACTCTGAATCTCTGCACCAGTTCCACAACAAAGACACAAGTCAGATGCACCTAGGCATCAATTCACAAAGATCAGCATGACTTTGGCTGAAGCGTTACAAGAGTTGCTGAAGAAATGGCTAATTACCTTGAGGGATCCTCCTCGGAATCCTAACACCTTGTCTCATCAGTACAATCCTAATGCGAGATGCGCATATCATTCCAATAGCCCTGGACATGATACGAATGATTGCTGGCCATTAAAGAATAAGATCCAAGACATGATCGATGATGGTGAAATTGAATTCAACCATCCCGAGACTCCTGTAGTGATCACTGCTCAGATGCCTAATCACGACAAAACTGATTAATGTCTAGAAGGATGAACTTTTAATCATTAGACTTATTTTCATGTGCAGTTTCTATTCTGTTGGTTTAAACATTCAACTTATGATAGACATTATCTGTCTTAATAATCATCATCAATGCATTGCATATGTTTGTTTTGAATAAATTATTTCTCTATCACTCATTTTAAATTATGTCTTTACTTTGCACGTGTTTTGTGATATTCAACTCCTGCTAAGCTGTAAGCCTTTTAAGGGAGGATGACGAAAAGGATACCGCAACCTCATACATTATGCTTTTGAGCAGGCTATGCTGACGATGTACAGACATTGTTTCAATTCCTAAACAGTGGAAATATAAGGATGTCAATCCCTCGTCAACCCCTTTGAGCCTAAGATGTAGAAGTTTCTTTCTTGTACTAATTAAAACCCTTGATCATAACCTGGGGCAGGGTATTTCTCAGTTAATTTGGCTGTGCATTCTATTTTAAGAGAATCATTCAGTACACCTTTCAACAAAGGTTTCAATCACAAGCGTTCATCCACACACATCAAAGAAGTGTTGGAGATGTCAATCAAAAGCCAATGATGGTTCATCAATCATTAAGTAAGGCAGTCAATATCTTTCAAAAAAAATGATGAAAAAAATACATACAAAGAAAAACCTGCTAAGTCAAAAAATCAAAAAGAAGACTTATGCAAAAAAATCAAGGCATCTCGCTGACTGTAAGCTCAAAATAGACAGTTCAGGCAAAAGTTAGGGATATCAAAAAGATGAAAAAAGAGAAGTCAATAAATTCCTGAACAACACAATGTTGTGACTATCAAAAGGAAGAAATGACTGCCATCTCAAAAAGTTCTATTTGCTTGTGAACCATCATCATTATCAAAGGTGCAAATCCAAAAGTCTCCTGGAAACTAAATGCATAAGTTGAATTAACTGAGCTTAGGATTGAAGATCATCACGAAGAGGGGTGGGTACAATCAAATTTTGAGCCTTTATCCTTTGTTTCTTAAACCGTGAACCGAGCCACGTTACAACCCTTAAAAGTCCTAACTGAAGCATGGTTAGTTCGAAAGCATACTGTCACCAAAAATGTATCCTGACTCCTTAAGGTTTACCACAAATGCTGAGTTGACACTTCATTTTTTACAAACATCACGTTTTTATAAACATCATGCTTTTACATATCCAGTTTTAATGTTTTTCAACAAACTCAAGACATACATATGCATTGCATCTCATGAATTCATTATTAAAAATATTTTTCTACATAATTTCAAATGTTAGCATCAGAAAGAATCTCCACAGGGTACGACTAATGACTAAAAGTCATCCCGACAGACGAAACTATTTCAGCAGCAACATCCCTTATAACTGACTCAGTTGACTAGAAGTCAATGAATACAAGGGGCATGACATGCTTTGTCCAATCAATCCGGGGCAATCAATTCAAGATTCGAAGAATATCTCAAATGCCAAACAGTCAAAGTCACATCCCAAGTGGGTTTCAAACTATGTCCCGATCAATCCGGGGCAACCAAGTCAAGATTCCAAGAATCTCTCAAAGATGCCAAAAACAATCAAGGGCATGCATCCAAGTAAATCTGAATCTATTTCCAATCAACATGGGGCATTGTCCTGGGCCTATTATTACGAGGGGTATGACGCCCATAGTGCACATCTCATAAAGTCTTCGCGAGATGAATATTTCCAAAGTCCCTACTAGCAGGGGCAAATCTATGCAAGTTCAGTTTGACATCTTGATCAATACTCAGTGGTGTGTCCTAATCAATACAAATTCAGGAATGGTAGGGGAAATGTTCAAGGCATCTATGCCTTCCCACAACTTTGGCTTCACAAGATCATATCCCCACAAAGTAATCATTAAGAAGATACCTTCAAATGTTCTCGTCCCAACAAAGACTTAGTTCCTCAACGGAGTTTACATCTTCAACATTGTTGGTTCCCCGACACTTTTTATCTTATCCAAACAGGGTTATTCATCTCTCTTATCCCCGGTCAGGGTACATCAAGATCAATCATTCAAATGGCTATCCCCAAGCAGAAATCATAAATTCCCAGTTGAGCATCTTCAAAACAAATCAAACATCAAAATCACAATGACATGGAAATCCGCCTTCTCAATCAAGATGTGTCAAATAGCATAAATCATAGTCATACGTCATAAATCATAAACATATTCATACCATTGCATACATGTTCATACATAATACATAATGCATCGCGACAAATGCGTACATAACATGCAAGGTTCTCATTTATTTTGAGAATCCCGTCACATAAACGCATTACATGCATCATGACATGGCATAAAAAAACTAACTTTGCCTTTTTCAGGTTACTGCTGCAGTCAAATAAACAACTTCAAAACCTTTCAGATCTAAGTCGATACCTTGGACGGTTCCTTAATGATCTACCTTCGGATCTAAGTCGATACCTTGGACGGTTCCTTAATGATCTACCTTTGGATCTAAGCTTCTCATACTCAGCATGAGAGATAGCATTCAGCAAAACAGTCCTACATTTATGATGATTCTTGAAAAGCTTCTTCTGATCATCATCCATTTCTTGCCTTGTAAGCCTTATGCCACTGGCTTTCACTGGATGTTTGTAACCATCCATCAGAAGATCCCATAATTCACCATCTAGACCAAGAAAGTAACTTTCCAGTTTATCTTTCCAGTATTCAAAGTTTTCACCATCAAATACTGGTGGTCTAGTATAACCATTGTTACCATTGTATTGCTTAGCAGAGCCAGATGTAGATGCAGATGTATTTGTTGGAATTTCACTAGCCATCTTTTACTGAAGCGTTTTTCTCTTCCTGAATCTTTTCTAAACACGGTTAAGTGCTTGCACCTTAGAACCGGCGCTCTGATGCCAATTGAAGGATAGAAAAACACTTAGAAAGGGGGGGGGGGGTTTGAATAAGTGTAGTCTAAAAACTTGAACGATAAAAACAATTTGCACAGTTATTTTTATCCTGGTTCGTTGTTAACTAAACTACTCCAGTCCACCCCCACTGAGTGATTTACCTCACCTGAGGATTTAATCCACTAATCGCAACAGATTACAATGGTTTTCCACTTAGCCCACGACTAAGTCTTCTAGAGTATCCTGATCACAACCTGATCACTCTAGGAACAAATGCTTAGACACAAGCTAAGACTTTCTTAGAGTATTCTGACCACCACGTGATCACTCTAATTACAACTGCTTAGACACAAGCTAAGACTTCCTAGAGTATCCTGATCAACACTTGATCACTCTAGTTACTTACAAATTAATGTAATCAATTCTAAGAGTATTACAAATGCTTCTGAAAAGCTATAATCACAAAAGTGATATTTCTCTTAACGTTTAAGCCTAATCTCACTAATATATTACAACAGCAATGTAGTGAGCTTTGATGAAGATGAAGTTTCTGAGCTTTGAGTTGAACAGCGTTTCAGCAAGTTTTTCAGAATAAGTTCGTTCAGAATTGGTAACCTTGCTTCTCATCAGAACTTCATATTTATAGGCACTTGAGAAGATGACCGTTGGGAGCATTTAATGCTTTGCGTATTCCGTACAACATTGCATTTAATGTTTCACGCTTTTGTCAACTACCTCGAGCCTTGTTCACGCTGTGTCTACTGACGTTGCCTTTAATAGCTTCCAACGTTCCTTTTGTCAGTCAGCGTAGCCTGCCACCTGTACTTTCTTCTGATATGATGTTTGTGTATACAACATTTGAATATCATCAGAGTCAAACAGCTTGGTGCATAGCATCTTCTTGTCTTCTGACCTTGAAGTGCTTCTGAGCGTGATACCATGAGAACTTCAGTGCTTCTGCTTCTGATCTCAAGTTCTTCTGATGCTTCCATAGACTCATGTTCTGATTCTGCCTTGACCATCTTCAGATGTCTTGCCAGACCATGTTCTGATGTTGCATGTTGAACCTTCTGAGACAAAGCTTCTGAGCGCTGATTTGTGCATACTCTTTATATATTTCTTGAAAGGGAAATTGCAATGTATTAGAGTACCACATTATCTCACACAAAATTCATATCCTTGTTATCATCAAAACTAAGAATATTGATCAGAACAAATCTTGTTCTAACATGAAGGAACTTGTAAAAAGCTGTCAGTAATAGGTCAACAGATGTGAGATCACCCCTGGCAAACAGCAGGACATCATCTGCAAACATTAAGTTAGTAAGCTGTAACTTTTTACATTTGGCATGATGATGGAAACAAGGATTCATTTGCATCTGGTGAAGACTTCTATGCATGTATTCCATAAGCATGGCAAAAAGGTAGGGGGAAATGGGGTCTCCCTGCCTTATGCCTCTCTTTGCAATAAGGATTTTAGAGTGATTGCCATTTATATTAAATCTATAGGAGACACTTGTCAAACTCTGCATTATCCAGTTGAGGAATTTGGGAGGAATTCCCAATTCAGCCATTATACACTCCAATGCCTTCCAATTTATCATATCATACGCCTTTTGCAAGTCAACCTGAAACATACATTTTGGAGGCCCTTGTTTCCAATCATAACCTTTTAACAACTCAAAGGCCAGAAGAATGTGACTTTGGATCTGTTGACCAGGAATAAATGCTGCTTGGTTGTTACTAACTATGCTACCAATGACCATGCTAAGTCTGTTAGTTAGAATCCTGGAAATAATCTTGTAAAAGGTGGAGCAAACAGAGATAGGTCTAAAGTCTCTTATGCACTTGGCAGAGGCAGTTTTAGGAATCAAAGAGACCAAGGAACAATTAAATGCTCTATACATTTTTCCTTTTTCAAAGTAGTCATGGACAGCAGCAATTACATCACCTTTTATAATATTCCAGCATACTTTAAAAAATTTAGCAGAGTACCCATCAAGGCCTGGAGCAGAGTTGTCTGCTATACCTTTAAGAGCAGAGAAAACCTCATCATCAGTGATATCACGATCCAGCAAGATTTTCTGTTCTCTTTGAAGTTGGGAGCCTCTTCTCATAGCCTCTATGTCAACACTATCTAGGGAATGCACTCTATGTCCCATAAGATTACCATAGAATTTCAGGACTTCCTGTTCAATGTCATTAGGACTGGAAATTGTTTGACCATCCTCAGTTTCCAACATAGTGATAGTTTGTAGTGTTTGCTTGAGCTTGACAGAAGCATGGAAAAACGCATTGTTTCCATCCCCCTCTCTAAGCCATTTAATCTTTGCCCTCTGCTTCAAAATGCTCTCTTCAGTCTCATGCCACTTTATCAATTCATCATGACATTTCCTGACAGCATTAATCTTATCAGCATCCCATTTATCTAATCCAAGTTCCTCTTGCGCTTTACAGAGTTCATTTCTTGCCTGAATAATTTTTTGACTAGCAGACAGCAATGGTTTAGTCATCCTATATAAAGTCTTTTGTAACCTTTTTAATTTCTGCCATAGAATAAAGCTTGGACCCCCTCCACCACAAGGCTCATTCCAGCTACTTTGCACAGCTTGATGGAACCCATCTGTTTCAATAAGGTAGTTAAGAAATCTGAACCTCTTAACCCGGATAACAGGCTGAGCATGGTGTTGTAACAAAAGCAGAGAATGGTCAGATACACTTGGTGGTAGAACTCTCAGATTGTATTCAGAGTGAGACTGAAACCAAGTAGTATTACCCAACAATTTATCAATTCTGGAATAGATAGTACCTATACTATGCTTGTTAGACCAGGTATAGAACTCTCCATGATTAGTCATTTCAGTTAAGTCATGTTTCCTCATCATGTCCTCAAGATCTGGGAATTCAGTTTCACTAACAAACTTGCCACCAATCCTGTCCTGAGAAGAGAGTACATTGTTGAAATCTCCAATTAGGCACCACTGTCCTTGGACATTAAGAGAGTCTAACTCTTTCCACAAGGTCTTCCTTTGCTCAAGCTTGTTTAATCCATAAATCGCAGACAACCAATACAGGAATTGATTCTGATTGTTATAGACTGCCACATGAATCATTTGATTACTCATCTTAATCACTCGAATGTCAATGTGAAGGGGATTCCAATGTAACCAAATACGACCATTTGGATGGTGATTGTAGTTATCTATGAATTTCCCAACTAAATTCATCTTATTTCTGATATAATCAGCCTGGACCTATTTAACTCTTGTTTCTATAAGGATATTAATGTCAGCTTTAAGCTCTAGGAGACGGGAGCTAATCTCCCTGAGCTTTGCCGTATTATTAAGCCGCCTCACGTTCCAAGAGACTAACATTGTCCTGTATCTTTCAGAATTTGCAAGTCATTCAAAACTTGCAAAGCATCAAACCCATTCAAGCAGGACAAAGAAGCAGGATCAGTTTTAATTATAGGTTTCTTACCCCTGTCTCGACCACTCTTTGGAACTTCAATCCACTTTGGCACCTCAGTAGGAGTAGGATTCACCACAGGTTCCTGCAGGTTAGTAGTTGCATTCCCATTAGTCTTGTGTTCACTTACTTGGACAGCCTTAGGCACGATAGGTTTAGCTTTAGGTTTCCACTGTTTGGCTTGTGGCTTTGGCTGATTGCAGTTATGACCCGGCTTATCGCATCTATTGCAATATGAGGGTTTCCACTCATATTCAATAGCTTGTTGCATCTTATTCCCATCTTTATCACGAATCGTGATTTCCTCAGGAAGCTCTTTCGTGATGTCCATTTCCACCAGGATTCGCGCATAAGAAACTCTAAGCTTGTTTGCTGTGCATTCGTCCGTTACCAAAGGAATGCCAAGGGCACTCCCAATCTTGTTCAGACTCATCTCTCCCCACAGGTATAGAGGAAGTTGTGGTAACTTTATCCATAATGGGAGGGTACGAAGGAAGTCCTCCTTGAGTTTGAAATCTGGGTTCCATTCCCTAATAAGAACAGGCATATTCCTGATGGTGTATGGGCCCTTCATCATCACATCGTCCCTGTCACTGAAAGAGCTGAATATGAGGATGAAATACCCTTCCTCATTATAGTACATATCAGGAAGAGGAACGAAATTCCAGGATTTAATCATGAAGTTTTTCAATGCATTCATGCTGAGATCTCCACCGATAACGTAAAGTATAAGAGCAGATGCCCAGAAATTCAGCTCAGATTCGATATCAGACACCTCAATCTCAACTGAAGGATAGAAAAACACTTAGAAAGGGGGGGTTTGAATAAGTGTAGCTTTAAAAACTTGACCGATAAAAATAAATTGCACAGTTATTTTTATCCTGGTTCGTTGTTAACTAAACTACTCCAGTCCACCCCCGCAGAGATGATTTACCTCAACTAAGGATTTAATCCACTAATCGCACGGATTACAATGGTTCTCCACTTAGTCAGCAACTAAGTCTTCCAGAGTCTTCTGATCACACACTGATCACTCCAGGAACAACTGCTTAGATACCCTCTAAGACTTTCTAGCGTATTCTGATCCACACGATCACTCTAGTTACAACCTGCTTAGATAACCTCTAAGACTTCCTAGAGTATTCTGATCCACACGATCACTCTAGTTCCTTACAACTTAATGTAATCAAATCTAAGAGTATTACAATTGCTTCTTAAAAGCTATAATCACAAACTGTGATATTTCTCTTATCGTTTAAGCTTATTCTCACTAATATATTACAACAGCAATGTAGTGAGCTTTGATGAAGATGAAGATTCTGAGCTTTGAATAGAACAGTGTTTCAGCAAGTTAATATTCACAGAAATTGTGTTAGTTCGTTAACCTTGCTTCTCATCAGAACTTCATATTTATAGGCGTTGGAGAAGATGACCGTTGAGTGCATTTAATGCTTTGCGTGTTCCGTACAGCATCGCATTTAATGTTATACGCTTTTGTCAACTACCTCGAGCCTTGTTCACGCTGTGTCTACTGACGTTGCCTTTAATAGCTTCTAACGTTCCTTTTGTCAGTCAGCGTAGCCTGCCACATGTACTTCCTTCTGATCCGATGTTTGTGAATACAACGTTTGAATATCATCAGAGTCAAACAGCTTGGTGCAAAGCATCTTCTGATCTTCTGACCTTGAAGTGCTTCTGTGCGTGATACCATCAGAACTTCAGTGCTTCTGATCTCATGTTCTTCTGATGCTTCCATAGACCCATGTTCTGATTCTGCTTCGACCATCTTCTGATGTCTTGCCAGACCATGTTCTGATGTTGCATGCTGAACCCTTTAGAGACAAAGCTTCTGAGCGCTGAATTATGCATACTCTTTATATATTTCCTGAAAAGGAAATTGCATTGGATTAGAGTACCATATTATCTTAAGCAAAATTCATATTATTGTTATCATCAAAACTAAGATAATTGATCAGAACAAATCTTGTTCTAACAATCTCCCCCTTTTTGATGATGACAAAAACATATATAAATGATATGAATTTGCGATCAGAAAGAGCAGACGACAAAAGACAAATTACACAGCTATAGCATAAGCATGTGAATATGTCTCCCCCTGAGATTAACAATCTCCCCCTGAGATAAATAATCTCCCCCTGAAATAAATACTCGAAGAACTTTAATAAAAGACTTCCCTGATTATTTCGGTAGAGACGATCACATAAGCTTCTGTCTTCAGAGAATTCATAGCTTCTGACTTCTGCTTCCATTGGACAGCTTCAGAACTTGAATTTCTTTAGATCCCTAGAACACTCATAGCTTCTGATTCCTGCTTCCATTTAGGACAGCTTCAGAACTTGAATTTCTTTGATCATCAGAACATTCACAACTTCTGATTCCTGCTTCCATCTAGGACAGCTTCAGAACTTGAATTTCTTTGATCTTCAGAACATTCACAGCTTCTGATTTCTGCTTCCATTTAGGACAGCTTTAGAACTTGAGTTTTCTGGATCTTTAGAACATTCACAGCTTCTGATTTCTGCTTCCATTTAGGACAGCTTCAGAACTTGAGTTTTCTACCAACATCACTTCATGCTAGATTTGTATCAGAACATTGTTGAATGTACCAGAGCATCATCAGAGCATCTCTACATCCTGAAATGTTACAGAACAAAACTAAACGACAAAAGTCAGCATGAACGAGTCAGAACATAAAATGTATATTAGAACACATGATATGTATCAGAGCCATATAGGCTAAAATAATGTATCAGAGCAAATAGAATTTTGTCAGAGCAAATAGACAAATATGGATCAAATTCTATTATCAGAACTTCTAATTATTCTACTTTCTTGCTTCTGATTCTGAAGCTTGACAGCACTCAGCTTGCTTCAGTTTCCATGAGCCTATTCTTTTTACAGAATAACACTTCTTATGGTTTTGCTTCTTGTGTTTGCTTTGAAGATTCTCTTCATTTCTTTATACCTGCAAAACACTTAAACCATATAGAACTTGCAGTTCTTGTTAGTGAAATGTGTGGGAGCTTTACCCAGCAACTGATAGATTAATCAAATCATTTATCATTTATCTTCTCCCCCTTTTTGTCATAACATCAAAAAGAATATTTCAAAAGATTCAGATGTATAAAACGACAAATAAAATCACTGGAATGTAAAACAAAGAAACTTTTCATTGATAATCAAAAGATATTACATGAGAAGATGTTTAACAAGCAGATGCAACAAGGAAAGAAAACTACTAAGACCAAAGACTAAGACCCTAGCTAAGACAAAATCTGCGCCAGCATGTCTTGAACCCTGTCATAATTTGCAGTTTTCCTTGCCATGAAGGAGTGAAACGCATCATTGACTGCTTCTTGGGCTTCCAGGCGAGGGGTCAGGGAGACTTGATTCTGATGCAGATCTTCCACAATCTCTATCAGAAACAACATTCTCAGCAGGTGAAGATGAAGAGATTTCTTTGGAATGGGTTGAGGGAGAGGAAAGGTTAGATGAAGAGGAAGTTGAGTCTTGAAGGTAAAAAGATGAGGAAGAAGATGGAGATGATGGAGGGCTTTCACCAGGGGGTTGAAACACACGTCTAGAATAGTTTCCAGACAACTTTGCTTCGAATGGATTCACCTTGAGAGGGTCATAGGTGATCTTTATCTTTTTGGGTTTGGAAGAAGATGTTTCAACAGCTTTTCTCTTTTTGTTTTGATCATTTTCATGGTTTCCTGGGCTTGATGAAGAGTTCATGATGGATTTGCAGATAATGAACAGCTAGGGTTTGATATGAATGCAAAGAGATAGAGAAAGAAAACAGAGACAGAGTGTAATAGAGAAAATATAAGAGGGAAGGAGAAGCGTTTGAAGAGTATTTAAAAGAAAATAAAATGAAACAAATGATGGATAGCATTTAATGTTACGTGACATGAGGAGAGATAATAAAGACAAATGAGGTGACTAGCACAGTTACCTATGGTCGGCGTCCCTTAACTGCACGCGCGCTTATCCATGAACAGTAAAGACAGGTTTACCATCCCGAGATAAAACGTTACAGCTGTTTTGCTTTAAAAGAGGTTCTGAATCAACTTAGACAATGAAACGTTAGTAATAACCGAATCATAATTACTAAAAGATTTCAATCAGAACTTCTGATTAAAAAATAATCCACTTTCATTTCAGAAGATACTCATACATAAGAACTTCTCATCTTCTCATTCTGGGCATAAATCCATACTGATGTTCTTCAGAATGAACTTAAACCTATCTTCAGCCAGGGGTTTTGTAAAGATATCAGCCCATTGATGGTCTGTATCCACAAAGTTTAAAGATAGAACACCCTTCTGAACATAGTCCCTTATGAAATGATGTTTAATCTCAATATGTTTAGCTTTTGAATGAAGAATAGGATTCTTAGATAAACATATAGCAGAAGTATTATCACAGAATATAGGAATGTTACTCTCATATATCTGATAATCTTCTAGCTGACTCTTCATCCAGAGCATCTGTGTACTGCAACCAGCAGCAGCGACATATTCTGCTTCTGTTGTTGATAGAGCAATAGTTGCTTGCTTCTTGCTATACCAGGAGATCAAATGACTTCCAAGAAATTGGCAACTTCCTGAAGTACTCTTTCTTTCAATTCTGTCTCCAGCATAGTCAGCATCGCAGAATCCTACTAAGTTGTATTCTTTAGATTTTATGTAAACTAAGCCAACATTAGTAGTACCTTTCAGATACCTTAGAATTCTCTTAACAGCAGTTAAATGAGATTCTCTAGGATCTGATTGGAATCTAGCACACAAACAAACACTGAACAGAATGTCAGGTCTAGAAGCAGTCAAATATAGAAGAGATCCAATCATACCTCTGTATAACTTCTGATCTACCTTCTTACTTACCTCATCCTTACCTAGGATGCATGTTGGATGCATAGGAGTTTTGGCTTCTTTGCAGTCTAGAAGATTAAACTTCTTCAGAAGTTCCTTCACATACTTGGTTTGGTGAACATACGTTCCTTCTGATGTTTGATTTATTTGTATTCCAAGGAAATACTTGAGTTCTCCCATCATGCTCATTTCAAACTCAGCCTGCATAGACTCAGCAAACTCCTGGCCACTGGTGCAAAGGTTTCTGTATAGTCAATCCCTTCTTGCTGACTGTAACCCTGAGCCACCAGTCTGGCTTTGTTCCTTACCACTTCACCTTTCTCACTGAGCTTGTTTCTGAAGACCCATTTTGTACCGATTATATTGAATCCATCTGGTCTAGGAACAAGATCCCAAACATCATTCCTTGTAAACTGATTCAGTTCTTCTTGCATAGCAATTATCCAGTCTGGATCTTCTAGAGCATGATCAACAGAAGTTGGCTCGATCAAAGATACAAGACCTAATTGACAGTCTGCATTGTTCTTAAGGAATGCTCTTGTTCTGATTGGATCATCCTTCTTTCCAAGAATGACATCTTCTGAATGACCAGAGATGAGTCTGGATGATCTTATGACAGATGGTTCTTCAGAAATGCTTAGATTCTCCAGAGAAGCTGATACTTGATCTTCAGATTCTTTGCTTCTGAGAAGCTCTGCTTCTGATGCGTTGCTTCTTGGCTCAACAACTTCTGATACATCAATATCATAATCTGCAAAATTATCAAACTGCTTTGGTTTTTCAGAACCAAGCTTATCATCAAACCTGATATTGATTGATTCTTCTACAATCAATGTTTCAGTATTGTATACTCTGTAGCCTTTTGAGCGTTCAGAATATCCAAGAAGGAAACATTTTTGTGCTTTGGAATCAAACTTACCAAGATGATTTTTAGTGTTCAGAATAAAGCATACACATCCAAAAGGATGGAAATATGAAATGTTGGGCTTTATATTCTTCCACAATTCATAAGGAGTCTTATTTAGAATAGGTCTGATAGAGATTCTATTCTGAATATAGCATGCAGTGTTTATTGCTTCTGCCCAGAAATGCTTAGCCATATTGGTTTCATTGATCATGGTTCTGGCCATTTCTTGCAGAGTCCTATTCTTTCGTTCTACAACTCCATTTTGCTGTGGAGTTCTAGGACAAGAGAAATCATGGGCAATACCATTTTCTTTGAAGAACTCTTCAAAGAATCTGTTCTCAAATTCACCACCATGATCACTTCTGACCTTTATGATTTTACACTCTTTTTCAGATTGAATCTGAATGCAGAAATCAAAGAACACTGAATGAGACTCATCCTTGTGTTTCAAGAATTTTACCCACGTCCAGCGGCTATAATCATCTACGATGACTAATCCATATTTCTTCCCTCTGACAGATGCTGTTTTGACTGGGCCAAACAGATCAATGTGCAAGAGTTCTAATGGCCTTGAGGTAGAAACAACATTCTTGGACTTGAATGCAGGTTTGGAGAACTTGCCCTTCTGACATGCTTCACAAAGAGCATCTGATTTGAATTTCAGATTAGGGAGTCCTCTGACAAGATCCAGTTTGTTAATCTGAGAAATCTTTCTCAAACTAGCATGACCTAATCTTCTGTGCCAGACCCACTGCTCTTCAGAAACAGACATAAGACAAGTCACCTTCTGACTCATAAGATCTTGCAGATCTGTCTTATAAATGTTGTTCTTCCTCTTACCTGTAAATAGGATTGAGCCATCCTTCTGATTTACAGCCTTGCAAGACTTTTGATTAAAGATTATATCATAACCATTGTCACTCAATTGACTGATAGATAAGAGGTTATGTGTTAATCCTTCTACAAGAAGTACATTAGAAATGGAAGGAGAGTTACCAGACTTTATAGTTCCAGAGCCAATTATCTTGCCCTTCTGATCTCCTCCAAACTTGACTTCTCCTCCAGACTTAAGCACCAGGTCTTGGAACATAGACCTTCTTCCTGTCATGTGTCGTGAGCATCCAGAGTCCAGGTACCACGACATGTTGTGCTTTGTCCTTTTTGCAGCCAAGGATATCTGCAATAGGAATAATCTTATCCTTAGGTACCCACATTTTCTTGGGTCCTTTCTTGTTAGATTTTCTCAAGTTCTGATTGAACTTGGATTTAACATTGTAAGCAATAGGAGGAACAGCATGATAATTCTTAATGTGAGTTTCATGATATTTCCTAGGTTGTGTCACATGCTTCTTAGTGTGTGTAATGTGAAAACTTTGAGCATGTGAAGTGTGCCTAATATCATGGGAGTGGCCATACTTGAACTGATCATACAATGGCTTGTATGTGATTTTCATTTCATCAACAGGTTCAAGTTTGTATGGGGTTTCACCCTCAAAACCAATGCCGACTCTTTTGTTTCCAGACACAGCATATATCATAGAAGCTAGCTGACTTCTGCCAATACTTCTAGATAAGAACTTCCTGAAACTTAAATCATATTCTTTCAGAATATGGTTTAGACTAGGAGTGGATTTTTCTGAATCAGAAGGAGATCCAACATTATTGGATAATTTTAAAAGTTTTTCTTTTAATTCAGAATTCTCCAACTCAAGCTTCTTTGTTTCAAATTCAAATAGCTTTTTCAGCTTTTTGTATTTGAGACTAATCTGAGACTTGAATTCCAGAAGTTCTGTTAGACTGGAAACTAACTTATCTCTAGTAAGTTCAGAAAATACCTCTTCAGAATCTGATTCTGATGTAGATTCTGATCCGTCATCTTCTGTCGCCATCAGCGCACAGTTAGCCTGCTCATCTTCAGAGTCTGAATCATCTTCTGACTCATCCCAGGTTGCCATAAGACCTTTCTTCTTATGAAACTTCTTCTTGGGATTTTCCTTCTGAAATTTTGGACATTCATTCTTGAAGTGTCCAGGCTCATTGCATTCATAGCACATGACCTTCTTCTTGTCAAATCTTCTGTCATCAGAAGATTCTCCACGTTCAAATTTCTTTGAACTTCTGACGCCTCTGAACTTCCTTTGCTTGTTCTTCCAGAGTTGATTTAGCCTTCTGGAGATCAAGGACAGTTCATCTTCTTCTTCAGATTCTGATTCTTCAGGATCTTCTTCTCTAGCCTGAAAAGCGTTAGTGCATTTCTTGATATTGGATTTTAATGCAATAGACTTACCTTTCTTTTGAGGCTCGTTTGCATCCAGTTCAATTTCATGACTCCTCAGGGAACTGATCAGCTCTTCCAAAGAGACTTCATTTAGATTCTTCGCAATCTTAAATGCAGTCACCATAGGACCCCATCTTCTGGGTAAGCTTCTGATGATCTTCTTTACGTGATCAGCCTTGGTGTATCCCTTGTCAAGAACTCTCAATCCAGCAGTAAGAGTTTGAAATCTTGAAAACATCTTTTCAATGTCTTCATCATCCTCCATCTTGAAGGCTTCATATTTCTGGATTAGAGCAAGAGCTTTAGTCTCCTTGACTTGAGCATTTCCTTCATGAGTCATTTTCAAGGACTCATATATGTCATAGGCCGTTTCCCTGTTAGATATCTTCTCATACTCAGCATGAGAGATAGCATTCAGCAAAACAGTTCTGCATTTATGATGATTCCTGAAAAGCTTCTTCTGATCATCACTCATTTCTTGCCTTGTCAGCTTTACGCCACTGGCATTTACCGGATGTTTGTAACCATCCATCAGAAGATCCCATAGATCACCATCTAGACCAAGAAAGTAACTTTCCAGTTTATCTTTCCAGTATTCAAAGTTTTCACCATCAAATACCGGCGGTCTAGTATAACCATTGTTACCGTTGTGTTGCTCAGCAGAGCCAGATGTAGATGTAGACTTTGCAGTTTCATCAGCCATCTTTTACTGAAGCGTTTTTCTCTTCCTGAATCTTTTCTAAACACGGTTAAGTGCTTGCACCTTAGAACCGGCGCTCTGATGCCAATTGAAGGATAGAAAAACACTTAGAAAGGGGGGGTTTGAATAAGTGTAGCTTTAAAAACTTGACCGATAAAAATAAATTGCACAGTTATTTTTATCCTGGTTCGTTGTTAACTAAACTACTCCAGTCCACCCCAGCAGAGATGATTTACCTCAACTGAGGATTTAATCCACTAATCGCACGGATTACAATGGTTCTCCACTTAGTCAGCAACTAAGTCTTCCAGAGTCTTCTGATCACACACTGATCACTCCAGGAACAACTGCTTAGATACCCTCTAAGACTTTCTAGAGTATTCTGATCCACACGATCACTCTAGTTACAACCTGCTTAGATAACCTCTAAGACTTCCTAGAGTATTCTGATCCACACGATCACTCTAGTTCCTTACAACTTAATGTAATCAAATCTAAGAGTATTACAATTGCTTCTTAAAAGCTATAATCACAAACTGTGATATTTCTCTTATCGTTTAAGCTTATTCTCACTAATATATTACAACAGCAATGTAGTGAGCTTTGATGAAGATGAAGATTCTGAGCTTTGAATAGAACAGTGTTTCAGCAAGTTAATATTCACAGAAATTGTGTTAGTTCGTTAACCTTGCTTCTCATCAGAACTTCATATTTATAGGCGTTGGAGAAGATGACCGTTGAGTGCATTTAATGCTTTGCGTGTTCCGTACAGCATCGCATTTAATGTTATACGCTTTTGTCAACTACCTCGAGCCTTGTTCACGCTGTGTCTACTGACGTTGCCTTTAATAGCTTCTAACGTTCCTTTTGTCAGTCAGCGTAGCCTGCCACATGTACTTCCTTCTGATCTGATGTTTGTGAATACAACGTTTGAATATCATCAGAGTCAAACAGCTTGGTGCAAAGCATCTTCTGATCTTCTGACCTTAAAGTGCTTCTGTGCGTGATACCATCAGAACTTCAGTGCTTCTGATCTCATGTTCTTCTGATGCTTCCATAGACCCATGTTCTGATTCTGCTTCGACCATCTTCTGATGTCTTGCCAGACCATGTTCTGATGTTGCATGCTGAACCCTTTAGAGACAAAGCTTCTGAGCGCTGAATTATGCATACTCTTTATATATTTCCTGAAAAGGAAATTGCATTGGATTAGAGTACCATATTATCTTAAGCAAAATTCATATTATTGTTATCATCAAAACTAAGATAATTGATCAGAACAAATCTTGTTCTAACATCAACTTCCACATTTCCATCCACCAACTTAGGCGCCACATATTTCATAGATCTGCCTTTTCCAGGGTTGCGGTTGTCATTTAGAACATCCACCCAAAGTTTTCTACCTTCATTATTCGGAGGATTCACCAATTGAGATGAAGGAGGAACAAAGGGGGTTTTCTCAATCACAGTAGAAACCCTAGTACTCGAACTGGCCTGGTCAACCACCGTTTTACTGGCAGTTGGATTGCTCGTCGGAGTAGTTTTCACATCGGAGATTGGAGGCGGAGGAACCGGTTTTTTCGGCCTCCCACGTCCCATTCTCTACCTCTTATTATTATTATTATTATTATTATTATTTTTATTATTATTATTATTATTATTATTATTATTATTATCTTCATTATTAATATTATTACTATCCTTTTTTGCAGGTACTTCCTTTGGCTAAAGAGGAGCGGTGCAGGAATATGAGTTTACCATTGTTAGGGCATAAAACTTTTGCCTCTTCGAAAATTCCATTGGCATCCCATGGACCTCCAACCACATATAATCAGAGCTAAGTTATTTTTCAATTTCTTTTTTTATTTTTTATTACATAAACTCCTTTCCTTTTTTCTTCTTTTTTAATATAATTTCTTTTTTACTTATTTTGTTTAAAACAAATTATTTTTATTAGCCATCTATATTATTTAATCAAAAACTCATTTTTTCGCAATATCAAATTTTCTTTTACAATAATAATTTAATTAAGGTTTTAGTTAATAATTATTTTTGGGGCTAATTAAATGTTTTTTATGCTTTAAAGCCCTGATTTTATCATGATCACTAATCATTGTTATTGGTAGGTGTTGTACATTAACCTTAGTCTAGTTTTTTTTTTACATATTTTTTCTATTAAACCATAATTGACTTTTTTCCCTTTTCAGGGTTTGTTTTTTCCTTACCCTTGTTTGCCTCAATTATTATTATTTTTATCTGCCACGTTATAATTTTTGAGATCACTCATGCACTAACATTTTTCTTCTTCATGGCTAATTTTCAGGATTATCCAAGATCCTTTAGCCACGTGCCAGATTCGATCAAAAGCTAAGTTCCCTTAATTTTTCTTATTATTATTACATAAATATTTTTGTTATTCCTTTTGCTTAGTTTTTTTTTTGCTAATTCTTTTGGATTTCAACCTCCTTCTTTTATAAATGTAAAAAATAATTTTAATTAATTTAAGTTGACAATTTTAAATTAATTATGATTAATTTTATTATTAAATTAATTAGGTTAAATAATTAGTTAAGATTTTTAAGCTCCTAATTATTTTAGGGTAATAGTTAAATTTTTGGCTAATTAATTATTTTAATATTTATAAACCCTGATTTTATTTTGGTCAACTATTTTCATCATGATTACTAATCATTGTTCTCCCTTATTTATTTTCCTCTTAATTTCCAGAGCTGGCCAAGGGTTCGAGGAAGATCGGAGCGGAGATCAAGATAATTAAATTAATTATTTATATTTATTTTCTGTTTTAATTCCCCCATCCCCGCAGGTGTTTTTGTAATAGCGTAGGAACTTTAATTTCCGCCTTTAATTTCTGCTCATTTTAAACTGCGTGGTTAGTAATCTTAGGGAGTGCAAGCCTTGAAAATAAATTAGATCACTAATTATAAGATAAAATTATCTGAATATTAATCACGTGATTGTTGCACCCACACACCTTTAGGGTAACTCCTCTTGTTGCCTTTGTTGCTTGTTGCCTTAGCGATTCTGTTGCCTCTAAGTGTACTAAATAGTCAAGTCCCTGGATTCCGAGGATACCTAAGCAAAACAAATGTTACTCTCAGTTCATCATCATAAGATCATAGTCCCTTCGAAGTTGCCTTAACAAATGATCTTGTCCCTCGATGTTGCCTCGGTAAAATGATGATTTGTCCCCATTGCTAAGGTATCCTCGCATGATGCCTTAAATGACTATTATATCCTTCCCTTAGACTACCTGCCCTCTTTATGGCAAGGGACAGTCTTATGGCAAGCGATTGCTCGATGACCCTTTAAACATCCAATTGAAAGACTTCCTGCCCTCTCATGGTATGGATAGACCCTTTCGCCCTGAAAAGCTAAAAGAACGAATTTCTAAACTTAAGGTAGTTGTTATTAATTGCTTGCTCTTTTTCAATTCAAAGTCAAATTCAAACTCTTTTTCCCACTAATTTTCAAATACTTTTCTATAAGACTACGCTTATTTACAAGCTAAAGTTCTTATTCGAATTTCTATTCGCACCCTACTTTTCAAACATTTCAAAACAAACAAGTGAGCCAAGCAATTAAGTGCCCATGGATAACCATGGATGCAAAGGGTGCCTTACACCTTCCCTTTGCATAATTTACCCCCCGAACTCAAAATCTTTTCAAAAGGTCTTTTTCTGTTCTTTTAGCCTTTCTATAAATTGGATAAAATAAAAGTCGGTGGCGACTTTTGCTATCCGCACATTTCTATAAAGTCAGTTCACCGTATTACAGAACTGGCGACTCTGCTGGGGATATATTCGATTAAAAGAGGGGTTACCTTAGAGCTAGGATCACTTTAAAATTGTTTGACTTGTTTGCTTAATCTTTAAAGGCTGTTTTGGGTATTCTATTGTGTGAAAGATCCTACACCCGGATCCAGTGTACCTTAGGTATGTGGCATGAGACCAGGGAGGCTGTACGACATGTATCGTTATGGTTGAACGGGTGGCCACCGTTAGTGCGACGCTTTGGTTTGTTCTGATGGCCCTTGAATATGACTGAGGAGACATTTGGCTACCGCGTGGTGTCATGAGCACTAATTCGCCCTTAGAACCTTAGTTGAACTTGACTTTGGCCTATAGGAAGTAGCGAGATAGATGGCTTTGGATTCCTGACTGAAGCCGGTTGATACTCGATGCTACACTCATTGAGATTGGACTCTAGGGATGCTTTTGGCTGGCCGATCGAGTGCCATGTTGAGACAATGCCCGCGAGAAAGATCAGGGATATGAGCACCATAGAACCCGGTTACTATTCTAGGACAGGTTGAACCAACTTAACTTCAGTGGGGAGGGTACTTACCTACGAACTTCACGCAAGCCTTTAAACCTAAGGACACTTGTGTGACTTGTTTGTGCTTGCTACTAACCCTTTGGTTTTCTTGCAGGTTTTTCTTGTGGGACTCACTCGTCCTTACTATCTCACGCTTTTCCTAATGCATTGCATAACATCATGACATCATGACATCATAAGCATAACATGATTTAACTAACCCTTTCAAGGATCATAGGAATTTAGGGCGCACAATTTCAGGTGCTCATATCAAGGACTGAATTCCTATCAAGGGGCAAGAGGATTTATTTTCCTCTGGCCACATACCTTCCAATTCAGAGACTCAGCACCTATCAAGGGGCAAGAGGATTTATTTTCCTCTAGCCGTGTACCTTCAAATTCAAAAGTATCCCCGAATTAGAGGCGATGACCCACTCGATATGGTGAGCTTGGTTCTCAAAGAAAGACGTTCAAAGACAAAATTCAGAATTCTTCAGACAAAGACGCGACCAAATCATTTTCTAATGTTGCTAACTAAATTCCTAAAGATCCTTGAAAATATTGCATTTGCATTCATAACATCACATAGAACTAACTTTTCCTTTCAGATCGACCAACTGGTCAGACAGATACCATCAACAAATCAATCTCTATCAGATGAACATTCTGGAAGCTCGGACCCCGGACATTCTAAAACATTCTTATCAGATACACATTCTGGAAGCTCGAACCCCGGATACTCTGAATCTCTACACCAGTTCCACAACAAAGACACAAGTCAGATGCACCTAGGCGTCAATTCACAAAGATCAGCATGACTTTGGCTGAAGCGTTACAATAGTTGCTGAAGAAATGGCTAATTACCTTGAGGGATCCTCCTCGGAATCCTAACACCTTGTATCATCAGTACAATCCTAATGCGAGATGCGCATATCATTCCAATAGCCCTGGACATGATACGAATGATTGCTAGCCATTAAAGAATAAGATCCAAGACATGATCGATGATGGTGAAATTGAATTCAACCATCCCGAGACTCCTGTAGTGATCACTGCTCACATGCATAATCACGACAAAACTGATTAATGTCTAGAAGGATGAACTTTTAATCATTAGACTTATTTTCATGTGCAATTTCTATTCTGTTGGTTTAAACATTCAACTTATGATAGACATTATCTGTCTTAATAATCATCATCAGTGAATTGCATATGTTTGTTTTGAATAAATTATTTCTCTATCACTCATTTTAAATTATGTCTTTACTTTGCACGTGTTTTGTGATATTCAACTCCTGCTAAGCTGTAAGCCTTTTAAGGGATGATGACGAAAACGATACCGCAACCTCATACATTATGCTTTTGAGCGGACTATGCTGATGATGTACAGGCATTGTTTCAATTCCTAAACAGTGGAAATATAAGGATGTCAATCCCTCGTCAACCCCTTTGAGCCTAAGAAGTAGAAGTTTCTTTCTTGTACTAATTAAAACCCTTGATCATAACCTGGGGCAGGGTATTTCTCAGTTAATTTGGCTGTGCATTCTATTTTAAGAGAATCATTCAGTACACCTTTCAACAAAGGTTTCAATCACAAGCGTTCATCCACACACATCAAAGAAGTGTTGGAGATGTCAATCAAAAGCCAATGATGGTTCATCCCTCATTAAGTAAGGCAGTCAATATCTTTCAAAAAAAAATGATGAAAAACATACATACAAAGAAAAGCCTGCTAAGTCAAAAAATCAAAAAGAAGACTTAGGCAAAAAAATCAAGGCATCCCGCTGACTGTAAGCTCAAAATAGACAGTTCAGGCAAAAGTTAGGGATATTAAAAAGATGAAAAAAGAGAAGTCAATAAATTCCTGAACAACACAATGTTGTGACTACCAAAAGGAAGAAATGACTGCCATCTCAAAAAGTTCTATTTGCTTGTGAACCATCATCATTATCAAAGGTGCAAATCCAAAAGTCTCCTGGAAACTAAATGCATAAGTTGAATTAACTGAGCTTAGGATTGAAGATCATCACGAAGAGGGGTGGGTACAATCAAATTTTGAGCCTTTATCCTTTGTTTCTTAAACCGTGAACCGAGCCACGTTACAACCCTTAAAAGTCCTAACTGAAGCATGGTTAGTTCGAAAGCATACTGTCACCAAAAAGGTATCCTGACTCCTTAAGGTTTACCACAAATGCTGAGTTGACACTTCATTTTTTACAAACATCACGTTTTTATAAACATCATGCTTTTACATATCCAGTTTTAATGTTTTTCAACAAACTCAAGACATACATATGTATTGCATCTCATGAATTCATTATTAAAAATATTTTGCTACATAATTTCAAATGTTAGCATCAGAAAGAATCTCCACAGGGTACGACTAATGACTAAAAGTCATCCCGACAGACGAAACTATTTCAACAGCAACATCCCTTATAACTGACTCAGTTGACTAGAAGTCAATGAATACAAGGGGCATGACATGCTTTGTCCAATCAATCCGGGGCAATCAATTCAAGATTCGAAGAATCTCTCAAATGCCAAACAGTCAAAGTCACATCCCAAGTGGGTTTCAAACTATGTCCCGATCAATCCGGGGCAACCAAGTCAAGATTCCAAGAATCTCTCAAAGATGCCAAAAACAATCAAGGGCATGCATCCAAGTAAATCTGAATCTATTTCCAATCAACATGGGGCATTGTCCTGGGCCTATGATTACGAGGGGTATGACGCCCATAGTGCACATCTCATAAAGTCTTCGCGAGATGAATATTTCCAAAGTCCCTACTAGCAGGGGCAAATCTATGCAAGTTCAGTTTGACATCTTGATCAATACTCAGTGGTGTGTCCTAATCAATAAAAATCCAGGAATGGTAGGGGCAATGTTCAAGGCATCTATGCCTTCCCACAACTTTGGCTTCACAAGATCATATCCCCACAAAGTAATCATTAAGAAGATACCTTCAAATGTTCTCGTCCCAACAAAGACTTAGTTCCTCAACGGAGTTTACATCTTCAATATTGTCGGTTCCCCGACACTTTTTATCTTATCCAAAAAGGGTTATTCATCTCTCTTATCCCCGGTCAGGGTACATCAAGATCAATCATTCAAATGGCTATCCCCAAGCAGAAATTATAAATTCCCAGCTGAGCATCTTCAAAACAAAATCAAACATCAAAATCACAATGACATGGAATTCCGCCTTCTCAATCAAGATGTGTCAAATAGCATAAATCATAGTCATACGTCATAAATCATAAACATATTCATACCATTGCATACATGTTCATACATAATACATAATGCATCGCGACAAATGCGTACATAACATGCAAGGTTCTCATTTATTTTGAGAATCCTGTCATATAAACGCATTACATGCATCATGACATGGCATAAAAAAACTAACTTTGCCTTTTTCAGGTTACTGCTGCAGTCAAATAAACAACTTCAAAACCTTTCAGATCTAAGTCGATACCTTGGACGGTTCCTTAATGATCTACCTTCGGATCTAAGTCGATACCTTGGACGGTTCCTTAATGATCTACCTTTGGATCTAAGTCGATACCTTGGATGGTTCCTTAATGATCTACCTTTGGATCTAAGTCGATACCTTGGACAGTTCCTTAATGATCTACCTTTGGATCTAAGTCGATACCTTGGACGGTTCCTTAATGATCTACCCTCAGATTTAAGTCGATACCTCGGACGGTTCCTTAAACAATCTACCTTCAGATCTAAGTCGATACCTTGGACGGTTCCTTAATTATCTACCTTCGGATCTAAGTCGATACCTCAGACGGTTCCTTAAATGATCTACCTTCAGATTTAAAGTCGATACCTAAGACGGTTCCTTAAACAATCTACCCTCATATTTAAGTCGATGCCTCGGACGGTTCCTTAAACAATCAACTTTTCAAAATCTAAAGCGGATACCTCGGACGGTTCCTTAAACAATCAACTTTCAAAATCTAAAAGCGGTAACCTCGGACAGATCCGTAATAGTTACTACGAATGGTACTGACACGATCAAAGAAAGAGACAGACTTAATCATGACACTCAATTCAGAAAAGACCACGATAATGAAATCACGACAACTGAGTCACGACAAAGAACCACGACAACTGAGTCACGATGATGGAATCACGACAACTGAGTCACGATCATGGAATCACGACAACTGAGTCACGATAATGGAATCACGACAACTGAATCACGATAAAAGAATCACGACAACTGAGTCACGATAATAGAATCACGACGATAGAGTCACCATAATGGAATCACGACAATAGAGACACGACAAGGAAGTCACGACAATGGAGTCACGATAGTTAAGTCTCATATCTAATCCCGGTATTCAGTTCAGAAACAATCTTGACAATAGAGTCACTACAACTAATTCACTTCACACTCCTAACATCCAGATAGCATCTGTAAGCCCATCTCCAACAATCACCTCTCAGTACTGCGAGCTCAGATACAGTCTAACGTACGATTCATTCTGACTCTCATATGATCAAAACCAGATGGCATCTTAAAGCCCATCTCAATCAAGTCTCTCAACATACAGATGGCATCTCGAAGCCCATCTCCGAAAAAGTCCCTTCATCAACAAGGGGAAATTTCTTGGGTATTCTAGTGTTCAATCCTCTTCTACCTTCGAACTCCGACAGGCACACAGACCAATCTACATCTTCAGGTTTAAGAAGATTGAACAGGGGCAGCTGTCATACCCCAAAATTTGCCCTCATATATTTGCAAATGTTAATTTATTTTGAATAAATGACGTAGCACAGTTGGTAAGAATTTAAGATTAAAAGGTACAAGAGCGAGAGGTCCCGGGCTCGAATCTCACTTCTAACTTTTCTCCCTTTTATTTGTTTTCTAATTTTAGCTCCATTATTCAAAAATCATAAAAATTGCATTTTTTTAATTATTTTAATTTAATTTTCGCACTAATTAAATAGGCATTTTTTAAAATAGTCAATTTTCACTTTTATGCATTTTTTAGTCAAAAAATCACCAAAAATCATAAAATATTCAAAAAATCCAAAAAAAAGGAAGTTTTTAATTTTATTTGTTCTTTTTTTTTAACATTTTTCACAATTTGGGTAACAAGTAAAGATCTTTTTAAAAAATATTAGTTAATCATTTAAAAGATCATCATCAAATTATTTTTATTTGAGCTTTTAATGAATAGTTAATATTTGATTTTTTTATTCCATATTTGTTGACCTAAGTTTCACTATAAATATCACTAATTTTTACACATTAGGCATTCACAACAATTCTAACCCTTATTCTCATACTCTCTCTCTCTCTCTCTTCTCACAAACACACAAAATATTTGCTCCTACTTCTCCTTCTTCAGGGTTTCAATTCCGGTTGCAGCAGAGTGATAAATTTTCCAGCCTATCAGCCGAATTCTGAAACGACTGTTTCGATTTGCTCCGAATTTTTTGCAGAAGTTCAGAAATAAATCGAGGAACAATACTCCTTTAGAATAAAATTCTAAAGGATTTCGACGCTCAAAATCGCAAATTCCTCGTTTTTCTATTTTATTTGATTTAATTTCTATTTTCATATTTTCGAAAAAATCTCAAAAAATTTATAGCTTCGTTATCTTATTTTATTTGATTAATGATCAGGTTTTTATATTTTTTTAATTTTATTTTGATCACTTTTCTATTTTTCCATTGGTTTTCTTAACTGTAACATTGCATGGTTTATGAACAGGTTTCCTATGGATTGGCCAACTAGAATGAGCTCTATCCCTTGACCTCAAGGAGGTTATTCGTATTTGGCCAAAAGCTTTTTGGCTTTTGGCCAAATCAAGGTTATTCGTATTTGGCCAAAAACCTTTTGGTATTTGGCCAAATTAGGTTATTTTGTCCATAATTTAATTTTCTAAACCCCAATTTCTTTATTGTGTTATTATTATTATTATTATTATTATTATTATTATTATTATTATTATTATTATTATTATTATTATTATTATTATTATTATCTTCATTATTAACATTATTACTATCCTTTTTTGCAGGTACTTCCTTTGGCTAAAGAGGAGCGGTGCAGGAATATGAGTTTACCATTGTTAGGGCATAAAACTTTTGCCTCTTCGAAAATTCCATTGGCATCCCATGGACCTCCAACCACATATAATCAGAGCTAAGTTATTTTTCAATTTCTTTTTTTATTTTTTATTACATAAACTCCTTTCCTTTTTTCTTCTTTTTTAACATAATTTCTTTTTTACTTATTTTGTTTAAAACAAATTATTTTTATTAGCCATCTATATTATTTAGTCAAAAACTCATTTTTTCGCAATATCAAATTTTCTTTTACAATAATAATTTAATTAAGATTTTAGTTAATAATTATTTTTGGGGCTAATTAAATGTTTTTTATGCTTTAAAACCCTGATTTTATCATGATCACTAATCATTGTTATTGGTAGGTGTTGTACATTAACCTTAGTCTATATTTTTTTTACATATTTTTTCTATTAAACTATAATTGACTTTTGTCCCTTTTCAGGGTTTGTTTTTGCCTTACCCCTATTTGCCTCAATTATTATTATTTTTATCTGCCACGTTATAATTTTTGAGATCACTCATGCACTAACATTTTTCTTCTTCATGGCTAATTTTCAGGATTATCCAAGATCCTTTAGCCACGTGCCACATTCGATCAAAAGCTAAGTTCCCTTAATTTTTCTTATTATTATTACATAAATCTTTTTGTTATTCCTTTTGCTTAGTTTTTTTTTTTGCTAATTCTTTTGGATTTCAACCTCCTTCTTTTATAAATGTAAAAAATATTTTTAATTAATTTAAGTTGACAATTTTAAATTAATTATGATTAATTTTATTATTAAATTAATTAGGTTAAATAATTAGTTAAGATTTTTAAGCTCCTTATTATTTTAGGGTAATAGTTAAATTTTTGGCTAATTAATTATTTTAATATAAAAGTCGGTGGCGACTCTTGCTATCCGCACATTTCTATAAAGTCAGTTCACCGTATTACAGAGTGCAACCTTGAATCGAATTAGGATAACTAATTACAAGATAAATAATTGAATTGAATCACGTGATTGTTGCACCCACACACCTTTAGGGTAATCCCTCTCGTTGCCTTGTGGCCTTATTTATCTGTTGCCTGTTGCCTCTAATTGTACTAAATAGTCAAGTCCTTCGATTCCGAGGATACCTCAAGCAAGGTTGCCTTAAAGAATAAAAATCATCTAGTCCCTCGATGCTGCCTCAGAAAAATAAGATGATTGTCCTATTGCTAAGGTATCCTCGCATGATGCCTAAAAGATTAGTGACTATTATATCCTTCCCTAAAGACTACCTACCTCTATATGGCAGGGACAGTTTTATGGCGAACGATATCTCGACGACCCTTTCACATCCAATTGAAAGACTTCCTACCCTCCCATGGTACGGATAGATCCTTTCGCCTGAAAGACTTAAAGAACAAAAAAGACGATCTTAGGGTAGGTGTTCTTAAATGCTTGCTCATATTCAAAATTTAAAATGCTTTTCAAATCAATTCAAAAAGACTACGGTTATTTACAAGCTAAAGTTCTTCTTCAAAATCTTTTCTTAGTCACATTATAAACATTTCAAAGTGAGCTAAGCAATTAAGAGCCCATGGAAAACCATGGATACAAAGGGTGCCTTAAACCTTCCCTTTGTATAACTTACCCCCCGAACTCAAAATCTTTCAAAGGTCTTTCCTGTTCTTTTTGCCCTTCCTAATTGGATAAAATAAAAGTCGGTGGAGACTCTTGCTTACTGCGGAATTTCTTTAAAGTCAGTTCACCGTATTACACAACCATATTTTTACGATGTTGAATCTCTCTTTATCACTTAAGGATTTAGGGCAGCTGAATTATTTCTTAGAGATCGAAGATCAACATCAACCTAATGGATCCCTTCTTTTATCTTAAACCAAGTATCTAAAGGATTTGCTTCTCAAAGGGCTGACATCTAGCATAAAACTCTCCAAAGTAGGCTCATCGAATGTCACTGACCCAAAAAGGTTATGATCCATTATAGGTGCCTATAGTATGCTACTATAACAAGACCAGAAATCTCATTTAATGTCAACAAAGTATGTCAATTTCTCTCTAATCCTCAAAAAGATCATTGGAAAGTTGTCAAGAGGATTCTAAGGTATTTACAAGGGACCCTGCATCACGGTCTTCTTCTGGTTCCTCCTTCTCCCACAGCTCCCATCTCCATCACTATTTTTATGATGCCGACTGGGCCTCAGATCCAGAAGACCGGAGGTCCACTTATGGTTGATAAGTGCCAAATTGTAGTTATTTTTGTATATAGTTTTACGGCACTTATCTTCTCTTTTTCATCAATTTAGACGCGTTTTAGTGTATAGTACATATATACATATACTTTGCGTTTGACCGAGTTTTAGATTCGTTTATGTACCGTTTGATAGTTATCTATTCATTTTGTAGGAATTGATGCATATTTGGAGCATGAGCAATAAAGTGTCGAAGACAAAGCTTCAAACGCGCGATTTTGAGCAACTAAACCAACTCATCAACGAATAAGGCTCAAAATCAAAGAATAAAAAATCATCAATTTGGTTGATATTTTGTCATTGTTAGAAATAAAATTCAATAAGCTTTTCAACGCTTCAAACCGTGCACAAATCAGAGTTACGATTCTCAAATTATGGCCAAAACAGTGTAAAAATTCTGCAGGTCGCTATTGGTGCCATTCGTCCGGCGAATGACAGGCTCACCCGGCGAATCTGGAAGGATAAAAATTCGTTAAAAGAGGCAAAAATCACATTTTTAGGTTATGTTTTGGGTATTTTTGATCCCAATCCATCAAACCTCCATTTTTTGGTAGAGAGAGCTTGAAAACAACATGGGGTTATGCATTTGGATGATCAGAGGTAGATTGCTCATCAACCGGAGCTGACAACCTGTGAGATGTTTGGTTTATCTCATCCTCTTTGTGTGTTTCCTTTGTGTTGGGTTTGTATGTATATTTACTCTGAACCTATGTATATTTGTTACTCTATTGTTGTATAAAGTTTTCTTTACAAATCTTTGTCGGTGTTTCCTTGATCTTTTTGCTTAAATGTTTTGGATTTGTGTTATTGTAGAAATAAACATAAAAAGTCTTGATTAGGGTGATATATGTTAGCTTTAGATTCTAGATATAGGATTAGGGTTAACATCCACATAATATCAAAGTTGAATGCCTCATTGTTGTTCGACCGGTTGAGACATCGTCAAAAGAGAAATATGGTTGAACTTTCGTCGGTGTTGCAAAAAAGGACATTTATGTGAGAGGTATGTAGTGATTCTCACGAGTATTGTAAGTTGAGTGCAATGGAGTGATAGGTTTAAGTTTGTGAGGAGTGAGTGTTTTTTTTATGCCTGATAAATTATTTCTTTCCAAAGCATGTATTCTTTTTATGTTCATATTTACTTTTACGTTTTTATGCTTTACCAATTCAGTCCAAACTCATTACTTTGGAAACTGTTGAATGGAAGTTCAATGCACTAGTCCACGTGGAGACGATAATTTCCCAGATAAATATTTCCAAATCTTTTGTTGCTTGCCCTATACAGCTTCTACAAAATGAAGCAGTTATCAGGGATTGGTGTTTTATTGAACTTGCATCGTAATAGTCTCTTTGGTTTCGAGTTTTGTATATAACACATATATTGTATATTCCCACTTGTTTATATTGGTACTTGTGTATGTTTACTACACTTGTACATGTTTTTACACTTGTGAATTTGTTATATTATTATTTATTTCCTTTCACATTTGCTTGTGTGTGGTTAGGAATAGTCGACTGGAGGTTACTTGAAGGAACGTTCTTCAATAACAAGCGTCGAGCTTATGACAATAAACAAGCACGTCTATTCTTTTTAGTTTTTGCTTAGTTTAGGTAGTGTGATGCAATTGTCTAAATAAATTTAGATTGGACCAGTTCTTAAATTTCAAATCTTCACTTTTAAAATTGTTTAGACAATGTCATCTGGTCTTTTAGTTTGTGTATATTAATAGTTATGTGTTTGCCTTTGAGCTTGTTTTGAGTAACTTAAGGAATTTGAGGTGATTTTCCAAGTTTGATCGTTTCAACTTGCGAGTGTATGGTAATGATTTTGTTATAGTTTTGTACATGTTCAAGGTATGTGTTTATCGCTTTCTTGACTTTAGCATATTCATGATACTTAGGATTTTTACAATTTTTATGCCATTCATTTTTTCGTATACTTGTTCGTTTGTGAATCACTTTAGTTTCCACCTTTTTATGAGGTAGCTTTCTATTGTTCACATATGCTGAGACCACAACTCTTGTTCTAACTAGATTTTATTATGCTTAATCTTTTGTTTGTGTTGATTATATGAAAGCATGAAAAGGATCAAGGCATTTTTGTTTTATTTTGAGCACAACTACCTTGGCCAAATAGTCAATTCATCTTGTGAGTGTGTGATCATTAGTATCCCTTTTGAGATTTTTTTTCAATGTACATGTTGTTTTTGCTAAATGCTTGTCCATGAGTGTTTGGTTCTCATTTTTGTATGGATGTTGATTCTTTATTATCTTGGACCTTCAACTATGATTTATAGTTTGAATGTTTGCCTTGCCTTAGAAAGTAGGGAATATTCATATTATGATGATGGTTGTATTCAAGTTGGGGAGAGAAATGTTTTGCTCATTTATATTATGGTTGCTATGAGGTTTAGAAAAGAAAAAGAAAAGAAAGTGAAAAAGAAGCGAATAGAAAAAGAAAGAAAAAACAGAAAAGTTTTGAAAAAGAAAAACAAAAAGAGTATGGAATAATGTTGTGTTAATAAGTATGTGATTGGTTTGAGAAATTTGGGATTATGAAGAAGTTTGATTGGAATTTTTTGTTTGAAGTTTTGTGAGTTGATCACTCCCTTAGGTTTGGACAAGTTTTTGTTTCGATTAGCCTTAGGAATTATCCCTTGTTTGTTAACCAAGCCAAATTACAACCTTGAAAAGTCCTTGTGATTCTTGCCTTTGTGTTTTTAACACGATTTTTGGATGGTTGCATAATTTAATCTTTTATTTGCAAGATTGTTGGATGAGTGAAAATACCCCACCTTTGTGTTTTTCATCTACCGATGATTGTGTGCTAGGTGTGATTCATGTGTGAACTAGTGTTGTTTTAGAATGTTTGGTATATTCTTTGTATTTAGCATTTGTGTCATGTTTATGTTATCGTTGAAGTTTAGTGGTAAGTATTTACTTTATATGTACCATTTTGCATTTGAGTCATACATTTGTTTTCGTTTTTCAAAACTTGTTGATTCATGATTTTTGGATTTTTGCGTTTGTTTTCTTAAGTTAGTTGATTCTTGTTTAGGGACAAACAAGTTTAAGTTGGGGAGAGTTTGATAAGTGCAAAATTGTAATTATTTTTGTATATAGTTTGAAGGTTGAAAAAACACTTAGAAGAGGGTTGAATAAGTGATTCTTTTTCTGACTTAAAGACAATAGACAGAACACAATGATTTTTATCCTGGTTAACCTTCTCAACTAAGGCTACCTCCAGTCCACCCTCCTCAGGTGATTTGCCTCTCTCAATGAGGACTTAATCTATTATAATCAGAACTTGATTACAATTCCACAGCCCACGGATGTGACTCACAATACAATGCACGAGCCAAGCTGCTGGTGACTAACAACCTGCACAAACCAACTGTTTGTGATTAACCAACTTCTAAGACTCAATCTAGACCTAGACTTCTTGAGACTTCTGACCCAACTGGTCTCTCAAGGATCTGTTAGCAAGTGACTTCAACTGATAGTGTTTGAGTTTGCTTCTACAAAGCTTTAATCACAGATGTGATATTTCACTAATCTTTAGTATAGAGAGTTAGAACTCAGAATAAGAATAAGAACTTTGTTTCTTCTGTGAGTTTTGATGCTTCTTCACACTTGGATGATTTTCAGATTGATTATGTTTGCATGTGTGTGTTGTTGTTTCAAAGGATCATGAATATAGCTTGAGAATCTTTTGCCCGTTAACTTGTCTTTGAACAAGAATAATTAATGTTTGCGTGTTGGCTTTCCATTTTGCTTTCTCCAATGAGTTGCATGTGGATAGCTTCTTCAATCAACCTTGGGAGTTGCGCTTTTTGAGTCTTGAAACCGCCTTGCTAATGATTATGTTTCTAACGGAATTCAGACTTCATGATCTTCTGTTTCAGCTTGGAATATATCTTCTGTATCAGTATGTACGCAGCGTTTTAGTGCTTTATTAGAAGTTGTCTTCAGACGCGTTTTGGTGCTTTATCAGAAGTTGTCTTCAGACTTGAGCAATTGTGTATTTGTTCATCTTTGCACATCAAGTTCTGATAGTACTTGTATTGAGTCATCTTCTGAAATCAGAAACGTATAATTAGAGTACCACATTTGCTTATACACAATTTATTTGCTTGTTATCATCAAAACACTAAAATTATGTTTAGAACCAAACTATGTTCTAACAATCTCCCCCTTTTTGATGATGACAAAACATTAATGTTCTGTTCAGAAATTTTGTATATAAGAGAAATGATCTCCCCCTGAGATGTATATTCTCCCCCTAAAATAAATACTTGATGAGAGTTGTAAATGAGAACTTCCCTGAGTAATTTCTGCATTTTCCAGAAGTTCTAAAGTATCTTTCTTTTGGATATCACGTAGAACACTTTGCTTTAGAAGATTTTTCATGATGATTTCGTGCACTTCTTGATAGGTTCTTTCTTTTAGCGTTTATCTGCAGACTTTCAGAAAGAAACTTTTGTACTTTTGTACTTGTTAGAAATGTTCAATCATTTTGAATAATATTTCCTTTACGTGTTTAATGATTCTGAGAATATATATCTTTTAATGAGTATTTCAAAAATTTCTAATACTTACTCAACCTAGTAATCATACTCATAGTCTCCACCAGTGAAGGGAAATGTTCACTTGGTTCAGTAAGCAGTACTTCTACTTTGTTAAGAAGTTCTGTAGAGCGAAGCGTGCTTACAATGCTTGAGGACTCGAACATAGAGGACATGATTCTTCCATATGGTATGAAGAAGTCTTGACCATACTTGAAAGCTTTTAGAGAATCTCTTAAGTGTCCAAAGATAATGGCAGCAAGGTTGATTGGCTTGTTTGATTCCAGACGATTGATCAGGAATCTATCTCTTGCCGAAAAGATTTTATGGAATTTTCCTCGAGGAATCAAATTAGAGAGAATGAGACGAAACCAGACTTGTTTTGTTGAACGGGGATAGTATGGGTTGTTGCGGATACGACGAGCTAGTCTGCTCTGATCATTTGGAATGATAAATGCATTTGCATAGCCAAATACGGTTAGACATGCAACATTGTGCCTAGAGGGACACCCTATTACTTCAGCAATGAAATCTTCAGAGATGGTTAACTCAGAACCATGGATGGAGGAAGTAATGCTCAGATTGTCCTCACTGACTGAGGCATTACTCCAGAATTCTTTTACTAGGTTGACAAAGATGGGACCTTTGGGAATGTCAACGTACGGTTTCCATCCTTGTTGATAGCAAAGGTTGATAAAATTATCATTGCTTCCGGCTAACCATAAGAATTTTTCTTTGATTACCGTAAGGATTTGTTGGGAAGACATGACAACAAAGAGGATTTTAGAAGAGAAACTGACACAATTTGGTTTAAGGGTACTATAGGATTTTTGACACAGGGCTACATTTTATAAGTGAGACAGGGGAAAGTGAAGCGTTTTGCTAAGGGTAATTAATGCATAGATTCGCATGCATTTTTAGTGACCAAGAAATAGTAGCGTTATGATTATAGACATTTAGGGATAACGTAGAGAAATTAATGGAACAGTTACCAATTACTTATGACTCATTAGCTTTGCACGCGCAACCTTTCAGAGATTAAGTATGCGCTCAAAATCTCAGGTTAACGTGAACTTGCAGTTTTATTCTTCTGAACTTCTGATTCATCTTAGAAAACAAACTTCTAAACCGAGTCAGATGTTTCTAGATGATTTCAGTTTCTAACTTGTAGTAAATCAGTTAGTTCAATTTTTAAGCAACCAACTAGAAAATTTCATTCAGGACATAATTCCATACTAATATACTTTAGAATGAATTTGAATCTATCTTCAGAAAGAGGTTTTGTGAAAACATCAGCCCATTGATGGTCTGTATCAGTAAAGTTTAAGTTTAATATCCCTTTCTGAATATAGTCCCTAATGAAATGATGCTTAATTTCTATGTGTTTAGCTTTGGAGTGTAGAATAGGATTTTTAGAAAGACGGATAGCAGAAGTATTGTCACAGAAAATAGGAATCTTACGCTCATAGATGTGATAATCCTCTAACTGACTTTTCATCCAAAGCATCTGAGTGCTACATCCTGCAACAACAACATATTCTGCTTCTGTAGTTGATATTGAAATTGTTGCTTGCTTTTTGCTGTACCAAGAGATCAGATTATTTCCTAGAAACTGACAGCTTCCAGATGTACTTTTACGTTCTACTCTGTCTCCAGCAAAATCAGCATCACAATAACCTACTAAATCGAACTCTTCGGATTTTTTGTAACAAAGTCCAACATTAGTAGTACCTTTCAGATACCTCAGAATTCTCTTGACAGCAGTCAAGTGTGATCCTCTAGGATCTGATTGGAATCTTGCACATAAGTAGACACTAAACAGAATATCAGGTCTATATGCAGTTAGGTAGAGTAGTGATCCAATGATACCTCTGTAGAGTTTCTGATCTACCTTCTTACTTACCTCTTCTTTACCTAAAATGTAAGTAGGATGCATAGGGGTTTTTGCTTCTTTACTTTCTGATAGCTGAAATTTCTTCAGAAGTTCCTTGACATATTTTGTTTGATGTATGTAAGTACCTTCAGAAGTTTGGTTTATTTGAATTCCCAAAAAGAATTTAGCTCACCCATCATGCTCATCTCAAATTTAGCCTGCATAGACTCAGCAAATTCTCTTCCAAGAGAGATATTAGAAGTTCCAAAATAATATCATCCACGTATATTTGACAGATTAAGATCTCATTTTTAAATGATTTACAAAATAGTGTTGTATCAACTTTACCTCTGATGAAATCTTTTTCTAGAAGGAATGAACTTAATCATTCGTACCAAGCTCGGGGAGCTTGTTTTAGTCCATATAAAGATATCTTTGAAGGATAGAAAAACACTTAGAAGGGGGGGGGGGGGTTGAATAAGTGTGACTTTAAAAACTCTTAAGATAAAAACAATTGCACAATGATTTTTATCCTGGTTCGTTGTTAACGAAACTACTCCAGTCCACCCCCTTAGAGTGATTTACCTTACTTGAGGATTTAATCCACTAATCAACCTTGATTACAATGGTTTTCCACTTAGATACCCTCTAAGTCTTCTAGAGTATTCTGATCACACCTTGATTACTCTAGGAACCTTTTACAAATAAATGTAAATCAAATTCTTACAAGAGTATTACAATGCTTCTTAATAAGCTATAATCACAACTGTGATATTTCTCTTAAGTTCTAAGCTTAAATCTCACTAAGATATTACAAAAGTAAAGTGAGGTTGAAGATGAAGTTTGATTCAACAGCGTTTCAGCAAGTTTGCAAGAGTTGTTCGTAAATTGGTTTGTAAAAACGTAACCTTGCTTCTGACCAGAACTTCACTATTTATTGGCGTTTTGAGAAGATGACCGTTGGAGCATTTAATGCGTTGCGTGATCCGTACAGCATTGCATTTAATGTTTCACTCTTTTGTCAACTACCTCGAGCCTTGCTTTTCCTGCTTTAACTGACTTTGCCTTTAATAGCTTCTAACGTTCCTTTTGTCAGTCAGCGTAGCCTGTCATCTTGTACTTGCTTCTGATCTGATCTTTGTAGATACAACGTTTGAATATCAGAGTCATTCAGCTTGGTGCAGAGCATCTTCTTGTCTTCTGACTTTGAAGTGCTTCTAGCGTGATACCAATAAGAACTTCAGTGCTTCTGCTTCTGAACTCAAGTTCTTCTGATGCTTCATAGACCATGTTCTGATTCTGGTTGACCATCTTCTGATGTCTTGCGAGAGCATATTCTGATGTTGCATACTTGAACCTTCTGAGTCAGTGCTTCTTGTGCTGAATTGTGCATACTCTTTATATATTTCCTGAAATGGAAAATGCATAGGATTAGAGTACCACATAGTCTTATACAAAATTCATATATAATGTTATCATCAAAACTAAGAATATTGATCAGAACAATTCATGTTCTAACAATCTCCCCCTTTTTGATGATGACAAAAACATATATATTTGATATGAATTTGCAATCAGAATATCAGATGACTAAAGACAATTACACAGTTATAGCATAAGCATATAAACATAGTGTGTGAATATGTCTCCCCCTGAGATTAACAATCTCCCCTAGAAATAAATACTGGAAGAATTTATAAATGAAAGACTTCCCTGAGTATTTTCCATTTCAGTCGAGACATTCAAATTTGCCTAGAACTTCAGAATGTTCAGAGCTTCTGCTTCTTGCTTCCATAGGACAGCTTCAGAGCTTTGAATTTCTTCTTGAATCATATCATGCTTGATTGTATCAGAACATTCTTGAGTGTATTAGAGCATCATCAGGGCATCTTTACATCCTGAAATGTTTCAGAACAAATTAGACGACAAAAGTCAGAGCATGAATGAATCAGAACATTCTTTTAAGAAAGAACATGTATCAGAGCAATGCTAAAAAAATATCAAAGCAAACTTTGACAAGTTCTTAAAAAAGAATATGTATCAGAACATATGAGGGATAAGAATGTATTAGAGCATATTCTGCCACGAGAATATCAGAACATTCTTCCTTCTTGCTTCTGATCTTGAAGCTTTATAGCACTAAGCTTGCTTCAAATTCCAAGAACATGCTTCTTTAGAATTGTATTTTCTCATGTATTTGCTTCTCATGTTGAGCTTTTTCAGAATATCTTCAATCCTGCAAAAAATCTCAAAGACATAGAACTTGCAAAAAAAGTTAGGAATGTTGCGACTTAATCCCAACAACTGATATAGTAAACAAAATCAATTATCATGTTTCTCCCCCTTTTTGTCATAACATCAAAAAGCATTTAAAAGATTCAGATGAAAAACAATATGAGTGAAGAAGATAATATTTCATTGATTCAATAAAATATCAGAAGATACAAAAGGATAGAGGCAGATGCAAGAAACAGATGCAAGAAACAAGAAAACATCTAAGACCAAGACACAGTACGACTAGCCTAGCTTGGAAACTATTTTGGCCAGAAGGTTTTGAATCTCAGAAGTACTTGCAGACTACGTCTTCATGAATGAGCGAAACTCATTGTAAGTATCCTCATGCTTCTCCAAACGAGAAGCAAGATCAGCTTGATTATTTTGAAGAGCCTTCATGGCGTTCACTAGAACAGAAGGTTCAGCAGAAGAAGCTTCACAGCTATCATTCAAAGGAGTAGCATGCTTAACAGCAGCATCAATCATGAGAACATCATCTTGATTTTCCTGAACAGGAAGTTTCTCAGCAGGATGATTCTCAGCAACTTGGTTCTCAGCATCAGCTTCTGACATAGAAGCATCTTCAGCATATTTTGGAGCAGGGATATCAGAATCAGAATTTGCAAGAGCCTGATGGATCTCAGCCAGATTCCTTGGAGGAGTAGGAGCAGCAACTTCTGATGGGTATTCAACAACTCGATATACCATATCTGGTGCTTTCTCAGAGGGATTCTCCCTTAGCCAGTTGAATAGAAATTGAAAGTATCCAGTCAGAACATGAATCTGAGGCTTCCATACCACCATAGCAAGAGGCTGTACTTCCTCAAGCTCATCAACAAACTCTTTTTCTTCAAGACAATGCCTGCACCTAAGAGAACAGAACCAAAATTCTTCAAAGGGCCTGAGAGTTCTAAGAGGACATGGAGCTTCAGCTTCACATGCCTTCTGAAGCTTCAAAAACTCAGAGTTCATCTTTCTTCTGAAAATTCTCCAGAGGTTTCTCAAAGCAACATCATCCATCCGGGCATGATGTGCTGCCTTCAAGACTTCTAACCCTGTCTGCATCTTTAGTTTTAACAATTCAAAACATACACCAACAGAAAATTCTCGGCGGGTTTTGAGTCTGGTGATGGCAGAATCTAGGTGTAGAATGAAGTAAGGAGCAGAATCTCTAACAAGAGAGAAAGATGATTCTGCTTCATCCTCAGATTCTAACACAGCTAGCTCAGGTTCAGGACGAGGTTTTGGTGTGAAGTTGCAGTCACGGAACAATTGTTCTAACGAATCAGAATTTGGAGGTTCTGATGTAGTAGGATTATTTTGAGTAGGGGACGAAATTGGTTCATAGTTTGAGTGAGGAGGAGGTTGAGAAGAGGAGATATTTGTATGAGGGGGAAGGAGAGTTTGAAGGGGTTGAACATCAAGAATAGTTTCAGAACCAGGTTGGTCAGAAATAATAATTGTTTTGGGTGAAGAAGGAGGGGTGAGAACTTTGGTGGTTAGAGGTGATTTGGTGGAGGCTATTTCTGGTTGAATATCTGGTTAAGAAGGTTTAGGAACTTCTGTTGGTACAAATTTTGAACTTAAAACAGAAACAGAGTCAGGTTCAGAAATATGTATACCTGAAGATCCTTTCTTCTGAGGCCTCTCAGAATCAGCTTCCATAGTCTTTCGCTTCTTCTTCTTATAAACGGCCTTCACCTTTGCTAGAGAAATTTCTCGCCTTCTGGCAGCTTCCTTATTTTCTTCTTCCTTGTTCACTTCTTCTTGATTCACTTCTTCTTCTGATCTCTTTTCTACTACAACAACTTTGTTTTTCTTCTACTTATTTTTCTTCTTTTCTTTTCTATGTTCTTCTCATCATTCTTCTCATTATCTTCTTTCTTAGACTTCTTATGCTTCTTTCTTTTTACAACACCTTCTTGATCTATATTCTCATTTACAACGACAACATTTTCATCAACTTCCGCAGCAGCTTCTTCTTGATTTCTCTTCTCTTGACTGATAGAAGGAAGATCTAGCTTGCGTTTTGTTCTTCTTTCCTGATGATAAGCAGCTTCTGGGACAACTTCTGGAACAACTTATGATACTCCAGCCTTGGAAGTAGGAAGCCTCTGACGACTTACTCCAGTAGGAGCATCGATAGCACCACCCTCTCTAAGAACGTTAAGATAGTGAACCTTAACTTCTGGTAGTTCATTTCTGAAGAACATTTCAAACTCAGCTAGAACCAGGCCTCTTCTGTTTCTAACTCCTGGAATAGGTTGAGGATCATCTCCAATAACCTGAATAAGATTCATCTTCCTCAAGGTATTTGCATTCAAGATACTTCCAGTGATAGTAACAGGGTCCTTGATAACTCCAGCAGATTCCAGTTCTTCAACCATCTTGGTTTGAACCAGAAGATTGGTAATGATTCTCCCAAAGGGAATAACATTTCCTTTCTTCGTTCTGTTTCCTACTCTAGTATCTCCAATACAATACATGATGTATTGTTGGTCTTTGTTGATGAAGTTGGGTGAACAGGTCGCTTTCCTGTGATAGAAACAAACTAGAAGAATCTTTGTCCACACTTTGTAAATGTCCTTCAAATCCTTGACATTCTTAGTCTTCGTCACATCTGGATATAGTTCAGCAAGAACGTCTTCCTAGTTTCCTCTACGAGAAAGTTCAAAAGCACCAACAGGGTTTCTCAAATCAAACAACATTCGCAATAAGTCTTCAGTGATTGAGAAGAATCTTCCATGAACAAATGAAACTATTGATTTGGGAATGACGAAAGCATAAGCCCAGAACTCTTTTACCAAGTCAGGATAGACTGGTCCACAGAACTCAAGAAACAACGATGACCATTCTTGAAAGATCATATTATCTCTGACATGAAACCCATGTTCTTCAAGATTATCGATGTCAACCATCAATTCACAAATCACTTCTAACTCATCCCGAGGAATCGAGCAAGTGGCTGGTGGAATAAATGATTGTTCTTCTTCTTGTTGATGTTGTTGAGAAGAGGAACCGGCGTATTGAGATGAAGAAGCAGCCATTTGCACCTTTCTGAGATGGCTAGGTTTCTTCTAGTGTTTAGGTTTAGGGTTAGAGAAAATGGCAAACAAATTGCAGAAATGCATACAAGGAGAGAGAGAGAGAGAGAGAGAGAGAGAGAGAGAGAGAGAGAGAGACAAAAAGAATGCGTAAAAGAGAGAATGATATGATGGGATGTGTTTATATAGATACAGATTTGAAAAAGAGTGCAATGAAATTATGAGAATGAACAGTTACAAAATCAAGAAAATCAAATGCATTTAATGATGAATGACGTTAGGTGGGATAACGTGAAATTTGAAATGATTTGCACAGTTACCTAGGGCAGAGTCTCATCAGTTGCACGCATGCCTGTCCAAATAGAGTGAACACGTGTTCAACTTCTGGAAAAGCTGGTGACAGCTGTTTTGCTTTAACTTTGATTCTGAAAAAGTAAGATCTTCTCATCTTTTCATTCTGATCATGAGTCCGTACTGATTTTCTTCAGAAAAGATCTAGTTCTGATAGGATCTTCTTTCTTTCCAAGAATGACATCTTCTGAGTGAGCAGAGGTGAGTCTGGAAGATCTTCTGACTGTTGGCTCTTCAGAAATTCTGAGATTCTCTAAAGAAGCAGCAACTTGATCTTCTGATCCTTTGCTTCTGGGTTCTTCAGCTTCTGAGTCACAGACTTCAATATCTGCAAAATTCTCAAACTGCTTTGGCTTTTCAAGACCAAACTTATCATCAAATCTGATATTGATTGATTCTTCAACAATCAATGTTTCAGTATTGTATACTCTGTAGCCTTCTGAGCGTTCAAAATATCCAAGAAGGAAACACTTCTGTGCCTTAGAATCAAACTTACTCAGATGATCCTTAGTGTTCAGAATATAGCAAATACATCCAAAAGGATGAAAATATGAAATGTTGGGCTTTCTGTTTTTCCACAATTCATAAGGAGTCTTATTAAGAATAGGTCTTATAGAGATTCTATTCTGAATATAACATGCAGTATTTATTGTTTCTTCCCAAAAGTGCTTAGCCATATTGGTCTCGTTGATCATGGTTCTGGCCATTTCTTGTAGAGTCCTATTCTTTCTCTCTACAACTCCATTTTTCTGTGGATTTCTAGGGCAAGAGAAATCATGGGCAATACCATTTTCTTTGAAGTAAACTTCAAAGAATCTGTTCTCAAATTCGCCACCATGATCATTTCTGACCTTTATGATTTTACACTCTTTCTCAGATTGAATCTGAGTGCAGAAGTCAAAGAACACTGAATGAGACTCATCCTTGTGTTTCCAGAACTTTACCCATGTCCATCGACTATAATCATCTACGATGACTAATCCATATTTCTTCCCTCTGACAGATGCTGTTTTGACTGGGCCAAACAGATCAATGTGCAGAAGTTCTAGCGGCCTAGAGGAAGAAACAACATTCTTAGACTTGAATGCAGGTTTGGAGAACTTCCCCTTCTAACATGCTTCGCAAAGAGCATCTGATTTATATTTCAGATTTGGGAGACCTCTGACCAGATTTAGTTTGTTAATCTGAGAAATCTTTCTCAAACTAGCATGGCCTAATCTTCTGTGCCAGACCCATTGCTCTTTGCTAACAGACATAAGACAAGTTACCTTCTGATTCTTAAGATCTTGAAAATCAATCTTGTAAATGTTGTTCTTTCTCTTTCCTGTAAATAGGATTGAGCCATCCTTCTAATTTACAGCCTTGCAAGACTTTTGATTGAAGATTATGTCATGACCATTGTCACTTAATTGACTTATGGACAATAAGTTATGAGCTAATCCTTCTACAAGAAGTACATTAGATATGGAAGGAGAGATACCAGTACTTATGGTTCCAGAGCCAATAATCTTGCCCTTCTGATCTCCTCCAAACTTGACTTCTCCAACAGACTTAAGCACCAGGTCTTGGAACATAGACCTTTTTCCCGTCATGTGCCGTGAGCACCCAGAGTCCAGGTACCATGACATGTTTTGCTTTTTCTTCTTTGCTGCCAAGGATATCTGCAACAGAAATTATCTTCTCCTTAGGTACCCACATTTTCTTGGGTCCTTTCTTGTTAGTTTTCCTCAAGTTCTGATTGAACTTGGGTTTAGCATGATAATTTACAGGAGGTACAACATGATATTCCTTAGGTTGAGCAACATGATATTTTCTATTTTGTGTCACATGCTTCTTAGTGTGTGTAACGTGAAAGCTTTTAGCATGTGAGGTGATCCTAATATCATGGGAGTGCCAATACTTGAACTGATCATACAATGGCTTGTATGTGATTTTCATATGATCCACTGGTTCAAGTTTGTATGGGGTATCACCCCCATAACCTATGCCAACTCGCTTGTTTCCACTCATAGCATATATCATAGAGGCAAGATGACTTCTACTAATACCTCTAGATAAGAATTTCCTGAAACTCAAGTCATATTCTTTAAGAATATTGTTCAAGCTTGGAATAGATTTTTTTGAACCAGAAGATGACTCAGCATCTTTGGATAGTTTTAAAACTTTTTCTTTAAGTTCAGAATTTTCTAATTCGAGCTTCTTAGTTTCAGTTACAAAGAGCTTTCTCAGCTTTTTGTACTTGATACTAAGCTTAGCCTTGATTTCAAGAATTTCAGCTAAATTGGAAGCTAGCTCATCTCTAGATGGATCAAAAAATACCTCTTCAGAGTCAGAGTCTGATTCTGATGTAGATTCTGATTCAGCATCCACAGTAGCCATCATCATAATGTTTGCCTGCTTTCCTTCAGAGTCTGATTCTGATTCTGATGAATCTGAATCATCCCAAGTTGCCATAAGACCCTTCTTCATATGAAACTTCTTCTTGGGCTTCTCCTTCTGAATCTTTGGACACTCACTCTTGTAATGTCCTGGCTCATTGCATTCAAAGCACGTGACCTTCTTCTTGTCATTTCTTCTGCTTCCAGAAGATTCTCCTCTTTCAGGCTTTTTAGAACTTCTGAAGATCTTGAACTTCCTTTGCTTACTCTTCCAGAGTTGGTTTACCCTTCTGGAGATCATGGACAGTTCATCTTCTTCTTCTGATTCCGATTCTTCAGAATCTTCTTCTTCAGCCTGAAATGCATTAGTACATTTTTTATAATTAGATTTTAACGCAATAGACTTACCTTTCTTCTGAGGTTCATTAGCATCTAGCTCAATTTCATGACTCCTCAGAGCACTGATCAACTCTTCAAGAGAGACTTCATTCAGGTTCTTGGCAATTTTGAATGCAGTCACCATAGGACCCCATCTTCTTGGCAAGCTTCTGATGATCTTCTTGACGTGATCAGCCTTTGTGTATCCCTTGTCGAGAACTCTTAATCCAGCAGTTAGAGTTTGAAATCATGAGAACATTGTTTCACTGTTTTCATCATCCTCCATCTTGAAGGCTTCATATTTCTGGATTAAAGCAATAGCTTTGGTATCTTTGACTTGGGCATTTCCTTCATGAGTCATTTTCAATGATTCATATATATCATGGGCACTTTCCCTGTTAGATATCTTCTCATATTAAGCGTGAGAGATAACATTCAGCAAAACAGTCTTTGACTTGTGATGATTTTGAATTGCTTCTTTTGATCATCACTCATTTCTTGTCTTGTCAGCTTTACTCCACTAGCTTTCATAGGATGTTTGTAACCATCCACAAGCAAGTCCCACAAGTCACCATCTAGACCAAGAAAGTAACATTCTAATCTATCTTTCCAGTATTCAAAGTTTTCACCATCAAATACTGGTGGTCTAGAATATCCATTGTTTCCATTTCCATTGTGTTGCTCAGCAGAGCCAGATGTAGATGTAGGTGTTGGAGTATCACCCATCTTGACTTAGTGTTTTTCTCTTCTTGAATATTTTCTAACACGGTTAAGTGCTTCCACCTTAGAACCGGCGCTCTGATGCCAATTGAAGGATAGAAAACACTTAGAAAGGGGGGGTTTGAATAAGTGTGACTTTAAAAACTCTTAAGATAAAAACAATTGCATAATGATTTTTAGAGTGATTTACCTCACCTGAGGATTTAATCCACTAATCAACCTTGATTACAATGGTTTTCCACTTAGATACCCTCTAAGTCTTCTAGAGTATTCTGATCACACGTTGATCACTCTAGGAACCTTTTACAAATAAATGTAAAACAAATTCTTACAAGAGTATTACAATGCTTCTTAATAAGCTATAATCACAACTGTGATATTTCTCTTAAGTTCTAAGCTTAAATCTCACTAAGATATTACAAAAGTAAAGTGAGGTTGAAGATGAAGTTTGTTTCAACAGCGTTTCAGCAAGTTTGCAAGAGTTGTTCGTAAATTGGTTTGTAAAAACGTAACCTTGCTTCTGACCAGAACTTCACTATTTATAGGCGTTTTAAGAAGACGACCGTTGGGAGCATTTAATGCGTTGCGTGATCCGTACAGCATTGCATTTAATGTTTCACTCTTTTGTCAACTACCTCGAGCCTTGCTTTTCCTACTTTAACTGACTTTGCCTTTAATAGCTTCTAACGTTCCTTTTGTCAGTCAGCGTAGCCTGCCATCTTGTACTTGCTTCTGATCTGATCTTTGTAGATACAACGTTTGAATATCAGAGTCATTCAGCTTGGTGCAGAGAATCTTCTTGTCTTCTGACTTTGAAGTGCTTCTAGCGTGATACCATAAGAACTTCAGTGCTTCTGCTTCTGAACTCAAGTTCTTCTGATGCTTCATAGACCATGTTCTGATTCTGCTTGACCATCTTCTGATGTCTTGCGAGAGGATGTTTTGATGTTGCATACTTGAACCTTCTGATTCAATGCTTCTTGCGCTGAGTTGTGCATACTCTTTATATATTTCCTGAAATGGAAAATGCATAGGATTAGAGTACCACATTGTCTTATACAAAATTCATATATAATGTTATCATCAAAAATAAGAATATTGATCAGAACAATTCTTGTTCTAACATTCTTTAGTTTAAAAACATACTCAGGAAATATTGGATCTTCAAATCCAAGAGGTTTATGAACATACACTTCTTCAATATAACCATTTAAAAATGTACTTTTGACATCCATTTGATATAATATTATGTTATATTGAGCAGCATAAGCAATCAATAGTCTGATAGATTCTAACCTGGCGACTGGGGAAAAGGTTTCATTATAGTCAATACCTTCTTGTTGACTATACCCTTGAGCAACCAGTCGTGCCTTGTTTCTGATAACTTCTCCGTGCTTATTCATTTTGTTTCTAAACACCCACTTTGATCCAATTATCTTGAAGCCTTCAGGTTTGGAACTAGATCCCATACATCATTTCTGGTGAATTGGTTTAATTCCTCTTGCATGAAAATAATCCAATCTGTATCTTGAAGGGCTTCATCCACTGAAATTGGCTCAATCATTGACACTAAACCAAATAATGAATTTTCATTATTTCTCAGAAATGCTCTAGTTCTTATAGGATCATCTTTATTGCCAAGTATAACATCTTCTGAATGATGTGTAGTGAGTCTTGGAAATCTTTTATGATGGTTCTCTTCAGAGATTCTCATATTCTCCATAGTTTATGTGATTGAGGGGTCTTCTAATACATCTTTATCTTCTGAATCATCAGGATTAGTGATTTGTTCATCTGTATCTGCAAAATTTTCAATCTGCTTTGGCTTTTGATGTCCAAGCTTATCATCAAATCTGATGTTGATTGATTCTTCAACAATCAAGGTTTCTGTGTTATATACTCGATAGCCTTTTGAGCGTTCAGAGTATCCTAGCAGAAAACACTTTTCTGCTTTAGAATCAAACTTGTTCAGATGTTATTTGGTATTAAGAATAAAACAAGTACAACCAAATGCATGAAAATATGAAATGTTGGGTTTCCTATTTTTCCATAGTTCATAGGGGGTCTTTTCAAGAATAGGTCTTTTAGAGACTGTATTTTGAATATAACACGCTATGTTAACAGCTTCTGCCCAGAAATGCTTAGCCATATTAGCTTCATTGATCATAGTTATAGCCATTTCTTGTAATGTTCTATTCTTACGTTCTACCACTCCATTTTGTTGAGGAGTCCTAGGACAAGAGAAATTATGAGAGATTCCATTATCTTTAAAGAAATTTTCGAATAAATGGTTTTCAAATTCAACTCCATGATCACTTCTAACCTTTATGATTTTAAGATCTTTTTCATTTTGAACTTGGTTACAGAAGTCAAAGAACACAGTATGAGTTTCATCTTTGTGTTTTTTCTTCTCTTTCCCGTAAACAGGATTGGTCCATCTTTCTGACTAACAACCTTACAAGACTCTTGATTAAAGATTATGTCATAGCCATTGTCACTTAATTGACTTATAGACAGCAAGTTATGAGCTAATCCTTCTACTAGTAAAACATTAGTTATAGAGGGAGAGTTACCGTTACCGATAGTTCCTGAACCAATAATCTTTCCTTTTTGATTCCCACCAAATCTAACATCTCCGCCAAATTTAAGTTCCAAGCTTTGGAACATAGACTTTCTTCCCGTCATGTGCCGCGAGAATCTAGAGTCCAGGTACCATGACTAGTGTCTTGACTTTGCTGCTAAGGATATCTACAACATAGATCATTTTCTTCTTAGGTACCCATATCTTTTTGGGTCCTTTTGTGTTAGTGTGCCTAAAGTTCTGTTGACATTAGGTCTGGCATGAGAACTATCAGAATAGGATGTATATTTGATATCATGAGTGTGTCCAAAATTAAATTGTGTATGCAATGGTTTATATGTAATTATCATTTCATCAACCGGTTTAGGTTGATATGGTTCCTTTCCTTTGGGTGTTTTATAGCCAATACCAGTTCTATTGTCTCTACTTACACCATTAATTATAGAAGCTATTTTACTTCTGTTTATACTTTTAGCAAGGAATTTTTGAAAATCATCGTAATATTCTTTCAAAATATCTTTGATGCTTGAAGAACTTTCTGACTTAAGGATTTTTTTATTTTTCAGCTCTTCTACAAGTTTCAAATTATTATCTTTAAGCTCAACATTCTCAGTTTTAAGTTTTTTTGTTTCATCTACTAAGTTGTTCTTTAGCTTCTTATATTTGATTTTTAATCTATTGTGATTCTCTAGAAGTTCTAAAAGACTTTCTTTTAGCTCTTCTCTAGTAAGTTCAGAAAATACCTCATTAGATTATGCTTTAGAATCTGAACTGTTTTCGGTGATTGCCATGAATTCTATGTTGGCGTGTTCATCTTCTGAGTTGTATTCGTCTTCAGATGATTCAGAATCATCCCATGTAGCCATCAGACTTTTCTTCTTTTCAAACCTTTTCTTGGGCCTTTCCCTTTGCAGTCAGGGACATTCACTCTTGAAGTGTCCTAGTTCATTACATTCATAGCATACATTACCTTTTCTACCGGTCCTTTTGTATTCAGAGGATTCTCCTTTATATTCTGGTCTTCTGAAGTTTCTGAACCTTCTTTGCTTGTTCTTCTAGAGTTTATTCACTCTTCTGGACAGAAGAGACAACTCATCTTCCTCGTCTGATCTGGATTCGTTTGAGCACTCTTCCTTGGCCTGCAAAGCGTTAGTTTCAAATTTTTTAACAATTTTAAGAGCTATAGTCTTACCTTTCTTTTGAGACTCATTTTCATCGAGCTCAATCTCATAACTTCTTAGAGCACTGATGAGTTCATCAAGGGATACTTCATCTAAATTTTTTGCGACTTTGAACGCAGTAACCATTGGTCCCCATTTTCTTGGTAGACTTCTGATTATCTTCTACACAAGATCAGCTTTAGTATATCCTTTGTTTATAACTCTTAGACCAGCAGTTAAAGTTTGAAATCTTGAGAACATGACTTCAATGGTCTCATCATCTTCCATCTTGAAGGCTTCATACTTCTGGATTAAGGCCGGAGCTTTCGTTTCTTTGACTTGAGCATTAGCTTCATGAGTCATTTTAGGTGACTCAAATATATCATGTGTCGTATCTCTGTTGGTGATTTTCTCATATTTTGCATGTGAGATAGTACTTAGCAGGATAGTTCTGGCTTTGTGATGACTATTGAATTCTTTCTTTTGTTTATCCGTCATGTTCTTCCTCGCTATCTTTGCACCTGCATCTTCACGATGATTGTAGCCATCTACCACAATATCCCATAGGTCAGGATCTTCTCCTAGAAAGAAACTTTATATCCAATCTTTCCAATACTAAAAATTTTCTCAATCGAACATAGGGGATTTTGTATATCCATTGTTGTTTAAATCATTCGCCATAGTGTTTTCCTTCTGGATCTTTTTTTGACACGGTTAAGTGTTTGCACCCAGAACCAGGCGCTCTGATACCAAATAAAGGTTGAGAAAACACTTAGAAGAGGGGTTGAATAAGTGATTATTTTTCTGACTTAAAGACAATAGACAAAACACAGTGATTTTTATCCTGGTTCACCTTCTCAACTAAGGCTACCTCCAGTCCACCCTCCTCAGGTGATTTTCCTCTCTCAATGAGGACTTAATCCACTATAATCAGAACTTTATTACAATTCCACAGTCCAAGGGTGAGACTCACAATACAATGCACGAGCCAAACTGCTGGAGACTAACAACCTGCACAAACCAACTGTTTGTGACTAACCAACTCCTAAGACTCAATCTAGTCCTAGACTTCTTGAGACTTCTGACCCAACTGGTCTCTCAAGGATTTGTTACCAAGTAACTTCATCTGATAGTGTTTGAGTTTGCTTCTACAAAGCTTTAATCACAGATGTGATATTTCACTAATCTTTAGTACAGAGAGTTTGAACTCAGAATAAGGATAAGAACTTTATTTCTTCAGTGAGTTTTAATGCTTTTTCACACTTGGATGATTTTCAGATTGATTATGTTCGCATGTGTGTGTTGTTGTTTCAAAAGATCATGAATATAGCTTGAGAATTTTTGCCCGTTAACTTGTCTTTGAACAAGAATCATTAATGCTTGCGTGTTGGCTTTCCGTTTTGCTTTCTCCAATGAGTTGCATGTGGATAGCTTCTTCAATCAACCTTGGGAGTTGCGCTATTTGAGTGTTGCAGCCGCCTTGCTAATGATTATGTTTCGAACGATATTCAGAATTCATGATCTTCTGTTTGAGCTTGAAATATATCTTATGTATCAGTATGTACGCAGCGTTTTGGTGCTTTATCAAGTGTTGTCTTCAGACGCGTTTTGGTGCTCTATCAGAAGTTGTCTTCAGACTTGAGCAATTGTGTATTTGTTCATCTTTGCACATCAAGATCTGATATTACTTATTTTGAGTCATCTTCTGAAATCAGAAACGTATAAATATAGTACCACATTTTCTTTTACAAAATTTATTTGCTAGTTATCATCAAACCACTAAAATTATGTTTAGAACCAAACTATGTTCTAGCATTGTTTTGCGGCACTTATCTTCTCTTTTTCCTCAATTTAGACGCGTTTTAGTATATATTACATAAATACATATACTTTGTGTTTAATCGAGTCTTTGCTTCATTTACGTACCATTTGATAGTTTTCTATTCATTTTTTAGGTATTGAGGCATATTTGGAGCATGAGCAATATAGTGTCGAAGATACACCTTCAAACACGTGAATAATCATCAATTTAGTTTATATTTTATCATTGTTAGAAATAGCATTCAATAAGCTTTCCAACGCTTCAAATCGGGCGCAAATTGGAGATACGATTCTCAAGTTATGGCCTAAACAATGTGAAAATTCTGCAGGTCGCTACTGGTGTCATTCGTCTGGCGAATGATAGGCTCGCCCGGCGAATCCAGAAGGACAGAAATACGTTAAAAGGGGCAAAAATCACATTTTTAGGTTATGTTTTGGGTATTTTTGGTCCCAATCCATCAAACCTCCATTTATTTGGTAGAGAGAGCTTGAAAACAACACGGGGTTGTGCATTTGGATGATCAGAGGTGAATTTCTCATCAATCGGAGCTGACAACCCGTGAGATGTTTGGTTTATCTCTCTCCCACTTTGTGTGTTTCCTTTTTGTTGGGTTTGTATGTATACTTACTCTGAACCTATGTATATTTGTTACTCTATTGTTGTATAAAGTTTGCTTTACAACTCTTTGTCGGTGTTTTCTTGATCTTTTTGCTTAAATGTTTTGGATTTATGTTATTATAGAAATAGACATCACAAGTCTTGATTAGGGGGATATATGTTAGCTTTAGATATTAGAGATAGGATTAGGGTTAACATCCACATTATATCGAATTTTAATGCCTCCATGTTGTTCGACCGGTTGAGACATCGTCGAAAGAGCAATATGGTTGAACTATCGTCGGTGTTGCAGAAATGGACATTGATGTGAGAGTTATGTGGTGATTCCGACGAGTATTGTAAGTTGAGTGCAGCGGAGTGATAGGTTTAAGTTTTTGAGGAGTGAGTGTATTTACATGCCTGATAAGCTATTTCTTTCCAAAGAATGTATTCTTTTTATGTTCATATTTACTTTTCAGTTTTTATGCTTTACCAATTCAATCCAAACTGATAACTTTGGAAACTGTTGAACGGAAGTTCAATGCACTAGTCCCCGTGGAGATGATAATTTCCCGGAAAAATATTTCCAAATATTTTGTTTTTTTCCGTTTTACCGCTTCAACACTGGTGCCTGTATATTTTTTGGGCCTAACATTGTCTAGTGGTGAGCTAAGAAGCAAACATTGGTGGCCAGATCCAGTGCTGAAGTTGACTATCGTAGGTTAGCACATGGCACTGTTGAAATTCTATGTCTTCGATCGCTTCTAATTGAGCTTAAAGTCAAACCCCAAGTGCCTATAATTCTTTGTGACAATCAATTATAAAAGATTTCTCTAAGTATCAGTTTGTAATTGTAAAAGATTGTTGAGCTGTCTTATAACATAATTAAGTTATGAAATTGGTTAAACAACCAATTATATAAGTTGTTGTAACAACTTTAGATTCCAATGCAAATACTATTCTTTCACTCTTTCTCTTTGTTTTCTCTCAAAGGTTTAACATATGTGTTACAGAATTATTATTTTTACAAGAATAAGGTGGCTAAGAGGTTAAGCAGCATTGTCATTGCTTGAATTTTAAGAAATACATTTTTTTTAATTTTTGTATGTTTTAAAAACTTAAAAGTTTATATATTTTAAATAAGGAAAAATATCATTTTTCTATCCCTTATCTTTATCTTGGGGTCCATTCGGGTCCTTTAACTTTTAAAAGTATCAATGTAGTCGTTTATGTTTTCAAATGGCGTCATTTAGGTCATTTATGTCTAATTCTCACAAATTGCGTCTATTGCTACATGTGTGGCATCTGACGTGGCATATATTCACCAAAATTCCAAAATAAAATTGTAACACCCGTAATTTAATTAATTATTTAGTTAAATTATTTCCGAGTATTTGTTATGAATTGTTCTGATTAAGTTGCTAAGTTGACTATTTAGTTGATTAGTCGGTCGGTTAGCAAGAATATCATTTAGTATTATTAATATTAGAAATGATATTAATATAATTATTAAAATAATACTATGTTATTTATATGGGCTTATTTAGTGGCTAGAGGTAGTAATAGTGGGGTATAGAAATGTTAAGCCCAAAGAGAAAATAGACTATTATATTAATTAATTAAGATAAAAGGAAATTAGAAGTATCAGTAGAGAGGTTTTTAGGGTAACAAAAATCTTGAACGTGAGAGTGCCGGAAATAGGATAAACAAAAAGGGGCAAAAATCTAGAGTGGAGTTCAATCCAAAGTAAGGGTGGAGTTTTGACTCTATAATTGGGTATATGGTGAATTTTATGTAGGATTAGGTTTGTAGAATCATCTTTGTTTATGTCTAATTGTTGTGGTTGTTTTTGAAAAATTAGTTATTGTTAATGAAAATGTTGTTGGATAATGTTTCTGTGTTGGTTGGATTGGTTGAATTTGTCCATGTGATAATGGTTTGAGTTTGAAAAAAAACTGTGATACACGAACGAAGGAATTCTGGAGATTATTGAAAAAGTTGCAGGTACACGAGGAAGATCACCGTGTCAGACAACACAGGGTTGTGCCGGGGGGGGATGACGATCGGCACCCTAGACACATGTGCCGAGCGACACAATAGGCATGTCGAGGGGCATGTGTTATTTTGTCAGTTTTTGTGTGCTTTGTTTGGTATTCCTATGTGACGAATGTGAAGGATAGAAAAACACTTAGAAAGGGGGGGTTTGAATAAGTGTAGCTTTAAAACTTGTAAGACAAAAACAATTTGCACAATGATTTTTATCCTGGTTCGATGTTAACTAAACTACTCCAGTCCACTCCCCTGGAGTGATTTACCTCACCTGAGGATTTAATCCACTAATCAAACTTGATTACAATGGTTTTCCACTTAGACAACTGCTAAGTCTTCTAGAGTATCCTGATCACAACCTGATCACTCTAGGAACAAACTGCTTAGACAACTTCTAAGACTTGCTAGAGTATACTGATCAACAACCTGATCACTCTAGTTCTTACAACTTAATGTAAACAAATTCTTTTTAAGAGTTACAATGCTTCTTATAAAGCTATTATCACAACTGTGATTTTCTCTTAAGTTTAAGCTTAAATCTCACTAAGATATTACAACAGCAATGTAGTGAGCTTGATGATGAAGTTTTAGAGCTTTTGAATCTGACAGCGTTTCTGTATAATGCGCAAGTGTTGTATTTAGCTTCTCATCAGAACTTCATATTTATAGGCACTTGAGAAGATGACCGTTGGGAGCATTTAATGCATTGCGTATTCCGTAAAGCATTGCATTTAATGTTTCACTCTTTTGTCAACTACCTCGAGCCTTGTTTTCGCTGTGTCTACTGACATTGCCTTTAATAGCTTCTAATGTTCCTTTTGTCAGTCAGCGTAGCCTGCCAGTCTAGTACTTGCTTCTGATCTGATGTTTGTGTAAACAACATTTGAATGTCATCAGAGTCAAACAGCTTGGTGCAGAGCATCTTCTTGTCTTCTGACCTTGAAGTGCTTCTGAGCGTGATACCATGAGAACTTTAGTGCTTCTGCTTCTGATCTCAAGTTCTTCTGATGCTTCCATAGACCCATGTTCTGATTCTGCTTGACCATCTTCTGATGTCTTGCCAGACCATGTTCTGATGTTGCATGCTGAACCTTCTGAGTCAGTGCTTCTTGCGCTGATTTTGTGCATACTCTTTATATAATTCCTGAAATGGAAATTGCATAGTATTAGAGTACCACATTATCTCATACAAAATTCATATGCTTGTTATCATCAAAACTAAGAATATTGATCAGAACAAATCTTGTTCTAACAATCTCCCCCTTTTTGATGATGACAAAAACATACATAAATGATATGAATTTGCGATCAGAATATCAGACGGCTAAAGACAATTACATAGCTATAGCATAAGCATATAAACATTGTGTGAATATGTCTCCCCCTGAGATTAACAATCTCCCCCTGAGATAAATAATCTCCCCCTGAAATAAATACTAGAAGAATTTTATAAGTAAAAGACTTCCCTGAGTATTTCAGTTGAGACATTCACATATGCTTAGATCTTCAGAACATTCACAGCTTCTGATTCTTGCTTCCATAGGACAGCTTCAGAACTTGAATTTCCTAGATCTTCAGAATATTCATAGCTTCTGATTCTTGCTTCCATTGGACAGCTTCAGAGCTTGAATTTCTTCTTGAGTCATTGCATGCTAGATTGTATCAGAACATTGTTGAATGTACCAGAGCATCATCAGAGCATCTTTACATCCTGAAATGTTACAGAACAACTAAACAACAAAAGTCAGCATGAATGAATCAGGACATAAAATATGTATCAGAACATATAATTATGTATCAGAGCACACAAACATAATGTTGCAGAGCATATTTTGTGACTAAAAACATGCATCAGAACATATAAGGAATAAGAATGAAAGCATATTCTATCATCAGAATATCAGAACATTCTTCCTTCTTGCTTCTGATCTTGAAGCTTTATAGCACTCAGCTTGCTTCAATTTCCATGAGCTTGATTCTTTATAGAATTGCTTTTTCCCATGTCTTTGCTTCTCATGTTGAGCTTTAAAGAGGGTCTTCAATTCCTGCAAAACAACACTCAAAGACATAGAACTTTGCAAGTTCTGTTAGAAATGTGGAGCCTTTCTCCCAGCAACTGATAAAATAAATCAGATCATTTATCACAGTTTTCTCCCCCTTTTTGTCATAACATCAAAAACATAAAAGATTCAGATGAAAAAAAAAAAACAAGACAAACACTAGAAGAAAAGGATAATTTCATTGATAGCACAGGAAAAAGATTGTCAGAAGTACAAGAGGGCAAGGGAAGATGCATAGAAAAACAGATGCAGCAAAACAAAAGAAAACAATCTAAGACTCAATGACTAAGATGACTCTAGTTTTGACATGATCTTGGCCAGCATATCATGAATCCCATTGTTGCTCTCATTCTGCCTCTCCATGAAAGCACGAAACTCAGCGTTGATCGATCTCTGCTCATCCTGGTTCTTCTGAATCACTTCCAGAGTCCTTGCGAGACGAGAAGGTTCATCAGAAGAAGCTTCACAGCTTTTTTCCAGAGGGATGGCATTCTGATCCGCAGCTTCCATGGTCAGATCATTTGCAGGATTTTCCTCAACAAGAATGGTTTCAGCAACATGATCTTCAGCATCTGCTTCTTCCATAGAAGCATCTCCATACTCTGCAGCAGGAACCTCAGAATCTCCATTCTCAAGAGCCTGAAGAATGGCAGCCAGATTCCTAGGAGCAGAAGGACCTTCAACTTCTGGTGGGTCAACAACTTCTGGAATGACCAAGCTTAGGTCTTCCTCAGATGGATTTTCCCTCAGAAATTCAAAGAGAGTCCTAAAGTCTCCAATCAGAACAAGATAGTGAGGTCTCCAAACCACAATCTCCCTGCAAAGGTTAGCTTCCATTGCATCAGCAATTCTTGCTTCTTCCAGCTCATCCACAAACCTCTTCTCCTCTATAGCTCTCCTGTTTCTGAGGGGATGATAGTAGATACCATTATCACCCTCCAGAAGATAACCAGCATAACCCGGGGCAGTAGCCACTAGTCTCTTCTGAACTCCCATAGCTCCTACTTGAAAATCCTGGCGAAAGCTTCTCTAGAGGTTTCTTGTAGAAACATCATCAAGACCATTGAAGAAAGCATCTTTCAAAAAGTCTAGTCTGCTTATCACTTCATTTCTGAACAACTCCAGGTAGATATGGGGTTCAGGTTCAGGTGGGTTGAAGGTGAATTTGTAGTCAGGGTAGAAAAGGCAGTATGGGTTGGATTTTCTGGTAGTTCGGGGATGGGATAGAGAAGGTGGAGGTGCAGTGTTTGAAGAAGATGGGATATCTGTGGGGATGATTGAGGAGGAAGGAATATTTGTGATTGGAGTAGGTGAGGATGGAATAATTACGATGGGGGTTGATGAGGATGGCTTATCAGAAGGAGTTGGGGGATGGATATTTAGTGGTGTAGGGTTTAAGACAGGAGTAGAAAGAAAAGGTGGAGGAGGATTTGGTATGGTGAAGGTGTTTTGTGGTTCAGAAGGAGGTGGTTGGATAGAAGTTTGAGGTTCAGAAGGAGGAGTAAAAACATGCCTGGAGACACTAGCAGTTCTGGAAGCACGAAACGAACTTCTTATTTTCTGCTGCTGATATTCTGGAGTGTTCACCTTGTCAGGATCATAGGTGACCCTCTGCTTCTTGGCTTTCTTGGCCTCATCTTCTTGAGCCTTTCTTTTTAGCCTTGCTTCTTGTTTCTTCTGATCCTTCTTCTGAAGATCAGCCCGTGAAAGAAGCACTCTACCACGAATCCACACAGGATCAATATCAGATTGTTTCCTAACAGAATCTTCCAAGTGGTGCTTGACAGCCTTGTGAAGTTCTAAATGAAACAAAGTGGCAAAACCTTCAACAGGAACTCTCCTAGACAGAATATCTGGAAAGCTTGTACCAACAGAAGATACCTTCTGGATGAGATCAAGTCTGAACAGATCAACACCGTTGAAGACAGGACCTTGAACAACTCCAAGAAATTGGGACGCTCCAATGGTCCTAATAGAATCTAGCAAGTTACTTTCAGTCAGAATATCAGAGATCATTCTGGCGAAAGGAATAGTGTTTCTTGGAATATGAGGATACTTCGCCCTTTCTTCCTCTCTAGACTCTACTATAGAGGTCTTCAGATTCTCAAACAGAATATGAGAGATGTTGAGTTCCATCTTTCTGCCAATGCAGAAGAGAGTATACTTGTGATTAGGACTGATGTAGGCGGAGGAGGAGAATAACTGCTTCCTGTGGTGAAGAGAACCCAGGATAATCTCAGCCCACACTTGATAAAACGGCCTTAAAGTACCAGTTTTATGAGATTCAATCCCGATAGCATGAGAGATTTGTTGTTCAACCTAAAACCAGTTAACCCTTCCAGGTTGAGGACCGGTGCAACCTTCTTCATCATCCAGGTTGTATAGCTTCCTGATTAGCTTTTCAGTGATAACAACTTCATGCCCTAGCATGAAGGAAATGATGGCAGTTGGGGTAACCGTTGCATGAACCCATAAATCCTTCACCAGTTCAGGATAAATTGGTCCAACCAATCTATTAAGATAGTTTGACCATCCTTGTGCTAATATCCGAGCATCACACAGGAAACCATTTGCTCTTAGATTATCGAAGTCCACAGCGGACTCACAGAGAACTTCCAGTTCGTCAGTGGGTATCATGCAAGTCTTCAGAGGGGCATACCCATACTTTCTTAGAAGAATCTGAGTAGAAGTAAGTCTTTCTGCCGGGCTTGATGAACTTGATGATGAATACATGATGATTTTGCTTGGTTTTAGATCACAAACTAGGGTTTGAAATAACGAATGCAAAGAGAGAGACACACAAATGGAGAGAGAGAGAGAGAGAGCGAAAAAGATAGAATGGAGATGAAGCGGGTTATTTAAAAGGTTTGAATAAAAGAAAATAATAATAATAAAAAACTGTTTAAAAGAAATGATTACAAAAAAAATGACATCAATATGCATTTAATGAGAAATGACGTTAGGAGAGATAAAGTGACAAAATGAAATGATTTGCACAGTTACCTAGGGCGGCGTCTCCTCAACTGCACGCTGTCGCACGCTCGCGAAAAATGAACAGAGTCGCCACCAATATATTTATCCCATAAGGGAAAGGAATATCAGGAAACCTTAACGAAGGAAGGAATAAAGTCCTGCGACCAGAGAATCAAGGTACGGGAGTCGGTTACGCGAGGGGAAGGTATTAGCACCCCTCGCGCCCATCGTACTCGATGGTATCCACCTATGTTTGTTTCTATCTAAAGGGTGTGTACTATGTCTATATCTACATGCGAATGAATGCAAAAGAAATACGGGGAAAAGAAGGAATTATTTACAAATGTGCTCGTTCAAGCCCCGCGACTTGATGCCTACGTATCCTTTTCAGGAATCAGAGCGCCGTAGTTCGGCTCAAGATTTTCTGTTTGTTTTTGTGTTTTTTTAGTTGGGCGGAGTTAACGCTCGCGCTCTTGCATAAGGGGACAGCCTAGGATGCAATAGAGCGGAGATAACAATGCCCTTAAGAAAGGAGGTGAGAGAGTGATTTTGAGCGTTTCGAGGAAATCCCTTAAGCAAGGGAAACTCGAGTTACTCTTTGGTTGGTGTTTTTTAGAAGTTGGGAACTTACGCCTGAATGGTACCCTTAAGCAAGGGAGATCCAAGCACTCGAACATTCCCTTAAGCAAGGGATGTTCAAGCTTCCATTCCCTTTTTAAGAATTTTCACTTTGATTATTAGTGTTTTAAGTATTTTCTTTGTATTTTTTTTAAAGGGGATTTTATTTGAATATTTTTAGGTGTTTTAGTGTTGAAAAGAAAAAGAATGAGAAAGTGGGGGACTAGCCTAATCTCTAAGCCTAATTGTTGATTATAATCTAAGTCTAATGATAACATGGCAATGGGATCCTAAAAGGGGCGTGCTAATGATATTAGCAAGATAGGCCAAAAATATGGCCAAAAAAACAAGTAACAAAAACCACACAAGAATTATACAAAATAATATGAACATAGCACAAAAACAATTCAACCATTAATGGAAAATTAAACTAAAACTACTATTGTTTTATGAGTTTTTATGAGAAAATTCTAAGACTAAAATTAAACCTAAAAGTGGCCTAAAAATCTAACAAATTTCATTGATTTTAAGTAGAGGTTTCTAAAAGAAACTAAAAATAAAGCTCTTGAAAAAAAACTAAAAATCTATCAAGTTTTAATGGAGTCAGGGGGTTTAAATTGAAAATGATGGTGTAAGTAAGGGATAGGGCGCAGGCCTACCTACAATTGGCCCAAGACAGGTTTTTTGCACAGATTCGTTCACACCAAAAAGAGAGAAGATGAAGTTGGGCTTATGGGGGTGAGATAGCAATAATGGCGTTAGGCCCGTATATTTTCGGTCCAGATTCTCTCTACTATCAAATGGATTCTAGTTACTAGATTTTTTATTTCAATTAAAAAATTAAATTAAAACAAAAAAAGGATCTAGGGTTTTCACATTTTGTGACCTTTGAACTCCCCTCTTAGACTCGTCCCTTTCTTCTTCGTAAAGCCAAAACGGCACCGGTAGCCTCAACCTTCTTCTCCGATCCAAAAAATCCACCACGCCGCTGTGATAAACAACTCCGACTACCTCTCCCATCCGCATCTATCCTTACCCGATCCTCGTTCTTTCAAGTACCCTCTCGAATCTCTCTAATCCAAACCACAACAGAACCCTAACTCTAGCCAAAATGATATTAACAGCAATGAACACGCAATCAACCTCGAAGCCTTAGGGTTCTCAATTAACATAGCGAAACGCACACCATAGCATCGGAGATTGAACAAATAACGCGCGAGCGTGTCGCTACCGCGAAAAATGGAATCAGAGTCGCCACTAATATATTTATCCCATCGCGGGAAATGAATATCAGAAAACCTAACTCAGAACAAGAACAAGGTCTTTCGACCAGAGAACAGGGCACGGGAGTCGGTTACGCAAGGGGAAGGTGCTAGCACCCCTCACGCCCATCGTACTCGATGGTATCCACCTATGTTTGTTTCTATCTAAAGGGTGTCTAAAATCTAAATGCAAATGCATGCAAAATAAATACGGGGAAAAGAAGGAATTATTTACAAGTGTGCTCGCTTAGGCCCCGCGACCCAATGCCTACGTATCCCTTAAAAGGAATCAGAGTGACCGTAGTTCGGCTCCATAGTTTCCATTTGTTTTGTGTTTTTTAGTTGAACAGAGGTTAAGGTCACAATCCACGATGCTCGACCTTTGGAGACTTATACGCCTACTTTTGGAAAGGACTTAACTTGTTCTTAAGCGCCTAACAAGGCAAAAGAATGAACTTGGGTTTGTGTTTTTTATGTAACTACATGATGAACAAAACCCAATACAAGGTTTCGCACCACTTCGTCACTTTATTTTAATTTGAGCCTTTATTAAGTGTTTTAAATGTTTTTGGTTGAGTGTTTTTTAAGGGAATTTACTTTGCGATTAGAATCACATAAAATGTATAATGATCGAGAAGCAGATTAGGGAATGAATCCCACTCACTTCTATCCCATTATATAATGTTCAAGAAACAGATTAGGGAATGAATCCCACTCATTTCTATCCCATTAATTAATGTTTGAGAAACAGATTAGGGAATGAATCCCACTCATTTCTCTCCCATTAAGTAGTGACCGAGAAACAGATTAGGGAATGAATCCCACTCATTTCTATGCCACTAAGTGATTGAGAAACAGATTAGGGAATGAATCCCACTCATTTCTCTATCACTTTCTTGATGTGATTCGCATCTTTATTTATCAGTGTTTTAAAGTTGAAAAAGGATGAACAAAGGGGAACTAACCTATTCTCTAATCTACGTTATTCTAATCTAAGTCTAATGGCCCTAAGGTCAAGGATAACTATCCTAACCTATCTCAATTCCTCTTAACAAAGAAGGAAGAGTCTAAGGGAACATGGCAAAAGAATGGAGTTACAACTCCAACAAGATGAGGAGAGAGCCCTAGGGCAGTAGCAAACCAAGGAAATAAGTGTCCTAAATCAAACACAAAAGCATCATGACATCACACGAAAATATTCGCAAGAAGTTACCAAAGTATCGCCTAAATCGTCACTTAACAATTAGCGAACAAACATCCATTAATCGAAATAAAAAGCAAATGAAAAACATGAACAAAGCTTAAAGTCAGTAGAAATTAGTTCATTTATAGGTCCAAGACCTTATACCAATCTATGTTAGTCAATTAACTTGAAACAAGCAAAGTTCTAACAAAACTATACAAAACTAGGTCAAAACTAGTTAATAGAGTTCAAATTAGGAGTGAAGTTATAAAGATGTATTTACATGGTATAAGTCAGTAGCTAATGACCTCTAATAGATGTCTAAACAATCATGGAATCAAGTCACAAAGTTTCATACAAAATTATAGGTCATTCGGACAAGTTATGGTGCAATCGTTAACCAAAGGTGAGTTATTTACAAGTAAGAAAGGAAGATTCAAGTAAAATAAGAAAACATGACTTAAAATTCACAACTCAGGTCCTAAAACTTCTTAAACAATCCTAGGGATGTCCTCAAAAAGTATTAAAAGCATTGTACAATTGCATCATCATTTACGGGCAAAAACAAACAACAAATGCACGCAAACGCCCAATAATCGAACGCTAAAGGAACTAGCCTAAAAATCATACCAAAATTTGGAATCAAGTCTTCCTCTTTGATACATGTCATTTTACATACCTCTACTGAATGTACACAAAAAGAAGTGAAAAAAATCAGTTTGCAAGTTATTCAATCAAGCCTAAACGCACAAGGTACCTAAACCGAAACAAAATCGACTACACTTTAGAAAATAGTCCATTAAAAATACCAAGATAAGTCCTAAAATTCTTAGAAAAATATTAAAATTATCTACACACATTAAGATATCTAAAATATATTTTTATGGATTTTATATTTGAAGGAAAACTGGTCAATGAGTCAAAAGTTATGGGAGAAACAATATTGAAAACAAAATCTAAATCTGCCTAGAACTGGGGGTGAACTAGCAATTAGCAATGAACTGAATCTATGTGTTAGCGCGTATGGGCCTATTACAGGGGTGTGGAAAACGAAAGAAAAGAGCCCAATTGACAAAACCCAATACTCCTTGAGCCATTATTACTTGTTTCGATTTATATTTCCATTTGATGTTGGTATACAGCAAGGTAATAGTATTTCAATTCATTTCATCATCATGCCTTACACGATTACATTACATCAGCATATCTATCTTTATTAATCAGCATGTGCCCTTTTATGAGAATCTCTAATTTTCATTACTGCATGTAACATAAAGCATGTAAAGATGTTATCAATGGGTCACCTTATGAGTAAGTTACTACAAGACAAAACCAGGTGGAGCCAATCACAAGCCACCACCTCACATACCAAATATTATCACAAAGAAACAAAAAGAATAATAATAAGAAACACCCAGCATGCGAGTAACGTGAACAGTACCATGGGGTACTGTTCATCGTCTTCCCCAAACAAATCACCGCCATCCTCGGCGGCGACGGCCGGTCCCTAAGAACGACAAACGAGACCACCTCCCCCCTTATTTTTCCGCGTAGATCACAGATCCGGCCTTAGATTTCTTTAATTCTTTCTCTAACCCACAAACCGAACCAATCTTTATAAACCCTAACATTCAAAGCTTCCCCTAAATCACACAAAACTGATACCAAAACAATCCTCATGCTACAAGAAACTCAAACACGCAATCCATACACTCATAAGAGGTCCGTATCACGTAAACAGAATATATGCTCAATGAATATGCAACAACTTCAATGCAAACATGGTGGTCTAAATCCTAACCCAATCCCTGATGACGGGTTCCAGGCCTATATGCTTCTAAAGCAATGAAAAGAGAGCTTACTTGTTTATTCTTGATCAAGATTTGAAGAAAAATCTACAGCTGCGTTCCAATCCTTGCTCCTTGAGAATGATGATGACGATTTGCAGTGGAGAATGAGTGGACACTTGAGAAGTGAACTCAATACTTGCAGCTTAAATGATGAAGATGATTGCTTCTCTTGAAAGTCATGATCACAAAATGATTATGGATGTGATTGATGAAGATGATGATGATGCTTTGAAGCTTGTATCAAGTTTCGATTGAAGCCATAAGGGTGATTGAAAGGTGATGAAGATTGTGTGAGAATGAAGATGAAGGTTGATGAGTTTGTTACAAAATTGTAACAAAATCTGTAGAGAGAGAAAGAAGAGTGATGAGAGAAAAATGGGAGCTTGGGGAGAGTGGAGTGAGAAATCGAAAGGTGAGTGAGAAGAAAAGAATTCTGAAAAACCGAAACCTCACTTGGTGAAGGGTTGGATTATATAGTGTGCGTATTGTATTATGGTGTGGCTTGTTGTAGTGTAGTATATTCTTTTACTAACTTAGTGAACAAGTTGTGATGTTTGTAGTAAGCTTTGGGTGAGCTTTTTACGTGCAGCACTTGTATGGCCGGATTTGGGAAATAGTGAATTGTACGCGCGTTATGCCCCTGCATGCTACAAGAGACATACTTCTCTTCCATGGCAAGAACAAAATGCCCATGACCCTGACTTTGCAAGCATGTAGCTCCCTCTCTACTCCTTTATTTGATTCAGATTCATGCTCAATGTAAAGAAGGCATGGAGGATAAAAGGTTTTATGTTTGAAGTTTCTTGAAATAAGGCCTAGAGGTACAAACAATATGGTCACAAATATGTTGGATCTTCACTGCATGGGCCTGCATGGATTTGCATGGGTGTGACTTGGAATTGTGCCCTCGTCTTGGTCAGAACAAGGCTTGGTGAAGTCACAACTTTAGCGCTCTATAAATAGTTCACATCCCAACCAAATTGCGTGATTCTTGACTCAATGGGTGGACAACATGGAGATGAAGAGAACCATAGCAAGTTTGTACTTTGTGAGCTTTTATATTTCTCTAAAATCGACCTCAAAGTCAGCATGCCACATGCTTGATCATTTGCATGCGCTGGCGAAGAAGCTGCCTGGAAGCTTGTCTTGACTTAGTGAAATCTTCCAACTTTGAGCCCTTTTATCTCTTGATCCTTGCCCCATATGAAAAAACTCCCAACTACAATGTTGTAAAGGGCCACGAGATACACAACTTTGATGTTGGAAAAAAATTGATTTGAGGGTTGGAACTTGGTCAAAAACCTCTTGGAAGTGGCTGCCTTGCTCATGATAGTAATGACAAAAAATAAAATAAAATGGTGGGAATGACTCCACCAGGGCTCGAGCACACGCACCAACGCTTCCAGTCAAGTTGCTTTACCATTTGTGCTGCCCATTCATTCATGTATGCTGTTCCTTTATTAATTAAAGTAGTGAATCTTGTTTCTAAGTGCCCATTTTATTATTTTCTCTATTTCCTTCAAGCCATATCTTTTTATACAAGCCTCTAATGAAAAAACTCTCAACTACAAAGTTGTTCCTCACCATGAGAGGAATAATTTTGATGTTGGAAATTTTCCCGAAAAATTCATTAACCAGGTATAAACTGTTGATGAAATAGACCGGTCATCCAGTGTCACAACCTTCATAATTTTCTAAGTATGAGAAATTCAATATTTATCATAGCTTCCAAAAATGGCAATTTTGACAATCCTTTGATTTTATTTGTTTCTTTTGATTTTTCTTGATCAACTTTCCACCAAATAGTCAATATTATCCAGTTGACTCTGATTTTGACTAAAAAGTCAACATCTCACGATTTTCCGATTTCAGATGAATTTCCGATTAATCCGTTTCCAACCCAGTTCTCAATCAACTTTCCAACCAAAGGGGGTCCAGTGAATGATATTTTGTAAGGCAACCCTATTTCCATATCCACAGTCATCTCCTGATTAAATTTTGACCAAAGATATCTTTCCCACAAAAGCTCTTTTTTTCAATGTTGGATGGTAACCATGCTATGGATGAATATAATGGATGAATGGCCTAGATGAGTTATGCACATGAATGTAATATGAAGACCAATTGGGGAATAAATAAATGGGCAAATTTTGGGGTGCAACAGAGCATGGAGGAGAGTGTAAACTTACCGATATCGGAGATTCTTATAGACGCTCGAATGGAAGAGGTTATACCAGAGGCAATTCCAGGTAATCGTCTCTTGCTCCTCTATTCTCCTTCTAGATCCTTCTTCTTCTCCTTCTTCTGTTTTCTTTGATTCGAATTTCTGTGTGCGAGTGTCGTTGTGATGAATGTGAGGATGAGTGTGGCGGCAAGGAGTGGCTGAGCTCAGGTTGGTTCAGAGTCCAAGGCGAGCTCTGAGCAACCTTGGTTATGAGCTTTTGCGTGATGAAGATGAAGGGGAGAAATTGAAGGATCAAGAAGGTTCAGAGGGAGAGAGAAAGGCTCGGAGAGAGAATTTGCAGAGGTGTGGAGATTAAGGGATGAAGATGATTATGGTGAGAGATTGAAGATGAAGGTTGATAGTGATGGAGATGAGGTTATGAAGATGGTGAAGGTGATAATAAGCCTGTGTGAAGAATGTCCAGAGAGGAAAAGAGAGAGGTGAAGGTTGAAAATGGTGATTGTGGCGTGAAGTTTGAATTATGGAGGGAAGGGTGGTTATATAGAGAAGGTGATGAGCTAGGTTCGGTTGAGTTAGGTTTGGAGTGAGGTTCGGTTTCAGTTAGATAGGTGAGGATTGAGGTTGGGAGATGCTGACTAGGAATGGAGGAAACTGAATTATTTAGAGGAGAGGAAGAGGTGAGCCCTTGGATTGGTTTTCTGTTAGGAATTGAAGGGTGAGGATTAAATCGGTTCTGAAGTTAGTTAAGAATGAATCAGTTAGTTCACTCACTGAGTTAGTTTGTTAGAAAGCTGACTCAGTTAGTTATGTTGGTTTGGATTCAGTTATTTTCTGTTATGATGTTGGTTAAAGGTTATTAGGATTGGTTAGAGGAGTAACTGATTCTGTTTGTGAGTTTTGTAATGTGTAGGGATCGGTTTTAACTGTGTGTATGATATATATGTGCAGGGCTGACATTATGAGGCTTGAATGATGGAACTGCGAGGTTTATGGTACGGGGCTGAAAGCATGACGAACGCAACACGGTTGTGGATCTCTCTTGAAGTAGCATCCTGTTATAAAGTTCCTCTCGGGACTTGTTCGGTACCCGAGGTATACTCTTTCATGTTGAACTGTGTATGGTATGGATTTTTGTAAATTGTATGTGTAGTGAGTGTATAGGGCTGAATGTAAATGTTAGTTAACAAATGAATTGAAGTTAGAGAAGTTAGTTTGAAGTTTGGTTTTCTGGTTTTTTGTTGGAACTGTCATGGACTGTTTTATATCTAAATCCAGGGGCTCTGTTTGGTAAAGTTTGTAGGGTTGTTACAAGGAAAGAGTTAGAATATGTCGGCTTTTGAACATGGCAGAATGAGGTAACTTGTAGGTGGTTGATATTGGTTTATCTTTCTTGCTGCAAGTCTGTTTTTGTTTTTTTTTGGATTAAGATGCTTCTTTTATAATTTACGCAGTCCTTTATTGTTGATTTGCTGGTAAATATCAGTTGGGAATTGATGGGATGCAATGTTTGTATGGTTAGCATTGGGGTGTTATTGATATTTGGTTTGATGATGAAGCTTGCAGGTTTTGGAAGGCATGGCATGACGCTTGGAGTACACGCACTTGCAATAGAATGGCAAAGCAGGCTTGGTGGATGCTTGCGGACGATGAAGATGAAGTTTAGAAACAGATTTTGTGTAATTTGTAATTTTTCATATGATGTAGCAAAATGTAAAGTAACAGCATGACTTTGTTAAATATGGCTTTCGTAGATACTTGTAGTAGAATATGACCTTTTGGATATGGTTGGAAATGTATATGGATATGATGTTTGGCATTGGTGTATCAAAGGCATGGCTGGCTTATGAAGTGCAATGTTTGAAGGGTAGGTTTAGGAAGATTCTTGAAGAAGTCTTTGTAGGAGTCAGAGGTCAAAGTCTAAGGCCAGAATCTGGTCAAACTCAGTCAATGGTCAACAGTTGACAAAAGTCAATGGTTGACTAAAAAGTCAACTGTGACTAAAAGTTAACCACAAACTTTTTGTTGTAATTTTCATATGTAATGTAATGGATATTGAATGGAACTTGTAATCAATGTTGATCTTGAATTCCCAATGAAGTTTCTTCCTTTCTAAGCTTTAGATGCACATCTCAGACATTCCTTAACTCGCGTGGATACCATAAGATAAGATGCCAACTATCATGTTTGTATCAAAGCCTTGTATGAGAGCCAAAGAGATAATTTGCAACATGATTAATTAGGGGAATTTTAAGGAATCAATGAGCGACACCCTAATTGTATTGCAATTCAAGCAACTTTAAGCACATTCCTTTTAACCAATGAAGAAGGCCCAAGAAATCCATAGTAACCAATAACCCTTTGATCCACGCTCACAGGTATTCCCAGATGAATCCCACTTGGGTGTAGTAGGAACCTCAATTTTCAAGATCTTTGATCTCAACTTCAATTTATTGATTAATGATGCATGAATTATGTTAATGCCCTGGTGGAAATATGCATGTAAAATGAAAAGCATGAGCCAGTTGTGGTGTCGTTTTCTTTACCTCCCCGTTTCACTTGGGAGGACGGCACGCAAGACCCTTCACGCGAAATTTGGAAGGAGAATGCGCCCGTGGTGGGATGAATTTTATTTCAGTTCTTCCTACGATATCACACGAACTTTCTTATTTGTCCTACGAGTAGGAAAGGGGAAAAAAGATCTCAACTAAACCCTAGGAGTTTGCTAAGTGTGGGGATTTCACCTAGACTAGAAATTCTGGAGTCCGGGGGGTCGGTTATACATAGGGAAGTGTTTAAACACCCTACATATCTGTAGTACTCTACAGGAACCTTCTCTGTGTCATTGTGTTTGTGTTTATTGCTAATGATTGGGAAAGTTTCTCCTTTGTGTTAGGAGAAGGAATTGAATTGATTTGAAAAGACAGACAGACAGACAAACTGACTATTTTTGGTATTTTATTAGCTCGCTGAGATTCCTTGTGAACCTCATGCCTACATATCCCTAGTGGAAGTCAGAGCTTAATGTAGTTCGGGGAACTAACTAGGGAAATTAATTATTTTTGGTGCCTTGCTTGAAGCTCAAGGTTGAAGCTTGGAATTAAATCTCTGTTTACAGTAAAGAGACATGAAATTATCTCTACAGAGAGGTATTTGTACTATTCTACCACAAACATTTAAAGAGTGACAGAATAACTGAATTCATTTCATTCAAGAGGGGGACCTTACTTGTGTATGTGCAAGTATACCAGTCAAATGCCTCTTAAATGAAAGAAAGATGCTCGTCCAAATTAGGGAAAGTTACCACATGTCTGGGTTTTACTGCCAGCTCATGCCTTTCAAAATCCTAAATGGGAGACTTGATTAAAATTGAAATTGAAATGAAAATGTTTGTTTGAATGTGGTAGAGTAGTAAAAATATCTCTCTATAGAGATAAGCTATGTCTATCTACTGTATAAAAGATTTGACTTTAGCTGGCTTGTATGAGGCCCAAGCTTGAGGCTTTTTGATTGATTAAATATTACTGACTCTGGGAGATGGCTCCACTGGGGGTTAATTACAGGATATTTTTGTGTTCTGTACAAAGCCCAGAATTGAGGCTGACTCTACTTAGGGAGACTCTATTTGTGTGCCTTGTACAAAGCCCAAGGTTGTGGCTAACTGTTGAGGATAATTGAATTTTTAAGACTATGAATGACTCTATTTTGTGTGCCTTGTACAAAGCCCAAGGTTGTGGCTGACTGTTGCTAGGGAAAACATTATTTTCTGCCTTGTACAAAGCCCAAGGTTGTGGCGGACTCTTAAATGAATTAAGTATGGATGACTATATGGGGAAAGATCCTAAGTGTTAGGAATCTTGACACGTGAAAAATATGGTTTATCTGCCTTGTACAAAGCCCAAGGTTGTGGCTACTGAATGATGAAGAACTCACTGGGGAGACTCTATTATCTGCCTTGTACAATGCCCAAGGTTGAGGCTGACTCTTGACAGGGGAGTTTTATTGTTTGGGTGCCTTGTATGAAGCCCAAGGTTGAGGCTAACTGTTTTTTGTTGATTTTGACTCTACTGAGGAGATTTTATTTATTAAAAGACTGTTTTTCTTTGGAAGCTAACCCTTTCCAGGGATTTTGACTCAGCTGGTGAATTTGTCTGTTAAAAGACTGACTTTATCATGTTTTTTTTTGGAGGCTGACCCTTTCCAGGGGTTTTGACTCTTTTGGGGAAATTATCTCCTAAGAGAATGAAATTATTTATTAATTGACTTTGGAGGCTAACCCTTTCCAGGGGTTTTTATTGAAATGAAGGAATGTGTGGAAGCTAACCCTTTCCAGGGATTTTGACATTTTAGACAGATGTTGGAGGCTAACCCTTTCCAGGGGTTTTGACATTTTTTAGACAGATGTTGGAGGCTAACCCTTTCCAGGGGTTTTTATTAAAATGAATGGCAGAAAGATTATCTAGTGGAGACTTCTTGTTTAAAGCCCAAGATGAAGGCTGACTCAATGCTGAGGATGATCAAACATGGATCCTAGACTCTGCTAAGGAAGATTGATGAAGATAAGGGTGACAGAGACTATCCATGTCTCTCATTCCAAAAGGTGTACTCAATGCAAAATTGAGACAAACTTAGCTTGTTTAAAGTCTGGTTTAAATTGGAAGAAACTCACCAGGGTAGGCTAAAAGGTGGCTAAAGACCTGTTCCTATGTTTATAAGAAACCTGATGGGTCCTTGTATACAAGCTCAAGAGGAAGCTGGAAATGCTTTTAAGAAGCCTGTGGGTCCTTGTACAAAGCCCAAGAGGAGGCTAATCGAGGGTCCTTGTTATAGCACAAGAGAAAGCTATGTAGTTTTTGAACTTATTTTGGCTCTAAGCAAATGGGTAAGAGGTTTCACCGGGAATAATTCCTCTTTGGGTGGATGTGTCCTATATTTTTGGATTCTAAGGTTTTTGCCAAGATGTTTCACCGGGAATAATTCATCTTGGGGGTTTGAACTACAGATCTCTAATTAGGAAAGAGCCTTCACCGGGAAGACATTCTCAATCCTAGGTCATATTCCTATAATATATATATATAGTTTAACTGTCCTAGGGTTTACACTCAAACGTAGTTCTAAACAAATATATGTACAGTTTATATTTGACAGTAATTTAAATAAAGACTGTAAATTGAAAGCTTGTAAAGCCTAACCTGGATGGAGTGGAGGCCTTTGAAGAAGTATGTACAGAGCCTCAATAGTATTTTTATTGTTTTGTTGATAACAGTTGAATGTATATGATAAACAGTTAATGGTTTTTGAAAACAGAAGAAGTGAAGATGGACAAAGGTCACATAGGTATCTGAAGAGTTTCACCGGGAATAATGCCCTTCAAATACCAGAAGAATGTTTTGAAAACAGAAAGAAGATTTTGAAAATACAGTTTTGAAAACAAGCTAAGAAGAGAAGGTTTTTGGGACTTACACTCTATTAGAGGCCCAGTACTTTACAGTACTGGTTACAAAAGCAGTTGAAAATGATTTGGAATGATGCAAGGTTTTGTTGTTTGAAAACCTTAATCTTCCGTTTAATCAGAGATTGAAAACAATTTTGAATATTGACAAAAGTCAAATTAATTAAGGTAAAAATAAAGAACTTTTAACTAATTAAGACCTAAACAATTAGGGTTTTATCATAAAATTATTCACAAATTGATTAGGTTAAAATGATAATATATATATTTAAAGTATTTAAGAAAACACTTAAAAACATACTATTTTAAACCTAATTAAAATTCAAGAAATACATAATATTTTTTATGATTTTTTGATTATTTACAAAATAGGTATATTAAATGATAAGTGTGTGAAAAATGAAGTGAAAATAAATTAATTTGATAGGTTAAATAAATATGTGAAGTTGTGAAGAAAAATGAAAGAAATTAGTGTTTAAAAAATAAGTTTTGGCCCTTGGAGGGTTTGAACCCACGCCCTTGAGGTTATTTCCTCAAAACTATACCACTGAGCCAACGCGCGTGTGGTGATAGTGACTTGCCTTCATTTGGTCATGTTTCAAAACAAGTTGTAAATCCTTAAAAAATAAAAGAATCAAAAAGTCTGGGGCGAGGGGGATTCGAACCCCAGACTTGAGGCATGATGATACTAAGGGCGTATAGGTGGCCACTGGGGCAAGTTGTTCAGTCGTTAATAAAACGCACACCATTCAAAATAAAATAAACTCTCCCCTGAGAATTCAAATTTGCGCGCCACCACCATCTTCGTCTTCAACCTCAAGCTCTCCATTTTTGAATTTCTGAGCTTACTCGTTTCTCAACCATTTGCAACGATGTAAACATGAAACTTGCTCTAAATTCACTCACGATTCTAAATATGTAACTAACATGAACTATCATTAACTACATCTAACTAATTTACCAGAAATCGTGAAGAACCCTAAAATTTCAAAATTAAATTAAATGACTATACTGAAAGATAAATGGATTATGATAGAGGGTTTTCAATCCTCTGATGATGCTGAACAAGATAGAATCGAGCTATTTCACAAAGAGTTCTTAAATTAAAGAGAGGGAGTTCAGAAACTTACCTCTGAAAATGGAGATCATGAGGATGATGGAGAGCAACTGGGCTTGTATGAATGATCCCAAAAGCTTCCTTGTGGCTCAGTGATGCTAACTGAATGCTTGTAATGACCTCAAACCTCCTGAATTGTTCTATGGACCTCCCTCGATTTCAGCTTCAAGTGAACATGGAGGGTGTTGATTCTCGAGTTACAGATGAGCTGTAGCCATCTGGTTAGCTTCACTATGACCTGAGGAGTGTGTCTGGATGATTGGCTTGCCTTGAAACCTTCTGAATCACTCCATGGACCTCCAACTGCAGATGCTCCAAAGTGAGAGCAATAATGGTGTTCCTCCACTTACAGAAGTGATCCAGGTGCTTGGATCACCTCAAATGACCTCCCTTGAGATGTTAGAATGCTCACTTCCCAAAGATAAGCTCTGGTTTGAAGAAATCGATTCTTCTTGCCAAAGAACTTTGAAAAACAATGAACAAGAGAAGAGAAAGAGAAAGCAAGTAATATGGTTGCTTTGGTGTGTTTTTTGAATGAGAATGAGGCCTCTATTTATAGGCAAATGTCTCAGTACTGATTGGGAGAGTGAGCTTGCTTAGTGAAGTAAGTTTGGTTTCTTAGCCATGAAGAAATTTCAAAGAATATCCAAATGTGATCATTGCATTTTCGAGCCACCTCCCCTATCCATTGATTCTATCTGATCTTAGGGGACAATTCAGATGCAAAGTGAGCTCTAATTGGTTGGTGAGAAGATTCCTTGGGTGATTCATCAATTTGCCATAAATTCTCAAATGTAATCATTACATAATCACATGTTCTTGTTTTAGGAATCTTCTTCAATTATCATGGCATGGTGAAAATGAATGCATGGCATGTTTGCAGATGTATTATGGGTCATGTAGCATCTGTATTTGAGGTCATGTGCACAAAACTTCAAAGTTCCAAAATGATGCATGACCTATAATTTCACTTCATGAGGCCAACTTTGAACAAACATAACTCTTAGCTCAAATTGAATTTTGAGAAGGTTGAACACAATTTGGAAAGCCCTAAACATCTACTTTAAATCATTAGTTTATGTCTTCTTCAGAATCCTTTGGGAAATTTGTGAAAAATGAGGCCAAAGTTGGAAGAAAACTAGGTTAAAACACTTAGAAAAATTTCTAAGTGTTTATGACCTAAACTTCAAAATTTCCAAAACTTCATAAATGGTTGATCTTTTGAAAAAAGTTCCCTTGTAAGATGTTGTTTTATTTGGCAAGATCTACAACTTTCATGTTGGAAGTTTTTTGAGTTGTGTAGGTGAAATTTTGAGATCTCACCATGCCTTCAAAAACCCTAATTCCCGACTTTTCGCTCCTTGATGAATTTCTTTGAATTTCTTTGGCCAAATGACTTTGACATCCATATATTGATGATATTGATCTTTGAAAGTCATTTTTTGACCAAAAACCTTAAAAGTCAATGATGATCCTTCACAGTTGACTTTTTCCTGACAAAGTGAATTTTTGGGCTTTTGTGTAGAAATAAGATCTTCTCCCCAAATGGATGATATAAATGGATTATATGGAGGTAGTAGAGATCCTTGAATCATGTCTTGAGTTTTGGATTCATGCCCTGATCAGAAGTCAACTATCTTGGTGAATTAGGTCAAAACCCTAATTTGTCGACCATGTGAAAATAATGACTGTAGACTTTGAATTGAAGTGTGATGTCTAGTAGATCTTGTCATATGAGTTATTTGAAGATGATTGATGTCTTTGAATGACCCTCTGAGGTTTTTTAGGGTTTCCCAAATGTGATCCCTGATTTTAGTCCTTGATAGGCTCAAAACCCTAGTCTGGTGACCTGAGTAAACCTGTACTCATATGACTGGATGTCTAATCAATCATAGATGAGAAAAGTGAAGTTTTTGAGCCCCATGATTGTATTAGAGACTAATCTTTGTATTGATTGATCGTTTGCCTGAGCTTTCTTGTCTTTGAGCATCCTCGATTAGGTACCAGATGGAGAAATGACTGCTCTGGGTACTTGTCTTGACCTGATGAAAAATCCTGAAGATATGCCATCTCAGGGGGGGTCAAAAATTAGGGTATGACACCAGTTAGAAATTAAGGGTAGGACAAATTTGGGGTATGACAGCTGCCCCTATTTAATCGTCTTATACCTGAGGGTGAGATAGGCGCTAGCCTTTCGAACATTCGAGGTAGAAGAAGATTAAATATCAAGACCTGAAATTTGTCCTGAAATGATGGTGGAAGTGTTATTCTTATTTTTGTTTTGATATCTGCTGGGGAAAAAGAATTTTTGTTTTTTCTGGTGGAAGAATTTACAGTGAGTAATGGATTTGAATGGTGGTAGTATGTAACATAGCCGAGGTGCCAATACAGGTTTTCAAAGAGAATGGTTATACGAGACAATGACTGAAAGGAAATAGATCTCGTGCGATCTACGACTCAACATCGGGAGAAGACCTCGTACGATCTTCAAGACTGAAAGGAAAAGATCTCGTGCGATCTATGACTCAACATCGACTCGACAACAGGAGACGGTCTCGTACGATCTTCAAGACAGAAGGGAAAAGATCTGGTGTGATCTATGACTCAACATCGGGAGAAGATCTCGTACGATCTTCAAGACTTAAAGGAAAAAGATCTCGTGCGATCTATGACTCAACATCGGGAGAAGATCTCGTACGATCTTCAGGACTGAAAGGAAAGAGATCTCGTACGATCTATGACTCAACATCGGGAGAAGATCTCGTACAATCTTCAGGACTAAAAGAAAAAGATCTCGTGCGATCTATGACTCAACATCGACTCGACAACAGGAGAGGATCTCGTACGATCTTCAGGACAGAAAGGAAAAGATCTCGTGCGATCTTTGACTCAACATCGACTCGACAACAGGAGAGGATCTCGTACGATCTTCAGGACAGAAAGGAAAAGATCTCGTGCGATCTATGACTCAACATCGACTCGACAACAGGAGAGGATCTCGTACGATCTTCAGGACAGAAAGGAAAAGATCTCGTGCGATCTATGACTCAACATCGGGAGAAGACCTCGTACGATCTTCAGGACTGAAAGGGAAAAGATCTCGTGCGATCTATGACTCAACATCGAGGTTTGGAGAAGGAAATTGGTTCTGAAATGGTTTGCCAGGATGGAAACTGGGCTTTGAAAGGGTTTGCCAGGTTGGGAACTGGGCTTTGAAAAGGTTTTCCAGGTTGGGAACTGGGCTTTGAAAGGGTTCGAAGGTCGGAAGGCAAAGGATTCACAACACGGGGGTTGGACCTAAAATTTTGTCCGCATGAGGGAAGGGACCACAGAGGCTAGTGACGACTAGACTCGATCAAAAGACATCGGTAAACATTGAAGAATCACGAAGATGTTGATGCTTGCGAAGCATAAGAATTACATTAATCCCTCAGGCCAAAGGCGGGGTGTAGCTCTTCAAGAGTGGCAATCGTTCGAATTGCCACACACCAAGTATGGTTATTCAAACGATTGAAAAATGAGATGGGTTGAATGCCCACCCTCATTCGCACTCTAATTTGCACGCAGCACACGGGAAATAACCACGATAAGACTAGTAACGACTAGACCCGACAAGAAGATGATAGTAACCATTGGAGATTACGGAGATATCGATGCTTACGAAGCATAAGAATTACATTAATCCCTCAGGCCAAAAGGCGGGGTGTAATCCTTCAAGAGCGGCAATCGTTCGAATTGCCACACACTAAGTATGGTTATTCAAACGATTGAAAAATGAGATGGGTTGAATGCCCACCCTCATTCACGCTCTAATCTGCACGCAACATACGGGAAATAACCTCGGAGACAACGATTCTGACGAAGAAAGACATTGTATCCGATCCATATTGTAGAGAGAAGATGAGGCTTCTTCCGGGGATATATATTATTTCGTACCTTCTGGGCACATACAAACTGGCTTATGCATTGATGCATGTTTGGAATTTTTGTATGGCAATGCTCCATTTTGATGGATATGCTACGCTTTTGAGGATGCAATGTTATATGCAATGGATACTATATGCAGAGTGCCAAATAAAGGCATTAGTGAGGTAAACACCAGGGAGAATCCCCTTAGTGTTAAGGACCATGTGGAGGTGCCAATAGATATTGGACTTTGATTTGTAAGATGCTCCTTCTTTGACTTGAAGAATAATTTCTAACTTCTCACCATGTGCCACTGCTTGGAGGATTTTCAGCTTGAGGAGATTCCCTCGATTCACCATGTTGGGGATGAGAGATCCAGATAGGAAGCCCAGATGGGGGAAGTAGAGCAACTCCTAGGAGAAATAAACTCCTATGCTTGAGGGACGGAACAAACTCTCAGCAGAAATAAACTCCTATGCTTAGGGAGAGACCAAATTTCTAGGGGAAATAAACTCCAATGGTCGGGGAGAGACAATATGACTCAAGATTTTTCCCCAAGCTTCACGAACCATGAAGGAATTTGCACTAAAGAAACCTTGGAGAGATTTGTCGAATCTCGACGTAACTGCCCCAGATTGGTCAAACTCAAGAGATATTCCTCGACATGATTGCCCCTAGATTGATCAAAGCTCGAAGAGATTTATCGACGTAACTACCTCAGATTGATGGAAGCTTGAAGAGATTTATCGACGTGATTGCCCCAAATATGTTGAATTTGAGAGGTCAAACCTCGATTCAATTGCCCCTGATTAGGTACATCTTACTAGAATCCTCAAGCTTCCATTGTTTTGAAGTCAAACAAATATGGAAGCAACTTTACCATGCTCAACGGAGTCTTTAAACTCTTCCCCTCAAGGTAATCAAGGAAAGCATTAACTGTTCATGCCCAACGGAGTTCTTTGGATAACTTGCCCCTTGATGGTCAACATTTGAGATGATTAGCTTTTACTCCTCGGAGTTCTCAAGTCTCTTGTACTTTGACATGATCAAGTTACTCACTGATTCTCGTCCTGAGATTTTTTTTTGATGTTTAAGCAGATGTTTTGTATGCAAAAGAGTGTTAATTCTAAGAATGATAATTCTAAGAATGATAATTCTAATGCAAAGCCTATGTTAGTCTTGAAGTTTTAAAACTTTTTATGAAATGAGGTTGCGACCTCTTGTGACTAAATCACTAGTTGCCACAACCTCGATTTTTGTGTATGGAAGATAAAGCAAAAGTACGATACCAACATGGATATGGGTTTCACTTCATTGGGAGTCAGTTAAACGCTATCTCATCGGAGTGCGCTTTCAAAATAACCCTACTTCAATTAGGACTTTTAAGGGTTGTAATTTGGCCGGGTTCACGGTTTAAAGAAACAAAGGATATTTAGGCTCAAAATTATTTGTACCCACCTCCTTCGTGATGTTCTCCAATCCTATGTTCAGTTAACTCAACATGAGCGTTCATCCCTCACAACGAATTTTGAGACGGTTGAAGAACCAATGAGCTTCTTTGGACATGGCAGTCACCTTATCTTTCATTTTTGGTGTCTGATCACACGACTTTGTTCTTTTGATGTTTTTCGCTTCTTTGCTTTTCTCTTTTTTGTTTCCCTAACTTTTGCCTGGACAAATTCTTTTGTAAATTTTTGAAGTCCAGCGGGATGCCCTAACTTTTGCCTAAGTCACTTATCTTCGTGTTGTTGACTTAGTGGGCTCTCTTTTTTCTTTTGTTTTGTTTTTTTTTTGTTTTTTTTTTTGTTTTTTTTTTTTTTGTTTTTTTTTTGAACAAGTCGTATGACCTCGCATAGTCTTTGATTCGTTGGAGGTGATTGCGACTGCCTCACTCCTTTGATTTGATGAAGGATTACCATTGTGGTATCATCATCTCTTGATCTCTTGATGGAATAAGGATAATCATTGCGGTTTTGACATTCCTAAACTGTTTGAAGGATAACCATTGTTGTATCCTTAGATGCGTACCCTTTTGGTGAGTTTTGAAAGCTCGATCAAGTTAAATGAACACTACCCTGCCCCAAGGTTAGAATAAGGGTTTTTGTGATTAGAAAAGAAACTCCTACTTCAAGGCTCAAAGGGGTTGACAAGGGTCTATCTCCCTTATATCTCCGGTGTTTGGGGATTTGAAATAATGCCTGTACATCCTCAGTAGGGTTTTATTCAAAAACACACGATTAGAGATTTTGCGTTTTTATTTTTCATCATTCTCCCTCAACTTTTTGCCTAAGCAAGCAATTAATAGAGTTGGTATCGTAATGCCAAAAACATTTTTATGAGTGAAAACGAATGGATTTCTTCAAGACAAACATAAACAATGTATTATGATTTTCATTCAGAAATTAAAAAGTTTTTACATGCTAGCAATGCTTAAACAAACAATGAAATGTTACAAATGAGAATGCAATAAAGAAACTAAATGAATGCCATTGTTGAGGAGACTTGACTCCGTCTGGACTTATTGATCTTGAATACTTTTTGCAGTTCTTTCCAAATACTTCAGATTACTCCAAAAGAGAACTCCAACGAAGTCACCCATGAGTCGTAAACTTTGCCTTACTTTAGGGATTCGAGCAATGCGAGTGATGCAATGCTCAAGATAAGAGCACGTCTTGCTTATCCCTCGTGCGGGAGCCCCAAGCATATTCATTGAAGAAGTATTTGCCATCAAACATGGAGGAACCTTGCGTGGTCACCAAACTTAGAGAAACTACTTGTTGCAAGGAGAGCTCAAACACCAACTGAAACACCAACCTCCACGGATACAACTGAGCACAAGAACCTTGAGAATGAGAGATGCTTCTACAAAACATTCTTGATTACTTTTTGAAAAAGATTCTGACAAAGTTGCACAAGGACTTGTGGTGTTTTTATTATTATCCTACCAACGAGTTCAAGCAAGGAAGTAGCCTTCTACAAAATGGGAAATACTGAAATGAGAATACGGAAATGAAATGATGATTGCCATAGTTGAGGAGCCTTGACTCCATTTGGGCTTATTATTATTTTTTTTATTATTATTTTTTTTGGTGATACTTTATGGAATACGGACATTCACTTATGCATGAACTCTTCGTTTTATGTGCAGGCCATTTGGAGTGAATGATATTGCTTTGGAGTCAATGAGATCTTGGACTTTGTGTTTCAAAACATTACAATCCTCAATTGAATGTCCAGATGTCCCATAATGGTACTCACACCTTGCATTTAAGTCATATCCTTGAGGAATCGGTGTTGGAGGGGGCTTAAACTCCCTTAGTTGGACCAAAGAATCCTTGAGTAAATGAGAAAGTAGTCGACTATAGGTCATAGGAATTGGGTCAATTCTTCTTGGTGGTCTCCTCGGCATTTGTGGACCCTGTTGCTGGTGATGATTCAAATATCCAATTTGTTCAGGTGTCTTCCCTTTTTGATTTGGCTGGGAAACAATCAAAGACTGATAAAGTGGAAGATCTGGAATCCAAGACGGTGCATTGTGCTTCTGATTTGAAGTAGATCCGACATAGAAGTATGAATCAACCTTTTCTTCCACCACAAATGGAACCCTATTTCCTTGAACACTCATGCCCTCGGAGGTGATCAAAATCACTTTTGAGTCAATGAGATCTTGAATTTGATGCTTCAGCGCCCTACAATTCTCAATATCATGGCCAGGTGCCCCAGAATGGAACTCGCATCGAGCATTGGCATCAAAATTGGGGGGAAGCTTTTCAGTCATGGATAAATCGCGTAGCTCAACCAACCGAAGTTCCAGCAAGCGGGGAAGTAATTGAGCATAAGGCATGGGGATCGGATCAAGAACCCTCTAAGGCATCTTAGGTTTTTGCCCACACATTCGGCCTCCTTGATTCATTCTAGGGACATGAACAGATTGACGTGGAGGTAACGGCACTTGAAGTTGAGGGAGATCCTTCTGAGGCATCCCATGAGTGGAAAAAGATCCTGTTGAAGAGAAGGAGTCAACAATCTCTGTTGCAGCAGCAGGGACAACATCACCTTCCTTTCTTAGTACCGTTTTCAGAACTTCCATGACCAGATCCACTTGAGTCCTCAACTGACTGTTTTCCTCTTTTAGTGCATCCTGATTATGGATCAAGTCTTGCATCTCCAACATAAGATGACCCATTTGTTCCTTCATCTCATCCATTTCCTCACGGAGTTGTTCCATAGTTGATCTTGGAGTCGTGGCGGTGAGAAGTCAAATCTGTTGTTGATCTTGAAATCTGAATAGAAAGGGTCCCATAAGTCTCTGAGAGAACCATGAAATGCATGATAGTATGAATGCATGTTTCATTTATGAGAGATCCTAAAGTCTTTTTACACTTTCCTTTTTCTTTTTTATTTTGGAATCCAAGCTTTGTTTTATATGGAGTATATTTTCTTTTCTTTTTTCTGCTTTTCTATTTCCTTTTTTCTTTTTGTTTTTTTGTCTTGGAAATAGGCTTTAGGATCCCCCATAAATGAAGTGGATAAAGCAATGATGTTATGCAATGCAAAAGCACGGAATCGAGGTCCATATAATCTTAGTAGCATATGTACAATCCTCTGAATGACTGATATAAAACCTCCTTGCAGGCCAAATGTCACAGGATCAAAGGTTCGACGCCTTTTTGAATACCAGAATATCAAGCACCATGAGAAAAGACCAAATAAAGGTCCGACCTCAAATATGAAGAAGTAATGGTATGTAGGAGTCAAGGTTTCCTGTCCCACCCCAATCTCACGGGTATGAAGTCTAGACACGGACAAGTCTAGCCTTTTTGTGATCAGGACTGATGTAGGCGGAGGAGGAGAATAACTGCTTCATGTGGTGAAGAAAACCCAGGATAATCTCAGCCCACACTTGATAAAACGGCCTTAAAGTACCGGTTTTATGAGATTCAATCCCGATAGCATGAAAGATTTGTTGTTCAACCTAAAACCAATTAACCCTTCCAGGTTGAGGACCGGTGCAACCTTCTTCATCATCCAGGTTGTATAGCTTCCTGATTAGCTTTTCAGTGATAACAACTTCATGCCCTAGCGTGAAGGAAATGATGGCAGTTGGGGTAACCGTTGCATGAACCCAGAAATCCTTCACCAGTTCAGGATAAATTGGTCCAACCAATCTATTAAGATAGTTTGACCATCCTTGTGCTAATATCCGAGCATCACACAGGAAACCATTTGCTCTTAGATTATCGAAGTCCACAGCGGACTCACAGAGAACTTCCAGTTCGTCAGTGGGTATTATGCAAGTCTTCAGAGGGGCATACCCATACTTTCTTAGAAGAATCTGAGTAGAAGTAAGTCTTTCTGCCGGGCTTGATGAACTTGATGATGAATACATGATGATTTTGCTTGGTTTCAGATCACAAACTAGGGTTTGAAATAACGAATGCAAAGAGAGAGACACACAAATGGAGAGAGAGAGAGAGCGAAAAAGATAGAATGGAGATGAAGCGGGTTATTTAAACGGTTTGAATAAAAGAAAATAATAATAATAAAAAACTGTTTAAAAGAAATGATTACAAAAAAAATGACATCAATATGCATTTAATGAGAAATGACGTTAGGAGAGATAAAGTGACAAAATGAAATGATTTGCACAGTTACCTAGGGCGGCGTCTCCTCAACTGCACGCTGTCGCACGCTCGCGAAAAATGAACAGAGTCGCCACCAATATATTTATCCCATAAGGGAAAGGAATATCAGGAAACCTTAACAAAGGAAGGAACAAAGTCCTGCGACCAGAGAATCAAGGTACGGGAGTCGGTTACGCGAGGGGAAGGTGTTAGCACCCCTCGCGCCCATCGTACTCGATGGTATCCACCTATGTTTGTTTCTATCTAAAGGGTGTGTACTATGTCTATATCTACATGCGAATGAATGCAAAAGAAATACGGGGAAAAGAAGGCATTATTTACAAATGTGCTCGTTCAAGCCCCGCGACTTGATGCCTACATATCCTTTTCAGGAATCAGAGCGCCGTAGTTCGGCTCAAGATTTTCTGTTTGTTTTTGTGTTTTTTTAGTTGGGCGGAGTTAACGCTCGCGCTCTTGCATAAGGGGACAGCCTAGGATGCAATAGAGCGGAGATAACAATGCCCTTAAGAAAGGAGGTGAGAGAGTGATTTTGAGCGTTTCGAGGAAATCCCTTAAGCAAGGGAAACTCGAGTTACTCTTTGGTTGGTGTTTTTTAGAAGTTTGGAACTTACGCCTGAATGGTACCCTTAAGCAAGGGAGATCCAAGCACTCGAACATTCCCTTAAGCAAGGGATGTTCAAGCTTCCATTCCCTTTTTAAGAATTTTCACTTTGATTATTAGTGTTTTAAGTATTTTCTTTGTATTTTTTTTAAAGGGGATTTTATTTGAATATTTTTAGGTGTTTTAGTGTTGAAAAGAAAAAGAATGAGAAAGTGGGAGACTAGCCTAATCTCTAAGCCTAATTGTTGATTATAATCTAAGTCTAATGTTAACATGGCAATGGGATCCTAAAAGGGGCGTGCTAATGATATTAGCAAGATAGGCCAAAAATATGGCCAAAAAAACAAGTAACAAAAACCACACAAGAATTATACAAAATAATATGAACATAGCACAAAAACAATTCAAGCATTAATGGAAAATTAAACTAAAACTACTATTGTTTTATGAGTTTTTATGAGAAAATTCTAAGACTAAAATTAAACCTAAAAGTGGCCTAAAAATCTAACAAATTTCATTGATTTTAAGTAGAGGTTTCTAAAAGAAACTAAAAATAAAGCTCTTGAAAAAAAACTAAAAATCTATCAAGTTTTAATGGAGTCAGGGGGTTTAAATTGAAAATGATGGTGTAAGTAAGGGATAGGGCGCAGGCCCACCTACAATTGGCCCAAGACAGGTTTTTTGCACTGATTCGTGAAGGATAGAAAAACACTTAGAAAGGGGGGGGGGTTTGAATAAGTGTAGCTTTAAAAACTTGACAGATAAAAATAAATTGCACAGTTATTTTTATCCTGGTTCGTTGTTAACTAAACTACTCCAGTCCACCCCCGCAGAGATGATTTACCTCAACTGAGGATTTAATCCACTAATCGCACGGATTACAATGGTTCTCCACTTAGTCAGCAACTAAGTCTTCCAGAGTCTTCTGATCACACACTGATCACTCCAGGAACAACTGCTTAGATACCCTCTAAGACTTTTCTAGAGTATACTGATCCACACGATCACTCTAGTTACAACCTGCTTAGATAACCTCTAAGACTTCCTAGAGTATTCTGATCCACACGATCACTCTAGTTCCTTACAACTTAATGTAATCAATTCTAAGAGTATTACAATTGCTTCTTAAAAGCTATAATCACAAACTGTGATATTTCTCTTAACGTTTAAGCTTAATCTCACTAATATATTACAACAGCAATGTAGTGAGCTTTGATGAAGATGAAGATTCTGAGCTTTGATTTGAACAGCGTTTCAGCAAGTTGATATTCAGAGAATAGGTGTAGAATTGGTTAACCTTGCTTCTCATCAGAACTTCATATTTATAGGCGTTGGAGAAGATGACCGTTGAGTGCATTTAATGCTTTGCGTGTTCCGTACAGCATCGCATTTAATGTTATACGCTTTTGTCAACTACCTCAAGCCTTGTTCACGCTGTGTCTACTGACGTAGCCTTTAGTAGCTTTTAACGTTCCTTTTGTCAGTCAGCGTAGCTTGCCACTTGTACTTTCTTCTGATCTGATGTTTGTGAATACAACGTTTGAATATCATCAGAGTCAAACAGCTTGGTGCAAAGCATCTTCTGATCTTCTGACCTTGAAGTGCTTCTGTGCGTGATACCATCAGAACTTCAGTGCTTCTGTTCTCTTGTTCTTCTGATGCTTCCATAGACCCATGTTCTGATTCTGCTTCGACCATCTTCTGATGTCTTGCCAGACCATGTTCTGATGTTGCATGCTGAACCATTTGAGACAAAGCTTCTGAGCGCTGAATTATGCATACTCTTTATATATTTCCTGAAAAGGAAATTGCATTGGATTAGAGTACCATATTATCTTAAGCAAAATTCATATTATTGTTATCATCAAAACTAAGATAATTGATCAGAACAAATCTTGTTCTAACAATCTCCCCCTTTTTGATGATGACAAAAAACATATATAAATGATATGAATTTGCGATCAGAAAGAGCAGACGGCAAAAGACAAATTACACAGCTATAGCATAAGCATATGAATATGTCTCCCCCTGAGATTAACAATCTCCCCCTGAGATAAATAATCTCCCCCTGAAATAAATACTCGAAGAACTTTAATAAAAGACTTCCCTGATTATTTCGGTAGAGACGATCACATAAGCTTCTGTCTTTAGAGAATTCATAGCTTCTGACTTCTGCTTCCATTGGACAGCTTCAGAACTAGAATTTCTTTAGATCCCTAGAACACTCACAGCTTCTGATTCCTGCTTCCATCTAGGACAGCTTCAGAACTTGAATTTCTTTGATCTTCTGAACATTCACAGCTTCTGATTTCTGCTTCCATTTAGGACAGCTTCAGAACTTGAGTTTTCTGGATCTTTAGAACATTCACAGCTTCTGATTTCTGCTTCCCTCGGATAGCTTCAGAGCTTTGAATTTCTACCAACATCGCTTCATGCTAGATTTGTATCAGAACATTGTTGAATGTACCAGAGCATCATCAGAGCATCTCTACATCCTGAAATGTTACAGAACAAAAACTAAACGACAAAAGTCAGCATGAACGAGTCAGAACATAAAATGTATATTAGAACACATTATATGTATCAGAGCCATATAGGCTAAAATAATGTATCAGAGCAAATAGAATTTTGTCAGAGCAAATAGACAAATATGGATTAAATTCTATTGTCAGTGCTTCTGATTTCTGAAGCTTGATAGCACTCAGCTTGCTTCAGTTTCCATGAGCTTATTCTTTTTACAGAATAACACTTCTTATGGTTTTGCTTCTTGTGTTTGCTTTGAAGATTCTCTTCACTTCTTTATACCTGCAAAACACTTAAACCATATAGAACTTGCAGTTCTTGTTAGAAAATGTGTGGGAGCTGTACCCAGCAACTGATAGATTAATCAAATCATTTATCATTTATCTTCTCCCCCTTTTTGTCATAACATCAAAAAGAATATATCAAAAGATTCAGATGAATAAAACGACAAATAAAATCACTGGAATGTAAAACAAAGAAACTTTTCATTGATAATCAAAAGATATTACAAAAGGTTCCTATGTTTAACAAGCAGATGCAACAAGGAAAGAAAACTACTAAGACCAAAGACTAAGACCCTAGCTAAGACAAAATCTGTGCCAGCATGCCATGAAGGAGTGAAACGCATCATTGACTGCTTCTTGGGCTTTCAGGCGAGGGGTCAGGGAGACTTGGTTCTGATGCAGATCTTCCACAATCTTTATCAGAGACAACATTCTCAGCAGGTGAAGAGATTTCTTTGGAATGGGTTGAGGGAGAGGAAAGGTTAGAGGAGGAGGAAGTTGAGTCTTGAAGGAAACAAGATGAGGAAGAAGATGGAGATGATGGAGGGCTTTCACCAGGGGGTTGAAACACACGTCTAGAATAGTTTCCAGACAACTTTGCTTCGAATGGATTCACCTTGAGAGGGTCATAGGTGATCTTTATCTTTTTGGGTTTGGAAGAAGATGTTTCAACTGCTTTTCTCTTTTTGTTTTGATCATTTTCATGGTTTCCTGGGCTTGATGAAGAGTTCATGATGGGTTTGCAGATAATGAGCAGCTAGGGTTTGATATGAATGCAAAAAGATAGAGAAGGAAAACAAGGACAGGGTGTAATAGAGAAAATATAAGAGGGAAAGAGAAGCGTTTGAAGAGTATTTAAAAGAAAAAACTGAAAGAGAGTAAATGATGAAAAGCATTTAATGTTACGTGACGTGAGGAGAGATAATAAAGACAAATGAGGTGACTAGCACAGTTACCTATGGTCGGCGTCCCTTCAACTGCACGCGCGCTTATCCATGAACAGTAACGACAGGTTTACCATCCCGAGATAAAACGTTACAGCTGTTTTGCTTTAAAAGAGGTTCTGAATCAACTTAGACAATGAAACGTTAGTAATAACCGAATCATAATTTCTAAAAGATTTCAATCAGAACTTCTGATTAGAAAAAATAATCCACTTTCATTTCAGAAGATACTCATACATAAGAACTTCTCATCTTCTCATTCTGGGCATAAATCCATACTGATGTTCTTCAGAATGAACTTAAACCTATCTTCAGCCAGGGGTTTTGTAAAGATATCAGCCCATTGATGGTCTGTATCAACAAAGTTTAAAGATATAACACCCTTCTGAACATAGTCCCTTATGAAATGATGTTTAATCTCAATATGTTTAGCCTTTGAATGAAGAATAGGATTCTTAGATAAACATATAGCAGAAGTATTATCACAGAATATAGGAATGTTACTCTCATATATCTGATAATCTTCTAACTGACTATTCATCCAGAGCATCTGTGTACTACAACCAGCAGCAGCGACATATTCTGCTTCTGTTGTTGATAGAGCAATAGTTGCTTGCTTCTTGCTATACCAGGAGATCAAATGACTTCCAAGAAATTGGCAACTTCCTGAAGTACTCTTTCTTTCAATTCTGTCTCCAGCATAGTCAGCATCGCAGAATCCTACTAAGTTGTATTCTTTAGATTTTCTGTAAACTAAGCCAACATTAGTAGTACCTTTCAGATACCTTAGAATTCTCTTAACAGCAGTTAAATGAGATTCTCTAGGATCTGATTGGAATCTAGCACACAAACAAACACTGAACAAAATGTCAGGTCTAGAAGCAGTCAAATATAGAAGAGATCCAATCATACCTCTGTATAACTTCTGATCTACCTTCTTACTTACCTCATCCTTACCTAGGATGCATGTTGGATGCATAGGAGTTTTGGCTTCTTTGCAGTCTAGAAGATTAAACTTCTTCAGAAGTTCCTTCACATACTTGGTTTGGTGAACATACGTTCCTTCTGATGTTTGATTTATTTGTATTCCAAGGAAATACTTGAGTTCTCCCATCATGCTCATTTCAAACTCAGCCTGCATAGACTCAGCAAACTCCTTTCCAAGTGTAGCATTAGATGTTCCAAAAATAATATCATCTACATATATTTGACAAATTAAAATATCCCTTTTAAAGGTTTTACAAAAGAGAGTAGTGTCCACTTTTCCTCTAGTGAAACCATTATCCAGAAGGAAAGAACTCAAGCGTTCATACCAAGCTCTGGGAGCTTGTTTCAATCCATACAATGATTTCTTAAGTTTAAAAACATGATTAGGAGACATAGAGTCTTCAAAACCAGGAGGTTGATGGACATAAACTTCTTCATCTATATAACCATTTAAGAAGGCACTCTTAACATCCATCTGATAGAGAGTGATGTTATGTTGAGTGGCAAATGAAATTAATAGACGAATAGATTCTAACCTGGCCACTGGTGCAAAGGTTTCTGTATAGTCAATCCCTTCTTGCTGACTATAACCCTGAGCCACCAGTCTGGCTTTGTTCCTTACCACTTCACCTTTCTCACTGAGCTTGTTTCTGAAGACCCATTTTGTACCGATTATATTGAATCCATCTGGTCTAGGAACAAGATCCCAAACATCATTCCTTGTAAACTGTTTCAGTTCTTCTTGCATAGCAATTATCCAGTCTGGATCTTCTGGAGCATGATCAACAGAAGTTGGCTCGATCAAAGATACAAGACCTAATTGACAGTCTGCATTGTTCTTAAGGAATGCTCTTGTTCTGATTGGATCATCCTTCTTTCCAAGAATGACATCTTCTGAATGATCAGAGATGAGTCTGGATGATCTTCTGACAGGTGGTTCTTCAGAAATGCTTAGATTCTCCAGAGAAGCTGATACTTGATCTTCCGATTCTTTGCTTCTGAGAAGCTCTGCTTCTGATGCGTTGCTTCTTGGTTCAACAACTTCTGATATATCAATATCACAATCTGCAAAATTATCAAACTGCTTTGGTTTTTCAGAACCAAGCTTATCATCAAACCTGATATTGATTGATTCTTCTACAATCAATGTTTCAGTATTGTATACTCTGTAGCCTTTTGAGCGTTCAGAATATCCAAGAAGGAAACATTTTTGAGCTTTGGAATCAAACTTACCAAGATGATCTTTAGTGTTCAGAATAAAGCATACACATCCAAAAGGATGGAAATATGAAATGTTGGGTTTTCTATTCTTCCACAATTCATATGGAGTCTTATTTAGAATAGGTCTGATAGAGATTCTATTCTGAATATAGCATGCAGTGTTTATTGCTTCTGCCCAGAAATGCTTAGCCATATTGGTTTCATTGATCATGGTTCTGGCCATTTCTTGCAGAGTCCTATTCTTTCGTTCTACAACCCCATTTTGCTGTGGAGTTCTAGGACAAGAGAAATCATGGGCAATACCATTTTCTTTGAAGAATTCTTCAAAGGATCTGTTCTCAAATTCACCACCATGATCACTTCTGACCTTTATGATTTTACACTCTTTTTCAGATTGAATCTGAATGCAGAAATTAAAGAACACTGAATGAGTCTCATCCTTGTGTTTCAAGAATTTTACCCACGTCCAGCGGCTATAATCATCTACGATGACTAATCCATATTTCTTCCCTCTGACAGATGCTGTTTTGACTAGGCCAAACAGATCAATGTGCAAGAGTTCTAATGGCCTTGAGGTAGAAACAACATTCTTGGACTTGAATGCAGGTTTGGAGAACTTGCCCTTCTGACATGCTTCACAAAGAGCATCTGATTTGAATTTCAGATTAGGGAGTCCTCTGACAAGATCCAGTTTGTTAATCTGAGAAATCTTTCTCAAACTAGCATGACCTAATCTTCTGTGCCAGACCCACTGCTCGTCAGAAACAGACATAAGACAAGTCACCTTCTGACTCATAAGATCTTGCAGATCTGTCTTATAAATGTTGTTCTTCCTCTTGCCTGTAAATAGGATTGAGCCATCCTTCTGATTTACAGCCTTGCAAGACTCTTGATTAAAGATTATATCATAACCATTGTCACTCAATTGACTGATAGATAAGAGGTTATGTGTTAATCCTTCTACAAGAAGTACATTAGAAATGGAAGGAGAGTTACCAGACTTTATAGTTCCAGAGCCAATTATCTTACCCTTCTGATCTCCTCCAAACTTGACTTCTCCTCCAGACTTAAGCACCAGGTCTTGGAACATAGACCTTCTTCCTGTCATGTGTCGTGAGCATCCAGAGTCCAGGTACCATGACATGTTGTGCTTTGTCCTTTTTGCAGCCAAGGATATCTGCAATAGGAATAATCTTATCCTTAGGTACCCACATCTTTTTGGGTCCTTTCTTGTTAGATTTTCTCAAGTTCTGATTGAACTTGGGTTTAACATTGTAATCAATAGGAGGAACAGCATGATAATTCTTAATGTGAGTTTCATGATATTTCCTAGGTTGTGTCACATGCTTCTTAGTGTGTGTTATGTGAAAACTTTGAGCATGTGAAGTGTGCCTAATATCATGGGAGTGGCCATACTTGAACTGATCATACAATGGCTTGTATGTGAATTTCATTTCATCAACAGGTTCAAGTTTGTATGGGGTTTCACCCTCAAAACCAATGCCGACTCTTTTGTTTCCAGACACAGCATATATCATAGAAGCTAGCTGACTTCTGCCAATACTTCTAGATAAGAACTTCCTGAAACTTAAATCATATTCTTTCAGAATATGGTTTAGACTAGGAATGGATTTTTCTGAATTAGAAGGAGATCCAACATTATTGGATGATTTTAAAAGTTTTTCTTTTAATTCAGAATTCTCCAACTCAAGCTTCTTTGTTTCAAATTCAAATAGCTTTTTCAGCTTTTTGTATTTGAGACTAATCTGAGACTTGAATTCCAGAAGTTCAGTTAGACCGGAAACTAACTCATCTCTAGTAAGTTCAGAAAATACCTCTTCAGAATCTGATTCTGATGTAGATTCTGATCCGTCATCTTCTGTAGCCATCAGCGCACAGTTAGCCTGCTCATCTTCAGAGTCTGAATCATCTTCTGACTCATCCCAGGTTGCCATAAGACCTTTCTTCTTATGAAACTTCTTCTTGGGATTTTCCTTCTGAAGTTTTGGACATTCATTCTTGAAGTGTCCAGGCTCATTGCATTCATAGCACATGACCTTCTTCTTGTCAAATCTTCTGTCATCAGAAGATTCTCCACGTTCAAATTTCTTTGAACTTCTGAGGCCTCTGAACTTCCTTTGCTTGGTCTTCCAGAGTTGATTTAGCCTTCTGGAGATCAAGGACAGTTCATCTTCTTCTTCAGATTCTGATTCTTCAGGATCTTCTTCTCTAGCCTGAAAAGCGTTAGTGCATTTCTTGATATTGGATTTTAATGCAATAGACTTACCTTTCTTTTGAGGCTCATTTGCGTCCAGCTCTATTTCATGGCTTCTCAAGGCACTGATAAGCTCTTCCAGAGAAACTTCATTCAGATTCTTTGCAATCTTGAATGCAGTCACCATAGGACCCCATCTTCTGGGTAAGCTTCTGATGATCTTCTTTACGTGATCAGCCTTGGTGTATCCCTTGTCAAGAACTCTCAATCCAGCAGTAAGAGTTTGAAATCTTGAAAACATCTTTTCAATGTCTTCATCATCCTCCATCTTGAAGGCTTCATACTTCTGGATTAAAGCGAGAGCTTTAGTCTCCTTGACTTGAGCATTTCCTTCATGAGTCATTTTCAAGGACTCATATATGTCATAGGCCGTTTCCCTGTTAGATATCTTCTCATACTCAGCATGAGAGATAGCATTCAGCAAAACAGTTCTGCATTTATGATGATTCCTGAAAAGCTTTTTCTGATCATCATTCATTTCTTGCCTTGTCAGCTTTACGCCAGTGGCATTTACTGGATGTTTGTAACCATCCATCAGAAGATCCCATAGATCACCATCTAGACCAAGAAAGTAACTTTCCAGTTTATCTTTCCAGTATTCAAAGTTTTCACCATCAAATACCGGCGGTCTAGTATAACCATTGTTACCGTTGTATTGCTCAGCAGAGCCAGATGTAGATGCAGGTGTAGACTTTTCACTTTCATCAACCATCTTTTACTGAAGCGTTTTTCTCTTCCTGAATCTTTTCTAAACACGGTTAAGTGCTTGCACCTTAGAACCGGCGCTCTGATGCCAATTGAAGGATAGAAAAACACTTAGAAAGGGGGGGGGGGGGGGTTTGAATAAGTGTAGCTTTAAAAACTTGACAGATAAAAATAAATTGCACAGTTATTTTTATCCTGGTTCGTTGTTAACTAAACTACTCCAGTCCACCCCCGCAGAGATGATTTACCTCAACTGAGGATTTAATCCACTAATCGCACGGATTACAATGGTTCTCCACTTAGTCAGCAACTAAGTCTTCCAGAGTCTTCTGATCACACACTGATCACTCCAGGAACAACTGCTTAGATACCCTCTAAGACTTTTCTAGAGTATACTGATCCACACGATCACTCTAGTTACAACCTGCTTAGATAACCTCTAAGACTTCCTAGAGTATTCTGATCCACACGATCACTCTAGTTCCTTACAACTTAATGTAATCAATTCTAAGAGTATTACAATTGCTTCTTAAAAGCTATAATCACAAACTGTGATATTTCTCTTAACGTTTAAGCTTAATCTCACTAATATATTACAACAGCAATGTAGTGAGCTTTGATGAAGATGAAGATTCTGAGCTTTGATTTGAACAGCGTTTCAGCAAGTTGATATTCACAGAATAGGTGTAGAATTGGTTAACCTTGCTTCTCATCAGAACTTCATATTTATAGGCGTTGGAGAAGATGACCATTGAGTGCATTTAATGCTTTGCGTGTTCCGTACAGCATCGCATTTAATGTTATACGCTTTTGTCAACTACCTCGAGCCTTGTTCACGCTGTGTCTACTGACGTAGCCTTTAGTAGCTTTTAACGTTCCTTTTGTCAGTCAGCGTAGCTTGCCACTTGTACTTTCTTCTGATCTGATGTTTGTGAATACAACGTTTGAATATCATCAGAGTCAAACAGCTTGGTGCAAAGCATCTTCTGATCTTCTGACCTTGAAGTGCTTCTGTGCGTGATACCATCAGAACTTCAGTGCTTCTGTTCTCTTGTTCTTCTGATGCTTCCATAGACCCATGTTCTGATTCTGCTTCGACCATCTTCTGATGTCTTGCCAGACCATGTTCTGATGTTGCATGCTGAACCATTTGAGACAAAGCTTCTGAGCGCTGAATTATGCATACTCTTTATATATTTCCTGAAAAGGAAATTGCATTGGATTAGAGTACCATATTATCTTAAGCAAAATTCATATTATTGTTATCATCAAAACTAAGATAATTGATCAGAACAAATCTTGTTCTAACAATTCGTTCACACCAAAAAGAGAGAAGATGAAGTTGGGCTTATGGGGGTTAGATAGCAATAATGGCGTTAGGCCCGTATATTTTCGGTCCAGATTCTCTCTACTATCAAATGGATTCTAGTTACTAGATTTTTTATTTCAATTAAAAAATTAAATTAAAACAAAAAAAGGATCTAGGGTTTTCACATTTTGTGACCTTTGAACTCCCCTCTCAGACTCGTCCCTTTCTTCTTCGTAAAGCCAAAACGGCGCCGGTAGCCTCAACCTTCTTCTCCGATCCAAAAAATCCACCCTGCCGCTGTGATAAACAACTCCGACTACCTCTCCCATCCGCCTCTATCCTTACCCGATCCTCGTTCTTTCAAGTACCCTCTCGAATCTCTCTAATCCAAACCACAACAGAACCCTAACTCTAGCCAAAATGATATTAACGGCAATGAACACGCAATCAACCTCGAAGCCTTAGGGCTCTCAATTAACATAGCGAAACGCACACCATAGCATCGGAGATTGAACAAATAACGCGCGAGCGTGAAGGAGAGTGTAAACTTACCGATATCGGAGATTCTTATAGACGCTCAAATGGAAGAGGTTATACCAAAGGCAATTCCAGGTAATCGTCTCTTGCTCCTCTATTCTCCTTCTAGATCCTTCTTCTTCTCCTTCTTCTGTTTTCTTTGATTCGAATTTCTGTGTGCGAGTGTCGTTGTGATGAATGTGAGGATGAGTGTGGCGGCAAGGAGTGGCTGAGCTCAGGTTGGTTCAGAGTCCAAGGCGAGCTCTGAGCAACCTTGGTTATGAGCTTTTGCGTGATGAAGATGAAGGGGAGAAATTGAAGGATCAAGAAGGTTCAGAGGGAGAGAGAGAAAGGCTCGGAGAGAGAATTTGCAGAGGTGTGGAGATTAAGGGGTGAAGATGATTATGGTGAGAGATTGAAGATGAAGGTTGATAGTGATGGAGATGAGGTTATGAAGATGGTGAAGGTGAGAATAAGCCTGTGTGAAGAATGTCCAGAGAGGAAAAGAGAGAGGTGAAGGTTCAAAAATGGTGATTGTGGCGTGAAGTTTGAATTATGGAGGGAAGGGTGGTTATATAGAGAAGGTGATGAGCTAGGTTCGGTTGAGTTAGGTTTGGAGTGAGGTTCGGTTTCAGTTAGATAGGTGAGGATTGAGGTTGGGAGATGCTGACTAGGAATGGAGGAAACTGAATTAGTTAGAGGAGAGGAAGAGGTGAGCCCTTGGATTGGTTTTCTGTTAGGAATTGAAGGGTGAGGATTGAATCGGTTCTGAAGTTAGTTAAGAATGAATCAGTTAGTTCACTCACTGAGTTAGTTTGTTAGAAAGCTGACTCAGTTAGTTATGTTGGTTTGGATTTAGTTATTTTCTGTTATGATGTTGGTTAAAGGTTATTAGGATTGGTTAGAGGAGTAACTGATTCTGTTTGTGAGTTTTGTAATGTGCAGGGATCGGTTTTAACCATGTGTATGATATATATGTGCAGGGCTGACATTATGAGGCTTGAATGATGGAACTGCGAGGTTTATGGTACGGAGCTGAAAGCATGACGAACGCAACACGGTTGTGGATCTCTCTTGAAGTAGCATCCTGTTATAAAGTTCCTCTCGGGACTTGTTCGGTACCCGAGGTATACTCTTTCGTGTTGAACTGTGTATGGTATGGATTTTTGTAAATTGTATGTGTAGTGAGTGTATAGGGCTGAATGTAAATGTTAGTTAACAAATGAACTGAAGTTAGAGAAGTTAGTTTGAAGTTTGGTTTTCTGGTTTTTTGTTGGAACTGTCATGGACTGTTTTATATCTAAATGCAGGGGCTCTGTTTGGTAAAGTTTGCAGGGTTGTTACAAGGAAAGAGTTAGAATATGTCGGCTATTGAACATGGCAGAATGAGGTAACTTGTAGGTGGTTGATATTGGTTTATCTTTCTTGTTGCAAGTCTGTTTTTGTTTTTTTTTGGATTAAGATGCTTCTTTTATAATTTACGCAGTCCTTTTTTGTTGATTTGCTGGTAAATAACAGTTGGGAATTGATGGGATGTGGGGATGCAATGTTTGTATGGTTAGCATTGGGGTGTTATTGATATTTGGTTTGATGATGAAGCTTGCAGGTTTTGGAAGGCATGGCATGACGCTTGGAGGACACGCACTTGCAATAGAATGGCAAAGCAGGCTTGGTGGATGCTTGCGGACGATGAAGTTTAGAAACAGATTTTGTGTAATTTGTAATTTTTCATATGATGTAGCAAAATGTAAAGTAACAACATGACTTTGTTAAATATGGCTTTTGTAGATACTTGTAGTAGAATATGACCTTTTGGATATGGTTGGAAATGTATATGGATATGATGTTTGGCATTGGTGTATCAAAGGCATGGCAGGCTTATGAAGTGCAATGTTTGAAGGGTAGGTTTAGGAAGATTCTTGAAGAAGTATTTGTAGGAGTCAGAGGTCAAAGTCTAAGGCCAGAATCTGGTCACACTCAGTCAATGGTCAACAGTTGACAAAAGTCAATGGTTGACTAAAAAGTCAACTGTGACTAAAAGTTAACCACAAACTTTTTGTTGTAATTTTCATGTGTAATGTAATGGATATTGAATGGAACTTGTAATCAATGTTGATCTTGAATTCCCAATGAAGTTTCTTCCTTTCTAAGCTTTAGATGCACATCTCAGACATTCCTTAACTCGCGTGGATACCATAAGATAAGATGCCAACTATCATGTTTGTATCAAAGCCTTGTATGAGAGCCAAAGAGATAATTTGCAACATGATTAATTAGGGGAATTTTTAGGAATCAATGAGCGACACCCTAATTGTATTGCAATTCAAGCAACTTTAAGCACATTCCTTTTAACCAATGAAGAAGGCCCAAGAAATCCATAGTAACCAATAACCCTTTGATCCACGCTCACAGGTATTCCCAGATGAATCCCACTTGGGTGTAGTAGGAACCTCAATTTTCAAGATCTTTGATCTCAACTTCAATTTATTGATTAATGATGCATGAATTATGTTAATGCCCTAGTGGAAATATGCATGTAAAATGAAAAGCATGAGCCAGTTAGAAATTAAGGGTAGGACAAATTTGGGGTATGACACACGCATGCTTGTCCAAAAATAGTGAACACGTGTTCTTTTTCTGGAAAGACTAGTGACAGCTGTTTTACATTAAAAGAGCTTCTGAATCAACTTAGATAATGAAACGTTAGTAATAACATAATCAGAACTTCTAATTGATCATTATCAGAACTTCTTATAGCTGCTTAGTCCTAACACATTTCAGAAGTTATTCGTACACATATCTTCTCATCTTCTCATTCTGGGCATAAGTCCATACTGATATTCTTCAGAATGAACTTAAACCTATCTTCAGCAAGGGGTTTTGTAAAGATATCAACCCATTGATTGTCTGTATCCACAAAGTTCAAAGAAAGAACACCCTTCTGAACATAGTCCCTCATAAAATGATGTTTAATCTCAATATGTTTAGCTTTGGAATGTAAGATAGGATTCTTAGATAAACATATAGCAGAAGTATTATCACAGAAAATAGGGATGTTACTCTCATATATCTGATAATCTTCTAGCTGACTCTTCATCCAGAGCATTTGTGTGCTACATCCAGCAGCAGCAACATATTCTGCTTCTGTTGTTGAGAGAGCTATGGTAGCTTGCTTCTTGCTGTACCAGGAAATCTGATGACTTCCAAGAAATTGATAGCTTCCTGAAGTACTCTTCCTTTCAATTCTATCTCCAGCATAGTCAGCATCACAGAATCCTACTAAGTTGTATTCTTTAGATCTTCTGTAGACTAAACCAACGTTAGTAGTACCTTTCAGATACCTCAGAATTCTCTTAACAGCAGTTAAGTGAGATTCTCTAGGATCTGATTGGAATCTAGCACACAAACAAACACTGAATAGAATGTCAGGTCTAGAAGCAGTTAAGTATAGAAGAGATCCAATCATACCTCTGTACAACTTCTGATCTACCTTCTTACTTACCTCATCCTTACCTAGAACACATGTTGGATGCATAGGAGTTTTGGCTTCTTTGCTTTCAGAAAGATTAAACTTCTTCAGAAGTTCTTTCACATACTTCGTTTGATGAACATAAGTTCCATCAGAAGTTTGGTTGATTTGAATCCCAAGGAAATACTTGAGTTCACCCATCATACTCATTTCAAATTCAGCCTGCATAGACTTAGCAAACTCCTTTCCAAGTGAAGCATTAGATGTTCCAAAGGTAATATCATCAACATAAATTTGACAAATTAAAATGTCCTTCTTAGATGTTTTACAGAAAATAGTCGTGTCCACTTGTCCTCTAGTGAAACCATTGTCCAGAAGGAAAGAACTTAATCTTTCATACCAAGCTCTGGGAGCTTGCTTCAACCCATACAATGATTTCTTAAGTTTGAAAACATGTTCTGGAGACTTAGAGTCTTCAAAACCAGGAGGTTGGTGGACATAGACTTCCTTATCTATATAGCCATTTAAGAAGGCACTCTTAACATCCATCTGATACAGAGTGATGTTGTGCTGAGTGGCAAAAGAAATCAATAAGCGAATAGACTCTAACCTGGCCACTGGTGCAAAGGTTTCTGTATAGTCAATCCCTTCTTGCTGACTATATCCCTGAGCCACCAGTCTGACTTTGTTTCTTACCACTTCTCCCTTCTCACTGAGCTTGTTTCTGAACACCCACTTTGTACCAATGATGTTGAATCCTTTTGGTCTAGGAACCAAATCCCATACATCATTCCTTGTAAACTGATTTAGTTCTTCTTGCATGGCAATTATCCAGTCTGGATCTTCTAGAGCTTGATCAACAGAAGTTGGCTCGATCAAAGAAACAAAACCTAATTGACATTCTGCATTGTTCTTAAGGAATGCTCTTGTTCTGATAGGATCATCTTTCTTTCCAAGGATCATATCTTCTGAGTGAGCAGAGGTGAGTCTAGAAGATCTTCTGACTGTTGGCTCTTCAGAAATTCTGAGATTCTCTAAAGATGCAGCAACTTGATCTTCTGATTCTTTGCTTCTGAGACTTTCAGCTTCTAGAGCTTTGCTTCTTGGTTCTACAACTTCTGATATGTCAATATCTATATCTGCAAAATTCTCAAACTGCTTTGGCTTTTCAAGACCAGGCTTATCATCAAACCTGATATTGATTGATTCTTCTACAACCAATGTTTCAGTATTGTATACTCTGTAGCCTTTAGAGCCTTCAGAATATCCAAGAAGAAAACATTTTTGAGCCTTAGAATCAAACTTACCAAGATGATCTTTAGTATTCGGAATAAAACACACATCCAAAAGGATGAAAATATGAAATGTTGGGCTTTCTGTTCTTCCACAATTCATAAGGAGTCTTATTTAGAATAGGTCTTATAGAGATTCTATTATGAATATAACATGCAGTGTTTATTGCTTCTGCCCAGAAGTGCTTAGCCATATTGGTCTCATTGATCATGGTTCTGGCCATTTCTTGCAGAGTCCTATTCTTTCGCTCTACAACTCCATTTTGCTGTGGAGTTCTAGGGCAAGAGAAATCATGGGCAATACCATTTTCTTTGAAGAACTCCTTAAAGAATCTGTTCTCAAATTCGCCACCATGATCACTTCTGACCTTTATGATTTTGCACTCCTTCTCAGATTGGATCTGAGTGCAGAATTCAAAGAACACTGAATGAGACTCATCCTTGTGTTTTAAGAACTTTACCCATGTCCAGCGGCTATAATCATCTACGATGACTAATCCATATTTCTTCCCTCTGACAGATGCTGTTTTGACTGGTCCAAACAGATCAATGTGCAGAAGTTCTAACGGCCTTGAGGAAGAGACAACATTCTTAGATTTGAATGCAGGTTTGGAGAACTTGCCCATCTGACATGCTTCACAAAGAGCATCTGATTTATATTTCAGATTTGGGAGACCTCTGACCAGATTTAGTTTGTTAATCTGAGAAATCTTTCTCAAACTAGCATGTCCTAATCTTCTGTGCCAGACCCATTTCTCTTCAGAAACAGACATAAGGCAAGTCACCTTCTACTTCTCAAGATCTGAAAGATCAATCTTATAAATGTTGTTCTTTCTCTTGCATGTAAATAGGATTGAGCCATCCTTCTGACTTACAGCCTTGCAAGACTTTTGATTGAAGATTATGTCATAACCATTGTCACTTAATTGACTTATGGACAATAAGTTATGCGCTAATCCTTCTACAAGAAGTACATTAGTTATGGAAGGAGAGTTACCAATACTTATGGTTCCAGAGCCAATAATCTTGCCCTTCTGATCTCCTCCAAACTTGACTTCTCCACCAGACTTAAGCACCAGGTTTTGGAACATAGATCTTCTTCTCGTCATGTGTCGCGAGCACCCAGAGTCCAGGTACCATGACATTTTATGCTTTGCCTTCTTTGCTGCTAAGGATATCTGCAACAGAAATTATCTTCTCCTTAGGTACCCATAATTTCTTGGGTCCTTTCTTGTTAGTTTTCCTCAAGTTCTGATTGAACTTGGGTTTAGCATGATAAGTGATAGGAGGAACAGCATGATATTCTTTGGGTTTGTCAGTATGATATCTTTTAGGTTGTGTCACATGCTTTTTGGTGTGTGTTGTGTTAAAACTCTGTGCATGTGATGTGAGCTTGATATCATGTGAGTGGCCATATTTGAACATATCATACAATGGCTTGTATGTGATTTTCAAATCATCAACAGGTTCAAATTTATGTGAGGTATCACCCTCATAGAGAAAGCCAAACCTTTTGTTTCCAGAAACACCATATATCATAGAAGCAAGATGACTTCTGCCAATACTTCTAGATAGGAACTTTCTGAAGCTCGAGTCATATTCTTTCAGAATATGACTGAGACTAGGAATGGATTTTTCTGATTCAGAAGGAGATCCACTACCTTTGGATAATTTTAAAACTTTTTCCTTCAGTTCAGAATTTTCCAATTCCAGCTTCTTAGTTTCAAATTCAAATTGCTTTTTCAGCTTTTTGTATTTGATACTAAGATGAGCCTTGAGTTCCAGAAGTTCAGTTAAACTGGAAACTAACTCTTCTCTAGATAGTTCAGAAAATACCTCTTCAGAATCTGATTCTGATGTAGATTCTGATCCATCATCCACTGTAGCCATCAGTGCAAAGTTGGCTTGCTCTCCTTCAGAGTCTGATTCTGATTCTGATTCAGAATCATCCCATGTTGCCATAAGACCTTTCTTCTTATGAAACTTCTTCTTGGGATTCTCCTCCTGAAGTTTTGGACATTCATTCTTGAAGTGTCCAGGCTCATTGCACTCATAGCAGACGACCTTCTTCTTGTCACATCTTCTGCCACCAGAAGATTCTCCTCGTTCAAACTTCTTTGAACTTCTGAAGCTTTTGAACTTCCTTTGTTTGCTCTTCCAGAGTTGGTTTACCCTTTTGGAGATCATGGACAGTTCATCTTCTTCTTCTGATTCTGAGTCTTCAGAATCTACTTCTTCAGCCTGAAAAGCGTTAGTGCATTTTTTAATATTAGATTTTAATGCAATAGACTTACCTTTCTTCTAAGGCTCATTTGCATCCAGCTCTATCTCATGGCTTCTCAAGGCACTGATTAGCTCTTCCAAAGAAACCTTATTCAGATTCTTTGCAATTTTGAATGCAGTCACCATTGGACCCCATCTTCTGGGTAAGCTTCTGATGATCTTCTTTACATGATCAGCCTTGGTGTAGCCTTTGTCCAGAACTCTTAATCCAGCAGTTAGCGTTTGAAATCTTGAGAACATCTTCTCAATATCTTCATCGTCCTCCATCTTGAAAGCTTCATATTTCTGGATTAGAGCAAGAGATTTGGTCTCCTTGACTTGAGCATTTCCTTCATGGGTCATTTTCAATGACTCATATATATCATGGGCAGTTTCCCTGTTAGATATCTTCTCATACTCAGCATGAGAGATAGCATTCAGCAAAACAGTCCTACATTTATGATGATTTTTGAAAAGCTTCTTTTGATCATCATTCATTTCTTGTCTTGTAAGCCTTACGCCAGTAGCATTCACTGGATGTTTGTAACCATCCACCAGAAGATCCCATAAGTCACAATCTAGACCAAGGAAGTAACTTTCAAGTTTATCTTTCCAGTATTCAAAGTTTTCACCATCAAATACTGGCGGTCTAGTGTAACCATTGTTACCATTTCCATTGTATTGCTCAGCAGAGCCAGATGTAGATGTAGATGTGTTTGTTGGAATTTCACCAGCCATCTTTTACTGAAGCGTTTTTCTCTTCCTGAATCTTTTCTAAACACGGTTAAGTGCTTGCACCTTAGAACCGGCGCTCTGATGCCAATTGAAGGATAGAAAAACACTTAGAAAGGGGGGGTTTGAATAAGTGTAGCTTTAAAACTTGTAAGATAAAAAACAATTTGCACAATGATTTTTATCCTGGTTCGTTGTTAACTAAACTACTCCAGTCCACCCCCTTGGAGTGATTTACCTCACCTGAGGATTTAATCCACTAATCACACTTGATTACAATGGTTTTCCACTTAGACAACTGCTAATTCTTCTAGAGTATCCTGATCACAACCTGATCACTCTAGGAACAAACTGCTTAGACAACTTCTAAGACTTGCTAGAGTATACTGATCAACAACCTGATCACTCTAGTTCTTACAACTTAATGTAAAAAAATTCTTTTTAAGAGTTACAATGCTTCTTATAAAGCTATTATCACAACTGTGATTTTCTCTTAAGTTTAAGCTTAAATCTCACTAAGATATTACAACAGCAAAGTAGTGAGCTTGATGATGAAGTTTGAGAGCTTTTGAATCTGACAGCGTTTCTGTATAATGCGCAAGTGTTGTATTTAGCTTCTCATCAGAACTTCATATTTATAGGCACTTGAGAAGATGACCGTTGGGAGCATTTAATGCTTTGCGTATTCCGTACAGCATTGCATTTAATGTTTCACTCTTTTGTCAACTACCTCGAGCCTTATTTTCGCTGTGTCTACTGACGTTGCCTTTAATAGCTTCTAACGTTCCTTTTGTCAGTCAGCGTAGCCTGCCAGTCTAGTACTTGCTTCTGATCTGATGTTTGTGTAAACAACGTTTGAATGTCATCAGAGTCAAACAGCTTGGTGCAGAGCATCTTCTTGTCTTCTGACCTTGAAGTGCTTCTGAGCGTGATACCATGAGAACTTCAGTGCTTCTGCTTCTGATCTCATGTTCTTCTGATGCTTCCATAGACCCATGTTCTGATTCTGCTTGACCATCTTCTGATGTCTTGCCAGACCATGTTCTGATGTTGCATGCTGAACCTTCTGAGTCAGTGCTTCTTGCGCTGATTTTGTGCATACTCTTTATATAATTCCTGAAATGGAAATTGCATAGTATTAGAGTACCACATTATCTCATACAAAATTCATATGCTTGTTATCATCAAAACTAAGAATATTGATCAGAACAAATCTTGTTCTAACAGAATGATAGTTTCCTTCCTGTTCTTTTCCACACCAGACATTTAATTAAGATTTTTAGTGATGAATCTAATGTCCCAGTAATAAGTTTCAGTAGTAGCATGTGGCAGAGTTGCTTGACAAGTTTTAGTAAGTAATGGCATAACTATAATGGTTACAATAGACATATAGCAGAGGCATTTTGTTAGTTGCAGACTTGGTTAACAGAAGAAAATAGCAGGGTCAATGTCTAGATTGCAGGGACTAGTTTATCAGCAGAAACCATTTAACTGGTATGCATAATTAGTAAGTTGGATTCATTAAAGATAGTATATTTTTGGTAGCAGTAACAAGTAACAGTTTACTTTAGTAACAGGAAAAATAGTAACTTTAGTAACTAGTAGTATGTGGTGGTTTTAGAGTAACAGTGATAGTATCAATTTCGCCAGAAAAATTAATGAGTAATAAAATTAGTATTAAGTAAAATTAATAGTATTTTGACCAATAGATAATAAAACGGAAATAGCCAAAACTGTCCGAATAAATGCGTAATATACTTGTAGCTTATTTTGATTAATTTGGTGTGTTATAATTTTGTTAATAATGCGAAGTTGCAGGGAACTCTTGGTGATGATGAATTACCTCTATTTATTGGTAAAAATAGCGATATAGGCGTATGCCTTGCGATTACTGGTTTTTGTGAAGTATGTGATGTTGCATTCATTGAGTCACATACAATGCATATTTCACGACGACCTGGATTGACAACCTGTGATAAAGGCTTATGCCTTCTTATGTCTCTATTAATTGGCAATTTGGCGATGGGGGCTGAAGACCTGTTGGTACCACATGCATGTGCATTTGTGATGGGTTGCATTTTATTGCATATTTTGAATTATTGAATAATTGTTGTGTTGCGATGATAAATGATGGTATGTTGTGAAGTGGTGATTTTTATATAATTTGATCTAATATATTGTTTATCATAAACTCAATTATATTGTTAAGTATCTCACCCCTTCTGTTTGAATGTTGCCTCTACGTGGATAACGTACAGGTAATTAGGAATGCAGGCTAGTTATCTTCATTAGTTCGAGTCGGTGTGGTCGCTCTGATACGTAGCACTCGGGGGATGAACGCTTGTTTTATTATTGATTTGTTTTAGTCGAATGAACCTTAATTTGATTCAAGTTGAAGTACCTTAATTTTATTGGGGCAAGTATGTTATGCCTTTAAGAGCTGAAGTTTATGAATCCGCTGCGTGGTTAATTAATAAAGTTGTGTTATTTTGAAGATTAAGAATATTGTGGTTATTTGTTCCTCCAAGTTTAGGTGTTATGTATCTGATTACATGCAATTAATTGTTGTTGTTTACAAAGTATGTGTAGAATCCTGTTTAAGTTGTTGGAATTTTATAACTCTAATTTTATTAATATTATCGGGTAGAAAAGGGGTGTTACATTTGTGGTATCAGAGCAGGTCGGTTCGTCCGACCAAGTTGTCGAGTCGTAGTGTCGTTAACAACCGAGTATTGTTACTTAGTTCTAACCCATGTTTATGTTGTAGTGATAAGTTGAGATGGCTGGAAGGAATGATGCTGCAATTGCTGCTGCTTTGGAAGCGATGGCTCAGACTATACAGAATCATTGTTCCTCCAGACTAAGTTGAGAATAAAGACTTCATTTATGTCTCTTATATTTATATGATCAATCTTTCCTTCTCTCATAGTGGAGAAACATTCATGTCAATAGATTGATATATGTTTTTTCTTCACAAGATCATTTGACCAAATGATATTTCTTATCCACTTATCCACAACTTTGATCATATATGCATGCCAAATATAAATGTGAAAGCTATAAATAAATTAATGTGAATTATATTTTTAACCAACTGAAATCTTCATGTCATAGAAAGAAGAGAAACCTTTCATGTAGCTAATTTGCATTTAATTTTGTCGCTAAAGTCTTGAAATAACTAACTTTAAGTTTACCATTGAAATGTGAATCCCTGGATAAATGACAGGATACTGCCAACAAGGAAGCATAAAATATTAACAATTAACGACTGCTTTCTATTTGGGATGGAACCAATGCAAGTTGGAGATTTGCAAGGATTAATAATTGAGTAGTGCTATGCTACACCCAAGTATTTACACCTATACTTACACCTTATAAAATACTGTATTTAATAGTATTGAAAGAAAGTAAAAAAATGATTATTAAAAATAGCAACAGAATCAAACCGTATAAAAATACGGTGTATATGTCATTGTTGGTGTAAAAATAGCATTCTTGTTAATAATTTGGCTAGAATATTGGTTATACCTTTAAATAATATTATCATTAAAATTATAACCATAAAGAATTTAAATAAAAAATACCAATCAAACATGTAAAAAAAAATTAATATCAATCATTAAAATCACGATTACCCAAAAAAATAAAGTACTCCCTCCGGTCCTTTTTATAAGGAACACTTTGCACAAAAAAATTTGGTCTTTTTTATAAGAAACACTCTTTTAATTTAATCTTTATTAAATTTACAATTTCATTTGTACCCTTTATTAAATTTACAATTTCATTTGTACCCTTATTCAATGCAAGTGCATTAGTTACCGAAACATATTCCCCATGCAATACTTTAGAGGGAAATTGCAGTCGGGAAATTAAAAGCACACAAACAGTCAGTAACTAAAGTCTTTAGATTCACATGTTATGTCTCTTCCATGCATTATTCATGTGTCTCTCACATTAAAATGGATATGGAATCTCATAACTCTAATGAAGATGACTTCAAGTCTTACAATGGGAAGCTAAAATATCAAATTGATTTGATCAAGTTTCATGAGATTGAAGATCCATTTGCAATTAAAAGTGAAACTATTGAAGATTCACTTGGTTCTACTGCAAATATCGAGGGTTCATTTAATGCTACTGAGATTGTTGAAGAATCGGATATTGAGAGTGAGGAAGAAGGTAGGTCAACCATCATTAGAATGAAGAAGAAATTATGTCATGCGAAAGATTCAAAGGAAAATGCAGAGATGGACTCTAGAGACAATGCTCACTCAATTCCTGGTTCCTTGGACAATATTGAAAACCTTCATGAACTTCCCAAAGATGCAGCCAAGGAAGATCATTTCAGCCATGAACGTGAAGCTATGAAGAATGAGGTTATGAGTATCCTCCAAATTTATTTTAGTGGATTTTAGTTAAATGGAAAAGTCATGGTTATTTTATTTTTGAAACAGAGAAATATTATGGATACTGATATATCCTTTTCATTGTACTAACGTTTTTATGGTTAAAGAACAAGTTCAATTACGTTATTTGGTGTACTGTGTTGAATAAAACTCATCGTTTCAATGACAATTTAATTTTTCACTCACTCCATGACAGTATATTTTTCACCTATTTGTTGGTTTAGAAAACAGTTTGTTACTGCGATAACGGCCGTAGCAAAACGGTTTTGATAGTTGCCGATACCGATACTTATGTTTTTATGGCAAAGAAAACATTATGGTTAATTTACATCGTGACGACCGTAATTAACGTCGCAACTCATATACCAACCAAAATCATAAAAGTCTTTATGCGACCGCAATGAGATCACGACTATTACACTATACTCCAAGGTAATACATAATTTCTTCTTTTTTTCTTCTTTTAAGTGGAACATCCAAGGCAATATATATGATGATAAAACGGAATTGAATGATAACACAGTAGTCCAACATTTGTAACCATTTATTTTAATTTTGTTTTTAAGATAATAGATAGAAGTAGAACTTATAACTTAGGATTCTTTGTATTCATTCAAATAGATCACGACTGTTACATTTATTGTAATTCTTTGTATTCTTTAAATCACTTGAAATTGATGAACTTCTTATTCATGTAACTAGTAGTTCATATTTGATTCTTATGCACCAAGATAGCCATGATACATTTACATTATAGGAGGAAGTAATTGTTTTATTGTCTTTCACCATATTTGAGATAGAAACTGGTATTATCTCATGGATTTGTAAGCATTTTGTCATGATTAAGAACATAAGCTTACCACAAATTCTGACACTTAAACTTAAAAATTCTGAAACAAAACTGCATTAATATCCATGCAATAACAAATTCTAAAACTTAAAAAACAAAGACTTGCATTATTATAATCAAGTTAATTAAACATCAAAATGTTGAAGATATTCAGTGACTTCTTGAACTAATGAAGAATCACAGCTTAATTGAGTAGGTATACAACTTTGATTATATAGCATATCTTTCTTCATGTGAGGGATTTTATACTTGTTTGATCCCTTGATCTTCATTATCTCAATCATGCATGATTGAAGAGTAGAAAAAAATTTATCGGAATGTTGACAAGAAAATTCATCGAATGCTCTTTGCACTGCATCAATAAGTTCATCAATTGAGTTCACTGGTTCTTGTTGCTGCAATGACTGGATGGCATTGAAAAATTCTAAGTCCAAGACATTCAAATCTACCGAATTCAGAGGTTGACAAGTCATTTGAATGTCAAACCCATCTTCACTTGCTGCTCTACAAAAATCTGGATCACTTTTGGCAATATGTGACCTTGCATTGCCTTGTTTAATGTAGATTGTCTTCCCTACATCTTCTCTTGGCCACATACTCTTGATGGTTGGTAGTACTTTACTTATTAAGAAAGCTTTATTCACCTCTCTGGTTACATAACTTATAGGTTTCCTTTCTATTGTCCCCGCAACTCTATTGACGCTACTTCTTTTAGCTGGTTGTTCATAAACAAATGGAAATATACCAATCTTTCCTGAGAATGTCACATTTTTTTTCATTGTCAAACCTGGGTCTAGCCACAGCAGCTAAGAACATAAGCTTACCAATAAAGTTTTTTCTTTTGCAAGTTCTATGTGGCTCTTCTTCATCCCGAAGCAAGTAATAATTGTTTTTAGTTTTGGTAATATAAAACCATTTTTCATCAATGAAGACAATATTATGCATAGAAAGAAACTTTAGATCATGAGGCAAGCTACTACTATCAAGCATGTCCTTACAAAACCTTAAATGGTTAATCATGTTATCCTCTTTTAAATACGGTTTAAGTGTACTTGAATGGCGTCGTATAACTCCTGACTTGTGCAACCTTATCAATGACGTCTTAGGAATGTTAAGAGAATTAGATAGAGCTCGATAGGTTGACCGTTTTGATAATGGTATTTGACGCATTCTGTCGAAGTCTAATTGGACCATTTTCCTTCCACAAAGTGTTTTTTTATGACAAACATTACATGTATCTTTTACTTGATTCCATATGCGGTAAATAACACTTATATGAACATTGTATAAGGAAGCTATTTGTGTTATTGCCCCATATTTATGTGACCTCCCATTCGGACTCAAGCTCAACAACACATTATATATAGCCCTCCTCTGTTCATTATTTAGAAATCCACGTTTTTTTGCATTGATTTCACTTGTTAATGAGTCTCTTTAAAAATGAGATAAACATGTCATGAAAATTGAACATGTAAACAATAACTATCAAAAATGCCAAATATAAGAATACTTGTGGTTATAACAAAAAGATTAAGAGTACCGACTATATTTGCTATGAGAGAGGTTATGTCTTTTAGCAACGTACAAACTGAAGCATATGCATATCTTTTATGAGGACACTATTTTCTATTGATTCAAGTGTGGTTAACATCATAATTTTTTATACCATTCATTGAACATATGTCTTAATCAGTAAATCATTTTATCTCAACATTATTCTCTCTTTATTCTAAGTTAAATGATTTGTTAATGGACTATGAGTTTACAGTGTCACCTTGAATAAAAAGATAAGAATACATGTAACTCAAACAAATAAGAAAGAAATTAAAATAAGAAAGGATAATAATATGAATGTGTCACTACTGTGATTTAAAAGAATTACTCACCATTAATATATGAGGGATCATTGTTGCTTGTTTCTTCTTAAAGAGAAAATTTTTATTCATGTTATCTTCAATATTGAGATGTGAGGGATGAGTTACCTAAAGTTCAAATTCAAATGCTTCTATATTTGATGGTACATCTTGATTCATGTTATATTCAATATTGATATGTGGTGGATGATTTTGCTCAAACTCAAGTTGAGGTGTTTTCATCTTTGATAGAATATATAGAATTCAATCTCTTTATATAAAGAATGATTGAATGTATAGAATTCTTTGTACTAATTATTTAAAACTTAAAAATTGAAATTTTAGAAGTTTATTTGCTCAAAATTTGGAGGGAAGTTGCTGGATAAAATGATGGGAAAGCCAAATTTGCAAAACTTGTGTTTCTAAATTTTGAACCGTTCAATAACGTGAAGCTAGAGTTACATTGCTATGAATCAATATTTGTGCTAATTAGCATTATTATTCTTGTGAAGAGGAAAAGGCACTATTAGAATTAAACATAGTGGATTATTAATAATTACAAGAAAGAAGAATAATAATGATAGATATTAATATTTTAAGGTTAGTTTTGGAATAAAATATATATTTTAGAATCTACCATATAAGAACATTTATTGTTCTGGAAAAACAAACAATGCCCTTTGCTTACTAATTGCCACATACCCTCTTTTCTCACTTTTCATGTATTTTTCTACCCCTATCTTAACTATCTAAGTATCCCTTTATGTCTTGACGAACCCATTACTTCAATAATACACTCATTGTTTAACTACCCAAATATATTTCCTTCTTATATAACCACGTTATTCACTTTGGGTTTGGAAAATTTGCTTTTGGTTACTGTAGCTGTCACGATAATGTCAAGAGCCCATCCTTCTTCTGTGTGCTTCTGCTGTACCGCATTCGAACATGTTCCTTCCTTTGGTTTCCCTTTCTCTCTCATTTGTGCATCCTCTACCTAATATTCATTCAACTAAAACTTTCGAAAACTTTCTGCTCAAAATCTACTTCCATCTTTGCTAATGGCGAGACCTTATGACAAGGTTGGGGACATAAACGAAAGAAAGGAGCTATAGAAACTGGCGGTGAAGATTCAACACAAGTGGAAAGTGACGATGACTAACAAGGAGCATTTTGAGATGGTCATAGTTGACAAAGAAGTGAGTTATGAGTTTCTTTACACCATTGTCTTTTTATTTCTGTTCCTGTAATGTTATGGATGTTTATGTGATGTTTGGATTTGATGTCAAATTTTTTGGGAAATAACTATTGTTTTAAAGCTGTCTTTGGTTGAATGTAACATATTTCGTTTTTCGTTTTCGTTTTTGTTTTCGTGTTTTGCCAACTAAATATTTGTGTTTTGTTCTTATGAAAATGGTTTCTCACAACATGTTTCCATACAAAACTATTATCTTTACAACCTGTTTTTGACTGGGTTTTCTCCATTGCTTACAGGGACATGACATTCAAGTGGTGGTTCCAACTATTTACAGACAAACTTTTGACTCATTGTTGTTGGTTAACACTACCTGCACCATGTCAAACTTTGAAGTTTATCCTAATGACTTGATCTTCAAACCTACAAACCACAAATACATTTTGAAATTCACCAGTTGGACTACAGTCAGTGAAATAGGAAAACATGACATACAAAGCAAGCTGAGCATCTGCACCCCTTTTGCCGATATCATTTCTGGAAAATGGCAAAAGCATTTGCTAACAGCTTCTTCCATATATTTAGCGTTTTCCTTATATGGTTTCTTTAACTCTTCCAAATTTAACAGTTTTTACATTATTTTCTGCTCAGACTTAATTGGTGTCGTCGACGAGGTGGGATACACGCAGTCAATGGTTGGAAAGAAACCACAGATCAACTTCATTTTGCGGGACTTGGGGTAGATTCTTTCCCTTATGATCTTCATTGTACTAAATATTACTAATAACCTTATTTTTTTAGGTCTAACACGTTGCACTGCACTTTGTGGGAAACATACGCAACTCAATTTTTTGAGTTCAAACAGAAACAAGTTGATCCCTCAGCCCCGGTTGTCATCCTCTTGAAATACGTCAAAATTAAGGAAGAATGTCTACAACTACTTCTTATTTGCCATTTGTTCCATCTATTATTTCTAATACTATATTTTTGCATAATCTACATGATTATTATTAACATGAGTGATGCAGGCAAATACCCGCTTGCTGTCACGAATACGTATAATGTTACAACCGTACACATTAATGAAGAGATTCCTGAGATAATTGATTTCCTTAGCCGGTATTTCTTAATCAACAAATTTCATGATTACCTTTTTATTACGGTTACTATTATGATTGGCATTGTTTCGGTAACTAACCCCGTTATTTATATCTCCTGCAGTATGCCAACGGTTTTACCGTTGGCAAAATCCCAAAGCACTACGGGAAAATCCAGCCATGATTGGTCGCAACAATCCTCTGGAGGTCACCTATCCACTGCTGATAAGTTTTTCTCAAAGGCTTCGCAATTGCCGCTGTCAAAAATTATTGTGTTGTCTGAGGTATGTCGCAAATCCATCACATTTATGTTTAACTGCCCATGCTACGAACACGATAGATAACATTATAGTTGGCATACCTTTTGTAGCCAACAATGTGTGTCACCGTTGCTACAACAGACAAGCTTATTCCTGATACAAGTGGATGTTACTATAAGCAATTCCATAAATGTCCTCAAATGGCCAAGGGAGACAGCCCACCTTATTTCTGCAAAGTCGGGCACAGGACTGAGGCTGAAATCTGGAGGTTGTGTTACCTGCATACTATGATGAAATCTACGACCGCCTTCATTATTTTGTTTATGCTGACAATTTAATATTTTGTTTAGGTTTCGTATATGTGTTGAAGTAGTTCACGAGTGTACTGCCGGTAGGTTTGTTTTCTAAGACCGTGAGGCCGCCGAACTGTTAGAGACATCTGCAGCTACCCTTCGTTCTTCCATGGTCGAGGTGACGTATACAACACAACTTTTGGTTTATCATGCTTTATGTTTGTATGATCCAACACTAATCACTGATCCACTGGACTATCTGTTGCACCCCAATTTTTGACCTCTGAGATCCCATCATTTTTATAAGTATTGTGATCATTATCATTATCATTTATCATCATGCATATTTTTATTTACTAACAAAAAAAATATAAAAAAAAAAAGTTTGTTGCTTGTGTGTCAAAAACAGTAGGGTTTTGAGGCCCACAAGAGGTTCATCATTCTCTCATGATTCAAAGGCCTTCAAATCAACATTATATTCAATTCATATCATTTAATGGAGGAGAAGACCTTGATTCATTGAAAGATCGCAAAACCGCGGTTCATCGAAAAAAAGTCAATTGCAGTCAAAAATCAAGATTTTTGGTCAACATCAATCATTGGAAGTAATATTCATCAATTGATCAAGGATTTATCATAATTCATCAAGAAAAGTTCAGAAATCAACAAAACTCAAAATTGCAAAATTAGAGTTTTTTACCTAAAAGTCAACTGAACTTTGACCGACCATAACTCTCTCATAATTTATCAGAAAAATTCCAACCAAATCTCATTCCCAAGGAAATTAAATTCTCTACAACTTTGATGTTGGGCCCGAGGTCAAGAAATGCTTCCGCATAAGAGATATAAGCCAAAACATTACATGTCATTTTGAAAGTCAACAAAAAGCTGTTTTATGTCAAAGCCCATATCATTAAGATAACTTCTTCAAATGCAAAAAATCTTCCAAAGTGGCTTGTAGAGGACATCTTGGGCTTTCCAAAAAGTACAAGAACACTTTCATAGGATCAAAATTGAGGGAGATATGCCTTGATGAAGTTCACCTTTTTTGGAAAAATGCATGAAACAAGTAATGACCAAATTTTGATTCTTTTTCAAAAAGGCCAATTCTTTTGTGATTCAATCTTGGTTCTCATATGTTCAAGGGCATTCACAACATATCCATGGTTCATGACATTTTTCATTTCATTTTTTATTGAATTTTATTTATTTAAAATTCAATTAAAGTGAGATAATTCAAGGTATTATCCAAGATGCTTCATGTGATGCAAGCAATGACCATTCAAGATTCTTAAAGATAAGATTGCAAGATTGGAGAGAATAATACTTGAGTGATTAAACCATGGTTAAGCTTTTAACCTAGCATAAAAGAATATTCCATTCTTTTTCCACAAAAATCAATCATGGTTTTTTCCACTTGCTTGGCCTCCAAGATCAAACTCTTTGCCTATAAATAGAGCTTCATTTTCTTCATTCAAGAGAGCAAAAAAAAAAGGAGGAGCCAAAGGGAAAGAACAACAACAAACACCAAAGTCATAGTTTAAGCATTTTATATTTTTCAAAAGTTTCAAGAAACTTGTAAAAAATCAAGGCTCATTCAAATAGTCACTTTCAATCAATTTCAATCACTCTATTCCACTCTTGGGACATCATAGAGTAAGTACAGTGTAGTTTTTAATATGTAGTAGTGTTAGGAGTTCATGAATTAAAAACTCCATATTTATTCATATTTTCAATTTCTCAAAAAAAAAATGTTTTAATTTTAGTTTTAAGTTGATAAAATGTTTATTTAATTTTTAACATAAAAATATTTTATTTCTTTTCATAATTAATTTATTTTGCTTAATTAATTAGTAATTATGTAAATATTGCTTTTTAATTATTTTCAACCAATCAAAAAACTCCAAAAATATTTTCCTTTTAGATTTAGGTTTATATTTTTATAATCTAATATTTGACATAAAAATATTTTATTTTTATTCATAGTTAATTTATTTTGCTTAATTAATTAGTAATTATGTATATATTTGCTTTTTTTTTAATTATTTCTAACCTATCAAAAAATTCAAAAAAAAATATTTTATTTTGTTAAATTAGGTTTATATATTATATACTAATTTTATACATACTAGATTTATTTTTCTTGTTAAGTTTAATTATTTGTATAATTATTTGCTTAATTAGCTTTTAATTAACTTAAAAACATAAAAAAAAAATGAATTAGGTTTAATTTGTTTTAGATTTAAGATTTTGTCATTTTATTTTCTCTTAACCTAATTATACTTTCAAAATATCTCTCTTATTATTGTGTAAATTTTTCACAATTTCAGGTTTATTTTTGTATATTATTTGATATTATTTCTTATCTTTTTCTTTGTCCCGAATTGGAATAAAAGATCAAATATGGCAGAGATTGTATGCAGTTAATTTAAGACTTTTAGAAATTTATCGTGTAGTCGCTATGATTCTATCAAGCTTCTGATAAATTTTCATTAACTTTAAATCCGAGATCATCATTCACTCACCATCGATCTTCACTAACATCGTGGATATACTTGACTAGCTTCAAGATGATTCGCGTGCTAACGTACTAACAATTGACTTTAATTTCCGCATTTTATTATATTGTTCTTTATATTTCTTGTTTTATGCTTTATTTTATCATTCGTATTATTTATGTTTATGTTATTTTCTCTTTGTCCATTTGGACGTATTATTTATGTTTATGTTATTTTCTCTTTGTCCATTTGGACGTATTATTTATGTTTCTGTTATTTTCTCTTTGTCCATTTGGACGTATTATTTATGTTTCTGTTATTTTCTTTTTGTCCATTTGGACGTATTATTTATGTTTCTGTTATCTTCTCTTTGTCCATTTGGACGTATTATTTATGTTTATGTCATTTTCTCTTTATCCATTTGGACATATTATTTATGTTTCCGCTATTTTTTCTTTGTCCATTTGGACATATTATTTATATTTCCGCTATTTTTCTTTGTCCATTTGGACATATTATTTATGTTTCCGCCATTTTCTCTTTGTCCATTTGGACATATTATTTATGCTTCCGCTATTTTTTCTTTGTCCATTTGGACGCATTGTTTATGTTTCCGTCATCTTCCTTTTGTCCACTTGGACCATATTTTTACCTTTGAGCTAAAACATTAATAATCAAGATAAAACTTTTAAAAAAAAAAGCACTTTGCACACTTTCACCTCTATGGTTTTCCCTCTTATTACTTTTTTTTAATCATACCATCATTTAAGAAAAGGATTAAATGCATATGAAAGATCTTATAAAGTGAGAGTAGGTAACTCCTAATTGCTTGCTCAAACACTTTCATTTTCAAACAACGTATTTTCAAAATTTCTCATCTATTTTCAAAACTTTCATCTGGTATTTGAAGGGCATTATTCCCGGTGAAACTCTTCAGAGACCTATGTGACCTATTGTCCATCTTCACTTCTTCTATTTTCAAAATCAATAAAGTATTTAAACAAAAGTGAGCTAAGCAATTAAGAGCCCATGGATAACCATGGATACAAAGGGTGCTTAAAACCTTCCCTTTGTATAACTAACCCCCCGAGCCCAAAATCTGTCAAAAGGTCTTTTTCTGTTCTTTTATGCCTTTCCTATTTGGATAAAATAAAAGTCGGTGGCGACTCTTGCAAAACAAAAATAAACGCAAACAAACATTTTTGCTCTGCGGGAAACAATGAAAAAAAAGAGCAAGGAGTCAGTTCGCCTCAAAAAACCGAGTATCAGAACTGGCGACTTTGCTGAGGAAGAAGAAAAAGCTTTTTAAAAGAGGGGTTACCTTAGAGTTTTATATCACTTTAATATTTGCTTATACTTTTTATTTTGTTATTTTTTGCTATTTTGGATATATGTGTGGTTCCGTCACTTGAGATACATTATGGACAAATCCTAACCTGGATTAAGTACACATAAGATTTAGGTGGGGGTAAAGTCATGTATGGCATACAAGGAGTTCATTCCTTAACAAGCTGTCATGAGAATCCTTCCGCTCAGTGGAGGTTCCTTGCTGGTAGTATATGTTTAGCAAGTTCAGTTGCGAAAACATTATTGCTTTCATTGAACTGTAGAAGCTGAGCTGACCGTAGAACCCATTATCCCATCTTGGCCTTCTTAGGTTGTGATGCAGAAACTATTCAGGTGTAGACTTGGATTAGTTGTCATGCGGAGAATCACACGCAGACGAGTTTTTCTTGAGAATATTATTGGCTCACAAGTTCAGTTGTGCAAGCCGGTAATATCTGAAAGAAGAATGTGGACTCTGACGTATCAGTAGAACATGTTGTGCAGGTGATTAACCCCTAGTACTATCCCATGTTTGGTTCTTTGACCTCATGCTCGTGACGTTGAACTTTTGAACCTATCTTATGTGCACCATGTTTGTGTTACCATGTGTGTATATGTGGCATTCATACATCCATGCATACATACATTCATGCATTCATACATTCATAAAAGTCTTTTTCTTTGATTTCCAATGAACTCAGAGGTCTTTTTTGTAAACATCGTAAGTTTCATCAAACTCAATGGATCTTGGGTGTTGATGGGGTGAAAACTCTAATCCACCAAAATGGATGATTGATTTTGATGATAACTTGATCAATGCTTTAATCCAATGCTTGAATGTTTGCAAATTAATATCTTAAGTTCTTTGAAACTCAAAAAAAAAATAAAAACAACAATTACATCATTTGCATACATACATCCAGGTCATCCATGAAACTTATCCTTGTCTGTCTCCATCTTCGAAGTTGTCTGTCTACCATCAAGCTGATTCTTCCTCCTCGGAATCCTCTTCCAGAAGGTTTTAGGTCTGATCTTCATTGTCCTTTCCATCAAGGGGCAGCGGGCCATGATTTAGAAAGATGTTTCCCTTTGAAGGCCAGAGTTCAAGAGTTGATTAGATCAAAGATGTTATCTTTTAAGAATGTTGGTCCCAATGTTGTCACTAATCCTTTGCCGAATCAGAATGGCTGAAAACGGGTCAGAGACAATTATCTCCCTAAAGCCAGTGTATCAAGACAGGACAGTTCATCCTCGTCATTGATTAGTCACTAGGCCATGTTTCCCTACTGTTTGCATTTCCTCAGTTGTATTGTTTGCTTTTAAACTTTGTTTATTCCTGAATGTTAATTTTAATGAAATGAGCATCGTATGTTTGAATTCATTTTCATATACTATGTCTATGTTTATGCTTCTTTTACAAAACTTTTTTTCTATTTTGCTTTCTCTATCAAACTTGTGTTTTATGCAAAGATTAGAGGGAGGATTATGACAACGAAATACCCAGGTTGTTGAACTGTATGCTTTCAAATAAAACTTTGCTGACGATGTACAGGCATTGCTTCAATTCCTAAACACTGGAGAAATAAGGAAGTTAATCCCTCGTCAACTCCTTTGAGCCTAGAAGTTGGTGTTTCTTTATATACGAAATAACCCACATTTTAACTCGGGGCAGGGTAGTTCCCAGTTAATTTGGTTGTGCATTCTATTTTAAGAGAATCATTCAATACACCTTTCAACAAGTATTTTAATCACAAGCTTTCCTCCGCATACATCAAAGAAATGTTTGAGACGCCAAGCAAAAGTTGATGATGGTTCATTATAATCATTAAGCAAGGTAGTCACTATCTTTCAAAAAAAAAGTATCAAAAAATAAAATCAACGAAAAGCCTGCTAAGTCAAAATCAAAAAATAACTTAGGCAAAAATTAAGGCATCCCGCTGACTGTAAGTTTCAAAATAAACAGTTCAGGCAAAAGTTAGGGATATCAAAAGAAAGAAAATAGAGAGAAGTCAATAAATTCTTGAACCACAAAATGTTGTGACTATCAAAAGGAAGAAGTGACTACCACCTCTATGTTTTCTCGGCTTGTGATCTCTCATCATTACAACAGGTAAAATTCCAAAAGTCTCTTGGAACCTGAATGCATATTTTGAATTAACTGAGTTTAGGACTGAAGATCATCACGAAGATGGGGTGGGTTACAAAAATTTTGAGCCTTATATCTTTTGTTTTTTAAACCGTGAACCTGACCATGTTACAACCTTCAAAAGTCCTAATTGAAGCAAGGTTTATTTTGAAAGCATACTATAACAAGGTTGCGTAAGCTGACTCCCAAGATATTTACCAATCATTTATGTTGATACCATATCTTTGCTTTATCTTTCATGTTGATTGTCTTAACCTTTATGTTTTGACCAGTGATTCGATTTTCTTTACAAAGTGACTTTGATTTCAAAAATATGTTTTGAGAATTGCATTAAAATTACCATTCTTGAATGAAAATTTTATTTGCAAGTAAGCACTCATCTTCTAGGAAGTTTAAACAGTCGAGAAACTTGGTCAGTGATCCTATCAGGGGCACGTTACTTCAAGATCCTGTTGTTCATATGTTTAATCAAGATTTGTTGATCAGAATATCCTCTTCAAGATGTATACTATGGCAAGTCTTCCCAAAATTCATTTCAAGAGTTGAATCCATGATCAGTTCATCCCCAACATAGTTCAACTAAAGCCATGATCAGTTAACTTGCAACAATTATTCAATCAGGGGCAATCTTCTTCAGCAATCCCCAAGCACAATTTATCAGTCCTTCTCAAAGGATCATTTGTTTGATACACTTATCAGTGTGACAAGAAGTTTGTTCAAGCATCTTCTTTCCAAGCGGATTTTTTAGAGTTCTCGTGTTGAGGAATCAAAGCTCCAATCTTGCCTCACAAAAGAGTCAATCTCAGTTGTCATAAATAACTACATTTCATTGAGCATTCATCATGCATAGAAAAATTTAACATCATGCATAAAAACAAATTCATGTTCATTTATATTTTTCCAAGTCTTGTTGTTATCAACATCTTACCTTGAGATCGAAGTCCAACTCACTTGGCATTAACCTTTAATATTATTCAATCACGCTTTACTCTTGATTGATCTTTATTTATATCCGATCATGTTTTACTCTCGATGCTATTTGATCGTGCTTTACTCTCGATTGGTGTCTCAATCATGTTTTACTCTTGATGGCCTTTGATGTTATCCAATCATGGTTTACTCTTGATTTCTTTTGATGTTCAATCATGTTTTAGTCTTGATTGCCTATGATGTTATCCAATCATGGTTTACTCTTGATTGCTTTTGATACTATTCAATCATGTTTTAGTCTTGATTGCCTATGATGTTATCCAATCATGGTTTACTCTTGATTGCTTTTGATACTATTCAATCATGTTTTAGTCTTGATTGCTTGTGATGATGTTCAATCATGTTTTACTCTTGAATGCCTCTGTCAATTTATACTCCTTTCCAAATTCATTCATGTTTTACTCTTGAATTATTTCTGATGTGGGTTCCAGAGATTTTTCTTTCTGAACGTCTCTATTGATTTCCTATCCAGAGTTCCTTTCACGTTTTACTCCTGAAAGCTTCTGTCGACTGTTTCTTTCTTTTGTGAGATCCGATTCTATTCCGGGATGACGTATACCTTTTCCCCAACGGAGTCTGTTTACTTCTCCCCTGTGGTGTCCTGTTTCCATCTCGTGGAAATCATATGCATTCATAATCATAAGCAGTACATTGCATCTCAGGTTCAAAAATTGTGTTTTTATATATATTTAAGTCTCTTCAATCACGTAGAAACGAAGATTTCCAATCTTCACATCTCCGGATAGAAGAAACTTAAATAGGGGCATCTGTTGCACCCCAATTTTTGACCTCTGAGATCCCATCATTTTTCTAAGTATTGTGATCATTATCATTATCATTTATCATCATGCATATTTTTATTTAATAACAAAAAAATATAAAAAAAAAAGTTTGTTGCTTGTGTGTCAAAAACAGGAGAATGATCAAAAGAAAGCTGAAGAAATTAGGGTTTTGAGGCCCACAAGAGGTTCATCATTCTCTCATGATTCAAAGGCCTTCAAATCAACATTATATTCAATTCATGTCATTTAATGGAGGAGAAGACCTTGATTCATTGAAAGATCGCAAAACCGCGGTTCATAAAAAAAAAGTCAACTGCAGTCAAAAATCAAGATTTTTAGTCAACATCAATCATTGGAAGTAATATTCATCAACTGATCAAGGATTTATCATAATTCATCAAGTAAAGTTCAGAAATCAACAAAACTCAAAATTGCAAAATTAGAGTTTTTTACCTAAAAGTCAACTGAACTTTGACCGACAATAACTCTCTCATAATTTATCAGAAAAATTCCAATCAAAGCTTGTTCTCAAGGAAATTAAATTCTCTACAACTTTGATGTTGGGCCCGAGGTCAAGAAATGCTTCCGCATAAGAGATATAAGCCAAAACATTACAGGTCATTTTGAAAGTCAACAAAAAACTGTTTTTTGTCAAAGCCCATATCATTAAGATAACTTCTCCAAATGCAAAAAAAGCTTCCAAAGTGGCTTGTAGAGGGCATCTTGGGCTTTCCAAAAAGTACAAGAACACTTTCATAGGATCAAAATTGAGGGAGATATGGCTTGATGAAGTTCACCTTTTTTGGAAAAATGCATGAAACAAGTAATGACCAAAATTTGATTCTTTTTCAAAAAGACCAATTCTTTTGTGATTCAATCTTGGTTCTCATATGTTCAAGGGCATTCACAACATATCCATGGTTCATGACATTTTTCATTTCATTTTTTATTGAATTTTATTTATTTAAAATTCAATTAAAGTGAGATAATTCAAGGTATTATCCAAGATGCTTCATGTGATGCAAGCAATGACCATTCAAGATTCTTAAAGATAAGATTGCAAGATTGGAGAGAATAATACTTGAGTGATTAAACCATGGTTAAGCTTTTAACCTAGCATAAAAGAATATTCCATTCTTTTTCCACAAAAATCAATCATGGTTTTTTCCACTTGCTTGGCCTCCAAGATCAAACTCTTTGCCTATAAATAGAGTTTCATTTTCTTCATTCAAGAGAGCAAAAAAAAAAAGAGGAGCCAAAGGGAAAGAACAACAACAAACACCAAAGCCATAGTTTAAGCATTTTATATTTTTCAAAAGTTTCAAGAAACTTGTAAAAAATCAAGGCTCATTCAAATAGCCACTTTCAATCAATTTCAATCACTCTATTCCACTCTTGGGACATCATAGAGTAAGTACAGTGTAGTTTTTAATATGTAGTAGTGTTAGGAGTTCATGAATTAAAAACTCCATATTTATTCATATTTTCAATTTCTCAAAAAAAAATGTTTTAATTTTAGTTTTAAGTTGATAAAATGTTTATTTAATTTTTAACATAAAAATATTTTATTTCTTTTCATAATTAATTTATTTTGCTTAATTAATTAGTAATTATGTAAATATTGCTTTTTAATTATTTTCAACCAATCAAAAAACTCCAAAAATATTTTCCTTTTAGATTTAGGTTTATATTTTTATAATCTAATATTTGACATAAAAATATTTTATTTTTATTCATAGTTAATTTATTTTGCTTAATTAATTAGTAATTATGTATATATTTGCTTTTTTTTAATTATTTCTAACCTATCAAAAAATTCGAAAAAAAATATTTTATTTTGTTAAATTAGGTTTATATATTATATACTAATTTTATACATAACTAGATTTATTTTTCTTGTTAAGTTTAATTATTTGTATAATTATTTGTTTAATTAGCTTTTAATTAACTTAAAAACATAAAAAAAAAAAAACAAAAAAAAAAGAATTAGGTTTAATTTATTTTAGATTTAAGATTTTGTCATTTTATTTTCTCTTAACCTAATTATACTTTCAAAATATCTCTCTTATTATTGTGTAAATTTTTCACAATTTCAGGTTTATTTTTGTATATTATTTGATATTATTTCTTATCTTTTTCTTTGTCCCGAATTGGAATAAAAGATCAAATATGGCAGAGATTGTATGCAGTTGATTTAAGACTTTTAGAAATTTATCGTGTAGTCGCTATGATTCTATCAAGCTTCTGATAAATTTTTATTAACTTTAAATCCGAGATCATCATTCACTCACCATCGATCTTCACTAACATCGTGGATATACTTGACTAGCTTCAAGATGATTCGCGTGCTAACGTACTAACAATTGACTTTAATTTCCGCATTTTATTATATTGTTCTTTATATTTCTTGTTTTATGCTTTATTTTATCATTCGTATTATTTATGTTTATGTTATTTTCTCTTTGTCCATTTGGACGTATTATTTATGTTTATGTTATTTTCTCTTTGTCCATTTGGACGTATTATTTATGTTTCTGTTATTTTCTCTTTGTCCATTTGGACGTATTATTTATGTTTCTGTTATTTTCTTTTTGTCCATTTGGACGTATTATTTATGTTTCTGTTATTTTCTCTTTGTCCATTTGGACGTATTATTTATGTTTATGTCATTTTCTCTTTGTCCATTTGGACATATTATTTATGTTTCCGCTATTTTTTCTTTGTCCATTTGGACATATTATTTATGTTTCTGCTATTTTTCTTTGTCCATTTAGACATATTATTTATGTTTCCGCTATTTTCTCTTTGTCCATTTGGATATATTATTTATGCTTCCGCTATTTTTTCTTTGTCCATTTGGACGCATTGTTTATGTTTCCGTTATCTTCCTTTTGTCCACTTGGACCATAATTTTACCTTTGAGCTAAAACATTAATAATCAAGATAAAACTTTAAAAAAAAGCACTTTGCACACTTGCACCTCTATGGTTTTTCCTCTTATTACTTTTTTTTAATCATACCATCATTTAAGAAAAGGATTAAATGCATAGGAAAGATCTTAAGAGGTTGTCGACATATCTCTTGATAAGCAAAACATATTTCTTTCTATTGTCTATCCTGGCGATTGCTAACAAATTTTCTTTTCCTACAGACTTTTCCAATCCTTGATTCCACTCCGCATTCTGAAATGGTATTCATTCTTGACCCCAAAATGTCCAACTGTTGTTTATTTTCTAAATACTTTATCGGTAGTTTATGAGGTTTGTTTTTGAAGAAATTGGAGAGCATTGGCGAGGGTGTTTCGTTGGATCTTTTGCAACCTCAAACGGTAACCTGGAATTCCATATAATGATTCTGAGTATAAAGTGATCCGAATTTCCCTTGCTAATTATTGCTCTTTGGTTTCTATTGAAGAGGAAGGAGAGATCTCATCGACGCCTATTCCCGATCCCGTAACATTGATGCACCCCAAAATTTGCCCTCTTTATTTGAGATATAAGTTATCCAAGAAGTTTAATTTGTCGTTCGAAATTAAAGGAAAAAAAATAAAGAGTTCTTGAGGTTTTACGGAAGCGCGATGTGAAAAATGGTTTAAACAGTGAAAAAACGAGAAAATTCGCAAGTCTTAGTAAGAAGGTGATATGAGTTGGGTTCCCGTGGGGCCCTGACTGTTTCGACGATATCTACAACTTTCGTGTTCGGCTCGAAAGTCAATTCTTTGAGGAAGGTTGTCAGATTTGCAAATTACTTGAGATTTCACAATGAAAAATGGTGCTGAATGTAGGGTTTTGGGCCTCAGAAAATATCTCACAATCCGCTTGTCGGATTCGCTCGAAAATTTAAATGGAGCTTCGTATCATCATCCCCGAGATTTCATATGTTCGGCCCGAAGACCAATTATGCACTGAAAATTCCCAGCATTTTGATGAATGCCGTAATCTTTCGGTAAAAAGTGTGTTTTCGGGTATGTCGCACCAAGTTCGAAAATTCATAACTTCTTCGATTTTTATCGTATGAAGTTCATGCCGGTGGCATTTTCTCAGAAATTTTGTTAGCTTCGATTCTTAGTCACACATGCTTGTTCAGATTTCGAGCCGAAGATGGAGTTTTATCGAGTTCTTTGAGCGGTACTCACAAAATTCTGCACAGTAGCGCCAGATGAATCGACGTTTCTCGTCATTCAAACGCGCGTAATTTCTTCATCGCTTATCGGATTGAGACGATTCTCGTGGCTACGAGTCACGAATTTGGTCATCTTCGCAATGGCATTGGTTTCGTTCCGGAATTCAGAGCCGAACCGAGTTTCCTCGAAAACGAGTTAAAAAAGAGATAATTAAGGGCGCTTTAGACATTTCACCACTCACACTATATAAGTTATTTTTCTTCATATTCTCTCATAACTTCAATTTCACCCAAAAGATCAAAACACTTTCTCTCAATTCTCTCTCAATTTTCTTGGATCAAAACCACAAAAACTCACAAAACTTCATCAATCTTCATCAATTCAAGATCAAATCTCAAGAACAAATGAAGATCAAAGCAAGAGTGAAGAATCTCCTCTCTCATTGATCATCAAATTCAAATCTCTCTCTCTCTCTCTCTCTCTCCCAAGGCTAGGGCACGTCACTCTCCCTCTCTCATACCTTGGATTTCGTTCGTGTTCGCGTTTGTGTTCATCCGATCTCATTCTCGTCGCTTGATCCGGTAAATTCACTACAGATCTTGTTAGATCATTGATTTTGTTGCTTGATCCGAATTAATATAATAATTAATGATGATGTTTGATTGTCGATGGATGATTTTTGATAATTGATGATAATACTCGCTTGTTGTTTGAATGATTCATGTTGATCTTGCTTAATTGATTCAAATGTGAAACTTAAATGTGGTGTGTGTTAATAATTGTTGATGTTGCTCTTGAATTAAAAATTAGCACATAACATGTTTGTTGAATTGAGTGTGAGAGGTGATTTTGACTATAATTGGTAGTATATTGAGTGGTGTTATTGTGGTTGCTAATTGATGATGCTAAATCATGGTTTTATGTTGATTTTGTAACTTTATAATATCATTTAAATATGTGAATTGTTGCTGGAAGTTTATGGTGTCTTGATGTGGATTTAGAACCTCAAAAAAGTCATAAAAATATGGTTATATGAACACATAGTTGCTGGAAAATTTGGTGATGTTTTAGTGTTGTTTTGATGATATTTTGATGCTAATTCAATGTGGTATTAATGCTGGAAATTATTGGTGTTAAAGTGTTGTTGTTGGATATGATATTTGCATAGAAACCATGTTAATTCAAGTGTCTAAATGCTGGAAATTTTTTGTGGTGTTATTTGATATTGTTAGCATGATATTTGAAAGAAATGGTAGATTCTGGTTCTTGCTTACTTGAGTTGTTGAGTACTAATTGTTGAATTTGATGAATAACACTTGATAACATGTGGTGCTAATTGTTGGAGCTTGTTGTTGTTAAATATGTTGCATAAAAAAGGTGTTGGGTGATTCTTCTTGTTCATAATGTTTGATTTTGTTGATTGTTTAAAAATGTGTTAAAAAACTAGTTTGGTTGAAACTTGTTTCATGAAAATGCAATGTTTGTTTTAATACTTGAGTTTTACCATATAAAAATGCTTCAAAAAATATGTGGATTAATGTTGAGTACTACTTGTTGTTTGCTATGTGAGAACTTGTTTGGTGCACCAAATTTACACTTACAAATGTATGCACAGTTATGCTAATCACCATGAATTTTTGCATTGAGCTTTGACGTGTTTTAGAGACTGTTTTATGGCTATTATAGTGCAGCAAATTTGATATTCCAATTTCACCACACTTCACTTCCTCTAATTCATGAAATTTAGCTTTCTAAAAAGAGATCTCATTCTAAGCTTTGTGGTATTGATTGTTGATGGTTTCTAAGTGATTACATGACATGTTTGGATGCTAATAAATGATATTTGAGCTGCTGCCTTTTTCTGTTTCGCGTTTTGGTCGCGTTTGACTCGGTTTTGCTATTTACGCGCGTCGTGTCGGCTTTTTGTCATTTGGCCATATCTTTTGATCTACAATGAGTTTTTGCGAATGTGAATAATGTTTTTCATACGTAATAATATTTTCGGAGCTGTTTGCACAGTTTATTTTCGGTTTCGGCCGACTTTTTTTACTGTTTTCGCTACTACACTTGTTCCGAAAGTCGTGCTTCCGAGCCGATTTTGTAATTTCTGATTGCATATTTGACTTCTTTAGCACGTTTTAACCTTGCAATAAAATTTTGGCTTAATTCCGACGAGTTTAGTTTTCACTGTTTTTACCCGGTTTCGCCGTTTCGGTGTACCGTTGTGCATGTAAATACTTGTTTTGGCTTCTGTAGTTTTAGGGTACATATTTGATTTGCTTTTGAATACTATCCCAAGTTTCTTTTTGTTTGCTTTTGTTATGTTTTCACTTTCTATTTCGTTATCCATTTCCGGTTTAGCTTATAATTCAATAACGCAATTCCGATTGCGGTGTCTTGTTATCTCTAACGTGTGTGCTAGTATGCAAGGCAACATGGAGGCTCTGGTCGATACTCGCTCTCGTGTTCCGCTTTATTTGCGGGACACGACATTTATCCTCTCTCTCTGATTCGCGTTTCTACACGCATTCTTTATCATTATGCTTGTTTGTCCGGATTTCTGTTTCCCTTGCAGGTGTATGGTATTCGTTGTGCCCGATGCACACGTCGGCGCGTGATTTACTTTCATCGCGCCGACTCTTGATTGCTTACGCGGATTTTAATCGGAGTGCTGACATGTTTGCTTTTGCCTTTGCTAGCTCGCTCGCGGGATCCCTAGTTTTCTTGCTTTCTTCGCTGCATTTTACGGATCATAATCTGTTCGGTATTGATCCCGTTTCATTTTATCACTTCGAAAGAGGCTCTGTTTTTGTTGGTGTGTTTATATTTGTGCTTTGCGGCAGGGAGTCACGGTGTAATAAGACCTATATGGCACTCCGTTAAGTCCTCGTGGAAGGCATGCGGAAAGGGTTAGCAACAACCCCCACCTAGTCTCATCGAGTCTGTTCAGTATGCGCACGCTACGCGTGACTCGCTTCTGAACCTGCACAAGATCTGGTTATCGAGTATGTCAGGAAAAGGGTTCATGCAGTCGGACCCCCGCATTTCCTATAGCTCGCGTTGCTCGACATTGATGCTCGGTGTACGCACGAACCGTTTTCCTTTACGATCCGTGACGGCTTGGTTGCTGAGAGGGACTCGCTCCTCTTGTCTATGGCCCGATCATTTTCGCGAGGTCTAATGCTTGGTTGACTCGAGTGATTCGCTCCCCTTGGCTATGGCAGGACCGCTTTTCTACCACTCGGCCAATGTCGTTGGTTTTGTTTGCTTTACGAGCGGAGCTCGTTTGTGTGATATACTTGTTTGCTTTCGCCCTTTTTCCCGTATGTTGCTAGTTTAGTTTAGACTTGTACCCTTTGTATGATAACATTAGGTAGCAAGCTTTCCCCTTTAGCTTAGGCCTTCCTCATGCATTCTTTAAAACACAAACCACACTCTTTGATTTTCTTTTCTTAAGAGCTTGTTATTTCCGCTCCATTCCCAAGCGTAAGACTCCAAAGGTCGAGCAGCGGGGTGTGAATGTAACTCGTTCACCTAAAAAACACAAAACAAACAGAAACTAGTTAGCCGAGCTACGGTACCTCCGATTCTTCAAAAAGGATACGTAGGCAGCGGGGTAGGGCCCGTGCGAGTATAATATTTTCTTTTCCCTACATTTTGCATGCATTTTAGTCTAGATTAGCGCAGTTTGCTTACACACCCATAGATTTAGACACTAGCGTGGATACCATCGAGTACGATGGGCGTGAGGGGTGCTAACACCTTACCCTCGCGTAACCGACTCCCTTACCCTTTTTCTCTGGTCGTGAGACCTTTGTTTTGTTTTATGGTTTGTTGGCATTCTCTTCCTCTTCAGGATAAATATGTTAGTGGCGACTCTGTTAATTTTCGCGGTAGCGACAAACACCTTTGGCAAAAGTCAAGAGGATGCCTCCGGAGGACGCGATCGTGGAAAAAAAACGGTGACCTAAACCATGTCTTCACTGTCACCTACATAAACAATGTTTTGTATCCCATTTTGGAAGTCTTTTTACCTACCAAGCCTAAACTTGCAACAAGTGGTTTAATGGGTTGTTAAATGTAATTAGAAGGTTCATAACCTTTAACATATTTTGTCAACTTCCCCATCTGTGTAATTCGAATTTATTTTGTCTCCCTGTACTTGCTAATGTGGTCGTAAATTTTTAGTTTAATTTATATCAGCTTCCTTACTAATGTGCTTTTGTTTTTCTATATCAATATTAAACAAACTACAACCCTTAAAATATTATCACTCACTTAAATTTTTACAACAGTATCCTGCTAATGTCACAGCCTTTGTAAATTCATCCTGAACATCATTTATCTAAATATCTAACGAAAGTGACAACCTAACCAACAATAGTATGAGTGTCACAAAATGGCAATGGTAAAAAACTGATGACTTCACGTCTTTTTATTTATTTATCTAATATATCAGTCTGTAATATTTCTTTATTCACAATAATATGATCAACCTATTGCTAACGTTTCCATATTTCTCCCAGAAATTATTCAACTTTTAACCCCACCTAACCCCTTCACGGATAGGTTCATGTTATAGTTTTTTGAATAATAGCCTTCCAGTACTAATTCACAACTGGATGAACAGTGCCCTTTATCTTATACAAGAGCTTGACGTCATATCAGCAATTAATTCCTTTGCACATCTTCCTTCCAAACACTCCAAAGGTCTATCCTATGGCTTGTACCCCCTTTCTACACTTATGTTTGCTTATTTTAATATTATATGATTTCTTCCCAAATGCTGCAGGCTTTTAAAAAACTTTTTACAACTGTAACATCCATGTAATCATTTCGTTTGTGTATATCTATACATTTTTTTCACTTTCATGATATTGAGTATGTCACTCATCATCATTCCGTTGCAACAGAAATGGAAGGTGCTTTGTAAAACACTCCCTAATGCTATACAGATTACAAACTTCAAATCTATGACATTTATTTCTAAGCTTAATTAGAAAACAAGAATATTTACCAAAATACCATCCAGCTCTACTATGCATACTCCCACTCCTCCGCCTGGGGCAATTGCAAGGAATAAGCGGAAATTGGTGATCGACAACAAGAAGGCTAAAAAAACAAATGCAAACCAGGAATTTTGGGATGGTGAAACTTCCACACCTTATAAAGATGCTGCTTCACAGGCAAAATTAACTCCCCTAACCATACGTACTTCGTTGTCAAACATTGGAAACACTATTCATACTGCACCGTCTGGTCGACATGTACTCCCAAATGTCCAGCCTAAACGACAGAGATATGAAAATGATTCTACAGTTAATTTGTTTTCGACTTTCAACAATGCCATGTCCGAAAATGTTCGTTCAACTCTTACCCATAACGCACCTACTACTACAGGCCAATCGGGTAGCATACATATCCAGCCATTGCCCCAGGCATCTAAAACCACTTCAGAGGATCTATCACGGAAGAGACGTTGCAACGACTTTGGCAATAAGGCTTCGGCAAGTGGAATTACACCGCCTAGCATATCATCCTACACGGTGGACGTCTCTGCATGGAATAGTAACAGAGCTTCTACTTCCAATTACTACTCCAACATGGGTGGTGTTGTTTCATCCGTCGAAACATCCAACACTACGCAATTCATGAATCCAGTGTATTCGTCCAATGATGATAATTCTGATTCATGTTCTGAAGGTACCGTGGAAAATTCTTCCGATTCTGAAAGTGAACATATAGAAGATCCTACAGATTCACACCTTCAAGGTAAATACATTGTCTCACTACATATTTTACATACAACGTTTTGGTAAGCTGTTTATGTATAATTGAATTGAAATTCTTATTGTCTGCAGCGTATTGTGACATTGGAAATCCTGTTTGGGAGTGCGAGCATTGTAAGTCACTTATGTGGTATCAAGAGCGGAAAAGCAGATGTAGGGACACAACGGTGGCAAAGTTTCATATATGTTGCCGGAGTGGAAAGGTTGTCCTGCCACTTATGAAGAAGGCTCCTCCTCTTTTGGAAAAACTCATGTACGACAAAATTTCTCCAGAGAGCCGAAATTACCAGGCCAACATCCAAAGTTACAATGCTATGTTTTCCTTCACTTCTCTTGGAATGAAGTTTGATGATTCAATTTCACATGGGGGAGGTCCTCCTACACTGCGACTTCACAGTCAAACGTGTCACAGAATCGGTACTATGCTTCCCGAAGAAGGGGGCGTCCCACAATATGCTAAACTGTACATTTTTGACACGGACAATGAGGTTGATAACAGGTTGAAATGTTTCAGGTAAACACTTCACCTATGAATGTTAGTAAAAGTATGATTTAAATCATATTGCATGTTGACACTCATGCAAATGTTATAACTCTTTACAGAGATAATACCAAGCTAGAAAGAGAATTGGTTGCAAAGTTGAAACACATGTTGGACGAGCACAACGTTCATGCAAAAGTATTTAGAATGGAAAGGGACGTTTTGAAGGAGACGCCCTACCAAGACTTGCACTTGAGACTAATTTCAAGTTGAACTTGGGGACCCCCGCGTCTACAACACACCGACTGTTTCTAAGGTGGCGGCCCTTATTGTTGGTGATGTAGACACAGCTGAACTTAGGGACATCATAATCCATGGTCGTGACGGTGGACTACAGAGGATTGATGAGTTTCACCCGACGTATCTTGGTTACCAATACCCATTGATTTTTATTTATGGGGAAGATGGTTACCGAGATCAACTACTTCACAAGTACAAGCATGAAAAAACCATCACCAAATAGAATAGGCAAACTATCAAGGATTGGCTCTGCTTTCGACTTCAAGAACGTAGGGACGAACCAAAGACTTTACTTCATTTGAGAAGGCTCTTCCAACATTTTTTGGTCGATGGTTACACTATGGTTGAGACAGAACGTCTGAATTGGTTGAGGAAAAATCATTCTAAACTCAGAGTTAGGAAGTATAACAACTTACAGCAACTTAATGGTGCAGGTACTTCGCAACAAGGGAACAAGCAAGGAAAGCGTGTTATTTTGCCTTCAACGTTTGTCGGTAGTAAGCGGTACATGGACCAACTATACTTTGACGGAATGGCGATCTCCAGTAAATTGGGTTTCCCCGATCTGTTTATCACTTTCACCTGCAACCCCAATTGGCCTGAAATCAAACGACAATTGGATCCAAAAAATTTAGCTGCACACGACCGCCCCGATATAGTAGAAAAAGTCTTCAAGATTAAATTTGAACAACTTATGCGGGATATCACAAAGAACCATGTGCTTGGACGTGTTATGGCATGTAAGTCTACTACTGTCTGTTGTGATGTTGTGATGTTAATTTTGGATTCCCACTGACCTTATAATCTATGTTGGAATAACAGATATGTATACAATTGAATTCCAAAAGTGGGGTCTCCCACACGCTCATATTCTAGTGTTCTTACGCCCCGAAAGTAAGTATCCCACCCCTGTAGATATTGACCGCATTATCTACGCTGAGATCCCTGACCCCGTACAGCACCCAACACTATACAACTTGGTCAAGACACATATGATACACGGGTCATGTGGTTTAGCTCGGACTACTTCACAATGTATGAAAAACGGAAGATGCACTAAGCTCTTCCCAAAGCAATTTATAGAAAATACTATGCTCAACTCGGAAGGTTACGCAATGTACAGGAGAAGATCAGCAACGCACGTCGTTCAAAAAAACGCTGTGCCATTAGACAACCATCATGTGGTCCCATACAACACCAAGCTTCTTTTGAAATACCAGGCACACATCAACATGGAGTGGTGCAACTAGAGCACCTCTATAAAATATCTTTTCAAGTATATCCACAAAGGATATGACCGAATTACGGCTTCTGTTGTGCAAACTACCCGCAACACGTCTAATTCTAATGAAGTTGTTGATGAAATACAGCAGTACCTTGACTGTAGATACATCTCACCATGCAAAGCGTGCTAGAGGATTTAATCATACAAAATTCATGGGAGAAAACTGGCTCTGGAACGAATGTTTTACCATCTTATTGGTGAGAAGTCTCTCTTCTACTCCGATTATGCCCGGATGGAAAAAGTTTTAGAGAAGGCAAGCGTGACAGAGTCTATGTTTGACTCGTGGTTAGTTGCCAACCAAACCTATCAGCGGGCCAGGCAACTTACTTACGGCCAGTTTCTGTCAATGTTTGTGTACCATAAAAGATTGCAGATGTGGAAGCCTCGGAAAAGGGGTTTACGATTGGCCGTTTGATATGGGTTCCACCTTCTACAGGAGAACTGTATTATTTACGGATGATGTTGACGGTTGTCAAAGGACCTACAACTTACGAAGAAATACGTAAGGTTGGAGATACACAATATGATTCTTTTAGGGATGCATGTTTTGCTATGGGTTTTCTTGAAGATGGTCGTGAATACATCAGAGCCATAAAAGAAGCAAGTGAATGAGGGTCTGGACATTTCCTACAAAAGCTGTTTGTGGTTATGCTTTTATCAGGAAATGTCAACAGGCCTGCCCATGTATGGAAGGAGTTGTGGGTTTTGCTGTTCGATGGTCTGTTGCACCAGCAGAGACTGCTGGTTAAAGACAATGGTGTGTTTTGTAATATCTTTTAAATATCTTTATATCATGTATATATGATTGCCATAAGATATGTTTTTGCTGTGACAGCACTTATTCTTACTCAACAACAACTGATGAATTTCACTTTAATGGAGATTGAAAAACTACTCCAACTAAATCGACGATCTCTTAGGGACTTCAAGCCTATACCATATCCCGATGACTATGTTTTGGAGCAACTCGGGAATTGTCTCATCTATGAGGAGCGCAGTTATGACATCGAAGCCATGAAAGCTGAGTTCCAAAACTTACATGCCGCACTTACAGGTTGTTGTCATGTAAAATTTTTCTCTGTGGCAGATTCCATTATATATTTTCATTTATATTGTATTTTTAACTCTTTTTGTTCCAAGCAGATGAACAACGAGGAATATACCAAACAATTATGAATGTGGTTCATAGTCAGAAGGGAGGTGTGTTTTTTCTGCACGGTTACGGGGGCACCGGGAAAACCCTACATATGGAGAACACTTGCCAGTTCGCTCATGTTTAAACACGACATATGCATAACCGTTGCGACAAGTGGGATCGCAGCATTGTTGTTACCCGGTGGGAGAACCGCCCACTCGAGGTTTAAACTACCTGTGCCCACCTTGGATAACTCAACTTGCAACATTCCATACAATGATGAGGCTGCTGAGCTACTTCGGCAAGCGAAGTTGATAATTTGGGACGAGGCTCCTATGGCCAACAAATGGTGCTTTGAAGCACTTGACAAGACATTGAAGGATCTCATGAGTGTAACTGGAAACTCGAGTCAGGTGTTTGGTGGTAAGGTTGTTGTGTTTGGAGGAGACTTCAGGCAGATCTTGCCAGTTATTCCTAGAGGAACTCGATCAGACATTGTCCATGCAACCATCAACGCTTCATACATTTGGCACTATGTACAAGTATTGACACTTACCAAAAATATGCGCCTCACATCTGGAACAACTGAACACGAAATGAAGGAATTCGATGATTTCTCAGACTGGCTATTGAGAGTCGGTAAAGGTAGGCTCGGAGGTCCAAATGATGGCATTGCTGAAATTGAGTTTCCATAAGAGATATTAATCACACAGTTTGAAGATCCGATTATTGGCATTGTAACGAGCACGTATCCTGAATTCGTCAGTAATTACCGCGACTATGGCTATCTGAAATGTAGAGCTATCTTGGCATCAACCATTGATATGGTGGACAAAATTAATGACCATGTTTTAGCAATGATGCCATGTATGCGAATGTTTTAATCAGTTTAACTATACTATGCAAGGATTTTGAATGTAAGTCCCTTTAGTTTATAAATGACCAGATTTTTCGTAGGTGATTTGAGGGATTATTATAGCTGCAACACTGTCGACCGATCCGAAATCCATGACCACGACATGCTCGATGTTTTGACTCCGGAGTTTCTGAGTTCTTTAAATACTTCAGGTTTTCCGAACCATCACATAAACTAGAGATTGGTGCATCGGTTATGCTTATGAGGAACATTGATCAACCTGAAGGACTATGTAATGGTACACGGCTCATTGTGACAAAGATGGCGTCGCACATCCTTGAGGCACGCATAATGGGAGGCAAACACCATGGAAACGCGGTTTATATTCCAAGGATGCACATGTCCCCTTCTCAATCTCCCTGACCTTTCAAACTCAGTCGGAGACAATTTCCAATAAAAGTTTTGTATGCTATGACGATAAACAAGTCACAGGGTCAATCTTTAGATTGGGTGGGTCTTTACATTCCTCGGGACGTCTTTACTCATGGGCAGATCTATGTTGCGCTATCGCGGGTTACCAGCAAGAAGGGAGTCAAGGTTCTAATACACGATGATAAAAACACCTCCAAAACCAGCACAGCGAATGTGGTTTACAAGGAGGTTTTCAATAATATTTAACGGTGGAACCGTCAAATACTGACTTGAACCATTTCTGTTACAATTTTTTGTGGCCTGTAATTTTCACAGTCCTTATGGTAACTGATTTTGGTGTTACATGGGTCAAGGAGACCCTTTGTAGTAACATAAATCTGGGATACTCGAACAACATGTTTTTTTATTACATGCATACTTGGTTTTCCACTTACATACGGTACTGTTTGTATAGATTATCCATGAAGGTTTCTAAAACTCAGAGTTTATAATCAATAGATATAAACCACGTTCTTAAATTGTTAATTCCAACAGTATCACTTAACAATACAAGAATTAAACAAAAGCGACATAAGAGCATTTCAAATATATTACATATAACATCTGTCCCGAAACGACATTTTAGTTTAACATAAGTTGATTATGGGTTACACACCTTATACACATGGCATGTTTTGTGACTGTCGGTTACATCAAATTTGAATTTGATGATGTCCCCGGATTGCAGGATGTTTGATGCGCAAAATTCAAACCATTCATAACCTAATTTTGTACGTCCTGGGTCATCGGTGTTCAAAATTAGGAGCATCTGAGTTCTTCCATTATCACCACACAATGTCAAAACCTCATAATCATTGTCTCTCAGAACTTGACCAAACTCTGGTTGTAGTCTCTGCATAAGACAGATTCGGAGATAGGTCGTTATTAGTAAACTTGGTAATTAATTAAATATAGACCAAATTTGACTTTCGACAGTTTATAGAATAGACACACTCAACTAATTTCGCTGATTTCACACTACTATCGTCGAGTTCTACGTCAAACACATGTATCCCCTTATGGCTGATGGATCTACTATGGTACCTTGGAAAATCCTCATGTGACGTTATTTCTACATGTCCGGCTACCTCAAAATCGTTGTTCTCGTAGTAACCCAAAATAACTACCACATCAGCAGGCATATCATAGTAGTTTTGCAGCTCAGCCCAACCACTGGTAACAACAGGGGCATCATCGCTATTGTTGTATACCAATTCGTGGCAGGTACCTTCATTGTTCCAGATCCTCCATGTTATCCGAAGATCCCCTACTTTTTTTCTAACAAAGCATGGCTCAATTTCCGGAAATTGCTACAAATCATTTCAGTTATAGTTAACAAGGTAAGACAAAATATTTTGATGATTTTTAACACTTTACACACCACTTTGATGTAGGCAAACTAAATAACATCCTTACCTGAAATGATAATTTTTCAATACATACTGTGTCCAACAGCTCTCCATGAACTACCTTCCCACTCAGTGCCATCGTCTTTGCAGACTACCTTTCAAGATTATCACGTTTTTGGTGGTTATGAAATGATGCAACAATGGCTGAAGCATTTATTGCATATGGTCTTGTGTATGGTGGGTTTGGAACTTATTTCTACTACCAACCTTTTGCTTCATGTGGCTACAGTTACTCACAATAATAAATATACTTTCACCTTACTTTGGGGCCTTTTTTAATTAACTTTAATACCTCCCAACCCCTTTTCTTAACCTTTAGTGTGCCATGCATTATTGGTGGTGGACAGACACACCTTCACTATACACATGCATGCTCACAAAGGTACACATGTGACTTTTCACTTTATGTCAGTTTACATTTCAGATTCGGTTTGCTTTTTCACACAACAACATCAATATTATACTTTCTTATAATGATTGGGCAGATGGGGTAGTAACACACGTAGGAATAGAAATAGGACTCACTTCAAAATATTTTTTCTAATAACACAATTTTGGACATAAAAACTGCAAAACATACTTAAATATCTACCATAATTTAGACATACGTGACTGATATTGTTGCATACAGAGAAACAATGTCAATACATAAAATTTTGGATCATAACCGAAACACAATACCCCTTATCTTAGGATCCAGTCTATAATATTACGATACATAACAGCATCATTGTTCAACACTTAACAAAAGTATTCCAAAATAACACAGCCTACTTTAACTTAATCAAAAACATCAGTAAATCTTTGTCCAAAACACCGTCGAGATAATGCTTTCATCAATAGCACACTTTGACTTCTTTCTACAACCTCCTCCCTGAACTTCTTTACGATCAACGTAAACCAGTATTTCTTTGACCAGTGGATAATGGATGATAAAGTATACTATGTCACCTTCCTTAAATTTGGCATTCCTTGCGTAATCAAACTATGCTCCACACAGCATTTTCTCCGGCGCCCCCCGTCTCTTCCTTATCTCACAGAAATACTGTTCTTCATTGTCACAGTCGTATAGCTCAATTCTTTCATTCCTTCCGCGAAGACAGCTTTTGACGACTTTAGCTGAAAACACCTGCAATAATTAATATAACGGTTTCAGCAACATATGACTGCTACAGACTACTCCTAATGCATCATATCAACAATTATAGTTTCTTACCAACACGTTTCTCATAAACTTCTTTACATCTGTCACCTCCCGGCTCCACCACTCCTCATCCTGATCCACAATGATGGGCGAATACACTCTAATAATTTCAACAACACCATATTAACACGATGTCAATATAACCAACTGATGAAGACAATATCAGTTCTTACTTATAATTTTTATTAACAAAACACTTACCTTTCACTATCGGAGGATAGTGTAATGTACTCACGATCAGCTCCTTGAACTACATGCGCACCAGAAGAGCTGACAGTCTTAGCCTTGAGTCTCCCATGCTGATCTTCTGCAGTTACCCTAGGTTCTTTCTTCACTTTTAGCACATCGACAGTCTCATGCGCCTTCTTCTTGCCTTTCTGATGAGTTTGGTTAACCTCTTTTTGTTTTCGCTTTTTGGATGAACCTTCTCCGACATCGCCACGAATTATCCTTAACAAAACATATTTACGCTATGAATGTTTTACTCATAAAAATATGGAAATATCATTTTATTTCAAACACATATTGCATACAAAAACAATGGTCAAATGATTCTAAACCACATATATCCATGGTACAGGTTCTACTTCTACATCACACCTCAGATAGGTAACAGAAAACAAATCCATCAAGCTAACATATAGATCAATCCCTATAAAATATAGTCATTTCTCATAGCATCAACACTTCTATGTGTTACCTGTTTGGTGAAACTGATTGGAAACTTTCTCTATAGACGGATGCATGGTACCCTTTTTTTTCCATCAACACCACTCTTATCTCGGGCAACTACTTTTTCCGTAATGTTTTCACGATGATCTCCTTGAACGACATGCACATCTGAAGGGATGACAGTCTTACCCTCGAGTCTCCAATGTTGTTCCTCTGCAGTAACCCCAGGTTCTTTCTTCACGGTCAACACATCACCGGTGTCCTGCGCTTTCTTCTTGCCTTTCTGAGGAGATTGTATTACCTCTTTCTGTTTGCGCCTTTTGGATGAACCAGCTCCGACATCGCTGTGGATTGTCCTTTAAAACAAAGATTTACCCAATGAGTGTTCAACTCAAAAAATAAAATATTGATATATCATATAAAACATATTATTTGAAACACTTTTTGTATGAAAACAAGTTTAGTCAAATGATTCTAAACAACAGATATACATATTACAAGTTCTACTTCTACATCACACATCAGATTTATAAGAAAATACAAAGAGGCTTAGCCAATCTATAGATTACTCCCTATAAAATACATAAATTGTCATAAAACACACTTCTCTATTACCTGTTGGATGCAACTGATTGTAAACTTGCTCTATACACAGATGCATGGTACTTTTTTTCCCTCAGCAACACTCTTATCTGGACCAACTACATTTCCCGGAACAGGATCCTTTCTCCCCAATGTATCCTCTATTTCATTTGTTGCCTCCTTTCTCTCTTTCTTGATAGCAGCTAACTCATCGAGCATCATTCTCAGGGTCACACTCCTTGTTTGTTTGCTGTAGTTTCTGTTTTCATGACAACCATCTTCTCCTCTGAGCATTGAGAATACTTTAGGTGACATAAATCAATTTTGTATAAACAACAGAAACTACAATTTCACATGCATGCAAAGGGTAAAATAACTTTAACCTTAACTATATTTTCCAAACACATGTTAATTAGCATCCATGACACCTTAGAAACGTATGGATTTGCGACGATGATCCTTGAACAAATGTTGAGAAATCCATAAAAAAATTTAGATGAAACCGATTATGCCCTAACTGACTCAAACAATGTTGGACAGATAAACCATTTGGAAACTTACTGGGAGTGAGGATGATCGATGGGGGAAGGTTCGTGTTGTTGCCGATTCTGGTGAGTTTCCATTACACAGCGGCGAAGGAGTGTGGGTGAGGGAGAACGTTTTCGTTGAAGGAAGTTTGACGTTTTGGGTTACAAAGTGATAGCTTATGTTGGAACTTCTACACTTTTCTTATTTTTCAAATAGTGGTCTTTTCTACTTACCATCGTTTTGGATTCCCAATATACCGATGTTACCTCTTATCAATTAATATTTATTTACACCATATGAATATTTTAATAACATTTGTGTAAATATTTAACTTCTTTTTTTTATTAACTTTGGGTGTGGGTCTTTAGTTTTTGTTTTGATCACCTTACAAAATTACTTTACAAATGTAATGTTTTTTTTTTTATTATTCTTATAATCTTAGAATTTTTTCGACTATCTTTTACCTCTATTTTACCTCTTTTCCATTAATTTTTTTTATTAACTTACACCATAGAATTTTTTTATCACCTTAATATATTTCCAAATTAATTACATCCTCATAATTTTTTCGACTACATTTTATGATAACAAATCCGTTAATAGTGTAAACGGTCCATCCCACGCCGGTACCCGTGCGGAAACATGGGTATCCCACTAATTATTAATAAGAAAAATTAGTGTCCTTAGTCTGTGTGATTTTTTGAAAGTGTTCCTTATAAAAAGGACCGGAGGGAGTAAAATTTAGAACATCCAAATCATCAAAACACTATCAATTATAGATAGTAAAATATATCCATTGAAATCAACATTGTTGCATATGATATATTACAAGCTTGACAACTATATGTGATATGACATTGTATTTCAAGACTAAACACAAATTTAAAGTACTAAGTAAACACTTTTAACTATGAAAACAATAAGTCAACATGCATGATTACTAATAAGATATTCATCCCTGTTTAAGATAATCCCATGTTAATGGGACAAAGACGTGGCCTGCCTTCGACTCTATGATCTCCAAATGCTGTTTCAAAAGGTGCATGTACACAATCCAATCACCATTCCTTAAAGGGCTTGGCATTGGCATCACATAACCAGCTTCACCACACCAAGGAAAATGGTAAGATCCAAACACAACTTCCCCCCACCCGAAGTTCATTTTTTCTTCAGGAAATCTTTGTCCGGAAGACACCACAAAAGCTGGCCCTTCCTTAGAGCCACCACAGTAAATCTTAGCCAATCCAGGGATTGGTCGATTCATTTCAACCCAATCAATGAGTCCTAAGAAATGCTCCTCTGTTGTTGCTATAGATACGAACTCACGAACGTCATCAACCACCCATCCTAATGGTTTATCAACCAACTCCTCTATCGGTTTTGCACCAAAAGGTATAGAAAGAACATTTCCAAAATAGTTGGTCATTTCTTCACCAATACTATAATTTTCAAGTCTCTTTCTTCCATCAACCACTATACCCATTTTGGCAATGGCCATTTTACTATCCTCCTTTATAGCTGCATGAGCAATCAACTTCCACAAGTAGGCAGAGAAAGACTCAAGCTTTGTAGGCTTGGTATTATAATTACTACCATTGCAAGTCGCACCAGCGAGTTTTTGCAAGCGGTAGAGATTCTCTCCAGTGACATAGTATATACGACTGAGTAATGGTTTGGTAGTGGTGGATGAAGGAGGAGGGAGTTTGGAAATGGGAATGTACATGTCGTTGATGGAATGGTGGATGGAAGTTGGATAACCACGAGGGCTGAGGAGGGAGCGGCGAAAACATGGTTTGTTAGTTGTTGTTATGGTTGTGGGCTTCATGGGCTTTGTGGGATGGGCCATCTCGGCCCATGAAACTAAAAACATGTTTGTTGAATAAGCATCTGCTATGCGATGATCAAATGTGCATGCCACTACTATCCCACCACACTTCAATGAGGTTGCCTGCATAAAATAAATGAAAGATTTGGTTAATACAGTGAATTTCATTTACTAACTTCAAAAGAGTGCATATCGACCCATGACATGCATTTTTAGTCATTTATATTTTGTCTCAATAATGTTTTAATTTAGTTTTTAAGACATCAAATTGTTTTTTTTTATTTCATTTAGCAACATTTTTTTGTATACATTTTTTTCTTTTAATATGTCAAAAATTGACTACAAATATTTGGTGATTAAAGTTCATTTTTTTATAATAAAAATTTTCTGTATTAAATATTTTGTTGAATTTTTTAAAATATTTTTAAACAAAGCTTCCAGTAAAAATTTTGTTCAAATAATTATTATAAAAAATTATTTTATGAATTTCGTCACTTTGCTATAATTTCTTTTGAATATCAAAAATTTAAACAATCACTTAAATTTTAAATTATTTTAAAGATAAATACTTTATTACAAAAAATATGATTTTGATAATGTGCATTTATATTATGGGATATCAAAACTATTTTTTAACTAATAAAAAATAAATTAAAAAAAATTAATATAAAAATTATTTAAAAATACTTTTTTTCAAAAAGGACCATCATAAAAATAAAAAACTACAAAGAATCAAAATAATATGAACGTAAAATAAATTAGTAATAGCATAAATTTAACTTTTTCAAATAATAACTAAGTATAAAAATTATTACTATAATAATATTTTTTGAATTCACCCATGATAATAATTATACTTGATTACAGTTTTGACATATTTTATCTTATTCACAGAATTAATCCTTAAATTAAATTATATTTATTTATATTTTAATATTTTAACATTAAAAATTATTAGCGTGTCCATTTCTTAATGATGTTTACTTTATATTTTTTCTATTTAAAGTTCTTCAAATAAATTTACCCTCACTCACATTTTTTTTAAAGTGTAATTTAAAAATTTTATTTTATATGTCTCAAGTGTTTATATATATATATATATATATATATATATATATATATATATATATATATATATATATATATATATATATATATATATATATATATATATATATATATATATATATATATATATATATATATATATATATATATATGATAATAATTCGTTTAAGTTTCACAAATAACATTTTATATATAAATGAACATATTATTAATTTTAAGTCTAAAAATGATAGAAGAAGATTAAAATTATTTGAATTTATATCATGGCGAGTAATTCTATAAATTATGTAAATTAGAGGGCCATATCTAATTAAACATAAAAAGTAATATTTGAACTAAATCTATCCTTAAATAAAATATTCTTTGGAAAAAGTTATGATGTACTTTTTGTTTCTTTTTTAAAAGCCAAAAAGTAGAAATTAAATTAAGAGTACAAGATGTGCTAAGACAGTACACATGAATCCAAAATAACGATGCAACCAAAACTAAAATACTAAAGCAATACATCCAAAAACCAAGACAAAACTGCTACAAAAAGTGTTAAGCCAGAACAAAATATTATGATGTACTAAACAAGACAATGATGGCAGCATAAACGTGTGTTTGTTTAGGTATATGATTGTGGATGAACCATGTGATTAGCTCTGTAACAATTTTTTTAATGAATAAAAATTATTAATTTATAAAAAAAATTATTAATTTAATCTATAAATTATCACTATATATTTCAATTATAATATTCATCATCACTTCTAAAGAATCTTTTAACACTAGAGTCAATTAAGCAAGAGGTTGCCCTAATACTTACAACAATAACAGCAAAATGTTGGGCTAATAGTTGAGGTTGAATGGATAATTGGCCTCCCGTTTAAGAAAACAATTTTTAAATAATAAATATAATATCTATATACATAAAATATAATAGAATATAAAATAATAAATATAATATTTATCTACATGAAATATAAAAGAATATAAAAATTAGTTAGTAATTAATTTTTTTGTTAAATATTTTTAAAATAAATTAGTTTTTTAATATCCAACGATTTTTTGTATATAGAGCATCTAATATAATTATTTATTATCTTTTCAATATAAAATAAATTTTTTAAAGATATTGATTTATGAATATAAATAATTTATTTATATTAATATATTATAAAATAATATATAAGAAATTTTTATTTAACTCAACTTTCAGTTGAATTCATATAGATTAACATTTGTGAATAAATATTACCAACTTGGTTCAGGGTTTGATGGCAAACATTTGCTTATAAAAAAGAAGAGAACAAATAAATATCTGTCGTGTTATTTTGTTTTCCACATCATTAAAGATGTGGTTTAGAAATTAAAAGATGAAAAATCTTTAAATTTATTATTTTCAATAACTTGTCAACTACTTATCTAACATGACAAGCGATAAAAAATAATGTCACGATGGTGATGTATTTATTCCGAGGGCATTAGGGAATTTTTTTTTAAAGTTTATGACATATTTTATTGAGAGACACATTATTTATCCAACTACAATTTTTAAGTGATAGTTATATCGGTTCTGTCACTTATAAAATATATAATTTTTTTTTTTAATCAATGTGAGACTTCTTCCTCGTACTTGATTCTCAACAAAAGTTAAATTATTATCTTTTAATACGGGAAATGTTATTGTAATACGATTCACGTGGAATAGCTATTTATTAAAGTTTGTACTTGTTGATGTTTTGTGTCAGTACTATAGTGACAAAATGAATCCATTCATCCCAAAATTCTATGGCCAAAATAAAAAGAATATATATAAAAAACAAATCACACATCTATGTCTCGTAATATAAAATAAATTTTATAACATATTTATATAATAAAATTTATTGTTGAATTAAAAATTATTATTTTATAGTATTTATAAAATTTAACATTAATAAAAAAATCCTTTGATATGTTAACGGTAGGATTGATAATGAACAAACTAACTCAAAAAATAATTTAAAATTCGATTCAAAAATTAAATCGTTAAATTAGATTTATGAACTAAATGAGCTGAATATGAATTAAAAACTAATATACCTGTATAACGAACACGCCATGCTTCTTCTTTGGAACCAGCTTTCCCTCAACAGATTCATCAGGATTATAAAAGTTGAGACATTTCAGCTCAATATCAGCCACAGCTTCAACAAAATCAACCCCACGATTATTACAAAGAAGCTCAGGTTCCCCCAAAGAGTTGGACACAACTTCACCTGCAAAAACATAGTAAGATACCAAAACCTTAGCCAATGCCTTTTTGAGAGACACAACCATAGATTCAAAAGTTATTAATGTTATCGATGTCGACGACAACATGGGATTCTTGTAACAAAAGAAAACTCCAACATCTACTTTAGGTAGAAGTAAGTCAAGATTAGAGAGTGGGAGGGAATGTTCATGAAATGGTAACGCTGCTGCTACCACTTCTTCATTTGTTATACTCACAGTGAAATTTCCATTTTCAATACCCATTTTTTGTTGTTGATATGGTTAAGGAATGAAGGGTGTATTTAAATTGATTGTAGTTTGGAGAAGTGGTTGTGTTGTGTATATATATAGTCGTAAAGTGCACAGAAAAAAGAGTGATGAAGTGGTTTGTTTTATGGTCAACGTTGGTTCATCAAGTGATGATGGTAGATATCATTGGACAGCAAATCATTCAAGGTTATTTTCTATTAAAAAATAAATGATTATTATTTTCAATAACATTTGCAAGAGTTTTTTTTTTGAATAAGCAAAGTTTATTAAATAGAGTACAAGGGATACTCAACCCGATACAACAATGCTTAGTCAAAAATTAGAAAATCAAGAGGTGAATGTAACCAAAAATACAAAGTGGTACAACATGCTCCACATAAGTGCAAATTACAATGAAGTTTAATTGAAATTCCTTCGGTTTAAAATTGTTTAGTTTGAATAGTGTTTTTTATGATTTTAAAAAAAATTATCCGAGAAAAAATTATCGAGTCGATTCGTGGACTAATTGCTCTTTTTAAAGTATTTCTCGACACTCTTCAAAATTGTACAAAACAGTGACTGAACCACAACACCTCTAAAACAAAACAGTTGACACTATAATAAATAAATAATATATTACACGACAAAGCTTTCACCTCGTCTAACAAATAATCAATATGTATGTTCTGAAAGTGACATGATTAATTTTAAAAATATATATATACAACTTATTTCGTCACTTAAGAGAAAAATTGAGGGAATAGATCTATCGGGGACATCAATTCGAATCCTTATTACTGTATTTTTTGTTTTTTTATTTATTTTTCAATTGTCTTAGGAACTAAGCATTACATTTTCTCAGTTGACGTATTTCTCTTTTCTCCTGTTTTATTTATTTTAAATTACGTAATTAATATTTTCAAATGTCCCTATTTTATTTTATTTTTAATTTGTATTGTCCCTCGGTTACTTTGCCCAACCAAGAGTTAATATCATTTGCATGCAACTCCCAGAACATGATGCTTTTATATTTTATTTTATTTTTAAATTAATCTATTCCCACAGTTATCCACTATACCCGACGTGTAAGTTCTTTTGCATGAACACTTCACAGAACTGGACTATAACTTTTTATTTACCTATCAACACTCCACATTTTATTCTCTTAAAATATCATAAGCGATTTCATTTTCATCAAAACTCAAATTTCATCTTCCAACAATAACTCGAACATCATTTCTTCCAACCTAAAGAACCTTTGTTATCACGTTTTCGGTACGTAACTCACTTTATCTATTGTTAGTTTGATAAAAATGTTGTTTTTCTTAAATAGTGTTGGTTCGAGAAGATGGTGTTACGTACTGACCACTGAAAATGTTAAATGTATGTTCTTAGAAAATGTACTATGAGTATAGTATAATTCATATGTATTAGGTGCCTTAGCAAATATCTTAAAATGTTGGTTTTCATTAGTAGTATTAGTTTAAGGATATGCATTAGTTTAAGGATATGTTGGATGTATGTTCTTAGGAAGTTTACACAAAGATGAGTGATTCAACCAACATCTTTGCTAGTACAAAAGTCAAATAAAAACTAGAGGTGTCACGATAATGACTAAGGTGTCAAAAGCTCGCGAAACCGGTGTTCGCTTCCCGGTTGATTTTTGTTAAAGATCTAGTAAGGCTTATGGTGAACATGCTGATAACTTTATGGGTTACGTATTATTACAAGGTAGCAAAGTCAACGGTTTAATATATAATTGACACAATGTTGAAGATGATTTGAAAGATAAATTATGGATCGATGTGCGAAATTTATTATAAATTTTATAACTTTTTTTTACAAGTATAGATAACCATTTTTTTTGGTTTAATACTAATATCATATGTATTATGTAAATGTAGGAAATGTTTATCGTTCTAGATGTTTATATGTTTGAGAAAGAAATGGATTGGACATGCTGGTGAACGTCGTATGGGCTTTAAGACACAACTCACAAGTGATTATATTACAAACCCAAAGAACAAATTAGATCCTTCATATGTGATGTATTCATTTATTTGTAAGGGCGTTTGGAAGGAGTTTGTCAAGTCTCGCACCACTCCTGAATTCTTGGCTAAGAGCCAAAAAGAAAAGGAGAATAGAGCATTAAATATCTATCCACATAGATTATCTCATGGAGGATATGATAAAATGGAAAAGATAATGATTCAGGAAAAAAGATAACAAAGAGAACAAGAGAGGGGAGATCCTTTTAGAAGCCCTAATCGCAGCCAATCTCCATCATTACGCCATGAGAAATGGAAGAGGGCGCATCAAATACCAGGAGGCGAGTTCACATTAGAGGATACACGCGAAATTGCGAAAATGATTGTAAGTATATACTTTTTTCAACATTAATTATTTAAGTTATTTCAATTTGGTAAAGATGAAAATTTATATGTGTTATAGGATTTACTGGTTGAAAAATCCAAAGATAGTATCTTTGTTCCACGAGAATGTTATGACATCTTGGTAGAAGCAACTAGAACAGAGGAGCATGGTGGGAAGGGCCAGTCCTGGGCCAGGGCAAGCAGGCCCACCACCTAGGACCTCATAAAAAATGGGGGCCTCATATTTTTTGAATTTGGGCTTAAAAAATATAAATAAATTATTTATATATAATTTATGTGCAGCGGTTGTCTACGCCTGGATATGCTAGTAGGTCGTGTGTTCTAACCCTGGGACAAGCAAATTTACGTTTTTTACAATTGTTTTAAAAAACTGTCATATTTTATAATATTTTTAATATTAAAATTAAATCATGGGTCGTGTGTTAAACAACCATGTTACTTATAATTTTATTAAAACTTTATTAATATTAGTATTATTTTTAATATTAATATAATTTTTAACTACATTATTATGATTATATATATATATATATATATATATATATATATATATATATATATATAAGTAAATTAATAGATTTAAAAGATTTTTGAATAAGAATTAAATTAATAAACTTAATAAATATATATTATCAAACACCAACTTTTAAAATTAGAACATAGCTTTTAAATTTTTTAAGACGACCCTGCTACCAAACCAAATATTAATTATAATATGACATTTTTTTATGTTAATTATACAGATAAATAACTAAATTTAATTTTGTTGATATGATTTACAATTTAAATAGATCATTTTTTTAAAAAAAAAATTATTATTTGTCCTGGGCTTCAAAAATGCCAGGACCGACCCTGATGGTGGGTGTGTCTGTGGTCTTGAAAGAGGCATCAGTTTGAAGTTATCTTTCGGACCATTGCAAAAAAGTAACAAAGTAATATGTAAGAAAGAAATTGAAGAGATAGTTGATCAAATGGTGGGGAGAAATTACAAGAAGTATTAGAATTTGAGCGAGATAAGTGGACTAAAGAGGCGCGGGAGAGAGTGACTCAAGAGGAACATGATTGGGTACATCTGGAGAAATGGGAGAGGTTGTTTCAGAAGAGGTTGACCAATCATATGCGGGAGAAGTATACCCGCGATGTTATTGAGGTAAGTATAAGTCTAGTTTAAAATTTTTGTATTGTATGTTGTTGTTATTGTTGTGTATTTAAATTTATATACTGTGTTGCAGTAGTTTTTATTATGCAGCAATTGAAATCATTTGGTGTACTCATCCACCCTAATTCAAATAAGTTAGAAAGTAGCTGAAAAATTTGTTATGAATGGTGAAAGCATGAAAGGTAGTTGTTATGCTCCACAACATAATATTGACACCACATTACATCAACTAGATAACATGCAAAAACTATTAATTGCGATTGAGGAGATGCAGGGTATCTTTGAGACAGGGGCGGATCTATGTTATGGAGTTTGAGGGCTCTTGCCCCCACAAGAATAATAATCATTGTTACTAACTTATATAAAAATATATCATTTAAACTTTATTTCAATTTTAAAATAAAAGAAGTTGTTTCCACTCATTTCAGTTACAAACCTCACAATCTATTACATATATTTTTTGAACCATATTTCTCTATAGTATTATTATTTTCATTAAAACAAAAAATTCTTTATTATTATAAGTATGTTATTTCTACAAATGAATTTGATTATTTATTCTATATTATTTTTAAAAATATAGTTGAGAAATTTCAGAGAGGTGTTAAAAAATTTTAATATGCTATGATTTTAGTAATATTTTGTTATGAGCTTGTTTTAAATAAAAAATATTATTAGCACAATAGTTTAGATTATTAAAAAATAAATTGTTGAATTGTGATTTTGTGATTTTGTGAATTTTTTTATTTACTTCATAAACAAGAATAAAATATCATGCTATCATTCTAAAATTAAAAATAATATTCAAAGATTTTATTACAAAAGTCTATAGTCAATAGGGGAGAGTGAAATTTTTTCAATAAAAAATAGAATTCTTTTTGAATTTTAATTTTGATTATGGTACAAAAGTTGTAGATTAGTTGAATTATATATATAAAAAAATTTGTATTTTATTTACATATAAAAAGAGATATTAATTTTTTTGTCAAAGTGATATTATTCTATATTAGTTATATTAAATAATTCATTCACAAAATAAAAATACATAAAAAGTAATTTTAATTTGTAGAAGTGTATTTATTTTATTAAATCAAAATTGTTTTATCATTGATAGTTTTTTTTCCCCACTTAAATATTGTTCTGGATCCGCCACTGCTTTTAGATTATATTAAAATATGAATTAGAACAAGAATATATACTCCATGAGAGTTTTATTTTGGAGATGTTGAAGGGAGATGATTGGTTGGACGTAATCGTAATTGCAAAAATTATTTAACTACGAATAAATTATATGAAAATCATCTGTAGACGCGAAAATAACCTGGAAGCCATTTGTGTGGATACCATGTTATAAAACATATATTAAATATTGTCGCTGGTGGCATTATTTATTCATGGATTAAAATTACAACAAATATGATTAAAATGCTAATAGCTCCCACGTAAATAAGTAGTTGTGATGCAACTACAAAGTGCAAATTTGCTAAAATATATAATAAATATATACAAACAAGAACAGTTCCAATGAAAAAGCAAAAAAAAAATTGGGTTGGTAAGTAATCTTACTCCTAAACTTTCTAATATCAGACTCGGTCCTAGAAAGAGTAAAAGAAAATAGTGCAACATTTTAGGCAAATCCATTATATGTAAAAACAGACAAAGTAATCGAAATTTCACAACCTTATTGATATGATAAGGTATTAGCTGTATTCATATACATGTAATTTATTTATATTTTTTCAGTTAATATTGTTATTGTTAGCTTATCATGATTTAAATTTTGTTCAAATCATATGCGTTTAGCGACCGAACACCATTTCCACCAAAAATATAAATGACATCCGATCACGTTGGATCGGTGTCTTCCTATCTTTGTATGAATCTCAACAACACTATTTTTTCTTAGTTGTTGTAAGCATTGTATAGAGGTTTCGTCATTATAGGTTCAAATATGTATAGGTTCTAATGGTAGAAGTTTTATGTATCCCAAATATCATATAGGTTTTGTAAGCATTATATGGTTCTGTTTTCAAATATGTATAGGTTCTTTTGGTGTACCATTTTGGATATGTTTTCAAATATGTATAGGTTCTCTTGGTGTACCATTTTGGATATGTGTACATTTAGTTTTGTAAATAATGTAATTTAATATTCAGTGTATATTTAATTATGATTTGTATAAAATAAAATTTTATGATTCTATCAAAACAAATTTAGTTTAAGTGTAAATAAAAATACAGGTCAGTCAAATTGAAATTTAAAACAAATTATAAATGAATAAATAGGTTATACCCCTCGGTTATTATATCAAACCGACGTAAATAATTTCTTTTTCCCTCAAATATTTACAAAAACTGAGAGGTATATGGCGGACACTTTATAGTTTTGAAATAAAAAATACTTTTGTTGAGGATTGGACGATTGACCATTACAACTTTCTTCTTAATGGAACAAAAACCGAGGGGTAATATAATAACCCTATTTAAACTTGGTATGAATTAGTATGATGATGTCTAACTAATGGAGATTAATTATTCTAATCTAGCTATAATCCCTTAATTTAAAATAAGGGGAAATGGTTAGAATTTTTTATTAGAGAAGTGTAAAAAAGTGGTAACTCCCCCAAGATACTATATGAATCAAAATAAAGCTACTCCTTCTTCTTATATTTCCACTTTCATTCTCTCGCTTAAGTTCAAAAGTTTAGAGTGGGGGAAGCTAGAGAATGGGAGTCTGGCGAGTGATATAGGGAAGAAGAGGATATTGGATCAAGCTTCCATTTCATGTGAGAATTTGGATTTGATTGGAAGAATAATTCAAAATTTGTTTCCTTAGAATGAGGGCTTGATCAAGATTACATCAAGTATTCTTCATAAATTCAATCATCAAGTTCATTCTTTTAGCGATTTTACTTCCTCATTAAACTAATCAACTACGCTTTTACATAATGTTACACGAAGATACTACTCCTCACAATTTTTTTAACGATTTTACTTCCAAATTAAACTATGATTTCAAAATCTTCTAAAAGAGAGTATTTTATTCAAACTCCTTCTAGATTGTTCAGACACCATATCAAACCATCATGAGTTACCTTAGGGAACAAGGAAATATGACTTTTGGTAAACTCAAATCCTTTTTTTGTGATAAAAGAGTGGAGTTTATGAAACAAATCACGGGGGACTTATTTCAAACCCAAGATTCATTTTTGAAATTTATAAACCAAAGTGTCTGTTGAGCCATTAATAAAGCTAGAAGCTTGAGCCATAAATATGGATTCATCGAGGTCACCATTTAGAAAGGCATTTTGTATGTCTATTTTTTTTATTGGGAAGTTTTTTGAAATAAATATAGTGAGAATTAAATTTATTGTTGTTGGTTGGATGACATGACTGACATTTTTTGAAAAATCTAGCCCTTCTTGTTTATGGAAGCCCTTTGCAACAAATATGACTTTTTATTTTGAGATTGATCCATCATGATTATATATTATCATAAAGACCCATTTGTAGCCAATAATGTTGCAATTTGGTGGAGGAGGGAAAAAGTGTTAAGTTTTATTGTGGATGAGAGATACATATTATTCTTCCCTGACTTAATTTCTTCCATATTATTGTGCTGATAACTGACTTTCACAGTTTTGGCTCAAGAGATAGATTGTTTGTAGAAAAGTAATATATATTTTAGGTTTAAAGATTTCATGTCTTCCTCTTGTGCTTGTATTGTGATCATTAATAATGCAATGCCTAACAACATTGATATTAGATTGGCCAAAATTATTGGAATTGACAAGTTAAGTGGTAGCTTTAGTGTGAGGTGGTTGAGAGTGATCTATAGTGATAATAAATTAGCGTATTCTTTTATAGGGCTTTAAATTCTTAGTGAATTTGATTAATCAACAACATCGGTTTGGTTATGATCAGTACTTGATGCTTTAGATATGTTCTCATTGTGTGTTGTGTCATGCAAAGTGGAAACATTATTATTAGTGACAATAAGATTTATTTTATTTTGGCATAATATGTTAGGAGTAGTATGAATGTAGTCAGCATTAAGTGAATATTGATAGACATATGAGGGATGTGCTGATGTGCATAAGGTATATCCTTATGCACGATGCATAAATACTCAAATAGTGTTTATATTACTCAAAATATTATATTTATTACTCAAAATAATATACAGATTATTCAAAATAGTATAAATATTACTCAGAACAATGAATATATTACTCAAAATAGTTAAAATTCGATATTACTCATAATGGTGTAAATATTACTCAGAATAGTGTACTCATTACTCATAATTAATAATTACTCATAATTAATAGATGTGTACAAATAATTCATATATTATTCATGGATTGTGATATTATTACTCGTTTCTAACTAAAATGTTATTCGGAACTATTTAAATATTACTCGTACGAGACTTATGCACCGTGCATAAGGATATACCTTATGCACATCAATCTGACCCGACATATGAGGTTTCTAATAGTGCAAGTTAGGATTGTCTTTGTTGTGAAATCAATGCCAAGAACAAAGTATTATAGGTTTCTTTTCTTGTAAAGAAAACCCACATGGGTAGGAAAGAAGGAAGCAAGAAGAACACAATAAAATTGGTTATAAACTGTTAATCTTTACTTTCTCTTTGAAACAAGATTACAAGTGTTACATAATAACAAGTAACCTCTCTCACCCTAATTAGGATTTGTAGTATGCAATGTTGAGAGACTGGTATGATATTTATAATAAAACTAACACACTAAAGTAATGTGCTTTTACACACAGACCCATTATACAAGCTAACTTAAACAATTTGGCATGACAAACAAGCCTAATTCGACATGCTTACAATCCTAGCATACTTGGACTACAACGTGTTAACAGACTTCGATAGCCTGCTAATTTCCTGTCGAATTATCGAACCAAGAAGCTACCCTTCGATAATACTAGAGTTTGATCCAATATATCATAAATCTCCACCTTAGAACAAACTCTATAACATCAAGGGAAAAAACCACCTTTCTTCATGCACCTTCTAAACAACCCTGCTGAACCAGTAGGACTTTCATCTTCAAGTGCCACAAACTGAAATCGTTCACTCCAATAAGTTTTCAATCTCATACTTTGTTGACGACATTCTTCTCCATGCCCACCGCACCAATTTGTTGTGAAATCAATGTCAAGAACAAAGTATAATAGGTTTCGTTTTTGTAAAGAAAACCCACAAGGATAGGAAAGAGGGAAACAAGAAGAACACAATAAAATTGGTTATATTCTTTACTTTCTCTTTGAAACAAGACTACAAGTGTTACAGTATAACAAATAATCTATCTCACCCTAATTAGGATTTGAAGCATGCAATGATGAGAGACTAGTATGCTATTTATAATGAAACTAACACATTAAACTAATGGGCTTTTACACAAAGATCCATTACACAAGCTAACTTAGAAAACAAATTAACTTAGAAAACAAACTAACTTAGAAAACAAGTTAACTTAAACAATTGGACATAACAAACAGACACAATTCGACATGCTAACAATCCTAGCATACCTCGACTAGAACATGTGAACACATTTCCACGACATGCTAAATTCCTGTCGAATAGTCGAACCAAAAAACTACCTTCGATAATACTAGATTTCGATCGAGTATCTAAAAGTCTTAAAAGAGAAAAACATTTTCATCAAATTTGACATGTCTAAAATTATATATTTTGTCACGTTTAAATAAACAAATGTATCCTTTATGATTAGGATTTTACCCTAAGAAGACACATTGTTCAAATTTAAAGTCAAATTTATACTTAATGTATGGTCTAAAATGTATGGATAGCACACACAACCAAAAATTTTAAAGGCAACACAATCAGGGTCTTTATGAAATAGAGTTAGCATAGGAGATGAATGATTAAAAATAAAAGTAAGTAACTTGTTTATGATGAAGACTGCATTCTTGAAGGCTTTTCCCAAATATTCATGAGGCATAGCTGAATTGGCTAGAAGTTTGAGGCCAATTTAATTGTGGTCGTGTGTAGGGGCGGATCCAGACATTATATATCGGTGTGGCTAAACATGAAAGTATGACTTAAATTATAAGAAAAAGTAGACAATTTAAACTAGCGGTCATGTCCGGTAAAAACCAAAAAATCGATAGTTTTCAAAAATTGGCGGTCAAAACTGGTAAAAAATGGAAAATCTGCCGTTTTCAAAAACTGAACGTTTAAATGCTTACTTTTTTTCTCAGACAAAATGACATCGTTTTGATAATCTTTTAAAAAAATTAAAATAAAAATATAAATAGACGTTGTGCAAAACTTATTTAGAACAATTTTTTTCATTGGAATTAAATTTATTAGACATTGCAATATTGTATTACATTATTTTGTATTTTGTACTATTTTGTTGTGTGTGATAACTATATTTAAAATTTAAATTTAAAGAATAAATTTTAATATTTTAATATTTTAAATTTTCTCGTGATTTTTTTAGAGCTAAGTCATATGGTTTGACGGGTTTATTAACTATATAATTTTGCTGTAGATATTATTTTATTTGACTGAATTATTTAATTTAGTCAAGTTTAATAATACAGTTCGACCAGTGATCAGATAGTTCAACTAATAAATCAGTGATACAGTATTTTCGTCATTTTAATGACCGATTTAATTTTTAAAATACTGATGGTAAAGTTTGAGAGGGAGAAAAAATAAAATTGTAAAAAAAGAAAGTTAAAGAAAAAAAATAGTTAACTTATTATTTTATTTTTAATTATAAATAGTTAAGTTTGAAGAATGCATTCTTGAAGGCTTCTCCCAAATATTCATGAGGCATAGATGAATTGGCTACTTCTCCCAAATATTCATGAGGCATAGATGAATTGGCTAGAAGTTTGAGGCCAATTTAATTGTGATCGGGTGCTTTCTTTAAGCATTGTTGTTTGGGACCAACTCAATAATTTATAATATTTATAAAAACAATTTAAATATGATTTATTTTGTTAAAAAAACAAGTTATTTAATTTTATTTATAAATACTTATTTTAATAAGTCTCTATAAATTCTGAATAAGCTGCAGTACCTAACCACTACAAGATGCAGTACCTAACCACTACAAGATGCAGTACCTAACCACTAGGCTGCAAGTTCAAAGCTGATATATGTTTACATTTAATTATTCTTATAGTATTCAACTTATTATTTGCATTTAATAATTATATACAACTAATTATATACTAGTTATATTAATTTAATTTAGTTTATATTTTCTAATTAATATTAGTTTAATTTAATTTAACATTATTTTACTATTAACGCTATATTTAAGTTAATTAATTTAATTTTAACATTTTATATTAATTTAAACAATAACGTTATATTTTTGTTATAATTATTACTATTTTAGTTTATATTTTACTGTTGCTATTTTTTTAATATTAATTAATAACGTTAATAGTAAATTAAATTAAATATAAATATTAATATAAATTGTTTAAATATAACGTTAATATAAATTAAATTAATTAACTTAAATATAATGTTAATAGTAAAATAATATTAAATAAATTAAATTAAATAATCATAAACGTTAAATTAAATTAAACTAATATTAATTAGAAAATATAAACTAAATTAAATTAATATAAACAAATATTAATTAATAACATTAACAGTAAAATAAATTAATTTGAATAGTATATATATAGTATATATCATTCAAAGTATTTGAATAACAAAATACTTATATAGTATATATATAGTATTAATTTAACGTTAACGTTTATGTTCAATAGTATATATATAGTAAATTAATTTAACGTTAACATTTATACTTATATAGTTTATGTTCAATATATACTTATATAGTATTTATATAGTATTACTTATATATCATTCAAATTAATTTAATAACGTTAATAATATATATCATCCAAAGTAATTGATTAACAAAATAATATGTCTAGCCTAGTGGTTAGGCGCAAGGAATTCCTATGGAAGGGAGTGGGTTCAACTCCCACTTCCAACATATTTTGCTTACTTTAAAAGGTTTTAATATATCAAACAAAAATTAATATAATATAAATTGCATACGTGGCATTATAAATAATGATAAATTAAAATAAAAAGCCACCTGGGCATCCACGTCATTAGAAACAACTAAAAAATAAAAAAAATACATGCCACGTAAGCATTTTGGATGACTGGATCTGACGAAGGTTTAAAATGAGAGAATCTTTAAATGTTAGGGGAATTCTTGCAACTTTTTTTTTTTGCAGGGGGGTTTTTCAAATGACGCCTATATGGCAGGGGGCAAAATAGGTATTAACCCTTAATTGAAAAACCATTCTATCATTAACAACAAAAAATTAGGAATCTATTCGACAGATTGGATCAAGTTTCATTGGTTCTAATTTGAATAATTAAACAGAATCTGGAGTGGGTGAAATATGTCAGATTGTAAAAAAATCACAAATAATTAAGAAAATATTATTTGATAAAAGTGTTTCACAGAGATCTTAAAATTTTCTCTGTCAAAAATATTTTTAGGTCCATAGAGAAACAAGAATATTGTGACTTTCTTTTTCCGGCATATGCACCCCTCAAGTATATTAAATAGTGGGAAATTTTTTAATTAGATACATACATAAAAAATTCTTTTAAACATAACGAAATCAAAAACTTTTAATTAATTAAAAATAAATATAATTTTTTTTCTCTCCTTCATAATCACAACTACCCTGTTAAGCTTCAAGTTTTCTCTATAATGAGAAGTATAAAGAAGAAGAAGAGGGAGAGAAGATAGAATGTTTATTACTCATCATCATAAACTCTACAAGCTGAGTTTGCATTCTATATATACAATACTATGCTATAACTGAATCTAACAACCTAACTAACTGAAAAACTGAAAAACAGTTAGGTTGATTGTATGCATGGAGTAGCATGGTAACTATCACGTGGCTCCTCTATCTTAACAGCCCCCCTTAAGCTGCAGTGAATATCAATCATTCCAAGCTTGGACTGAAGATTGATGAAAGGACCCGGATGCAAAGACTTAGTAAGAATGTCAGCAACTTGTTCTTTTGAAGATATTGGCATGAGGTGAACTGTTCCTGCGAGGACTTTGTCACGCACAACATGGCAATCAATCTCAATATGCTTAGTTCTTTCATGAAACACTGGATTAGCAGCTATATGCATGGCTTATTTGTTGTCACAATAAAGGGTGAAAGGAAGTTGATATGGAATATTGAAGTCAGCAAGGAGAGAAACGAGCCAAATGCCTTCGCAAGTGGCTTGTGCTAAGGCACGATACTCAGCCTCTGAGGATGATCGAGACACCACCAATTGTTTCTTACTTTTCCAACTAATGAGAGATTTTCCCAGGAAGAAGCAGAATCCTGTAGTCGATCTTCTTGAATCCGGGCAAGCTCCCCAGTCAGAGTCAGAAAAACCTGTGAGACAAAGAGTGCTAGAGGCACTGAAGAATAAACCTTGGCCAGGGTTATTTTTGAGGAAACGTAGAATGTGTAAGCCTGCCAGCATATGTTGATCAGTTGGAGCATTCAGGAATTGGCTGAGTTTGCTTACCGCATAAGCAATATCGGGCCTAGAATGAGTGAGGTATAGGAGTCGACCTATGAGTCTTCTGTATGCAGTAGGGTCTGATATAGGTACTCCTAGTGTTGAGTGAAGTTGCAAGTGAGGCTGCATAGGGGTATTGCAAGGTTTGGCACCAAGTAATCCCGCATCATTAATCAAATCTAGGGTGTATTTCCTCTGACATAGAGAGATGCCTTGGACAGTTCTGGCAACCTCAAAGCCTAAAAAATATTTGAGGACTCCTAGATCTTTGATGCTAAACTTCTTATGGAGCAAGCATTTGAGTTGTGTGATCTCTGCAGGATCAGTGCCACCAAGAACTAAATCATCTACATACACTAAGACCACGGTGAAACCAGATAGTGAAGTCTTGGTGAAGAGTGAATAATCATCTTTGGACTGGATAAATTTGCTTCCAAGGAGAGTATCAGTGAGTTTATTATTCCATTGGCGACTGGCTTGCTTTAAACCATATAAGGATCTTTGAAGCTTGCACATCAAATCAGGAGTAGGGATGGAAAGACCTGGGGGAGGCTTCATATAAACCTCTTCATTGAGATCACCATGGAGGAATGCTGTGTTGACATCTAGTTGAAACAAGGGCCAATTATTAATAGCAGCAATAGCCATGAGCATTCTAATGGTGGTCATTTTTACCACAGGACTGAAAAGTATCCATGTAATCCAAGCCTTCAGTTTGTGTGAAGCCCTTTGCCACCAAACAGGCTTTGTACCTCTCAACTGTGCCATTGGCATGCAGTTTGAGTTTGAAAACCCACTTACAACCAATAAATTTCTTGTGAGGTGGTAAAGGCACAAGAGTCCAAGTATTGGTAGAGGATAATGCATGCAGTTCAGTTTCAATAGCATCTTTCCAATTAGGATCAGTAATGGAAGATTCATAAGAATTAGGTTCAGTGATGGCAGATAAAAGAACAGCATAATTCTTATGTGTCAATGATAGATCATCATAGGATAAGACTGAAGAAAGAGGATACTTACATTTCTTAGGAGAATTGGCAACAGTACCTTCAGAGGTGGGGATTGTACTTAGGAGATGACAATGATAATCTTGGAGATAAGAAGGAGGCTTTGGTTGTCTTTTGGATTGCTTGGGTAGTAAGGAATCTGAAGTGGGATGATCATGGGCTGTGGAGTTGGGTAGAGATAGAGAATCAGTATTATGGGAGGTGATTGGATCAGGGATATTTGAGGATGGTAGACCTTGACTTGAAGAAGAAGGTTGATCAAACAATTTGTTGAATTCATCAAGGCATGTGGAATGTGATGCAGATTGATAAGGGAATATGTGTTCAAAGAAAATAACATCCCGGAACACAAAATTTCTTTGTTTTGTAGATCAAAGAGAGTGTGACCCTTAATGCCAGATTTGTAAATAGAGGCACTTTCTAGACCTAGGATCCAGCTTCTTTCTATTTGCAGATAGAGTAGAAGCAAAGCATAAAGAACCAAACACCTTGAGTGTGGTAAAATCAGGTAAGGTGTCATACAGTATTTGGTAGGGTGACTTGTGATGTAAGTAAGCAGAAGGTAGCCTATTTATGATATGAACTGCATGACCAACAGCATGTGCCCAAAATATGTGATCTAGCTGAGACTGAAATAGGAGAGCTCGAGTTATCCCAAGGATGTGTTGGTGTTTCCTCTCAACAATGCCATTTTGTTGAGGGGTACCAACACATGATGTCTGATGCAAAATGCCAGTTTGTTTGTAAAAATCATGCAAGACAAATTCACAGCCATTATCAGACCTAATGCATTTTATGGATGAATTAAACTGTGTTTTGATCATTGATACAAATGATTTTACAAGAGAGGAAGCTTCAGATTTAAGCTTCATAAGAAACAGCCAAGTAAATCTACTTTTATCATCAACTATAGTAAGAAAATATCTATAACCCATCATTGATGGTGTGGACAAGGGTCCCCAAATATCCATATGGACTAAATCAAAAATGGAATTTGAAGTGTGAGAACTAGGAGTAAATGGCAGTCTTCTTTGTTTGGCAAGGAAACATACATCACAAGGGACCGATTTGTGAATAGGCTGTATAAAAGGGAATGACTTGTTTAGATGGATCAGTGTAATGTTGGAGGGATGACCAAGTCTCAAATGCCAAAGTTGAGAAGCTTTGTCTTGATTTTTATGCTGTATTGAATTGATAGAGGGGATGGATGGTGATTTATGTAAAGAGACTGTGGGGGAATCCAAGATGTATAATCCACCACTCATGCTAGCTGTGCCAATCCTCCTCTTGGAATGCATATCCTGTATCAAGCAGTCATTATCATTAAACATCAATTGACAATGAGAGAATTTTGTAAGTTTTGGGACTGATATCAAGTTGAATGAAAAATCAGGCATATAAAGGACATCAATGAGTTGAAGAAATTGATCAAATACAATAGTGCCAGAGTATGATGTTGTGACTAAGGCTCCATTAGGCAGTTTGACTGTAATTGGCTCTATTCTTTTGAGGCATTGAAAAAACTCTCTATTATGGCAAACATGATCTGTGGCACCTGTATCAAGAATGAATAAATCAGGGCTATGAATGTTGCAAGTGATACCTGCACTGATGGATGACTCAGTTGTCAAGTGATTAACTTGAGACATAGATGATCCTTGTAACAAAGCCAATAAAGCTTTGTGTTGAGCAGGAGTGAAGGTTAAACTAGCCTATGTAGAATCCTTGTCTCCATGTGGCTCAAGCTGACTTGCATCATGAGATTCAGAATGTGCCATATTGATGGAGCTTTCTTATTTCCAATGAGGTGGGTAGCCATGCTTTTTGAAGCATGTATCAACTGTGTGGTTAGTCATGCCACAGTGAGTGCAAATTCTGGATCCTCTTCCTCTACCACCATAAGACCTATCACCTCTACCTCTGCCTCTAGAACTGGTGCTGGCAGATGAATTTTGGTGTGTGTTGTTGGCAGTGGAACTGGCATTAGGGCAAGCTAGGAGTTTAGACTCATCAATGGAGATGGCATCCTGTCTTTCTTGCTGAACAAGTAATGAGTAGACTCTACACAAATTTGGAAGAGGCTCCATGAGCATAATCTGATATCTAACAGCTGAATATTGTTCATTCAATCCTTTAAGAAACCGTATGACTTGATCACCATCATGGTAAGCTCGAATCTTGGTAATGGCTAGGCAAGTGGAATCACATAAACACTCAGGAGTTGGACGAAAATTGTCCAATTCTTGCCATAGCTTCTTGAGTTTCGTAAAGTAAGGAAATAGAAGCATCACCTTGCTTCAAATTGTAGATCTCTTCTTGAATGTCAGAAATGCGAAATACATCTCCTTGATAAAATCGTGCTTTGAGTTCATTCCATATCTCTTCTGCAGTTTCCATCCATAAGATACTTTGTGCAATTTCAGATTCAACAGAATTGTGAAGCCAAGACATGATCATTGTGTTGCATCTATCCCATGCAAGATAGTTAACATCTTCATCCATTGGCCGAGGCAAGACACCATTGATAAAATGAAGCTTTTTCTTGGAACGCAAAGCCATGGTCATAGATCTTGACCAAGAATGATAATTGTTGGGTGATAACAATGGAGTAACGAGGATTAATGCAGGATTTTCGTTCGGATGCATGAAATAGGGGTTAAGGGTATCGGTTTGATAACCCTTATTCCTAGCTTTGAATGAAGCAGTTCCATGAATGTGGACGCCATGGATGCTGGGAGTAGAATCTGCAGAGATTGCTTCAGACATGTCGCAGAAATGAAGAACAAGGAGAGAAAAAGAATGGAGAAGAAGAAGCACGCAATGATGAGATGAGTAAACAAAAGCAGCGGAATCAAGAAAAGGTCGATGATACCATGTTAAGCTTCAAGCTTTCTCTATAATGAGAAGTATAAAGAAGAAGAAGAGAGAAAGAAGATAGAGTGTTTATTACTCATCATCATAAACTTTACAAGCTGAGTTTGCATTCTATATATACAACACTATGCTATAACTGAATGTAACAACCTAACTAACTGAAAAACTGAAAAACAGTTAGGTTGATTGTATGCATGGAGTAGCATGGTAACTATCATGTGGCTCCTCTATCTTAACATACCCTATGAATCAAAATAAAATTAAAATTAAAATAAATTAAAATTTATCTTACTTCTTATTGATTGTATCTAAGAATATAACTTATGGTTGTTTCTATGCAAGAATTCCTCTAGATAATGTCTCAGTGTTTATTTTATAAATTATTTTTATATTTTCACATGTTAGTTATCGGGGTTCTGTCTTTCTTGATTGTTAGGAAGTCTTTCTTGATTGTTAGGAAGAGCAGGTAATAAGAATATTAATAGATAAGATTTGGACATGATACTATAATACTCGTTTCTATGTCCGCGATTTGAAAAATGGCAAATAGTTCATACCCACGTGGACACCAATGTTCATACTCATATTCTATAAGTACCTCAATACCCATACTCGTACCTATTTACATGCGTTTGTAGTAAAATTAAATCAATTAATTATAAAATATCATATAATTTTAAGATTGTTAACAATATTAATAAAATTATGAAAGTTATTGTTGAGTTAAGAAATAAACATTTTTATTAAAATGTGTAATAGTTTAATTGTGATATATTTTTTGAAAGTTGATAAAGATGCATTTTATATAATAATATAAATAATGTTATATGAATATGTAGTGCGGATTTAGGACGGGGTGGGTAGTAAGATACCCGTGCCCACATTCATACTCGCTTATTTTATTGAGTAATTATTCGTGCCCGTGTTCGTATCTATTTTACGGATTTTTGTCCTATTCGTTAGTAGTATTTTTTGCGGGTATCCATAGGGTATGAGTTAAATTGTCATCTCTAATAAGTAAAAAAACAAAAAAAAAAATTATAAGTAGCAAAACAATAATTGTGTAAGAAAAAATTATAAAGAAATTTAGAAAAAAAATATATTAATTATTTGAGAAAAATTTAAATAATAAAAAAAATAAAAACTTAAAGGTATAATAAAAAACAATATTAATAATTTATTAATATTATAAAATGTATTATAATTTAGCACAACTAATTTTTTTTCAAAAAATATTATAAAAAATGGAGCAAATATATAATATCTAGGGTGGCAAAAGAGACTATAGTCAGTCTGCTTGGCACGTTTACTCGCTAAAAAATGACGAGTTGAATTAGGATTTTGAAATCACCTATTCGCCTCATTCCGTGCCGTGAACCCGCACACCCGTCGGACCACAAGCCACTGCAATTCTTAGGATGCAGAGCTAGTGTCACCATTAGAAAGTATGCCACCACTTTATGCAGCCAATTCTTAGCATAAATTAACTGTATTAAGAAAAAACAACTTAAAAGTAAAACCATAGAATAAACAAAAATATAACATATAGCATCACTAAACAATTATGTCCATATCATTTAATTAATTGATTTGTTAACATGTGATATTACTCCATATAATATAATTGCTTAGAGACGATGATGTGTTGAAGAATATAATGGAATCTTGTTCTAATTGTTCTAACTAACCAAAATTTAGATTTTTCCAATGAAGCAAATGGCACGCTCAGAGAAAATGACTCCAGTGCACACAAAAAGCCTACAAGTCATACATAATGGTACAGTATATGTAAAGAGAACAAAGGAATCATTCTAAATAAAATGTCATACCATAATTTTAAAATAACAACAAAGAGTGATATTAAGTTTGGAACAAATTGACATTGTTCTGATTTAATGGATTGGAATCTCACTAGCTTAAAAAATTACATCAAGAATGATCTAGTACCTATAGTAACTACCCGCTAATGCCTACTCAACCGAGGTTGGAAGAGAAAATGCTAGCTGAGCACGTTCAAGCTTGTATGTGCAGAAACTTTTCCTACTATAATTTAGTGCAAAACAAAAATAATCTACAAACTGAAAATTGAACAAAGAATAATTCTTTGAAAATTAAGTGAAACTCGTAAAAAAGAATCTATTAATTTACTAAAAAAAAATAAAAATAAAAATAGGTGGGCAAGTCGGCGCCATCCGCCAACTCATCACATTGGCGGGGTGAGTTAGATTTTTAAGTCCAATTTCACTTAGCGGGCTTATCACCTTCTCTTTTTTAATGGGCTTAAGGCGAGACGGAACAGACAGTCCGTTTTGTCACCCCTAATTAACTTGTAGTATATATTTTGATATGTAGAAGAAATTTCTTTTCTGAAACTTCAAACTGAATAACGTGGATAGCCGGGGCATTTAATTTTCTTTTCCATTTATGATTTGGGAAGTTGAGACATTTAATTTGATGTTAATGATTTGGCAAGATTTAATTTACATTTTTCAATTTAACTCTGTTTCATTAAGAGTTGGCTTGTTTGATTAAGTGGTTATGTTATGTTACATCAGGGTCTTGTTAATCAGTGTTTTCAGGATAATGGTTAAACCTTCTTAAAAAAGAAAATATTTTATAGAAAATTTAATATTTTAATTTTTAAGATAAAGATATTAAATACGTAAATTATCGAAATAAATTTACTATTTTAAAGTTTTAATCATTGCCCTGAAGGCATTACTTAGGTTTGTTACATGCATGATATGACTGTTACAATTGGCAGTGTAGAACTGATAAAATATTACATGACTACGTTAACAATCGGCAGCCAATGATAATATCAAAAGTCAATCTCATTTGTTTTTTTTATAAGCAATATATTATATTTCCATTAGAAGCTCAAATAAAGCTTCATAGTATCAAATTGCAGAGAAACCAAAGCTGAATTACAAAAACATAACTCAGGGCACCAACAGAACCTATACTTACAACAGACCCTCTAATTTTACATAGCTAACACATCTCTAGGATGATGATGCCAATCATAGAATGCACACTGTCTTCCTTTGATCCTAACGCCTGCCATTGCCAACTGAATATCTTTGTATCATGAAAAATTTCGTCAAAATCCTCAACAGCATTGTTGAAAATAATATTATTTCTATGTTTTCATATAGACCAACAAGCTGCTCCCCAAATTCCACCTGCAAACTATTCCATGCAAACAACCTTCATAGCTTCAACAAAAAGTTGGATAACTTTACTCTAGTGAGTTGCTTTAAACATAATTATATATGTGAAATTTTTTTCGTATTTCACTAAAATTGATTAAGTTAATTTATTTCCAAAAGAGAAAATAGACTGTTCTGGTGAAGCGAGTAGCAGACTTTGTTTCACAACATATCTTCTAATGGCCTATTTGTACCCATCCACAACATATATTCATTGTTATATTATTTTTTGGCGCATGGTAAGTTGAGAAATGCCACTATTATATTTATATATTTTATTTAGTAGAAGCAATGCATATATCTAGTATATATCTAGTGGAAAGGATTCTTATAAATTCAAGAGTATCCACGTTAAATTATTCCATAAGAAAATTATAGTCTCAAATTATTGAATAATTTAATTCTTTTAAATTTTAAAAAATATTACTGCGAAAATACCTGCAAATTTTATTTCCTGTGAGTTTACCTTTAGAAATTGATTCATACAGATTTATAATTACCCACGAACAATTTAGCTGAGAACTACAAACCGCAATAATATCCTGCGAATTTTTAGTTTAATTCTACAAGTAAATCTGCAGGAATATTTTTTTCTTGTTGATTCCAATTACTCCATGTATTGTCAATTTTGGCTTGCTAGAAATGTTTGGATGTCACCTCAGTGGTACACTATGAGCCGGGAGAGCTTTTGTTTCTTCAACGTATATATGTTTAAAAAAAAATCTATTTAATAGCATTTTTTTGATTTTGATAGTGGTTAAAAGCGCTATTAACTACGCTGCTATTGTAAATATTTTTTGTTTGATAGCATTTTAAAAGCGTTATTATAGCACTGGTAATTAATAGCATTTTTCCAAAAGTGCTATCATAGTATCGGTATTTAATAACATTTTTTCAAAAGCGCTGCAGAAGTAGACATTTTGTGTTTTATAATATGCATTTTGCTTTGATTTTGATAGCATTTATCAAACAAAGTGCTATTATAAGAGACATGTTTAATAGCGTTTTTCCATAAAAATGCTATTATAGTATGTTTCATTAATAGCTAGTGCACTTTTATTTTTTTTACACAACATCATTCTTTTGGTGTGTATATATATATATATATATATATATATATATATATATATATATATATATATATATATATATATATATATATATATATATATATACGGCATTTGCATTTTATGACATAAGAATTCATTAAAAAAAATATTAACCAACTAAAATATTTGAAAATGAAATAGAACCACTTATTCAAGAACAAATGTGATACCATATATATCTACCACTGCCATATATATCTACCACTATCATATAAGAGTACTTCAAATCAAATTCCAAACAAAAAGTACAATCACTTAGTTATGCTTATTCTTTAAACTAAAGAAAAAAAATCTAAAAAATAAGAAACACTACAAGAATAAATCCAATTTGTCAGGGGCTAAACCCCTCACTAGAGGCAAATTAAATGTTATCATGATTCAAATAAACTATGTACATATAAAAGAAATAAATAAAATATCTTTAATATAAAAATAAATTACTTGAGTGATTTTTGCGCGCTCGTCAATAAACTCTCCATTTCTCTTGAGATGAGTCTCCATGTGGAGCTCATTAAGAAGTGGAGTTCTGCCTAATTCTTCACGCTAAATAAATAAAAAGAATTAGTTATACATAATGCAACATTTAAATAATAGATTTAATAAAAAATTAATAAATTTATGTACCATCCTTCGCGCAACTTCAGCCACACTAATACTTCCTGCTGTGTAGTTGCAGCCACCAACTTCAGATGCTATATTTTGCTTTGCCTGCTCAGATATTTCCTTAAACTTATCAGAATTCCAATGATCAATAAGCTTTGGGAATAGTTCTTCTCCTATCCAACGTGGACGTGTCCCTTTTGCTTCCCATTTAAGTCTAACATTCCTCATGGTATCAGAAAACCGAGCAGCACATTTTGAGTGAAAGTTTTCTTTAATCGCGGCCTCATCTCTAACATCCCAACAACATTGCTCCTACATTGTTGTATGAATTTAAAAATATTAAATAAAGTAGAATCATGAATATCACAAAAATTAAAAAGGAAATGTCAAAATGAATAAGTAAATTATACCTGAAATGTCTGAAACCATTTTTCCTTATCATCTTCATGTACAGCTCCATAAGACGGCCAGAAATTATGTGTACTTCTCTTTAATAATCTTTGTTATCATCAATACTGCCTGATGTGAGGGAACAGTTCTAAACAACAAAATCTTGAGTTAGTATTAATTAAATAAAACTCATATTTAAAATATAATATAAAAACACAAAAACTTACGATCCTGAATCGGATAAATGATTAGTCTGCCCTCATGATACTTAATTTTTTGAGTCATATTTCTTTTCAAAATACGCTTCCTCCTCGTTTGCTCCTCAACACTAGTATCTCCAGGAGCGCTGGTATCTCCAGGAGCACTGGTATCTCCAGGAGCACTGGTATCATCCTCTAAAGGAATGGGTAATGGCATAACATCAGAAAAGTTCTTCTCAATATGCATAACATCAAGATTATGACGCAACAAATTATCCTTCCAATATGGGAGGTCCCAAAAGATACTTCTTTTTGTCCAATTGTGGTCAACCCCATACCCTTTAATTCTACGTGCTTCACCATAGTCTGTGAATTTTGGTAGGTCACAAACAATATTCCATACTTGAGTCGATGACAATCGAGGGGGAGGTAGATCTTTTACTTTTATTCCTTTACTAAAAGCATCTTTATTCCTTCTAAATTCATCGTTGGTAGGTAAGAACCTACGATGACAGTCAAACCACGAACTTTTCCCACCAAGTTCCAAAGTAAACGCTTTTGTGTGATTCATGCAATGCGGACATCCCATTTTACCATGTGTACCCCATCCAGACAACATGCCATATGCAGGAAAGTCGTTAATTGTCCACATCAAAGTTGCTCGCATATTAAAATTTTGTTTACGAGACACATCATAAGTCCACGCTCCCACCCACAGCCTCTTGAGATCATCAATTAAAGGTTGCAAATAAACATCGATTCCCACCTTTGGACTCGACGGTCCCGGAATGATGCATGTCAAAAACATGTAAGGTTTCGTCATGCACATCTCAGGAGGGAGATTGTACGGGGGTAACAATAACTGGCCGACAAGAATATGCATTTCCTGAAAAATTATAAGGAGTGAAACCATCTGAGCATAATCCAAGTCGGACATTCCTGGGTTCAAGTGCAAATTCAGGATGAACTCTATCAAAGTGTTTCCATGCCTCGCCATCAGATGGATGTCGCATCATGCCTGAAATAATTCTGTTTGTATGGTGCCATGCCATTTGGCTTGCACTGTGCATTGATGTAAACATTCTTTGCCACCTAGGCATTATTGGTAGATAGAACATAGATTTCACTACAATGTGATTTTGCCTTTGGTCAACTCCTTTACTGCTAACTAAATACCTCAGACTCTCACAAAACTTACATTCCTCCTATTCCCCATCATTTGTACCAAACTCGTTGTCATAAAACAACATGCAACCTCTAATGCAACAATCAATCTTTTTTACTTCTAATCCCAACTTCGACACTGTCATACCCCAATTTTTGTCCTACGTATTTTTTTATTCATACACAAAGCTGCACAAGAAAAGGGCAAAAGTCAGCAACCACAATTGTTTAAACTCACCAAACTTTCCCCCCAAAAGTCCCCTCGATCCCTCTATAAAATCAGAACAAAACAACAAGAAAAGGGGGAAAAAAATACAGTGTTATTCTGCACAAATTTATCCAAAAAAAACCTTCCACCAAACTTTGGTGTAAAACCTTCTCCAAGCCAAATCATAAACCATTGCAATATACACACCATCAATATCCATTTAATTGCATCAGTTTCATGGTTCTGCATAGATTCAAAACAACCATCGCTCAAAATCCTCCATCAAACCTTTGGTTCTCATCTCATAACTTGTAACCATCTTCAATACAATACCTTCAACATCTTTCCAAAACCTTTACCTTCAACTTCATCAGCTCAACACTCTCACGTACAAAGACTCACTAATAAGAACAACATCTCAAGCAACAAACCCCAACGCGACGAACCAAGTTGCAAACTCGACAACGCTTCAGCACCGTAACAGGAAAGAATAATCACCTTACCTGAGTGTAGCAACCTGCCCTAAAATTTAAAGTTTATTTAGAGTCGCCACCTATTTCTACCAGGGCGAATAGGAAACCCTTCGTAGTTAAGAGATCGGGGTAAGTTATTATAATTAGGTCGAGGGAAGGTGTTAGACACCCTCAACCTTTTCCTAAGGTTTTGAGTTAAGTGTGTTTGAATTTGGCGTACAACCCTGATTTTAATTCGTACTATTAATCGCGATGATCAATAGGTTTGATCACCATAATTAACAAATTTATAAAGGATTGCTAATTATTCTAATCGATAGATTCGATTATCACCGTTAGCAAATTGATGTGTTTTAATTAGTTATTTAATTGTTTTGGGGAATTGATTATCGTTAGTTATCTCAATCAATAGACTTGATTAAAACCACTAACGAATTAAAAGAGATTGCTGATCATCGTAACCAATAGATTTGGTTAAAACCATATAGCAAAATAAACTTTGTATTTTAAATAAATGATTTGAATATAATTAATTAAACAATTGATTATTACCCACCGCGATCTATTAATTTAATCGAAGTGAATAAAATTCTAAAATTGTTTGGCTAAAACCTAAGTTGGTTAGAAAACCCTAATCCTAATACTTTGGCCAATGGCCAGTGGGATTGAGCAAACCCTAATGCATTGATAACAATCTTCTAGGGTTTTTTTATGATTTTTAACAATTAAAACTGATAAAAATAAATTAATCGAAATAATCGATTAATCGGAAAATAACCCAAAACCTTAACCATTAGCTAATCCTAATTTATATTTTAATCCTAATTAAACAAATCAATTAAATTAAATAACATTATTTAATATTTAATCTAAACATTTAAACCAAATAAAAAATATAAAGAAAACCTGGTTTTGATTTTGTGTGGTGAGCCTTTGAATGCCCATGGTATGCATGCATCTTCCTGGGCGTTAGATTTGAATTGTAGGAGATCAGGTGGCTGATAACGAGGGTGTATGGTATGAGTGCAGCGCTTGGCTACATGGGATCCGCGAATAAGAAAATGCATGAAAAATTCTTGTGTATTACCAGGGATCGAACCCTGGTTTTCAAGGATGGAAAACACTTTCCTTGGCCAAGTGAGCTGCACATGTTACTTGTTAAATACATACCTAATAAGACTCATATAAAAACAAAAAAAAATAAATGAAAGGGTCAAAAGTAAATAGCGCGTGGGGCCCGCTGCTTGAACATTGAGCCAATCTGGTAAAGAGAGAGGGTCTGAACGTTGTTGACCAGCAACCCAAAAACTGACACGCGCATGGAAGGAGATTAGAATTTTGACCAGCAAACCAAAAACGCATGCGTGGCCCACAGTCAGCTTCGTCTTCTTCCCCTAAGTCTCCTGCGGATTCTTCCACGGATTACGCTACGATTTTTGCTGCGGAAAAACCTTCGAGAGTGAAAACCTACAAAAGCAACGTTAGTCCAGATAACTAAGTGCCCAGATCACCTTAAAATTAGCCCCTGATCAAGAATATGCCCTTAGTTTTGCTTTAAAATGCCCGAAAATACGAACACGAAGAGGAACCTTCACCATGCCCTAATGATGGTAGATCCTCGTACCTGATAACACGATTTTATATCGTATATTTAGCTTAAATTCCATAAGTATTATTAGCATTTTCTTTTAATTATATTGTTTTATTATGATATTATGCGGGTATTTGTGATGTTTCAGGTTTTAAGTTCATATCAAGGCTATTTGTGAAAAGAAGAAGAAATGGAGCTAAATTCATTACTATTTATGCTTAAAAGATGAAAAAGAGGTGTTGAAGAAATAAAGGGGGTGCAAAAGGAGACCCAAAGGCCTAAAGATGGAGCCCAGACCACGAAGAAGCTGGATCAGACCACTAGAGCACGTGGAGACGCCCGTCTCCAACGTCTCTCTCTGCCACGTCATCATAGGAGACGCCCGTCTCCAACCGTTCCTATATTTTCTCCACTTGAGACGCATGTCTCAAGCCAGTCACCTGGTCTCCCCAAAAAGTTGAGACGTGCGTCTCCCAAGTCCAAATCAGAAGTCCCTATTCTCACGCAACGAATCTGCAGACCCTCTGCTATAAAAGGAGGCTGATACCTCAGTTCTCAAGGTCCGAATTTTTTGCTAACGAAGTGCTGCCAAATTCTTTCCTCAAGCATTTTATTTTCCTTCGCATTTCATTTAATTGCTTTCTTTTTCTCACAACAAATTCTACACCGGAAATTGTTGTGAACCTTTCATAGATCTAGCCTTACGTTAGATTTATTTTTATTTTCCTTGCCTTTAAATTTTACGCCTAATAATTTCTGAAGAACGATCCAGCCAACCTGTGGTGGAAGTTCGAGTACTTCAAGATTCAATTTCATTTCAGATTAATTTTATTCAGGTTTATTATTTACAACCTTTATTTATATTTATTTGCATGATATATTGTATGCCATTTAATATGCCTTTTATTATGAACCAAACAAATTTATGCATGTTTAACCGTATCAATATGTCTGGCTAATTAATTAAGATATCGGTATGTAGAGTAAGTTAAGCGTGGGATCCGAAATAAATTGGCTTAATTATGTTTTATTAAATATCACTTGTTTTTGGTTTTTATGTCTAATTTAATTAATAGAGTCTTAAAATCAATAGAGCAGAGGTTTGAGGTTTTAAGGCCGACAAAGGTTAAAATCGATAGAGCGAAAGTTTGAGATCTTCAACTGGATAATAGACATAGGACATTAGTTTTAAAGATGGCGAAAGCGTATTAAAACTAATTAGAAATTATTTACTTTCAAAAAGTGTTTTTAAACCCGACGCGGGATGGCGAAAGCGTACGTTAGGGAATACTAGCATGAACCGAGTCAACAGAGCGAGAGTTTGAGACTAGGGGATTTAAGTAGATAACGACTTCATAAAGCAAGCATTTTATTAACTAAGTTCTTTTCAAAAAGTTTTTCTAAATCTAATGGGATGGCGAGAGCGTACATTATGAGTTAGGATAGTAGTCTAAATCAACAGAGCGAGAGTTTGAGAGGAGGACTTTTAATCAACTAAATTAATAAAGATCTTTAATAGAATGAATACCATAGCCAATGGACCTTCGGATCACCTAAGTTAAACGAAATACATACTGATATCCGTTCATTACTATATCTCTTAGAATTCACAATCACATTCCCTTTAGAAACAATCAAAATATTAGTAGCCTTAGCTTTACATAGTAACCTTAGATAACTGTTTTAAAACTACACGACACGACTGTGCACTTGCAGTTATCAGATTTATAGACACGTAAAGTCGCGATCAAGTTTTTGGCGCCGTTGTTGGGGACTATTTAAGTCGATATCGTAACTCACTATTACACCGTAGAGACTAGGGAAAATTCTTTCCTTTCATTTTGAACGATTGTATGCCAAATACTCGTTCACAAGGAGGAGACCTGATACAACGAATCAACAAGATCGAACGTTTTGTTAACGTAAGACGTCGAGCTTATCATCTTCCCGAAGTAGCACCAATTCCGATTTCTTAGGAATTGATCTTTACTGATCAGATCAATCAAATCACCCCAAAGTTAGAGATGGCTGCCCCTCGTCCTCTTAGAGACTATGTCGCTCCTTCACGAGCTGAACCGCACTCAAGTATCGCACCACCTTCGATTGAGGCAAACAATTTCGAACTGAAACCTTCATTGGTACAAGGTGTCCAACAGAACCAATTCTCTGGAAGCCCTGCGGACGATCCTCATCTCCATTTATCCGTGTTCGTGCAATATGCCGACACTGGCAAAGCTAACAACGTCAGCCCCGAAGCTATTCGATTACGCCTTTTTCCCTTCTCCTTGAGAGATAGAGCTAGGGCGTGGCTTCCGTCCCTGCCTTCTAATTCCATAACTACATGGGACGAACTGAAGAGAGTATTCTTAGCTAGATATTTTCCGCCTAGCAAAACTGCTATGCTAAGAGGTCAAATCAACGGATTTACCCAAAAAGATAACGAATCACTCTTCGAAGCTTGGGAGCGATACAAGGACATGCTTAGACTATGCCCTCATCATGGACTCGAACCATGGCTGATCATCCATACTTTCTATGGTGGTCTACTTTATAACACTAAAATGACTATAGATGCCGCTGCTGGCGGAGCTCTAATGGACAAACCCCATGATAAAGCATACAACCTCATAGAAAACATTGCACAAAACCATTATCAATGGGGAGGAGAACGAGCTGCTCTAGAGAAAGCCCAAACCAAAGGAGGAATGTACGAAGTAAGTGGTATAGACCGCGTTAACGCTAAAGTAGACGCTTTAACTCAAAAGATCGAGAACTTAACCATCACTCCTTCAGCCACGCGGCTGTTGTAGCACCTAACTGCGAGATTTGTGGATTAACTGGACACGTTGTTTCCGAATGTCAACTCCTGACTGGTATTCCATCTGATCAAGTAAACTACGCTCAAGGAAACCCTTACTCTAACACGTACAACCCTGGATGGAAGAACCATCCAAACTTTTCGTATAAGAACAACAAGGCGTTGTACGCGCCTGGACAAGCACCTGCTGTCCCACCTGGCTATCAAAAAGCGCCTGTAGCTGCTCCAAACGCCCCTAGGAAGTCAAATCTAGAAATCATGATGGAAAACTTCATAGCTTCCCAACAACAAACCAACAAAGACTTCCTAAATCAAAATATTCATAATAGTGAGCAACTAAAACAATTATCAAACAAAGTAGATGCTTTAGCTACACATAACAAGATGCTAGAGACACAAATCTCACGAGTAGCTCAACAACAAGCACCTACTGTTGCCCCTGCTGGCACGTTTCCTGCTCAACTACAACTTAATCCTAAAGGACATGCGAACGCGATTACACTGCGAAGTGGAACGAACTACAATGGACCTATCGATCCTAGGACTCAAAACGCACCCATGTCACAACAAGAGCCAAAGGAAACCAAAAAGACATCAACTGATGATCAAACTGCTGAAATGAATGAAAAAGACACCAAAGTGGAACCTTAAAAAGAAAAACCTTATGTTCCACCACCACCTTATAAGCTACCAATTCCTTACCCTCAAAGATTAGCTAAATCTAAAACCGAAGCGCAATTTAAAAAATTTGTAGAACTTCTGAAACAAGTAAACATAACCATACTTTTCACAGAAGCTATAACTCAAATGCCTTCGTATGCTAAATTCTTAAAAGAAATTCTATCGAACAAAAAGAAACTCGAAGATAACGAAACTGTAACGCTTACCGCTGAATATAACGCTATCATTCAAAACAACATGCCTCCTAAGCTAAAAGATCCTGGTAGTTTTTCCATACCCTATGTAATAGGAAAGACTGTTATAGACAAAGCCTTATGCGATTTAGGAGCCAGTGTTAGTTTGATGCCTCTTTCAACCTGTAAGAAACTAAAACTAGGAGAGCTTAAAACAACGAGAATGTCTCTTCAACTGGCTGACCGTTCAGTTAAATACCCTGTATGAATGTTGTCGCATTTTTTGCTAAGATGAGGATTTTGAGTTGGAACGAGATAAATAGTAATGTACGAGTATATTAGTGACTATGAAGTTTGGAAGTACTTAACAAGCGTGTGATGCTAAGTGACTATGAAGCGTTGTGTAAAACATTTGGACGTTGGTGTCTCACTGACAAGATCCAATGAAAGGGAAGTGTACTCAAGGTGAATTATCGAGCTATGACAATGTTAATGAGTTTGAGTGCAAACTCGGAAAAGGACACTATTATGTAGTAACGACGGTTTATGCTTAAATGTGGTTGTCGGCTATCTATTGACAAATTGAGGACTTGATCACCCTTAATCTCTTGTTGGTAGTAGACGGAATCATATAAATGTGATGAGCTTGTTTTGTTACCTTAATGGTATAAGTTGTGATGGATATTAAACCGTGAGAATAATCACTCACCATGCTGTGGGACTTATGGAGAAGTGAATAGGAAAGAGTGCAATTTATTGGGGTGACTTAAGACAGGTAATCAGAGTCGCACAACGAAAGTGTGATGTGGAGTGGTGTTATGAGTACTACTCGTGGGTAGTGAGGAATTTATATGTCGGAAGCCTACATAGAGAATATGTATTGATCTATATGTTACATTTAGCATCTAGTGGATGCAAGGATGTCGTGCTAGAGAATTAGAACTCTTTTGAATAATTGTCGAGATAATGAGTATGTTATTATGGATGTACTTAGTTAACGAGTATGTATTCAGCGAAGTTAAGGCGATGAGTGTATAATATATGATGCTATAATAATTTTGTACTGTTATAAGGTATTATTGTAGATTTCCAGATATAATGGGGAATTATACTCTATGAAGGACGAAGTTGATTTAATTCTTGGAGAAGAGCGGACTTCAGCTTGAGCTATTTTATAAGCAATGGTATATTAAGGATGATGAGTGTGATTATAATTACTTGTGTGTACTCATTCTGATGGTTGGAATGTTTAAATAGAGGAAGTAAATCAGGACTTTGTTTTGAGTGTGAGTAAGTATTGCTAAGTGGTAGATTAGTACCATGTACGATAAAGAAGGATTCTTGAACGAATGAGTAAAGAGAGTCGGAATTGGGTAAAACTGAGAAATCTAATTGGTAATGATGATTGTAATGAGTAATCAAAATAGTGCAGCAAAAGCGGAATATAACGTGTTGGATAATTGCTGGTATGACTTGAGAGGAGTCAGATGGTTGAAATTCAATGGTATAGGAATGTTATTATCGAGTTTCTGGAAGGAAGCAGTTGGTGAAAAGTGTAAGTATTATTTCATCGCTCATATGGAAAGGTGTGTCTAAGGTTGGTACGTTTGGTAGATGGAATGCCTTACTGCAGTGTTGATTGGGGTGGTCATACCATGGTTGTGTAATTATATTATTCAGTGATTGGGCGTATTGTATGGGTTGTACCTAAATGTTCTATCGTTGTTAACCTTTTGGAGATATAGCGAGTGGTATACTTTTGAATGGTCAAATGCGACGTAAGAGCTGAGATGGAATGCATGAGGCATGCTTATGTTGGTTATGTCAGATGAATTTTGAGACTCGACTAAGAAGGTGTTAACGGGGAACAGGAGAGTCAGATGAAGGACTCTTATCCGGAACTTTTCACTTGGAGTATGTTTTCGAGGACGAAAACTCTTTTAGTGGGGGAGAGTTGTAACACCCCGTAATTTCATGAATTAATTTAATCAAGTTAAATTAATTATTCGGAAATTATTTAATTATTTAGTAATTAAAATTGGATTTTTGGAAGAATTATGGGAATTGTTGTTATTGGGCCGTGACGTAGTTAGTAAAAGGGGAGGTGCCAATGGAGAGGCCTTACTAACTAATTATCCTATTTTTTTATAAAATAGAGAAATTGTGAAAATAAAGGAAATTGGGAAAAGAGAAAGGGAGAGGCAAAAGGACAGAAGTCTGAGAACTGAAGAGTACGTGAAAGAGGGAAGAGCCAAAGAAGAAGAAGACCTTCGAAGATTCGACTCTGAGGTAAGGGGTGATTACTCTAATTATATGGTATTATGAGTTTGATGATGATAGGATTGAATTAAGGGATTATAATCTCTATTTCGGATGTTAGCTTTTGTGAAATACCAACACTGACATGTATGATTTGATGAATTGACTGCAATTGATGATGTAGTATTGTTACATGGTGTTTTAATATGTTGTTTGTGCATTAGAATCATGTATTTGGAGTATTTTGATGTTATTGGTGATCAATTTCGTAATGGTATGAGTTGGTATGTGTTTGGGATGCATAAAAGTCTTAAAAATCATGTTTTTCAGCTACTGGGTTCGTGGGAACCGGTTCCCATGTGGGAGGAACCGGGTTCCAGTGTTTTTAAACGTTAAAAATGGCATTTTTGGGTCCAGGAACCGGTTCCCATGTGGGACGAACCGGGTTCCAGTACAAATTTCCAGCAGCACGTTTTGAAAACTGTTCTAACTTTAAAAGCTTCTAATTTTTGAACCGTAAGTCCGTTTTAGACGTTGTTTCTTAAATTAAATACTCTACAATATAAAGTAAAGGAAACAACAATAACTTGATTTTATTTTGAAAATCTTGATTTATTTCGTTTATGGCGTGTTTTGTACATTGTGTACATGATTTGGTTAATGTGACAATGTGGTGATGTTGTAATGATATAACTGTGATTTGACGTTATATGTGGTGTGAATTATATATGATGAATAGGTGATATGGACGTAAGGTCCGAGTTTTGTATCGTGTTTATATTATTTATTGGGTAATGTTTTATATGTATGCGTGTGATATATTTGTATGAATGCTAAAACTAATGCATGCTTATTTGGTGATGAATTGGTGATGATAATGAGACGATGTGATACATCGGATTGGTGATGTTGTAAGCATGTTATATGTTGCATTCATTCGCATACATTTTTGGTGATGGATCCCGGTGATGAAAGTGGATCAAAATGGTGGGCATAATTCCCATTGTGTGGAATTTGTGCTGGTTAAACTGTATCTTGGTGATGAAAAAGATCAGTTGGATGGGTGTATCCCATGTATGGTACCACATGCATAAGAGTCTGCATGGTCTTTGTATAAATCGTGACATGTCAGGATGAAATCCGGTGTTATGATTGTGTTGTGTTATTGTTGCATACTATTGACTTGTGCTTGTGATTGGTATGAATTGATTAATCTGAATATGCTAAGTAGGGTGGATAATCGCTTATAAAATTCTATATCTAATGATTTATAATGCTATTTAATTATGATGTAGTCTCACCCTTACTTTGATGATTTCAGATTGAAGTAGCGGCCTAAGCAATCGGTGAGGATGACTCGTAGAGTTTATCCGGTTATGTTGGGTCGTGTCGGTCATGCTCTGATCTTGTAACACTGGGGGATGATAGTCTTAGAGTTTACTTGTGATACACTGTTTTACCATTATTGGTTTATGTACCGTTGATTTTATCAGAAATGTTTTATAACATTGTAGAATGAGTTTCCGCTGTGCTGAAAATGTGTTTTAATATTTTGAATTATTTCTAATAAAGCATGACAAACGACATGGTATTCTATTTCTTTTATTAATTGTAGCATCCTTGCTGTGTATTTACTCTGATTTTTATTATATTTCCGTGGGGGTTTAGAAGGGTGTTACAAACAACACACGAGTAGTGATCAAACTCTTTAAAAATGTTATCTTTCCTAGGTTTGGTGTACCAAGACTGGTAATTAGCAATAGTGGATCTCATTTCATTTCAAGAATCCTTGAAAAACTCCTTCGAAAATATGGAGTGACTCATCAAATAGCTACACCATACCACCCACAAACAAGCGGACAAGTAGAAGTCTCTAACCGAGAAATTAAGCAAATATTGGAAAAGACTGTTGCTATATCTAGAAATAATTGGTCATCCAAGTTAAATGAAGTTTTATGGGCATATAGAACAGCTTTCAAAACTCCAATAAGAACCACCCCATTCAAACTCGTTTATGGAAAATCATGTCACCTCCCGGTAGAATTGGAACATAAAGCCTATTGGGCCATTAAGAATTTAAATTTAAGGCTAAATTACCTCTAGAGTCCTTTAAGTTATTTAATTGTAACAAGTTAGTCCTTTATGTTTTTTTCGCTACATGCGAGTCCTTTATGTTAACTAACGTCTGCACCATTGATCTTTTTCCCAAACTCCTTTCTAAAAAAGATTAAGTGACACTAATTGTACTGATATGCCACTTAACATAGGTCAGAGACCATCATTGGATCATATAATAAAATTTTCAGAATTTTTCAGTGCATAAAAGTATTTTTAAACTAATTAAAATGCACGCAAAAGAAGAAATTAAAGAAAAATAGTAAAACAAAAAATAAAATTTTCATAAAATTACACGAAGTGTAAAATGAGAAGAAATATTTTTAGGAATTTTTTCATAATTTTTGGACAAAAAACGAATTTAATATGAATTTTAGAAGTTAAAATAAAATTAATGAAACAAAATAAAGCATGAAAAAGGTCACCAGTGCATATATTAGCTAACATAAAGGATCCACATGTAGCGAAAAAAACATAAAGGACTTACTTGTTATAATTAAATAACTTAAAGGATCCTGGAGGTAATTTAGCCTAAATTTAAATTACACCACTGCTGGTGAAAAACGAATTCTCGACATAAACGAATTAGACGAGCTTAGACAAGACGCTTACGAAAACGCTAAAATCTATAAAGAAAGAACGAAAAATTGGCACGACAAGCGTATATCTAGGACAAATTTTAGCATAGGCGATAAAATCCTTTTTATTTAATTCTAGACTAAAATTATTTCCTGGAAAGCTACGATCTAGATGGTCTGGTCCATTCGAAATTACTAACATATTTCCGAGCGGAGCAATAGAAATCAAAGGAAAAACGGTCGAACCTTTTGTCGTAAATGGACAACGTCTTAAACATTACCATCGTCTCGAGCACGATGAAAATATTCAAATTTTAAAACTTGACGAGCTGCCCGCTCATTCGAAAAAATGGTTTTCATTTAAATCGTTGAGCTTATGACATAAAACAAAGCGCTTAGTGGGAGACAACCCACATTTTTATTTCATTTTCTTACCTCTATCTTTTAATTTAAAATATTTTATTTTATTTTATTTTATCTTATTTTTATTTTTATTTTTACTTTTCTATTTAAATTTTTATTTTTGCCACTTATAATAATTATTATGATTATAATCATTATTTTAATCATTGTTATAAAAATCTCATCTTTTTATAATTATAATTATTAGTATAATTTGTTACATCTTTTAATTTATTCTTCTTTTTAATTTTTCTTTTTTTTCAACACTAGCCTAATTCTAACTTAATTTTCATACTTTTCGACTTATAGGCTTATTTAGTTACTAACTCATCAACATGCAAGAAATCGACAATATGGAAGTTGTGTTCCGTGGGAGAGGACAAGAAGTGAGATATACTATACTAGCTCAGAGGCAAATGGATTTGACTCGCTATCCTCACCACCCAACTATGGAAAAGTTAGGAATCGATGAAAGTGTCATGTACTTGTTGAACCAAATCGGTTGGACCGGTTCTCACCTGTTCCGCAAATTCTGTACTTTCCGAAAGCTCACTCTGGAGTTCTTGAGCTCATTGACTTACCTGCCTAACTGTGGACAAGGATTGAGGAAAGGAATTATCCTTTTTCGACTTTTTGGATTGGAATATCAGTTTTGTGTCCGTGATTTTGCTGCTATGTTAGAAATCCCTAACGTTTCGGATGCATACACCACAGTTCCAGAGGAACGTCTTGCTCACTGGGAGTTGGAAAATTTCTGGGGTAAGATTACTGGAAACGATAATCCTGAAGAGCATGAGTTTTAATCCGAGAGCATTCACAATCCTGCCTTCAGATACCTGCATAAGATTATCGCTCACTACATTTTCGGTAAACCTGAGAATGTCACTGAAGTTTCCAGAGAAGAGTTGTTCATCATGTTCTGCACCTCTCAGAATTGTCCGGTCAATGCTATTACATTTATGCTAGCAAACTTCGAGCGCATCCCGCAAGATGAAGTTTCACCTATTCTAATCGGCGGATTCGTCACTATAATTGCAAATGCTATAGGACTGAGGCAACCACTACTTAGATTGACACCTTTTGGTTCCTACAACTCCATGAACATTCGCTTCTGCTTTAATCGAGGTATCATTGGAAACCTTGGTCCTGATCAGTTTGATTTACTTATTGATAACAAAGTATTGGATCAGTTCACCTTACCAAATCTGAGGACGAGTGTGCACAACCCTGCCAATTGGCTTTACTTTGGTCAGATTCCTGATAGAGAGTCATCTCCTAAAACTCCACAAGCCTATGAACATTTGAATGATGACATGTATGTAGCAGAAGAAGACTCTGAACCTGACACTCCTCCCGGATACTATGACATGAATCCTCCTGGAAATGAGCCCGTGCCTGAGTATGAACCAATGCCCGAGGATGAGCTTGTGCCTGAATATGAGCTTATGCCTGAAGACGAACCAGTTCCTGAGTATGAGCCTGAGACTCCTACTGGTTCACAAGAAGATCAATCTGAAGATATGACCGATGTCGAGCCTGAACAACAATATCCTGCTGCATTCGCTGAATCAGTGGCCCCGAGAAATGCTCCTCCAAGGATCGAGCATGCTCATAATCCGATCACACATGGCCAAGCTATTGATACACTACAACATGAAGTTCAGCATATGCGCAACGAGCTACACACTTTACAAATGCACTTCTTAGATTTCATCGACACCGTTAATGTTCAATTTGACGAAGTCTTCAAACACATTTATTCTAATGTGCACAACAACAGACAAGGCTAGATGTTGACTTTTAGATATTAGATTTTTATTTCTAGTTTTAGCAAATTTCTTATTCCTAGTTTAGAATTTCATTTTCTGCATTTTACATTCTGCTACTATTAACACTCAGTACCCAGTTTTAATTCGAAATGCAATATTGTATTCATCACTGCTACTGTGTTTTATATATTCTGCTATCTGACTGCTATATATTCATGAATGCATATAATATACTCAGTCTGGTATTTTGCTGTTTATAGTAACATTGCATGTCAATGTTCTGTACTGATTATCATGTTTATTGTACCTGTCAACACATGACCACAAAAGCACATGCAAGACAGGCATGTTCCCTAGGCTAGGAGACGCCCGTCTCCACCCCTGTAGGACCACCTTTCTGCATGCAAAGGACAGGAGACACCCGTCTCCATACACTGTCCCCCAGCAGACTGCACACCTAAGACGCGCGTCTCCCAAGGGTGTGTAGCAGCTGCTTGTTTCGTTTGACCACGCAGAGAACATCAATTTTCCCTCTTTGAATTTTGAATTTTGAATTTCAAAACTCATCATTCAATATTCTTTATCTTCCCCATTATTTCTTCTATTTAAACACCATTAACCATATTCATCCTCCAACATCACCTCCATAACTCTATATCATTTCCCATTCTTCCATTCCATTCAAACTTCAAACACCACCATCAACCCCTTTTAATTCCATCTTTACTCCACCAATTTCAAAGCTCACTATAAAACCATACCACCACCATTTTTTATCTTCACAACCTCCAAACCATTTTCTACTCTTCTATTCTCCACACTCTTTTCTCCTAAACACACTATGCCTCCACGTTCAATCATCCGAAGTGTGCGCCCTGAGAGACCACCTCCCGACCTTTCACAAATTATCTTTCGAGAGGAAAACAACGATGCTCAAAGAACCAAATATCTTGCTTTCTATGAACGTTCAGTTGTCCCCACGAAATTCGTGAACACTGAATGTCTAGAAACTTTGGGTCTAATAAATGGTGTCACCCGTTTACTCACAAAATCTAGCCTAAACCATCTCAGTACCGAACCCGTACCCACTTATGAGCCGCTCGTCTTAGAGTTCTTAAGCTCTTTCAACTACGACACTCCTTTTGATCAACCACTCTTAACCGGTAACATCCAATTTCGGATGTTTAACCGTGAATATAATTTAGATCAAGAAGAAGTTGATACGTACTTGCATTTTAATAATGCACCAAATGCTCATCGCACCATCTTCCAAGAACTCCATGGTCGACCTTGGGAGCAACTCGCTTTTGAATTATGGTTTAATCTGACTGGCGAAAATGCTACCGGTTGGAGGAATCTTCACGCTTCTCACATTCAAAATCCCGCTATACGTTATTTTCAACGTGTCTTGGGTAACACTATTTTTGCAAGATCCAACAACCACAAGGTAAACCAAAATGAGTTATTTTTCTTATTTTGTGCGCTAAATAATATCCGCATCAATGCCGCACCATTTATGCTCCAACACATCCAATGCTGCATCAACGCTCCCGCTACAAACCCATTTTGTTTTGGCGGCATTATTACCATATTGGCCTGTGCCTTAGGCCTTGCTGACGACCTCATCTCCCTTTCCCATCTCATGATGCCTGCTCAGTCCCTCGATCTCACTTACTGCCGTGACTCTCACTTGGTGTCACCCCGTCAAGATGGCCGTTACAATCTGGTCATCAACAAAGTTCTTATTCCAAATGTCATCCTGCCATGCCCCGAGCAAATCAACATCCGTTATATTCAGCGTTGGAGGCTTGTTAATGAAAATCCTCAAGACAACCAACCTGAACATCCTAATGAACCGGTGGATGAAATGGAACAAGAGTTCAACCAAGTAGATGCTAATTTCAACCAACCTCCTCAAAATAATCCTCCGCCAATTACTCTTGATGCCATGTATGCTGCAATTCAACGCCAAGACCAACTTTTTCAAGCCATGCAGACAAATCAAAACGAAACACTAAGGCTAATTCGAGAAATGCAACAAGAGCACCGTGACTACGCTATTAGGACCGAAGGCCACTACACAGAAATTGCTACACAATTGAATGATCTCAACCTTCGTGCAAATGGCTCTCCTACTGATAGACGTCGACGTGTTCGTATAAGAGGCGCAAGCAGTTCTCGCAACCGCAACAACGAGGAGTAGTTCCTATGCATTGAGGACACTACATCATTTAAGTCTGGGGGAGTCGTATTACTCGCTTTAGTATTATTTTTCTTTTAATTTTCTTTTCCTTGTAACGTTTCTTTTCTAATTCAATAAAACATATTTATGAAATTTTAAGTCTTATATGCATATTCCCGTGTCTATTATAATTTTTCCATTTTCTAGAGCCATAACAAAAAAATTCATTCCAAAACGATAAACGCATAACCCCGCACGTTCGAGAAGTACGAAGCTACTCAAATACTTAACACATAGAAACCAGAGTAAAGATTTGAGACAATACCCTTATCGTCCCGACACTCTAAAACCCCCAAGTATGCGTAACCAATTTGAATACCCTTTATACCGAAACCATTGACTTTAATTTTGAAGTAACCCTTATTAGTCTATTCTAGCAGTCGGCACCGTCTTAGACACCAACTACGCAGAGAGTCGATGAATATAAGTGTATGATCCATATAATTATTATTATATGCTTAACTGCCAACAGAAATGTACCTACTAAGTAAGGTGATCCTCACACGATCATTTAACCTAACGGTCACAAATCTCAAATATTAAAAACTCATTGTTGATTGGTTTAGAAGTTACCTGGTACTGAACTTGGTAGGAAGGACTATGGTTCGATTCCCCACAATCCACAAATGAGCGCTAAGGAGTATACCACATGAATGTGCCAGAACTCCATAAAAGGATCATAGTCACTAACCGGCTACTCTGCTATGTGCGTGTCAAGATAATGGGCTTAATGTGATTGCACGCGAGTGAAACGGGTAAAACAAGATGATAAGTCAAGGTCGAGCTATGATGGCATGATTCGGATTGGTATGCATGGTGGGAGTTGTCTAGTGTCGCTACTGGAAGTTTATTGCTAAGATCCATCTCATAAGTTTCTGACGAAAACACTCTGTGGCTGAATACGACCCGAACGACGTGGCGGACATGCATTTCATTTCGCTGTCCTCTGTTTTTATCTTATTATTTGCTTGAGGACAAGCAAAGGTTCAAGTCTGGGGGAGTTTGATAACACGATTTTATATCGTATATTTAGCTTAAATTCCATAAGTATTATTAGCATTTTCTTTTAATTATATTGTTTTATTATGATATTATGCGGGTATTTGCGATGTTTCAGGTTTTAAGTTCATATCAAGGCTATTTGTGAAAAGAAGAAGAAATGGAGCTAAATTCATTACTATTTATGCTTAAAAGATGAAAAAGAGGTGTTGAAGAAATAAAGGGGGTGCAAAAGGAGACCCAAAGGGCTAAAGATGGAGCCCAGCCCACGAAGAAGCTGGATCAGACCACTAGAGCACGTGGAGACGCCCGTCTCCAACGTCTCTCTCTGCAACATCATCATAGGAGACGCCCTTCTCCAACCGTTCCTATATTTTCTCCGCTTGAGACGCACGTCTCAAGTCAGTCACCTGGTCTCCCCAAAAAGTGGAGACGTGCGTCTCCCAAGTCCAAGTCAGAAGTCCCTATTCTCACGCAATGAATCTGCAGACCCTCAGTTATAAAAGGAGGATGATACCTCAGTTCTCAAGGTCCGAATTTTTTGCTAACGAAGTGCTGCCAAATTCTTTCCTCAAGCATTTTATTTTCCTCCGCATTTCATTTAATTGCTTTCTTTTTCTCACAACAATTTCTACACCGGAAATTGTTGTGAACCTTTCATAGATCTAGCCTTACGTTAGATTTATTTTTATTTTCCTTGCCTTTAAATTTTACGCCTAATAATTTCTGAAGAACGATCCAGCCAACCTGTGGTGGAAGTTCAAGTACTTCAAGATTCAATTTCATTTCAGATTAATTTTATTCAGGTTTATTATTTACAACCTTTATTTATATTTATTTGCATGATATATTGTATGCCATTTAATATGCCTTTTATTATGAACCAAACAAATTTATGCATGTTTAACCGTATCAATATGTCTGGCTAATTAATTAAGATATCGGTATGTAGAGTAAGTTAACCGTGAGATCCGAAATAAATTGGCTTAATTATGTTTTATTAAATATCACTTGTTTTTGGTTTTTATGTCTAATTTAATTAATAGAGTCTTAAAATCAATAGAGCGAAGGTTTGAGGTTTTAAGGCCGACAAAGGTTAAAATCAATAGAGTGAAAGTTTGAGATCTTCAACTGGATAGTAGACATAGGACATTAGTTTTAAGGATGGCGAAAGCGTATTAAAACTAATTAGAAATTATTTACTTTCAAAAAGTGTTTTTAAACCCGACGCGGGATGGCGAAAGCGTACGTTAGGGAATACTAGCATGAACTGAGTCAACAGAGCGAGAGTTTGAGACTAGGGGATTTAAGTAGATAACGACTTCATAAAGCAAGCATTTTATTAACTAAGTTCTTTTCAAAAAGCTTTTCTAAATCTAATGGGATGGCGAGAGCGTACATTATGAGTTAGGATAGTAGTCTAAATCAACAGAGCGAGAGTTTGAGAGGAAGATTTTTATTCAACTAAATTAATAAAGATCTTTAATCGAATGAATACCATAGCCAATGGACCTTCGGATCACTTAAGTTAAACGAAATACATACTGATATCCGTTCATTATTATATCTCTTAGAATTCACAATCACATTCCCTTTAGAAACAATCAAAATATTAGGGGCCTTAGCTTTACATAGTAACCTTAGATAATGGTAGATCGATTCATAGTCCCTTTGGATTCGATATCTTTTAAAACTACACGACACGACTGTGCACTTGCAGTTATCAGATTTATAGACACGTAAAGTCGCAATCAGTACTTGCATCAAACTTCGAAAAAGATGATTCTATACAACTCTAAACATCATTATGAACATGTATGAAAGCATAGAAATCGTTTAAATTACGTGAATTAAAGGTTTAAGATTGAAACTTTATTGCAAACCGTGGAGAGTGTGGGGGTGCGATTTTGCGTGCATGGGGCTTCAGTAAATCATTGGTTGGGCTCCTGGGATCTCCAGAGGGAAAAAGGAACACTTGCTTTGGTGTGAAACTCTCCTGGAGGAATGATTCGATGGTGCCTTTTTCTTGCCTTCTTTGAAACTCCAAACCCTAACTTCTTGCCCAATTTTCCGTCCCCCCTCCTTAGTGAATCTTTTAGAATATATATGAATGGCATTAGGTTAAACATGGGCTTGTATCCTTAGGTTATGAGGCCCCTTGGTAATTTCACATAATTTGTATATATACTTTCCAAAATAGGTCATTCTTTGTTTCTCAATCAATCTCCACGTTTTGGACACTCCATGGGGGTATAATATGGGCCTTCAAAAGATAGAAATCAAACCCATATGGATTAATTCAATTACTTCCACATTTTACTTAATTTATTTGCCTTTTAATTGAATAAAATTTAAATAAATATAAGTAAAAATAAAAAAAAAATATGAGGATGGTCTTAGGAGTCATTTTTTAGGTTATAAGATTGTTTGAAATCAAAATCTTAGGCCTATTAATCCAAAAATGCAAAGTTGTGCAATTAGGGTTTTATGTATCTCTTGAAAATTGTCCAACTTCAACCATGCGTATCTCTCTCAATTTTAACCCTATGGAGGTGTTATTGATCAATTTAGAAAGCTTATAGTGTCCTCTAAATGATCCTTTTTTTTTTCATCTCAATTGAAGCTTCCATGCTCAAGTTATGAGCTTTGACCCAAAAGGTGTTTTTGTTGACTTTTTGGAGGACCTATAATGTATGGAACCATATCTCTCAAATGAAGCAATTCTGGCCTTGGCTTGTGAGAGGAAAAGTTGTAGAGAATCCAATTTCCTTCAGAAAAGGCTTTGGTTGGGAAATTTTTGATGCTCCATGGGAAAGTTATGACCAGTCAAAGTTGAGTTGACTTTCTCCTATAAAAAACCCTAATTTGAACCTTTTGAATTTGTTCATTTCTGAGTTTTTATTAATGAGTCATGATCAACCTTTGATCAAATGATGGATATAATCTCAAATACTTGATGTTGACCAAAAGTCAAGAGTTTTGACTGTACTTTGACCATAGTTGACTTTTAGTTCAAACTAGTCGACTGTGGATCATCTGAGCATTTGAATGAGAAATCCTTGGGATTGAAGCTTGACTTTTGACATGGAGATGCTTTGAGACACATGAGATACCTTGAAATCCATTTGAGGCCTTAGAGATTCAAACTCCTTTGATAAAATGCAAACCCTAGTTTTGAATAGGAGATAGTGATTTGAAAAAACCCTTGAACCTTGAGTCATTGAAGATGAAATGAGGAGGGCAAATTTTGGGGTATGACAGCTGCCCCTGTTCAATCTTCTTAAACCTGAAGAGTCAGATAGGAACGTCTTCCTATCGTGATCTAAAGGTAGAAGATGATTGAACACTGAAATGCCCTGAAATTTGCATTTGTTGGGAAGAAGTTCCGTTTGAGATGGGCTTAAAGATTCCACCCAAGGTGAATACCCCTCTTTTTTGGGTGTGAAGCAGATGCTTTTTGGAAGGACCCACGTGTTTTGATTGTAGCATGTCCTGAAAAGGCAACATTGATTTTATGCAATGTTATGATGCATGTAATGTATGATGCAGTGAGCTTCTCAAAATAAATGAGAGCAATGTATGTATATGCATTATGTATGAATGAGGTATGTAATTGAATGATGCGTGACTGTTAGCTATGTTATTTGAATCATGTTAGTAACTTTGAAAAAGAAAGATAAAACCTTTGCTTGTTATTGGTGAAGTTTTGGAGAAGATCACTGCCAAGGGACTAACGTGATGAACAACCCCAATTGAGAAACCCTTGGAAAAACCTTGTTGTAAAACCCTTTGTAAAACCCTTTGTATTTTTGGAAGAGATCACCGTCGAGGGACTAACGTGATGAATAAACCTAGCTAGCATTAGCGAGGGTTCGCCGTTTGCTATGTAGAAGATAATTAACTTGCTATAGTGCTAGCAAGGTTTTGCAGTTTGTAGGTAACCCACTTACTATAGTTCTAGTAAGTCGTCGCAGTTGGTATACCCAATCCCTATCGTAGTTTGAGTAAGCTTATCGTAGATGGTGTAGCCCACTTACCATAGCTCTGGTAAGTCGTCGCAGTTAGCCATACCTGCTTACTATCGTAGTTGGAGTAAGCTTACCGTAGATGGTATGACCCACTTACTATAGTTCTAGTAAGTCGTCGCAGTTAGCCATACCTGCTTACTATCGTAGTTTTGATTGATCCCAAAAGACCACTTTCCATAGCCCTAGCAAGATTACCTGGACCAATGGGATCCACTTGCCCCAGTGCGGACAAGTTTACCTGCATAGAAGATTGTTTTCCTGTATGAAAAAGATTCGCTCGCTTGGAGACTCACGACTCGAGGGTCAGAAAAAAATAGCATGTCAAATATTCACGACTCGAGGGTCAAAAAGGAAACGATATGTTTAGAAACTCACGACTCGAGGGTCGGACATTCACGACTCGAGGGTCGGAAAACAAACCAATCACAACACGAGGGTTGGAAACTCAAGACTCGAGGGTCGGGAAACAAACCTATCCCAACACGAGGGTTGAAAACTCACGACTCGAGGGTCGAAAAATAAACCTATCACAACATGAGGGTTGGAAACTCATGACTCGAGGGTCGGAAAACAAACCTATCACAACACGAGGGTTGGAAACTGGGCTTTTTGTAGTATGTGAATGCGCTAGATGATATGTATATGCTAATGCGTATGTATATGTTTTATGAGTGAAATGAACAGCAAGGTTGCTATCATCGGTAAGGTTACCGGGATACATCAATCAGGTGATTGGGGATAAACAAACAACAAGGTTACCGTCATCGGTAAGGTTGCCGAGATACGTCAATTCGGTGATTGGAAATAAACAAACAATAAGGTTACTGTCATCGGTAAGGTTACCGGGATACGTCAATCAGGTGATTGGAAATAAACAAACAATAAGGTTATTTTCATCGGTAAGGTTACCGGGATACGTCAATCAGGTGAATGGAAATAAACCAACAGCAAGGTTACTGTCATCGGTAAGGTTACCGAGAAGTAGGTGGACAATGTGGTTTAGCACTAGAGTAATGACTTGGATGTTTTGATGTATGGGATAATGCTTATGCTTATACATATGTAGACTGATGTAACGAGTGGAACGAAGTAATGTCTTCTATAAGACTACCTGAAAAGGTTTCTGGAATGGATATGAAAATTTGTCTTAAAGAAGACTACCTGAAGAGGTTCTTAGAAAGGATAAAATTTGTCTTAAAGAAGACTACCTGAAAAGGTTTTTTTTTAGCAAAGGATAAGGAATGTCTTAAAGAAGACTACCTGGAAAGGCTGAAAAGATGTCTTAAAAGACTACCTAAAAATGTTCTTGGAAATGACAATGAATGTCTTAGAAAAGACTACCTAGAAAGGTTCTTAGAAAAAGAATGTCTTAAAGAAAACCACCTGGAGAGGTTCCTGGAAAGGATGACAATTCGTTTTAAATAAGACTGCCTGAAGAGGTTCCTAGAAAGGATCATAAGAATTGTCTTAAAGAAGACTACCTAAAAAAAGGTGTGGTGTAATGTATCAACCAATGTATGTAATGCATGATTTATATGTATTTGCATGATGCTTCAATGATAGGTTGTTGATAACCTAAGCGTATATAGCTTGCTAATGTTGGATGGTTGTTGGACGCTATCGCGGCTTCCCAATACCTCCTTTTGAACTTGCAGATCGTAGTTAGGAGAAAGATTTATCGGATGTTGTAAAGTGTGAGAACGTCTTGTCCTTTTGCTGTGCGCCTTGCCCCAGTTTGGCTTTTTGAAATACTCCACGCCTTTAACCCTTCGAGTTGTTCACCCTAAGGGTTTGATATCCACTGTCCCAATATTTTCGTGGGAAAAGATGCCTTTGATCTCCAAGCTATGAAGGAAATGCTCCAAGAAATAACCTTGTCGTGCGAATGTGATACATATGCTTAAACGTTTATATTGAAGGGTATGCTCTTGATCCCCAGGATATGGAGGGTTATCCATGGTGTTCTATCTTTTTAAATTTCTCCCATGTTTGGCATGCCCCTGATTATTATTGCTTCGAGACGTGACCCAAGTCGATTGGATCTTAGGAAGAATGCCCCTAGTAAATAGGATGTTTGATCGTATGCCCCTGTAATCCTTGAGGTTTTTTCCTTGTTTAGGAAAACCCTCTGGACGTGGTTTCCCCATTCAAGAGTCTTTATCAGAAATGATCGCCTTTGGTTAAACCGAATTCGAGATCTCCTTGAGTGCTAAGTGTTTGTTCGTAGATGACGTTGTACCCTTTGAGAAGTAACTCCAATGCGATGCGTATGCAAGTTTTGGAATCGAAGTCCGTTATGAATTAGGACTGGATGATTAGTAACGAATGTTTGAAGAAGCATAGTGATTAGAACTAGTTTTAACAAACCTAGGAGTCAGTATAACAAAATCCTGCTTGATATGCTTTCCTAGTTAACCTTGCCTCAATTAGGACTTTTGAATGTTGTAACTTGGTCTGGTTCATGGTTTAAGAAACAACGGATATAAGGCTCAAAATTTATTTAGCCTACCCGTTTCTCCTTGATGTACTCCAAATCCTAAGAATTCGCCTAATCCAATGATTGTGCTTTGTTTGCAAGAGAATCGTTTTAGTTCTGATGCTGAGCGGAAGTATTAGTGAAGATCCAAGCACCGATGAAAAATGTTGTAGAGATCCAAGCATTGATGGGAAGCTTCGATGCTTTAGCAGTCACGAGATTATCCTTTGTACTTTGCTTTTGTTTTTCTTGTATCCCTTATTTTTGCATGAGCAAATTCCTTTGAATTTGATCCATCGGGATGCCCTAATTTTTTTCCTAAGTCTTTTTTTGTTTTCTTTTATGGAATTTTCCATTTTGACTTAGCGGGCGCTTTCCTCCTTTTTTGTTTTGAATGCTCCTTTGGAAATATTGCTACTTGGATATTGAATATTGTGACTGCCATGTCGACCTTGATTTGTAAGCTTCAACTTTGATACGTCCTCGATCTTGAATGATGTATTGAGGAAGAAAGTGTTGTGAATGTTATCTCCATTGCTTCCTTAATCTTGGATGAACGCGAGGAAGAAGATATGCTTGAAACTTTGCTTGATCCTTATGCTTGAATTGACTGATTCCCTTGATAACCAAAATACACCATTGAATTAATCAAAATCTACCCTACCCCTGGTTGAAATCAAGATTTATTTGAAAAGTAGAAACAAACTCCAACTCTTGGCTCGAGGGGGTGACGAGGGATTAACATCCTTATATCTCCACCGTTTAGGAATTGAAACAATGTCTGTACATCGTCGGCTCGGTTTTACCTTGAAAGCATATGTTTAGCGAGATTTAGTTATTTGTATTCGTCATTCTCCCTTATGTTTGTTAATAATTGAAAGTTGAAATTGAAATAGAATAGAAGGGTGCGTGTGGAAAGTCGTAGTAGTGAGCGAATGAATTGACTCCAAAACCTGCATGGTCGTCCCATTAAAATTGCTAATCCGAAGGTACAACTTTTATCCTGAGTAACACTTAGCGATTGTAGGGGTTGAAATTCTGACATGATAAGACCTATTGATCCTAGGGAGAATCTCTTTTGTAAATCCATTGGCCTTGTTTCACTCCTTAGTTCATGGATTTGTAGAAGTGAAGGGTAACCTCGAATTCTCCTTGGGCACGTCAAACCTGTCGGGAATAAATTGTTAGCGGTGGGTTTTTGTCGTTTCGGAACTTCATGAGTTTCCTTTGGATGAACCTCTTTTGCTTTTTCTCAGGATAGTATCACATCGTTCGCAACCTTCGGAGTTCGTATATTGATAAAGAAAGCCTATGACCCTTTTTCCCCTTAGTGTGGAGTTAACATATGTCGCCTTCCCTCTATCGTAGATGTGCATCTTCGTTTAGGGTATTGCCCCAGTTGGACTGACCCTTGCCCCCAGGTTATCATAGAGCGTCCCTGTAAACTTTGCTATGTTCATAGATGAACCCCTTTATGACTAGATACCCCTTAAGTGTATCTATGAGGGAACTTCTTTGTTGAACTAATCCTTGCTCGACGATAACCTTTGCTGTATTTATGATCTTATCACGAAAAGACATGGACAGGTGGCTGGCATGGTGAAAGACGTCCACTTTTCCTTTGTGAGACCAAGCTCATTCCCATTAATTGATCCTCCTTTCTCCGTAGTTTATGATCCCTTTTGATTCCTTTGTGAGTTTCGGGAAACCGGCTAGCATGGTAAGTATGGATGCGGGCAAAGATAGAAATGCAAATGTAAATGCAAATGTATGAATGCATGAAAATGCAAATGCATGCGTATGCAAAAGACTCCCTTTTTATGTATTATAACTCCTTGTAGGTAATGCCATGCAGACGTGTGACATATGTAATCCTAAGGATAGCCTATGCGTATTTTGAAGTGACATTAGACCCTAGCGAAATTCTTGCAAGCTAGACGCCAATGGAAATCCCTTAGATTAGGGAGTATGTAGAAGGTAGCGGCTGGTGACTGTTCAAGATAGTCACCAAATCTCATGGCCATCGAAAGGCCGTTCGACGTGTACCAATGAAGTTGTCCCTCGTGGGAAGGTTCTCTATGCGGAACACAACCTATCTAAGGACGATATCGGATGAAGAGAAATCCCTACCGGTTAGGGATGAAAGATGTATGAATGGAAATCCAAACCCTACAAGTTAGGGGGTGCGCGGAGCAAGCATGGGGTGACCGTTCAAGATAGTCACTAGATCTCATGGCCATCGAGAGGCCAATCGAAGTATGCTAACAAAGATGTCCTTCATACGAAGGATACGATTTTGGAAATAGAATCCATACATGCTAGGGAGCGCGTGGACGTAAGCACGGGGTGACCGTTCTAGACAGTCACTAGATTTCATGGCCATCGAGAGGCCAATCGACGTATGCTAACGAAGATGTCCTTCGTACGAAGGATGCGATTTTAGAAATAGAATCCCTACAGGCTAGGGAACACGTAGATGTAGACACAGGGTGACTGTTCAAGACAGTCACTAGGTCTCATGGCCATCGAGAGGCCAATCGACGTGCGTAGACGAAGATGTCCTTCGTAGTAAGGACACGCAGTTGTAAAAATACAAAGATATAAGAAGAAAATCCCTACAGGCTAGGGACTGCGTAGATGTATGCGCGGAATGACCGTTCAAGACAGTCACTAGGTCTCATGGCCATCGAGAGGCCAATTGACGTGCATAAATGGAGATGTTCTTCGTGGAAAGGACATGGTCTTGGAATTAGAGTCCCTACAGGCTAGGGAACACGTAGGGATACCTGCAAAATTACAACGCAAGATATTCGCATTATATAAATTGCACACATATAATAAACACATAATCACATAAGCCCTAGGTTCATAGGTTCGGCATGACGGCTTAGGGGGTCTACCCTTCCCATTGGTATGTTCTAACAAGGATCTCATGGGGTCGTTCGTAGCCTTCGAGACTTTTTGTCTCTTTAGATTTTAGAACAAATCATTTTATCCATGAGGTTCGAGTTTTAGCGGTAGGTTCTCAGAGAGATCAGTCAAATGCCAAGTCCCGCCCTCAACAAAGTCAAGCCTCGTTTTGGACATTTCCGGATATTCAACCCACTCTGAGTGGAATTATCAATAAGACTCGTAGGCGATTCAAGTCCCCCTGGTCTTAAGGATAATTCCCGCACTTAGGTTTTAACAACAATTTATATCCCAAAAATATAAAAAAAGGCAGCAATTTATATCAAAAAGCAATAAAAATAAATAAGCCATTAAAGCAATATTTAAATTACTATAAAAAAATTACTATAAATAAATAAAGATGTAGATAAATAGATAAATAAAAATTTAAATATTTAAGTAAAACCTAACCCCAAATATTCAAATAAACAAATATTCGAAAAAACAAATATTTAAATAAACAAGTATTTATTTAATTTGCGGTAAAAATGAAATTGTAAATAAATAAATAAAAAATAAAAAATTAAATATTTATAAAAAATAAATCCTAACCCTAATTTTGGCAAATTAGCCAAACCCTAAAAAAAATTCGCCAAAACCTAAATAATTTACCAAAAACCTAAACTCTGCCGAAACCTATAGGAGCATAATAATTTACAATTTTGTTGTCCCCAGCAGAGTCGTCAGCTGTAGCAACCTGCCCTAAAATTTAAAGTTTATTTAGAGTCGCCACCTATTTCTACCAGGGCGAATAGGAAACCCTTCGTAGTTAAGAGATCGGGGTAAGTTATTATAATCAGGTCGAGGGAAGGTGTTAGGCACCCTCAACCCTTTCCTAAGGTTTTGAGTTAAGGTAACAGTTTTATGGCTAAAATTATTAAGGTTTAATAGCTAAGGAAATGAATCGGGAAAAATGAGATTGATGGGGAAGGGGACTCGCCTTGTTACCAAGTGCCTATGTATCTCCTTAGGGAGAATCAGAGTCAACGTAGTTCGGGGCAGGGTTGTACGCCTTAGATTTGATATGAATGTATTGGAAGGTATTTTTGATCGCGACTTTACGTGTCTATAAGTCTGATGACTGCAAGTGCACAGTCGTGTCGTGTAGTTTTAAAAGATATCGAATCCACAGGGACTATGAATCGATCTACCGTTATCTAAGGTTACTATGTAAAGCTAGGGCTACTGAAATTTTGATTGTTCCTAAGGGATAGTGATAGTGAGAAATAAAGAATATAATAAAAGACAGGTATCAGTATGTATTTCGTTTAACTTAAGGTAATCCGAAGGTCCATTGGCTTTTGCATAATTTAATTAAAAATCTTTACTAATTCAATTGATTAAAAATCCTCGTCTCAAACTTTCGCTCTGTTGATTCAGATTACTATCCTAATCCTAATGTACGCTTTCGCCATCCAATTAGATTTTAGAAGAGCTTTTTGGAAACAACGTAATTAATAAAATTCCTATTTTATGAAGTTATTATCTATTTAAATCTCCTAATCTCAAACTTTCGCTCTGTTGACTCGGAACATGCTAATATCCCTAACGTACGCTTTTGCCATCCCGCTCGGGTGTAAAAACAATTTTTGAAAATAAATAAGTCCCAATTAGTTTTAATACGCTTTCGCCATCCTTAAAACTAATGTCCTATGTCTACTATCTGGTTAAAGATCTCAAACTTTCGCTCTGTTGATTTTAACCTTTGACCGTCTTAACCCCTCAAACTTTCGCTCTATTGATTTTAACCTTTGACCGTCTTAACCCCTCAAACTTTCGCTCTATTGGTTTTAAGACTTACTAATTAAATTAGACATACAAACCAAAAATAAGTGATATTTAACAAAACATAGTTAAGCCAATTTATTTCGGATCCCTTGGTTAACTTACTCTACTTACCGACACCTTAGTAATTTAGCCAGACATATTAATATGATTAAACATGCATAAATAGATTCGGTTTATAATAATAGGCATGTTAATAGGCATACAATATATCATGCAAATAAAATATAAATAAGGCGGTAAATATTAAACCTGAATTAAATAAATGGCAAGTAAATCTTCAAGTATCGAACCTCCACCACAAGTTGGCTGGATCGTTCTTCGGAAGTTAAACGGGCAGAAAATAAAACAAGGAAATAAAAACGATAAATCTAACGTAAGGCTAGATTTATAAAAAGTTCACAACAATTTTCGGTGTAGAAATCGTTGTGAGAAAATAAGTGTTTGAATGAAAGCAGAATGAAAAATATGATTCGCGGTACAATTTCGGCAGCACTTCGTTAGCAGGAAATCGGACACTTTGGACTGAAGTGACTGCTTCTATTTATAGGGGATGCTTTGCAGTTGCTTTGCGTGAAAAGAGGAGCTTCCAACAGATTGGCTTGGAGACGTGCGTCTCCGATTCTTCAGGAAGACTGGGTGCGTGACTTGAGACGTGCGTCTCAAGTGGAGAATCTTTAGGGAAATGGAGACGTGCGTCTCCCTTTTGCTGATGTGGCATAGAGACGTTGGAGACGTGCGTCTCCGCTTCCTTGTATGGTTTGGGCTGCTTTCCTTCGTGGGCTGGATTTGCTTCATTGGGTCTTTGGGTATCTTTCAGCACACTTGGGCCTTATTTGCACTCCCTTTTTACTTCAGCACCTATTTTTCGTCTTTTAGGCATAGATATGGGTCGTTTTAGCTCCATTTCTTCTCTTTTTCGCAATTAGTCATAATAAGAGTGTAAAACCTGAAACAAAGAAAAAACTCGCGTAATATCATAATAAATCAATATAATAAACGGAAAATGCTATAAATATCTATGGATTTCAAGCTAAATATACGATATAAAATCGTGTTATCAAATTCCCCCAGAGTTGAACCTTTGCTTGTCCTCAAGCAGAATAACAAGATAGAAATGGGAGGACAGCGAAATGAAACACGCTTCCGCCACATCGTTCGGTCATACTCAGCTACATTGTGTTCTTGTTTGAAAATAATGTTGCAGATTCAAATAATAAACTTATAGTAGCGACACTAGACAACTCCCAATATGCATACCAATCCGAATCATGCCATTATAGCTCGACCTTTTGACTCGTCATCATGTTTTACCCTTTTCATTCGCGCGCAATCACATTAAGCCCATTATCTTGACACGCACATAGCAAAGTAGTCGGTTAGTGACTATGATCCTTCTCATGGAGTTCTGGCACAATATGTGGTATACTCCTTAGCATTCACTTGTAGATTGTGGGGAATCGGACAATAGTCCTTCCTACCAAGTTCAGTACCAGATGACTTCTGAACCAATCAACAATGAGTTTTTAAATTCTTTGTATTTGAGATTTGCGACCGTTAGGTTAAATGATCTTGTGAGGATCACCTTACTTAGTAGGCACATTTCTTATTATGGTTAAGCACATAATTATTATTATGAGGATCATACACTTATATTCATCGACTCTCTGCGTAGTTTGTATCTAAGACGGTGCCGACTGCTAGAATAAACTACTAAGGGTTACGTCAAAAATTAAAGTCGATGGTTTCGGTATAACGGGTATTCAAATCGGTTACGCATACTTGGGGGTTTTAGAGTGTTGGGACAATAAGGGTATTGACTTGAATCAATTTCTATGCGTTGAGTGTTTGAGTAGCTTCGTATTTCTCAAACGTGTGGGGTTTGCGTTTATCGTTTAAGAGCAAAATTTTTTGTTATGGCTCAAGAAAATGGAAGAAATTGAAATAACTACGGAATTATAAAGATAAGACTTGAAATTCCATAAATATTCTTTATTGAATTAGAAAAAGCATTACAAGGAAGGGAAATAAACTAAAAGGAAAGAAAATAAGCTAAAAGGAAATAAAACTAAAGCAAGTAATACGACTCCCCCAGACTTAGATGATGCAATGTCCTCAGTGCATGAGAACTACTCCTCAGTGTTGCGGTTGCGTGAACTGCTCACGCCTCTTGTACGAACACGACGACGTCTATCAGTAGGAGAGCCATTAACACGAATGTTAAGATCATGCAAATATGTAGCAATTTCAGTGTATTGGCCTTCGTTCCTAATAGCATAGTCACGGTGCTCCTGTTGCATCTCTCGAATAAGCCTTATTGTTTCAGTTTGATTTGTCTGCATAGCTTGAACGAGTTGCTCTTGTCGTTGGATCGCAGCATACATGGCTTCAAGAGTGATAGGCGGAGGGTTGTTGTTTTGAGGAGGTTGGTTATCATCAGCTTGTCCTTGGTTGAGTTCTTCTTCATTTGCATCCACAGGTTCATTAGGATGTTCAGGTTGGTTATCTTGAGGATTGTCTTCAATGAGCCTCCAACGCTGAACATAACGGATGTTGATTCTTTCGGGGCACGGAAGGATGACATAAGGAATCAGAACTTTGTTGACGACCAAAGTGTATCGGCCATCATGGCGGGGTGAAACCAAGTGGGAGTCACGGCAATAAGTGAGGTCGAGTGATTGAGCAGGTAGCATGAGATGAGAGAGTGAGAGGAGATCATCACCAAGACCTAGAGCACATGCCAAGGTGGTAATAAGTCCGCCAAACAAAAAGGGGTTTGTAGCGGGGGCGTTGACACAACCTTGGATATGTTGGAGCATAAAAGGTGCGGCGTTAAAACGAATGTTGTTTAGCGCACAGTAGAGGAAAAATAGTTCATGTTGATTTACCTTATGGTTGTTGGATCTCGCAAAAATAGTATGCCCCAAAACACGTTGAAAATAACGTATAGCGGGGTTTTGAATGTGAGAAGCATGTAGAGCCCTCCAACCAGTAGGAACTTCGCCAGTGAGATTAAACCACAGGTCGAAAGCATGTTGCTCCCATGAACGACCATTGAGTTCTTGAAAGATATTGCGGAGAGCATTTGGTGTAGTATTAAAGTGCAAGTACGTAGCCACTACCTCTTGATCCAAAGTATATTCACGGTTGAACATCCGAAATTGGATGCTACCGGTTGAGAGTGGTTGATTAGAAGGAGTGTCGTAGTTGAAAGAACTCAAGAACTCTAAGACGAGCGGCTCATAAGTTGGTACGGGTTCGGTACAGAGATGGTGTAGGCTAGATTTAGTGAGTAAACGGGTGACACCATCAATGAGGCCTAGAGTCTCTAGACATTCGATGTTCACAAATTTTGTGGGAACAACCGAACGTTCATAGAAAGCGAGGTATTTGGTTCGTTGAGCATCATTGTCGTCTTCTCGGAAAATAATATTTGAAAGGTCGGGTGGTGGTCTCTCAGGACGCACACTACGGATGATTGAACGTGGAGGCATGGTGAGTTTTAGAAAATGGAAAATAGAAATGAGAGTAGAATGGTAGAAAATGGTATGAAGGTTGTGAAAAGTAAGAGTGGTGGTGGTGTGGTTTTATAGTGAGGTTTGAGAATGGTGAGGTTAATGTAGAATTAAAATGGATTAATGGTGGTGTTTGAAGTTTGAATGGAATAGAAGATTGGGAAATGATGAAGAATTAAGAGGTGAATGATGGAGGATGAATGATGTTTATGGTGTTTAAATGGAATAAATAGGGGAAGAATAAGGAAGAATGAATTTTGAAATTCAAATTCAAAATTCAAGAGGGAATAAAAATGGTCTTTATGCGTGGTCAAATGGTGCAGACTGCTGGCCTTGGGAGACGCGCGTCTCAGGCAGTCAGTCTGCTGGGGGACAGGGCATGGAGACGTGCGTCTCCTGTCCTTTGCATGCTGAGGTCTGGTCCCACAGAGGTGGAGACGTGCGTCTCCTAGCTTAGGGAGATGATCTCCACGCATGCAATGGTCAAGACAGGTTCTGACAGATAACAATAAGTATGGAATAATAGTTCAGAACAGTGTCATTGTTTCATACTATAAACAGCAAAAAAATAGTGATAACCAGGAATATATGGCAGTTAATAGTAATGCAGTATAATACAGTAGCAGTAATAAATAGAATATTGCATTTAAAATTAAACCGGTACTGAGTGTTAACAGGAGCAGAATGTAAAAGTGCAGAAAATTAACTTCTAAACTAGGAATTTGAAATTACTAAAACTAGAAATAAAATCTAATAATCTAAACGGTAACATCTAGCCACGTCTATTGTTGTGCACATTAGAATAAATGTGTTTGAAGACTTCGTCGAACTGAGCATTGACGGTATCGATGAAATCGAAGAAATGCATTTGCAAAGTGTGAAGCTCGTTGCGCACATGTTGTACATCTTGTTGCAGTGCAGTGATGGCTTGCTCGTGCGTGTTCAGATTAGGCATTCTTTGATTTACTGATGCGGTGGATGCAGCGGGTTGTTGTTGCTCGAGCTCGACATCAGTCATATCAACAGTGTAATCATCAACAGAATCTTCAGAGGGAGTTTCAGGCTCATACTCAAGTATAGGTTCATCTTCAGAAAGAGGTTCATAATCAGGAATGGGTTCATCTTCAGGATTAGGGTCATAGTATCCAGGAGGAGTGTCAGGCTCAGATTCTGATACGTGCATTTCCTCATCAAAATGTTCATAGGCTTGAGGGGTTTCAGGTGAGGGTTCTCTCTCAGGAATCTGACCATAGTAAAGCCAGTTAGCAGGGTTGTGCACACTCGTCCTTGGACTCGGTAAAGTGAACTGATCCAATACTTTGTTATCAATGAGCAAATCAAACTGATCAGGTCCAAGGTTATCGATGATACCTCTGTTAAAGCAGAAATGAATGTCCATAGAATTGTGGGAACCAAGAGGTGTCAATCTAAGCAAAGGTACTCTCATTCCTATAGCATTAGCAATCATAGTGACAAATCCGCCGATCCTAATAGGTGAAACTTCGTCTTGCGTGATGCGCTCGAAGTTTGTTAGCATGAATGCGATGGCATTGACCGGGCGATTCTGAGAGGAGCTGAACATGATGAATAACTCTTCTCTATAAACTTCAGTGATATTATCAGGTTTTCCAAAGATGTAGTGAGCAATGATCTTATGGAAGTATCTGAAAGCGGGGTTATGGATGTTCTCAGACTGGAATTCGTTCTCTTCAGGGTTGTCGTTTCCAGTGATCTTGCCCCAGTATCTTTCCAATTCCCAGTAAGCGAGACTGTCTTCAGCTACTTTGGTGTATGCATTTGATCCATGAGGTAGCTCTAGCATTTCAGCAAAATCTCGGATGCAAAAATTAAATTCCATACCAAAGAGTCTAAAGAGAATGACTCCTTTTCTCAGTCCTTGTCGACAGTTAGGAAGATAGGTCAGGGAGCTCAGGAATTCCAGAGTGAGCTTCCGATAGGTACTAAACTTGCGGAACAAGTGAGAACCAGTCCAACCAATTTGGTTTAGCAGGTGCAAATCGCTTTCTTCGATACCAAGTCGTACCATAGTCGGTTGGTGAGGGTAGCAAGTCAATTCCATTTGTGTTTCAGCCAGCTTATCAAATCTTGCTTCTTGTCCTCTACCACGGAACACAACTTCCATATTATCGACTTCTTGCATCTTAGTTAGTAGTTAAGAAAAACCTAGAAGTTGAAAATATTAAGATTAAGTTAGAACTAGGCTAGTGTTTATTTAAAATAAAATTAAATAACAAGTTATAATAATAAATATAATTATAATAGGAAATATTTTCTCGAATTAAGATAGCAGTTATAATTATAATAATTATTATAAGATGTATGAAAAGAAAAAGTAAAAATGATTAAAATTAAAATTAAAATAATTAAAAATAGAATAGATTATTTAAATGAAAATTAAAAGGTTAAAAATAAAAATAAAATAAAATAAAAGAATAAATAAATGTGGGTTGTCTCCCACCAAGCGCTTTGTTTTATGTCGTAAGCTCGACGATTTTAAAAATAGAAAACTATTTTTTCGAAAGAGCGGGCAGCTCGTCAAGTTTAAAAACTTCGATGTTTACATCGTGTTCGAAATGATGGTAATACTTAAGACGTTGCCCATTTACGACAAAAGGTTTGACGGTTTCTCCTTTGATTTCAATCGCTCCACTCGGAAATATGGTAGTTATTTCGAAAGGACCGGACCATCTAGATCGTAACTTACCAGGAAATAATTTTAGTCTAGAATTAAATAAAAGTACTTTATCGCCTATGCTAAAATTTTTCCTAGTAAAGATTTTTAATTAAATTATGCAAAAGCCAATGGACCTTCGGATTACCTTAAGTTAAACGAAATACATACTGATACCTTAGTAATTTAGCCAGACATATTAATATGATTAAACATGCATAAATAGATTCGGTTTATAATAATAGGCATGTTAATAGGCATACAATATATCATGCAAATAAAATATAAATAAGGCGGTAAATATTAAACCTGAATTAAATAAATGGCAAGTAAATCTTCAAGTATCGAACCTCCACCACAAGTTGGCTGGATCGTTCTTCGGAAGTTAAACGGGCAGAAAATAAAACAAGGAAATAAAAACGATAAATCTAACGTAAGGCTAGATTTATAAAAAGTTCACAACAATTTTCGGTGTAGAAATCGTTGTGAGAAAATAAGTGTTTGAATGAAAGCAGAATGAAAAATATGATTCGCGGTACAATTTCGGCAGCACTTCGTTAGCAGGAAATCGGACACTTTGGACTGAAGTGACTGCTTCTATTTATAGGGGATGCTTTGCAGTTGCTTTGCGTGAAAAGAGGAGCTTCCAACAGACTGGCTTGGAGACGTGCGTCTCCGATTCTTCAGGAAGACTGGGTGCGTGACTTGAGACGTGCGTCTCAAGTGGAGAATCTTTAGGGAAATGGAGACGTGCGTCTCCCTTTTGCTGATGTGGCATAGAGACGTTGGAGACGTGCGTCTCCGCTTGCTTGTATGGTTTGGGCTGCTTTCCTTCGTGGGCTGGATTTGCTTCATTGGGTCTTTGGGTCTCTTTCAGCACACTTGGGCCTTATTTGCACTCCCTTTTTACTTCAGCACCTATTTTTCGTCTTTTAGGCATAGATATGGGTCGTTTTAGCTCCATTTCTTCTCTTTTTCGCAATTAGTCATAATAAGAGTGTAAAACCTGAAACAAAGCAAAAACTCGCGTAATATCATAATAAATCAATATAATAAACGGAAAATGCTATAAATATCTATGGATTTCAAGATAAATATATGATATAAAATCGTGTTATCAATTTTGAGTTACCTTATCGAAGTTTTGAAATGCGAAGTTCGCAAGGTATTTTGAATTACCTTATCGCAGTTTTGAAAATCGCAGTATTGAAGAGATGAATTTTGAGTGTTTTAAGTGTGTTTGAATTTGGCGTACAACCCTGATTTTAATTCGTACTATTTATCGCGATGATCAATAGGTTTGATCACCATAATTAACAGATTTATAAAGGATTGCTAATTATTCTAATCAATAGATTCGATTATCACCGTTAGCAAATTGATGTGTTTTAATTAGTTATTTAATTGTTTTTGGGAATTGATTATCGTTAGTTATCTCAATCAATAGATTTGATTAAAACCACTAACGAATTAAAAGAGATTGCTAATCATCGTAACCAATAGATTTGGTTAAAACCATTTAGCAAAATAAACTTTGTATTTTAAATAAATGATTTGAATTTAATTAATTAAACAATTGATTATTACCCACCGCGATCAATTAATTTAATCGAAGCGAATAAAATTCTAAAATTGTTTGGCTAAAACCTAAGTTGGTTAAAAAACCCTAATCCTAATACTTTGGCCAATGGCCAGTGGGATTGAGTAAACCCTAATGCATTGATAACAATCTTCTAGGGTTTTTTATGATTTTTAACATTTAAAACTGATAAAAATAAATTAATCGAAATAATTGATTAATCGGAAAATAACCCTAAACCTTAACCATTAGCTAATCCTAATTTATATTTTAATCCTAATTAAACAAATCAATTAAATTAAATAACATTATTTAATATTTAATCTAAACATTTAAACAAAATAAAAAATGTAAATAAAACTTGGTTTTGATTCTGTGTGGTGAGCCTTTGAATACCCATGGTATGCATGTATCTTCCTGGGCGTTATATTTGAATTGTAGGAGATCTGGTGGCTGATAACGAGGGTGTATGGTATGAGTGCAGCGCTTGGCTACATGGGATCCGCGAATAAGAAAATGCATGAAAAGTTCTTGTGTATTACCAGGGATCGAACCCTGGTTTTCAAGGATGGAAAACACTTCCCATGGCCAAGTGCGCTGCACATGTTATTTGTTAAATACATACCTAATAAGACTCATATAAAAACAAAATAAATAAATGAAAGGGTCAAAAGTAAATAGCGCGTGGGGCCCGCTGCTTGAACATTGAGCCAATCTGGTAAAGAGAGAGGGTCTGAACGTTGTTGACCAGTAACCCAAAAACTGACACGCACGTGGAAGGAGATTAGAATTTTGACCAGCAAACCTAAAACGCACGCGTGGCCCACAGTCAGCTTCGTCTTCTTCCCCTAAGTCTCCTGCGGATTCTTCCACGGATTGCGCTACGATTTTTGCTGCGGAATAACCTTCGAGAGTGAAAACCTACAAAAGCAACGTTAGTCCAGAAAACTAAGTGCCCAGATCACCTTAAAATTAGCCCCTGATCAAGAATATGCCCTTAGTTTTGCTTTAAAATGCCCGGAAATACGAACACGAAGAGGATTCTATACAACTCTAAACATGATTCTATACAACTCTAAACATCATTATGAACATGTATGAAAGCATAGAAATCGTTTAAATTACGTGAATTAAAGGTTTAAGATTGAAACTTTATTGCAAACTGTGGAGAGTGTGGGGGTGCGATTTTGCATGCATGGGGCTTCAGTAAATCATTGGTTGGGCTCCTGGGATCTCCAGAGGGAAGAAGGAACACTTGCTTTGGTGTGAAACTTCCCTGGAGGAATGATTCGATGGTGCCTTTTTCTTGCCTTCTTTGAAACTCCAAACCCTAACTTCTTGCCCAATTTTTCGTCCCTCCTTGGTGAATCTTTCGGAATATATATGAATGGCATTAGGTCAAACATGGGCTTGTATCCTTAGGTTATGAGGCCCCTTGGTAATTTCACATAATTTGTATATATACATTCCAAAATAGGTCATTCTTTGTTTCTCAATCAATCTCCACGTTTTGGACACTCCATGGGGGTATAATATGGGCCTTCAAAAGATAGAAATCAAACCCATATGGATTAATTCAATTACTTCCACATTTTACTTAATTTATTTGCCTTTTAATTGAATAAAATTTAAATAAATATAAGTAAAAATAATAAAAATATGAGGATGGTCTTAGGAGTCATTTTTTAGGTTATAAGATTGTTTGAAATCAAAATCTTAGGCCTATTAATCCAAAAATACAAAGTTGTGCAATTTGGATTTTATGTTGTCATACCCCAAAATTTGCCCTCCTCTATTCATCTTCAATGGCTCTAGGTTCAAAGGACCTTTCAAGTCACTTTCTCCTAATCGAGGGTCTCAAAACTAGGGTTTGCACTTTATCAAAGGATTTTGAATTTCTAAGGCCTCAAATGGATCTCAAGATGTCTCATATGTCTCAATGTATCTCCATGACAATTATTAAGCTTTAATCCTAAGGATTTCCCACTCAATGGCTCAGATGACCAATAATCGACTGTGTTGACCTAAAAATCAACTATAGTCAAAATACAATCAAACTTCAAGATTCCTGGTCAACATCAAGTATGTGAGGTCATATCCATCATTTGATCAAAGTTTGATCATGATCCATTCATAAAAACTCAGAGATGAGCAAATGCAAAGGTTCAAATTTGGGTTTTTCATAGGAAAAGTCAACTCAACTTTGACTGGCCATAACTTCTACATGGAGTATCAGAAATTCCTCACTCAAAGCCTATTCTAAAGAAAATTTGATTCTCTACAACTTTGTCTCTCACAAGCCAAGTCCAGAAAGGCTTCATTTGAGAGATATAGTCCAATACATTATAGGTCCTCCAAAAAGTCAACAAAAATACCTTTTGGGTCAAAGCTCATAATATGAGCGTGGAACCTTCAATTGAGATGAAACCAAAAGGTTCATTTAGAGGACTTTTTAAGCTTCCAAAAAAAGCCTTAGAACTCCTCCATAGGATAAAAATTGAGAGAGATATGTGTGGTAGAAGTTGGTCGATATTTGAGAAAAGCTTGAAACCCTAAGTGATGGAATTTGCATGTTTAATTCATGGGGACACACTATAATGGTGAATTATTATGCCCCTATAGGTTTTGGCAGGGTTTAGGTTTGTGGCAAACTTTTTTAGGGTTTGGCTAATTTGCCAAAATTAGGGTTTATTTATTTTTTATATATAAATATTTAAAATTTTTATTTTATTTATTTATAATTTCACCTTTTACATCAATTAAATAAATACCTGTTTATTTAAATAATACCTGTTTATTTAAATATTTTGCTGTGTATTGTATTTTTTTTAAATTTGCAAATGGCCGGAGTTCAAGGTTAGTTTTTTTTTAAATATTTAAATTTTATTTATTTACTTCCCTTGCAATTTCATTACCGCAATTTTATTAAACATTTAATTAATTGAATATTGTTATTCCTATTGCATCTTCTGGGTTATATATAAATTGTTGTTAAAACCTAAGTGTGGGAATTATCTTTAAGACCAGGGGAGACTTGAATCGCCTACGAGTCTTATTGATAATTCCACTCGGAGTGGGTTGAGTATTCGGAAATGTCCAAAACGAGGCTTGACTTTGTTGAGGGCAGGACTGGGTATTTGGCTGATCTCTCTGAGAACCTACCCCAAAAATTCGAACCTCATGGATAAAATGAGTTGTTCTAAAATCCAAAGAGACAAAAAGTCTCGGAGGCTATGAACGACCCCATGAGACCTTCTAGAACACTCCCATGGAAAGGGTAGGCTCCCTAAAGCCGCTACGTCGAACCTATGAACCTAGGACTTTTGTGCTTTTGTGCTTGATATATATTTGCGATTTATATGCCACGAAAGTATGCGTTTCAATTTTGCAGGTACCCCTACGTGGTCCCTAGCCTATAGGGACTCTAATTTCTAAGACCACGTCTTTCCCACGAAGGACATCACCATCTATGCATTCCCTAGCCTGTAGGGATTTACTTCTTATATCTTTGCATTCTTACAACTACGTGTCCTTCCCACGAAGGACATCTTTGTTAACGCATGTCGATTAGCCTCTCGATGGCCATGAGATCTAGTGACTGTCTTGAACGGTCACCCCATGCTTATCCCCGCGTACCCTCTAACTTGTAGGGTTTGGATTTCCGTTTATACATCTTTCACCCCTAACCTATAGGGATTTCTCTTCATCCGATATCGTCCTTAGATATGTTGTGTTCCGCATAGAGAACCTTCCCACGAGGGACAACTTCGTAAGTACCCGTCGAACGACCTCTCGAAGGTCATGAGACTTGGTGACTGTCCTGAACGGTCGTCAACTGCTACTTTCTACGTACCCCTTAATCTAAGGGATTCCCATTAACGTGTCATAATATCTAGCTTGCAAGTGTTTCGTCAGAGTCTAATGTCATCCTTAGATCCGCATAGGCTATCCTTAGGACTATATCTATCGCGCATCCGCAATGCATTACATACAAGGAGTCATAATATACAAAAAAAAATATAAAGGAGTCCTTTGCATACACGTGCATTCGCATTTTCATGCATTCATACATTTGCATTTACATTTGCATTTCTATCTTCGCCCGCATCCATACTTACCATGCTAGCCGGTTTCCCGAAACTCTTAGAGAAATAAAGAGGATCATCAACTAGGGAGAAAGGAGAATAAAAAATCTTGGTCTTGCTAAGAAAAAAAGGGGATGTCCTCCACTATGCCAGCCACGTGTTCATACAACATAGGTTATCGTCGAGCAAGGATTAGTTCAACAACGAAGTTCCCTCACAGATACACTCAAGGGGTATCTAGTCATAAGGGGTTCATCTATGAACATGTCAAAGCTCACAAGGACGCTCTTCGATAACTTGGGGCAAGGATCGGTCCAACTGGGGCAATACCCTGAACAAAGACGCATAACTACGATGGAGGGAAGGCGATATACGTTAACTCCCCACCAGGGGAAAAAGGGTCCTAGATTTCCTTTATCAATCTACAAACTCTGGAGGTTGCAAATAGTATGATACTGTTTACGGTGATTTCCGGTAAACAACCGCTAGTCTTCCAAACTATAATAAATATGATTTGGTTACTCGCAGGATCGACTAGATTGATCCTAGGACATAGTCAAAAAGATTGTTATTGATGGTCATTCGAGCCATATCTATGATTCATCTTGTCAATAAGAATTACTTCAAACGAAACAAATAAAATTAGCAATCACTTCGTTATACACGTGAGTATAACTTCAGCGAAAGGTAAGTCAAGATAAAATATGAGACGAAACTGTAAAAGTGCAAAAATCTTAAAGTGCAGAAATGTTAAATACTTCAAAGATAAATGACATGAAAATAATGAGTAAAAAAACGTAAATGGCAAGAAGTAAACGAAATGCAATAATATTGAAAGATACTTGAAAATAAAGGGAAAATACACATGTATTAAAATGGTGGTGTCATACGTACATTTCTCAGCGAACTCTTTCTCTTTAACACTTGATACTTGAGTAATATGTGAGTGATTTGTACAAAATGAACACACGGAATCCTAATATTAAGACCCTTATTTATACTAGTTTCGACCTTAACGGTCCTACGCTAATCTAATGCCACGTTTCTCATAAGAACCTCAGGAACGCCATTTGTCTCTAGACAGTTACGAAACCGTCTTCGAATTTCAAATCCTCCCGCCTCAGTCCTTCTTCGACGCATGGCAGTGTATTTAACATTAAAACACTACAAAAGCACGCTAAGTGTCAATACTTAACATATTTCACGAAATCTGTCTAAGTCTTCGAAGACATATACTCCTACTAGCTTCAGCATTCACTATCTTCATTATAACTTAGAAATCTTCATTCTCGAAGCATGGCCATCAGGAGCCATTTTTATCTTCAAAGATGGTCATCAGTAACCATCCTTCCTTCGAGTTTTAATCCTTCGAAGGACCATGTTTGCAAAACGAAATCTTCAGCTAACAAATTGCCCCCAATAAATGCCTGTTTCGAAAAACAAGAGAAATAGGCGTTTCTTGTCGTCATAAGATTTCATCCCTTACTTATCTTTGAAAGTTCCAAGATTGCTGACTGACGTCATAATCATTGATGACCCTGTTTCCAAAAACGTCTTGTCATTTTCAAAGATGTCTTCTCATAACTTACATTCCTACGTTTTTGACCTCACTTCTTGATCATTACTCCTACATACTAGGAGTAAAGCTAATTTATTCGACCGCCGTTGGATTAAATCAATGCCTGCCGCGCGTCCCTTGGTTTTTACCCAAAAGATTTAAAAGGGTTTCCGTTAAACCTTTAAATACTTGACCTTGCACTTTTATACACCTTTCACTCCTATTTCTTCATTCTCCTTCAAAAGAACAACTTCAGTCCCTTCAAAAACCTATTTTCTTAATCAAACTTCTCCATGGCTTCACCTTCAAATGTTCTTCATCCTGTTCTAAAGCTCCAAAATCCAACGCAGTTAGGAGAACAAGAACACATACCAAACCCTAATACTGCAGAGGCGCGCGCTATCTACGCTTCTCAGGTAATCATCCCCTTTGAACTTTCTGGAAAACCTCTTGCTTTTATGGGTCCGTTACCAGGCGAAAACAATCCATCTATGAACAAATTCTTTCCTGATTATTATAAAACTAGACCCTTAGTTAGTAAGATTAAGATAGATGAAGATGGACATTCATCTCTAGGAGAACCTGATAATGTTGAAGAAGCTTCAACTGCAACCCCTTTGGTCTTGACGAAAATTAGGTTAAACTATATGACCAACTTTGTGAAAGTGTTTAGGTCAATCCCGTTAGCCAAAGATCCTGAACTATACTATGCCTGGTTAACGAAAGTAGAAGGAAAGAAGGAATCCTTCTGGAAAACATTAGGAATATATGATTTAATTCAATTATCCAAAACGGGCTTAGAGTATAACCAACCCATGTTAGTAGCAGCGGTTCACTTCTAGGATGCTTCCCACAACACCTTCCACCTTCCATGTGGAATGGTTACCCCCACTCTTTTCGATATAGCTGCTATTACAGGACTTCGACCAACTGGGGAAACCTTTGACCCAAATGATATGGATACTGATACTATTAATTTCAATGAGGCAACAGTCACTTACACTGCATTTATTCAGAAGTACCATAACACAATGCAAGCAAAGGTCTCCGATGAGGAGCATATTGCTTTCCTAACACTATGACTCTCACGATGTGTTTTCTGCTCAAGGTCCATACAGGTTGCAAAGAGATATCTTTGTATGGCTAATCAGCTACATGCTGGAAAAAAACTCAACCTGAACCAGCTAATCCTAGGATTTCTTTATGAGAACCTTAGCGAATCCGCGAACCTTACTAAAAACTACAAAAATGGAACTTTGCTTTTTGCTGGTCCTTTCTGGCTATTGCAGTTGTGGCTTAACGCTACTTTTGAAACTCATCTTCCCTTTCGAGGCATCGTCAATGAAGAAGATAATAAGATCAGAAATCCAACTGTAGAAGGAACCAGGTTGGCTTACCTAACTCCGAAAGAAGAGACTGGGAAACTCCGTGAACACTTTCTAGCATATATAATGATGTTCGCCCAGCGTAATCAATTCGATCCTTCTATGGCTCCGTTCGTACACAGAACAGTCGGTCCTGAGTGGTTCACTCGAAGGTTCCCATCAATATCTCAGGATCAACAAACTGAGTCTATGGAAATTTGGGAAGCCTTTCTTACTCCAAGGCTATTTTATCACCGTCTTCGACCATCCAAAGGCCAATGTGTTCTTGTATGCTACCAACCAAATCTAGTCTCGAGACAGTTTGGGTTGGTTCAAATAAAACCCAAATGTTTGTACGATAAAAGGAACCATATGTGTTTCCATACCTTGCATTTATCTGAAGAAGAGTGTGAATCAAAAATCAACATATATGTTGGCGTTACCAATCTCTCTCCTATTTCCTTCGAACCTGCTTTTTATTCTACACCAGATTTTCACCAATAGTGGACGGGTTATTACACCACACAAATCTTTGATGCCGATAGTCTTACTCAAGAACTAACTACAGCTTTTGCTGATGTGCAGGAGAATTTTCACAAAGGTACTTCGACTCATATTAAAGAAATCCAAGCCTTTCAAAAATTCTTTGAAACTATCTACAGGCGTGATGATCTTAGTCGGACCGTTCGTGAAGCTGCAGTCATTTTACGCGAAAAGTTTTCCGCTAAACTGGATAAGTTGAAATTGCCCCCGTCTGTTCGACCAGAACTACGTTATGAAGTGGCTTTCAAACTTAATCCTCCAAGATTCCCTCCATTGCCAAGTGCTGATTTTGGTGTGGCCCTAAGCCCTCCTTTTCCAGACTGGTTTGTGTGTGGAAACGCTTTCAAAATTCTTCAAGAAAGTATTAAAAAACGCGCCGAACGAGTGGTTCCGACTAAGCATACCCTGGATACTATCAAAGGGCATCTTCATATAGATCTTGTACATTTTCGTGTCTTGACTCCAATACCTGAAGGTTTGGGCTCAGGCAATCTTTCGACTAACTTTTTCTTTTCTTTGCTGATATATCCCAGTTTCAACTACAACCGTCGCTCAAAAGAGAAAGATCAAAGAAGCTTCTGCACAGAAGGATTCTGAAGCGTCTAAGAGTAACAAGCCGAATGAGAGCGATTCTGTCACCACTGATAAGAGGCCCACGGTACATACCCACTTTATATTCTAATCTTGTACAATCTATGAGTAGTACTTACTTTGCTCAATTCATATTTTCCAAAGCTCGAAACCCCCGGCAGGTTCGAAGCGGAAAGTCTCTTCAACGGTTGTCTCAGATGATGAAGACAAATCTCCTCCCTGTACTAGGCAAGGACATAGAAAGAGACAAAAAGTTGTTACCCCTTTGGGAAAAGAGAAAGGGTCAGGTTCCTCTAAAGTCGTTTCCTCTAGCGACAAGGCGTCTTCTGAAGAATCACCTTTAAAAACTGCCAGCAATGCTTTTGTTGTCGAAAGCCACAATTCGAGTCCAGACAACATTCCACCCAAGGTATTTGGGTTTCAACCCGAAATCATCTTATAAATTTTAACTAAACGATCAAATTAACATCTTACCTTGTTATTGCAGGATGATACTGGCACTGCTACTTCGGATCTTAAGGCTTCCGACCTTACCATTAATGTCGACAAACTCCAAGGTAATCATAACTTCTTCATTTTCATCAATAAACTCCTCAGAACTTTGTCACTATGATTAATTCTGGTTTGTTTAACGCAGATGTTTCTCAAAACAAATCTCATGTTCTCTCACCAGTTCTTGAAGATACTAGGCCACTTGCCACCATCTTTCCTAATGCGCCAGTCGAAGAAAGTCATTCCACTGATGAATCCCCACCTACCCACCAAGGTAAAAACCTGGGAGAAGATCATCCATGCTCAGGTAGTGATAATGCGAATCAGCGACCAAATGGTAGTGAAGATACTGTGTCTGAACAAGATGCCATGGAGGAAATTTCTAAACCGGATAAAAACAATCCTCAAGAAACTTCAACCTTTGACACAAAAGTTGCTCCTGGGGCAACTTCGACGCCTATCTCTGCGCAACTTACTCCTTCAGAACTGGAACAGCTTAAGCAAACTGACCCCCTCAGTTTCCTAAAGGCCATGATGAATGTGAACACTACTTCGTCTTCTGAACTTGATGTCTCTCCAGCTGTTCCTGTGGAATCTGGTGACAAGGAGGACATCCCTGGTCTCCTTCGTCAGATAAAAGAAAAATTCTTTGAGACCAACCTTGCGGATGTTCTTAGTCAGAATCCTACTAAGAGTCATAGCTTGAATCAACTTTTGAAGAAAGTGGACTTGTTTCAAGTCTCAAAAGAAGTTTCAGAGGTAATTGTCTTGCTAGGTTCTCTAGTCGAACAACTCCAGGCCAATATTCTTCGAAAACAAAATGTCGACGATCAGTTAAGCGAAAAAAATGGCCTCTCACAACTCTTCATGGAACTCTGCTATGGATGCAAACAAACAAGGTGAGGCCCTCAAGCTTAAACATTCAGAGAATCAGAAAGTATATGACGAATGTGAGAAGAATATCAACTCCTGGAAACAAGAGATAAAAGTACTCGAAGAGAAAATAAAGGAAGCTGAAACTCGTCAGGCAACCATTCAAAAGGCCAACCAACAAGATTTGCTCGAAGTGGCGCAATTGGGGATTAAATATTTCGAAACTGCCCAAAAGTTAGTGCCAGAGATTGAAGGACTGAAGAAACAACGGGCATTACTCGAGCTTCGTATGTCTTCATGGGAAACTCAATATTCGAAGATCAAAAATAGTCTCCCTGAGGACTTTAACTAGTTACCTCAAACTCTGTATTTTGTTATAATGCTGCACCTTCGTTTTGTAACCAAACCCTTCATGGAAATATATATGTATGCTTGACTTTTATTTTTTCACTTTGTCCATGTTTCCAATATTCGCAAGCACTATTTTTCAGCAAATCTTTCAGATTCTGCCAAAATATATTTTCAGATTTTCCACAGTGATTTCAATTAATGCAACGCATATGATCTGACTATCCTTCGCAGCATCCTTACTCTTAGACTTGACGTTTCTACTCCCTTAGCCGTAATCATCATTAAATGGTGACGTCACTTTCTTCAAAACGTTTCTTTGAGACGTGCGTGCATCAGTTTTCATGATTACTTCTCAACTTCTCAAGGCGGGAAACGGCGGAAGCCATAACTTCTCTTTTTGGAATACCAAACGCAGTCCAATCAATCATTAAAATTTAAACCGCCCCTTACTGCCCCAGGTCTATATAAGGGCTTAACATCACATTTATCTCTTCATTCTTGTTTTATCAACTTCCATCTACAATTTCATTTTTCTTGCATTTCCTTAAACACAAACAACAGAAAAAGTATCCTTTTTTCCTCTAAGCTCTCTTTTCTGAAATGGCTGTATCTCTTTCTTATAACAACATCAGAGCTTGTATCAAAAAGGAGTTCAAACTTTCTGAGGAAGAACTTGAGGACAACTTCATCAGCCTCAATACTCTCTTTGCTAACCAAGAGCTGGATTTCTACTATAGCGAAATCCTGGAGGGTTCTGTTTACCCTAACATGCTAGCAGATTTCTGGATGTTTGGGTCTCTACGCATAGATCCCGAAGGTAGAACCACGATAGTCTCTGAGGTTCGACATGCTCATCTTAGCATCACTCCTACCACCATTGCTAACTTGATGAGATGTGACAATTCTGGGGAGACTTTTGATGATAACTGCTTCAACATGACCACTCATCTTTTGTTGAGGACTCTCATGGACAATGATCCTTTCAGTGCCAAGGTTATAAGGATTTGGCATCAAATGCTTGTGGGTAACTTCCATCCTCGAAAGCATGACAAAAATAGCATCATGGTCGAGGACTTAGAGTTCATTCTCTGTGGCCTTCGAGGGAAGAAAATCAACTTTCCCTTGATGATTTTCAAAGGGCTCGTTGAAGCCGTTTCTATGGCTGCTGCCCGTCAAGGGAATGTGACGTGTCTTCCATATGGGAGACTCCTCTCTTTACTTTACCTATCATATATTTTGATTATAAAGCCATTTTGGCAATGGTTTGACCATTTTGGCTTTCGTAGTACCTTGAATATCTACGTTTTTGCAATCTTTACTTTGTACATGCTTGGTTTATATCTCTTCAGATATTTCCCGTTTACTCTTAAGATCCTACGATCTTCTGCTAATTCTTCAATTTCGTAAGCATTATTCGAAAATACCTTTAAGATTCGAAAGGGTCCTTCCCAGTGTGGGGACCATTTACCAAGTGCCTGATTCTTTCGATCTATAGGTAAAATAACTTTCCAAACTAGGTCATTATTAATAAATGTTTTACCTTTCACCTTTTTGTTGTATGCTCTGGATACTCTTTCCTTTTGTCTTTTTATCATCTCCAACGCTCGAAGTCTGTCTTCGTCCAGATCTACTAACTCATTCATCATTAACTCCCAGTATACGTTGGGTGGAATATCTGCCTGTCTTTGTATCCTTACTGTCTGCAGATATATCTCGATTGGGAGTACTGCGTCATGACCAAACGTCAGTTGGAAAGGCGTTGTATTTGTAGCTTTTTTTGGAGACGTTCGACAAGCCCAAAGTGCTTGGTCCAAAGTTTTATGCCAATTCTTGGGTTTCTTCCCCACATGTTTTTTGATAAGGCCAATTATTATCTTGTTTGCTGCTTCAACTTGTCCATTTGCTTGAGCATAGTAAGGTGTAGAAGTAAATAATTTGAAACCTATTTCTTTGGCGAAGTCTTGCATTTTCCGCCCAGTAAAGACCGATCCTTGATCAGTAGTTATACTTTCTGGGATTCCAAATCTGTATATAATATGTTTCTGAATAAACTCAATCACGGCCTCTTGATCCACATTCGCCAGTGGTATTGCTTCGACCCATTTTGTGAAGTAGTCTATTCCTACTAATATGTATCTTTGACCTTTGACGACTTGGGGTGAATTTCTCCAATCAAATCTAGTGCCCATCCCCTAAAAGGCCAAGGTTTCACTATTGTACTTAATTCGTTTGCTGGGGCGTGTTGGATACCTGCATGTTCTTGACATTCTTGACACCCTTTCGCAAACTCTATGCAGTCTTTTAACATGGAAGGCCAATACATTCCATAACGAAACAGAAGCCATTTCATTTTGTGTCCTGCTTGATGTGCACCACATGCTCCACTATGTACATTCGAAAGAGCTAAATATTCTTCTGCTTCACCCAAGCATTTCAACAATACACCTTCAGGAGTTTTCTTAAACAATTCGTTTCCCATCAGGAAATATGACAGGGCTCTATACTTTACCTTCCTGTCTGTATCTGTCGAAGGATGTTTTAGATAGTTTATTATTGGACTCCTCCAATATGTATCTGCCAATGAGTCTATGTTTAGTATTTCGAACTCTTCTTTGTTGGCGTAACCTAATTGTGAATTCTCCAAATCACTTGGGGAAAGTCTAGTAGACATTGCTCTCCCTCTTACTTCAATCAATTCTTCTAACTTCTCTTTTGATACCTTGTATCCTGAAGCTAGTTGTGCCAAGTCATTTGCATCTTGGTTGTTGGTCCTTGAGACGTGTTTTAATTCCACATATTCGAATTTCTTGAGCAACCTATTTGCTATGACAAAGTACATGATCAAATTTTCTTTGATGCATTTGTATTCCTTTGTTAGTTGTTTAATGACCATTCAAAGTCTCCTTTAATTTCGACTCTGGTTTCCCCTAATTCTAACAAAGCTTCAAGTCCAGCGATTAATGCTTCGTACTCAGCTTCGTTGTTGGAGCATAAAGGGCCTTCGATTTTATACTTAAGCTTTGTTGGAATTCCATCAGGAGAAATTATTAGTATTCCAACTCCGGTTCCCTCTCTATGAGTCGAACCATCGAAATATAACTTCCAAGGCTTTAGATCCACATACTGTTGATGACTCTCAACTACTGCATGGTCGACAATGAAATCTGACACAATTTGACCTTTCATCGCCTTGAGAGGCTGAAATATCAGTGAATATTCAGTAAGGGCTAAAGCCCATTTACCAATTCGACTATGCAATATTGGCTTAGATAACATATGTTTAATAACATCACAATGAGACGAAACATAAACATCAACTGGCTTTATAAAATACTTAAGTTTGATACAAGAGAAATACAAGCAAAGGCAGAGTTTTTCCATCGCGGTATATCTAGTCTCTGCATCATTGAGTACTCTACTTAAGTAATAAATGGCTCTTTCGATGCCATTTTCATCTTCTTGTGCCAACATGCTGCCTATTGTTTTATCTGAAGCTGAAATGTATAGGCGCATGTGTTTCTTCCCATTTGGGGGAGATAGAATTGGTGGATGAATCAAGTATTTCTTGATTTTATCAAAAGCTTCTTGATGTTCAGCACGCCATTCAAATTTTCCCTGCTTAAGCCGTAGTAGAGGTGAGAAAGCTTGCGTGCGTCCACTCAAATTAGAGATAAATCTTCTTAAGAAGTTTATCTTTCCCAATAAAGATTGCAGTTCTTTCTTCGTGGATGGAGACTTGGTTTCCATTATAGCTTTCGTCTTATTTTGGTTGATTTCTATCCCTGTCTTGTGGACTACGAAACCCAAGAAATCACCTGCCTGCACAAATAAAGCACATTTGAGGGGATTCATCTTCAGGCCATGTTTCCTCATTCTTTCGAATGATTGGCCCAAATGATCGAGATGACTGATATCTGAGGTAGACTTTACTACAATGTCATCTCTATATACTTGCATGAATGTTTCTATAAAGTCATGGAATATAGAATTCATTGCTCTTTGATAGGTTGCCCCGACATTTTTTAAACCAAAAGGCATTACAACCCATTCGTAAGTACCTATTGCCCCTGGGCAACGAAATGCCGTTTTGGATACATCATCTTCTGCAATAAAGATATGATTGTATCCAGAATATCCATCCAACATGCTCAAATACTTGAAGCCTGCGGCTGAGTCTACTAGCATTTCTGCCACATGCATGGGATATTCATCTTTAGGAGTGGCTGCATTGAGATCACGAAAATCTATGCATACTCTTAATGAACCATTCTTTTTAATTACAGGTACTATATTAGCAATCCATTCAACATACCTTGTAGTTTGGATGAACTTGCAACGTAGAAGCCTTTCGACCTCTGCTTTAATCTTTGAATGAATATCCGGCGCGAACCTCCTGGGAGTCTGCTTTATAGGTTTCTTCCCTTCTTTTATTGGTAATTTTAGTTCGACCAAATCTCTTCCTAGCCCAGGCATCTCATCGTAATCCCAAGCAAAAAAATCTTTGTTTTCTTTTAACATTTTGATGACCGTCGCTTTTAGTGCTGGTTTTAGTTTCGCGTTGATGTATGTTATCCTCTTTTGACCTTCGTCTCCAAGATTTACTTCTTCAAGTGGATCTTGGGCTAACATATTTATATTTGATGCCATTGGGTCCTTTTCGAATCCCAGAGGCTCTTCATCGTAAATTGCGTCTAACCTCTGACTCGATTCCTCTCCTATGATCACTTCGACTTGAACCGGATCTCCAAGGGATTTAGAACTCGTATGTATCTCTGGATCTGTCACTTCTTTTTTGGTTAGAACTGTGTTAATCATTACATTTGATAATTCGGTTTCGAGAGCCGCCTTTCTTTTGTTCTCGGCTACGTAAGCCGAAATCTTTTCGAAGAAGGAGGACTCAGACATTATTAATGTCATCGTCCCAGCCTGTTGGCCGTATTGGTGGATAATTCTCCAATGGTGTTGTATTTGTTGGGCCATCCATGATCTCTCTGTCCCACTGGAATCCATTTGGGTGTAGAGTTAAATAGTACAACGCATTCTTATTTGGGGTATACATCTCCTCTGCAACATGACAAGGACCTATGTTTGCCAAGTTTCTATCGAAGTTAGTTTTATTAACTTGGTTAACTTCAGCCATATAGTAACTCTGATCCCCTTCGATATTCTCTACTATACCATCTTCTCTCCAAATGGTTACCCTCTGATGCATTGTTGAAGGCACAGCTGCAACTCCATGGATCCACTCTCTCCCAAGCAAAAGGTTGTAGTTTGCTTTTGCTGGTATAACCATAAACATAGTTGGCCTCGTGACTGATCCCACGGTTAAATTCACCTGAACAACTCCTAGTGTTTGTCCTATCTTGCCTTCGTAGTTAGATAAAACCATGTTGTGTGGCCTTATATCAGTATCGAACATACCAATTCTTTTTAGCATGTATTGGGGCATTAGGTTCACTGCTGCCCCCCCATCGACTAGGACTTTATTAATGCCAACATTTTCAATTTTAGCCCTTATATAGAGTGGTTTCAAGTGATTTCGCATACCTTCATCGGGCCTCTCGAAGAAAGCGTTCTGTTCTTCAACTGCACCATTATTCAGCACATAGTAACACACAGGTCTGTGTTTCGCCATTTCTTCGATATCAGCCTCTTCGCAGTCTTCAACTTCAGTTTCCTGATTAAACTCATGAGGGAGCACAGACACAACGTTGTAGTTGAGGTTTGTAGATGACACCCCATCAGAATCGAAATCATTTGTCATTCTATCTTCTTCTTTCCAAGAACTGGAATGCATCTTTTCTTCTTCATCCAAGATCTTTTTCAGCTTCGAATAGTCTGCGTTCCACCGGAGGTTTGCTTGACTTTGCCCCCTGATGTGGGACTTGGTTGCTACTAGACTCTCCAGCTTCTCTTGTTCCCTTTGAGCTTTTTTCATTCTCTGGTGCCTTCTCCACTGGGATCGGGACATAGGATTTTTTCCTTTGTAATTCTCCAATCGATACATCTCTCGATTTGGTTTTTGGAATTGCTTCCTATATGCCATTGCAGTCCTTCCTCCTTGGTCCCAACTTCGCCATTTGTTGGTTCTTGCACTAGCTTGCACCCATCTGTCCCTGGGTACATCCGCAGGAACTTTGAATGTTACCCTTCGAGCTCTAGGATGTGGGCTATCGGGTCTTTTCGTTGGGGTCCATATGTCGAAACCGTATAGGTTAGGACGCAATCCCTGAGTTTCTCGACCCATGTAGCAGTACACACGTTCGAATGATCGTGCCAGCATTTCATCATAGACTGCCCCACATCTGGGACAAAGTGCAACTTCAGTGTTTTCCCTGTGACATCTGACCAAAAATCCCACTAAGCTTTCCTCCATCTTTGGGTACACTTGTAGCAGAGGGTTTGGTTCTCTCCCAGGGTGTTCCCATCTTTCGCGTCGAGCCCTTTCGAAGTTAGCTTCGACCCTTCGATTCAGCATGATCGAACATCTTAGACACATCCATTGTTTTCCGCCATTCCTTTCATGGCAATTCCAGAGGTAGTCCTTGAGGCTTTCTCCTCTTGGAGGAATTTCAATGCCCCCCTTTTGCCTTGTCAACCATGTCTCCAATTCGCCAAATTCAGACACTAGACATCTGGCGCTGACCATGTTAACAACTGCTGGAGGAACTTCAGAGATCTGGATTTTCTGGAGCTTCACCCTGAGGTCTTCAGTAGCCTCGCTGTTCTCTCCCCTCGAACCTTCAGTTATCTCTGTCTTAGAAGATTCTTCAACATCAGTATTGAAGATTGCATCATCATTTAGGCTTTCAGTAGCCTGCTCTCTATTGAACACCGTTTTAGTTTCCGTAACTTCGACTTCAGATGCCTCTACCATGTTGATATCCAATGGCTCACAGAGGCTAGCGTCAGCAATGTTCAGAGGATTTGTGTCGACCCTCATGTGGCTCTTGGTCTTGTCAGCAAATTTCAACCTCCCATCTTTGATAGCATTTTGAATTAAATCCCTGAAAAGAAAACATTGTGAGGTTTTATGGCCCAAAAAACCATGATATTTACAAAAACCTCTCTTCTTCCGTTGTTCTAACGGAGGAATTTTGGAATTTGGAGGCAGTATCATTTGGCCATCTTTTACTAGTAAATCAAATATTTCATCACACTTGGTGACGTCGAATGTGTAAGTTTTCTTAGGGAATCTATCGTTCTTATCGCTTTCTACTGGGTTTTTTTTCCATTTGCAGGGTTGAGTAGTTTGCAGGCATAAGGTGGCGCTTCCTTCAGTTCAGCCAAATCTATTTCGACTTCTTCAGGGTTGTATGAGTCGTTAAAAGACTCATCATCAGCGTCCTCCGCTTCGACGTACGCTACCCTTTCCTTTTTATAGTTTTTATTTGCCTTAGACTTTTCTGCCTTCAAGCGTTCGACTTGTCGAACCCTATCTGCCAACTGGGCCATATCCCTAAGATATTGAGTATCTAGTTTCTTCCTAATTGAATAATCTAGACCACCCGCAGCCATTTCGACTAGTTCATGCTCTGGGACTGTTGTGAAACACCTTGATTTCAACAGTCGGAACCTATTTAAGTAATCATCAATTGGTTCTGTAAACTTCCTCTTAATATTGGCCAATTCTTTCAGACTTATCTTGGTTTGACCCATGTAGAATTGTTCATGGAACAACCTTTCTAAGTGTGCCCAAGCATCTATCGAATTTGGTGGCAAAGTAGTGAACCAAATGAAAGCATTCTTTGTTAGCGAACTAGGGAAATATTTGATCCTTAAATCCTCGTTCCCTGCTAAGTCTCCTGCCTCTGTCAAGTATCTGACGATATGTTCCACAGTTGACTCGCTAGTTTCGCCTGAAAACTTTGTGAACTTGGGTACTTTAGTACCTCTAGGCAACTCTGTTTGCATGATATAATCTGATATGGGGGATGTATAATTTGGACGTCGAAGTCCAGTACTAAGGCCGTTATTGGCCATAACCCTTTCTATCATGGCAGTTAGGTTACTTTCTGTAGCCAGATTTTCTCTTCTGACTCTCTGGACGATTTCATCTGGATGTTCGTTCCTACCCACAATCCTTAATCTGGGTCGATCTTCTTCCGTTTCCTGTCGAACGGGGACAGTTCTTTGATTCGAAGCCTCTAAGTTTATTACTTGAGTCCCTTCGATCGTTTATGTTCTCTGTGGGGCACCTACATTCTTAGTGGATGTCCTAGACGGGGGAACCACATCTTGTATACGTTCCAAAATGGGCCTCTCTTCTTGATTCAAAGGCTGCTTGTCTTTTCGTCTAGGTGGTGGAACTCCCATGAAATCTGCCATTCGATTCATTTGAGATGATATCTTTTGGAAAATCTCCATGTTTTCCCGATTCGTACTAGTAATATTTGTTGCTAGTGGATTCAAAATTGAAGCCAATTCTTGGGCCAAGACCCCTAACATATCATGGTAGCTTGCATCCATTTCTTGCCGGAATGCTGCTTGATTATTTGTGGTAAAATTGGGTATTTGGGCAGAAAAGCCAGTATTGTGTGCACTTCGACCCACTGAACCAACATTTGGCGAAAACGTCGCATTGTTAGTTGTAGCATATGTAGGTCCTGCCCCTCGTACGCCTGTTCCAAATGGGTATGGCATTCCGTATGGGTAATTTGGCCTCCATTCGAAAGCAGAGTTCGACCCCTGGTTAAATAAGTTATTTGCAGCATTTGTCGAGGAAAGTGGCATCTCCTCCGCTCTTGTGGATGAAGGTGTGGTGGTCGACACTGAAACTGGAATAGTCCCTGATGGTCCTGTATTATTCTCAGGCATAACCTGGGAATTATCTGCAGGTCTCGATCCATTTGGACCCGGTATATCCCATGCTCCTTGAGTAGAAGTCGAATTTGCCGCTCCTGATCCTGATCCGTGTGCGGGATCTCGATCTCCCCCTGCACTGGTCGTAACGGCCATTTTCTTGTTGTACCTTCGTTTGGGAATCGGTTGTGCACTATTCGTTAACTTACCGTTCCTAAGGTTCATACAAGGTCTTGATATTGTTTTGACAATGTCCCACCGGGCGTGCCAATTTTTTTACGGTGATTTCCGGTAAACAACCGCTAGTCTTCCAAACTATAATAAATATGATTTGGTTACTCGCAGGATCGACTAGATTGATCCTAGGACATAGTCAAAAAGATTGTTATTGATGGTCATTCGAACCATATCTATGATTCATCTTGTCAATAAGAATTACTTCGAACGAAACAAATAAAATTAGCAATCACTTCGTTATACACGTGAGTATAACTTCAGCGAAAGGTAAGTCAAGATAAAATATGAGACGAAACTGTAAAAGTGCAAAAATCTTAAAGTGCAGAAATGTTAAATACTTCAAAGATAAATGACATGAAAATAATGAGTACAAAAACGTAAATGGCAAGAAGTAAACGAAATGCAATAATATTGAAAGATACTTGAAAATAAAGGGAAAACACACATGTATTAAAATGGTGGTGTCATACGTACATTTTTCAGCGAACTCTTTCTCTTTAACACTTGATACTTGAGTAATATGTGGGTGATTTGTACAAAATGAACACACGGAATCCTAATATTAAGACCCTTATTTATACTAGTTTCGACCTTAACGGTCCTACGCTAATCTAATGCCACGTTTCTCATAAGAACCTCAGGAACGCCATCTGTCTCTAGACAGTTACGAAACCGTCTTCGAATTTCAAATCCTCCCGCCTAAGTCTTTCTTCGACGTGTGGCAGTGTATTTAACATTAAAACACTACAAAATCACGCTAAGTGTCAATACTTAACATATTTCACGAAATATGTCTAAGTCTTCGAAGACATATACTCCTACTAGCTTCAGCATTCACTATCTTCGTTATAACTTAGAAATCTTCATTCTCGAAGCATGGCCATCTGGAGCCATTTTTATCTTCAAAGATGGTCATCAGTAACCATCCTTCCTTCGAGTTTTAATCCTCCGAAGGACCATGTTTGCAAAACGAAATCTTCAGCTAACAGATACTATCCTTTAGAAAAAGCAAAAGAGGTCCAGTCAAAGGAAACTCATGAAGTTCCGATACGACGAAAACCCACCGCTAACAATTCATTCCCGACAGGTTCGACGTGCCCAAGGAGAATTCGAGATTACCCTTCACTCCTACAATTCCATGAACTAAGGAGTAGGATATGGTCAACAGACTCACAAAGGAGATTGCCCTTAGGATTAATAGGTTTATCTTTCAAGTTGTAATTCCTACGATCACAAAATGCTATTTGATGTAAAACGTTGTACCTTTCGAATAGTAATTCAATAAAATAATCATGCATGTTTTGAAATCAATTCTTTCGCTCCGCTTTTGCATTACTACGACTTTCCATTTCAAATTATCTGTCAAATTATCACTCCCAATCATTAACAAACTTGAGGGAAAATGACGAATACAAATAACTAAGTCCAGCTAAATATATGCTTTCAAGGTAAGACCGAACCGACGATGTACATGCATTGTTTCAATTCCCAAACAGTGGAGGTATAAGGATGTTAATCCCTCGTCACCCCCTCGAGCCAGGAGTTGGAGTTTGTTTCTACTTTTCAAAAAAACCTTGATTTCAACCAGGGGTAGGGTAGATTTCGATTAATTCAATGGCGTATTTTGGTTGTCAAGAGAATCAGTCAATCCAAGCAGGGGTAGAAGCAAAGGCTCAAGCAAAGGATCAAGCAAAGCAAAGGTTCAAGCATATCTTCTTCCTCGCGTTCATCCAAGATTGAGGAAGCAATGGAGATAATATTCACAATACTTTCTTCCTCAATACATCATTCAAGATCGAGGACGTATCAAAGTCGAAGTTTACAAATCGAAGTCAAACATGGCAGTCACAATATTCTAAATCCAAGGATAAACATTTAAAGAGGGGCATTCAAAAAAAAAAGGAGGAAAGCGCCCGCTAAGTCAAAACAGAAAATTCAATGAAAGAAAACAAAAATGACTTAGGCAAAATTTAGGGCACCCCGATGGATCAAATTCAAGGGAATTGGTTCATGCAAAAATAAGGGATAAAGACAAAGGCGAAATACAAAGGATAAACTTGTGACTGTTAAATCATCAAAGCTTTTCATCAATGCTTGGATCTCTACTAAGGCTTTTGCTTAACATCAAAACTGAAACAATTCTCTTACATACAAAGCACATCCATTGGATTAGGCGAATTTCTAGGATCTGGAGAACATCAAGGAGAAAGGGGTGGGACAAATAAAATTTTGAGCCTTATATCCATTGTTTCTTAAAACATGAATCGGGCCAAGTTACAACATGCAAAAGTCCTAATTGAGGCAAGGTTAACCATGAAAGCATATTAAGCAGTATTTTTGTCGCACGCTCGCGAAAAATGAACAGAGTCGCCACCAATATATTTATCCCATAAGGGAAAGGAATATCAGAAAACCTAACAAGGGAAGGAACAAGGTCTTGCGACCAGAGAATCTAGGTACGGGAGTCGGTTACGCAAGGGGAAGGTACTAGCACCCCTCGCGCCCATCGTACTCGATGGTATCCACCTATGTTTGTTTCTATCTAAAGGGTGTGTACTATGTCTATGCCTACATGCGAATGAATGCAAAAGAAATACGGGGAAAAGAAGGAATATTTACAAGTGTGCTCGCTAAAGCCCTGCGACTTGATGCCTACGTATCCTTTTCAGGAATCAGAGCGCCGTAGTTTGGCTCCATAGTTTTGTTTGTTTTTGTGTTTTTTAGTTGGGCGGAGTTAACGCTCGCGCTCTTGCATAAGGGATCGACCTAGGATGCAATAGAGCGGAGATAACAATGCCCTTAAGAAAGGAGAGGAGAGAGAGAGAGAGTTTGAGTGTTTCGAGGAAATCCCTTAAGCAAGGGAAACTCGAGTTACTCTTTGGTTTGTGTTTTTTAGAAGTTTGGAACTTACGCCTGAATGGTACCCTTAAGCAAGGGAGATCCAAGCACTCGAGCATTCCCTTAAGCAAGGGATGTTCAAGCTTCCATTCCCTTTTTAAGAATTTTCACTTTGATTATTAATGTTTTAAGTATTTTCTTTGTATTTTTTATGGGGTTTTAATCAAGCATTTATTAGATGTTTTAGTGTTGTAAAAGAAAAAGAATGAAAGTGGGGGACTAGCCTAATTTCTAAGCCTAGAGTTATTTTATGTACAAGGGATTATCTACCTAAAGTTATGTTAACATGGTTTCTACCTAAGGTTAGGATTTAAAAGAAACATGAAAAGTAAAGTACTAAGTAGAATATTGAAAATAGCATGAAAAAGAACAAGTCAAAATATAGCACAAAAGTGAATTAAAAGTACTATTATTTTTATTCTTGATCAACCAATTACAAGTGAAAAGAAGTAACAATTAAAAACGATTAAAAGAAAATAATATTTCAAAAAAAATCTAATTGGATAGAAAATGCTTTTGTTATTTTTATTTAAGAAAAAAAATGAATTAATAGCAACAAAGAATTAAAAGAAAATCTATTTATTATTGTTTTTATTGGCAGCAAAGGGGGTGCACAAGTAATTGTCATTATGAACTAAAATGTAGCTATAGCAAAGACTGGGCTAGAAACCGGGGGTGGAGATAACAGTCTGGCACTAAGGCCCAATCCAGAAGCGCGTGGTGTAATAGCAAGTGAGGGGTGTGATTCTAGAAACAGTTCCAAGCCCAGGATTCGTGTGGCCCAATACATTGTTCTCTATTTCATTTCATTTTCTTGTTATCAGCATGTGAATATTATATAATATGGTTTTTTTTATTAGAAATATATGATGTAAAATGAATCAACACAGCATCAATTGGTCACGTTCCACCTTATGTTACTAAAAACAAAATACTCACAAACCAATCAGAATCCACCACATCAAGGCCTAATCATTGGCAAGAGAACAAAATATGGAATATTCCATCATGCACAGCGAATCATTACGCGCCACGTCTGCAAACCAAATGAAGACAAAATTAACTAACGTCGGCGCCGGAGAGACTCACAGTCATCTTCTCCGATGGCTTCCACGGCGGACTTGCTCTGCAAATCTCCAGAAATTCACAAGACAGGCGCCATCCGGATCGGTTTTCTCCCCTGAACACAGATCCAGTATCGGTTTTCCTTAACATTCACTCTAACGTCCTAACCGAAACCAGATCTAGAACTCTAATCATCAAGCATACGCTAATGGCACCACAGCAAATCCTATGCTTCGTAGGTTCTAATCATAGTTTAAACACGCACAGATGTAACCAAACCGATTCAAGTATTCAACCACATAATCGCATAGCATGTTCACATGAATGCATATGACCTTAACAAAGCGTCTAAGCATGTTCATAAGGCTATAAAAGCGTACCTGAACGATTCTTGATTCAATGGAGTCAGAAGCTCACAGCGTATCCTCGAACACGTGAAGCTTGATAGTAAGAGTCTTGTACCGGATCTTGAAGCCACTGCTTGAGAGCCAATGCAACAGAGATGAAGATGAGTCTATACAGACACCAAAAGTGATAACATGATGGTGAAAGCCATGGTACTTCAGTGAAGGTGGTGCAGTATGTGTGAACAAGTAACGGAGCTCGTGTTTGATCAACGGAAAAGAAGATGTCACGGAGGCTGGAAGTGGTTTAGAAGAGACAGTTATGGTGGTTGATGGTTAGAGGCGGAGGAGAGTGGTGGTTGAAGGTTGGCGTGATGAAGAAGATGAAGGTGGAAGGAGTGTGGCTATGGTGGTGGCTTCGATCGGAGGGGGTTAGTTACGGTGGAGGAAAAGTTTGTTATGGTTGTTGATGGTGGTGAAAGTTAGTTGGGTGGTGGTTAGGGAGGTAAGAGAGAGAAGAGAGAAGAGAGGAGAGGATGAAGAGGGTGGTGAGAGATTTTGAGAAAAATGGGAAAACGAGAGTGTGTATGAAGTGGGTGAATCCGAGGGAGAGAGTGAAGGGTTCTTTATATAGCAAGAGAGTAAGGTGTATGGGAATGCTTTCTTTAATATGGGACTTGAAGTGTAGCTCACCCTTTGCAAACTTAATGAATAAGCAACGTGCAATTGAGGGAAGTGAATGCATGCCCTTTCACATAACAGCATATGCATGGGCTTTTTGTAGTAATAGTAAGCTGATGGCGATGAGGAATAGTGCATGCTGCAAGCATATAGTATAGGTCTCGAGCCAGGATTCTTTCATGAGACACCACCTTTGCATGTATATAACTTTCACCATGGTCTACCAATTGCTTCACTTTTGGGGTCATTGAAAGGGGGACATGCAATGGTGCAAGAATGGTGTTGGGATGATTGTAGGATGATGCCTCTATCCCATTCAAACTGGCTTGGGAACATAGAGCATCATGGCTGCCTAGGGCTTGCGCGCGCGTGACCTGACCTGGGTGCATGACATTGGCTTTAACATGGCTTTGTCATGGCATGACTTTGAGTGCCTCTATCTTGGTCTATACACGCCCACTTGCTACCATCCATAGCTTATTTGGAAGAGGACATGGCAAGGAAGAGTGTATGATCAGCCTTGTTCAAAATGAGAGCTTGTGGAGAGAGGAAATTGGACTTAAGTTCAGCCCACCATGTGTTTGTGCAAATGCATGCGCATGACTTAGAATTCTGCCTTGGCTGGGTGCATACTCTGGTCAGTGCAAGGGCATGACTTTGAAGGCTTACCATTCATTCAATACTTGTTCAATTGATTTAATTCTTGGCTTGTTGGGAAGAGGACATGGCAAGGATTAGAATGATATCAAGTTTGCTTCCATGGCATTTTTGTAGAGCTCTGAAATTGACTTGAGATTTGGCATGCCATGTGCCTGACGAAATGCCTGGTCATGACCTGGCTTGTGACTAGGATTATGACTTAGGTTGAATGGATTTTCAGTAACTTCAAACCACTTTATCTCTTCATACAAGCTTCAAATGAAAAAGTGTCCAACTACAAAGTTGTTCTCCTCCATGAGAGTAACAACTTTGATGTTGGAAATTTCTCCAAAAAATGCCATTTGCCACGTGTAAATCAGGGCTGAGGTGGACTGCTCATCAAGATTTAAAACCTTCAAAAAAATTTCTAAGTGTTGAAACTTTCCTTTTTTGTCATTTTTCTATTTTTGGCAACTTTTTGTCAAACCTCCGATTTTATTCGTTCTTTGACTTTTCTCGACCGATTTTCCACCAAAAGTCAATATTTGAATAATTCTTCCGATTTTGACCCAAAAGTCAACTGTTCTAATTTTTCTCCGATCTTGATGAAATTCCCGATTAAATCTCTTCCAGTCAAATCCAGTCAAACAAACACATCCACATAGTCATTATGAGAGCTTCTCATTCATAGGATCCACTCCTGATTAAATGTTGACCAGAAAGTCAACTGGTTGACTTTGGTCAAAGAAACCCTGATTAAGAGGATCAGATGGATCACAAGCTTGTACACTCCCGTCAATGCATCGAGTTGAGAATGGGAAAACCCTAATCCAAGAAGTCTTCAATGAACATAGAGCCATATGATTACACCTCAGATCCACACATTTGGTAGGAAATTCCTTGCCACAAAAGTTCTTTCCTGCTGGTCTTTGATTGATACCAATGATATGAATGGATGAGTGTGAGTTATGACCTAAGTGACGTATGTACATGAATGCAAAGCCTAAGCCAGTTAGAAGTTAAAGGGTAGGACAAATTTGGGGTATGACAGCTGCCCCTATTTAATCGTCTTATACTCGAAGGTGAGATTGGCGCCAGCCTTTCGAACGTTCGAAGTAGAAGAAGATTAAATACCGAAGACCTGAAATTTGTCCTGAGGAGATGGAGTGGTCTTTATTCTTTTATTTTTGTTTTGATATCTGCTGGGGAAAGAGAATTTTTGTTTTTCTGATGGAAATATTTACAGCGAGTCATTGGATGAATGGTGAGAGCTTGTAACGTAGCCCAAGGTGCCAATACAAGGTTCTCAAAGGAAATGTTTACTACATGGAAGTGGTCGGAGCGGAAGTATGTCTGGTGGGAAGGTAAGATAGACAAGTGTTTTAAAGGGGATACAGACGAGTATCGACAGAATGACACATACGAGCATCAAAAGGGAGATACAGATGAGTATCGAAAGAATGACACATACGAGCATCAAAAGGAGATACAGACGAGCATCGAAAGAATGACACATACGAGCATCAAAAGAGATACAGACGAGTATCGAAAGAATGACACATACGAGCATCAAAAGGAGATACAGACGAGTATCGAAAGAATGACACATACGAGCATCAAAAGGAGATACAAACGAGTATCGAAAGAATGACACATACGAGTGTTTGACTCAATACAGACGAGTATCGAAGGAATGACACAGACGAGTGTTTGAGAAGCTTGGTAGATGGACTTACTGGGGATTGGGATTTAGTCTTGAAATGATTTGCCAGGACGGAAGGCAAAGGATACGCAACACGGGAGTTGGATCTGAAAAATTTTCCCGTACGAGGGAAGGAATCACAGAGACTAGGGACGACTAGGCCCGGCAATAAGATGACAGTAACCATGGGTGATTACGGGGATATTGATGCTGACGAAGCATAAGAGTTACATTGATCCCTCAGGCCAAAGGTGGGGTGTAACTCTTCAAGAATGGTAATCGTTCGAATTGCCACACACCAAGTATGGTTTATTCAAAGGATTGAACAATGAGATGGGTTGAATGCCCACCCTTGTAACAGCCCGAATTTTAATTAACTGACTAATTAAATTAAATAAGGATTTATTTACTTAATTTGGACGAAGTTTGATAATTAATTGGATCGTCGGTGTTATTGAGAAACATGTTCAGATTATTAAGTGAAGTTGGAATTTATTCGGTTAATCGAAGAATTAATAAAGTGGAGTATGTAGAGAAATAATATTAGAAATAATATTGTTATTGGATTTTATTTACTTGAGATAAATTCGGATTTAATTGGATTAATCGGAAAATAATATTAAGGGTAATAATATTATTTGTTGGAGCATATTATTTATTGGACTATTTTACTTTATCAAATTGGGCCTATTTATTAGAAGTAGAAGTAATTTGGGGGTGTTATTTTCATAAGCCCATTAAGATAATAAGTTATTAAGTTAGTAAGGGTTTTATGAGAAGGAGAGTTACCATTTCATTTGCTGAATTTTTTAAAGAGAAGAGAAAGAAGAGAAGAGGAGCAAAAAGGGGAAGAACAACAAGGGGCAAAAGCAAGGGTTTGAAGCACATTGAAGAGGTAAGGGGGAGAATCCCTATCATTGTGGGCTAGTATGATTGGGTCAATGGGTAGATTGATATGTTAAGATTTATTGATTTTAATTCATGAAAATACTATGGTGATAACTTAATTAGTTAATGCTGGAAATTGATTCTTTTGTGTGAAATACAAACTCTTGCGGTGGGGATGTGCTAGCAATGAGTGGAAACGGAAGAAAAATACTCCCTGAGGGACGGCACTGGTTGCCGTGTTGATACAGAACGTCCGGTTTCTATTAGCTTACCCTTTGTTTCAAACAATTAATATAGTGGCCATGTGTGGTATTACTTGATAAGCATATATGTTTCGATACATACATGCCCATTCCAATTCATGCTCCTTATTATACTTATTTAGTAAAAGTGCTGCTGTTGATTTACTAATGGTCAAGTAAAAAGAAACGTGAATCACCAATGTACTCACTTGATGAAATCCGCTACTGTTGCTATTCATTGGCCAAGAAACTATACTTGTTCCATTTAATTATTCTCCTTTTATCTACCTACTTGGCTAATGATGTTAGCTTGCTAAGTCCACATGTGAATACCTATCATTATTTATCAGTAGCAGTGACTAGTAGTGAAACAATTGGTGAGTAGAAAAGACCACTCATTACTAGTTGTTTATCCAAGTAGTAAATGTGAGTTATGATATATACTAATGAATGAAATAGAAAAGCTACAGTGAGGCATTATTAACCACTAAAAATGTGAGTACATCACACACATTTATGGAATGAGATGAATATATATATATATATATATATATATATATATATATATATATATATATATATATATATATATATATATATATATATATATATATATATATATTAGTAAATGGAGATATTTCTTAATTATTCCAAGGTGGAAATTTTATGAGTAGTTAAATAGTATACTTATAATGGCTTCTTAGTTTATTATGAAAAGAGTGAATTCTATATAATCAATAAATTGTGAGTTAGCATGTGATAATATTGATTACTAGTGTTAATTGAAATAGTGGATTGGAATTGTGTGTTGATTATTATATGTGAATAATGCTTATGTGATGAGAATGTTGTGTACAATATTGTGGATAATTCATTGAGTGAATTATTGTGATATGCTAAATATTAAGATGGTAGAGATGATCTTAATTGCATATGTTTTATTTACATTGTACACATTCATATCATGGATGCCTTGAAACAAAGGTGGTTTGCTTTGAAACATAAGCGAGGCTTAGATTCTAGAGTGAATCGGAGGCGGTAAACTATATGTTTACATTTGGTGGGCTTTGGTCTTGTCCGGATCGGAAGCGTGGCTTGGATTCTAGATATTGAATCGGAAAGCGGTGAAACCTCGGGTTCACAATTCGGTACCACATGCATAGCGTCACATATCTTGCATTGAGTCACATTAAAATTATGCGATAATTGAGTATGTGAAGTTGATGTAATTGTGATATGTGTATGAGTTTGATAATTGAAACGAGTGAAGTTTGAATACCTATTTGATTAGATGTGTGAATATGTGAGAGTTATGATTGTGTACTTAATTGAGAATATAATAGTAGAATTGAAATATTATACTATTTAAGCTTGTTGTATACTCGATAACATGTGAAATATGTGTTGATTACTATTATCTATTCCGTTTTACATAGTATGACTAATTACTTGAAGTGTAGATTTAACCATTATATTCTGTTATACTTTCTTCATAATGGTTCGTATTCTCACCCTTCTGTTTTAATGTTGCCCTCGTTTGGCAACATGCAGGTTCTGGAGTTTAGTAGCCGCGTGTGACTTAGCCGGAGGTTCTTCCTTGGTCATTGGAGACTAGGTAGTGAGTCGATGCTCTGGTCATGTAACACTAGGTAGACTAGGTGTATTGAACTCATGTTATATTTGCGTATGTATTATGCTATGACTGGTGAACTTATTTATTGGTTACATATCTTTTGAGAGGCTTATAAGCCAAACCATTTTGATTTTGTTTATGTTGAGTTGAGATTATTAGTCGATGTATGATCATGGTATGGGACATGAATCATTATAAATCACATGAGTATCATATATTTCCGCTGTGAATGCATATCCAGGTTAAATTGTGATTTGATATTGAGTGTTATTAAAAATGACCAGGAGTATTGTGCTGTATAGATAAATGCTGTCAGTTTTTTTTAAGGTTTTTAGTTCTTCTAAAAGCATCAATGTGACGCCCTTTTGAATTATATGCATGTTATTCTCTGATTATTTGTTAAATATTTTGGGGTATAAAAAGGGGGTGTTACAACCCTCATTCGCACTCTAATATGCTCGTAGCACACGGGAAATAACCACGACAAGACTAGAGACGACTAGACTCGACAAGAAGATGATAGTAACCACTGGGGATTACGAGAATATTGATGCTTACGAAGCATAAGAGCTATATTAATCCCTCAGGCCAAAAGGCGGGGTGTAACTCTTCGGAGCGGCAATCGTTCGAATTGCCACACACCAAGTATGGTTATTCAAACGATTGAAAAATGAGAATGGGTTGAATGCCCACCCTCATTCGCGCTCTAATCTGCACGCAGCACATGGGAAATAACCTCGGAGACAACGAATTTGACGAAGAAAGACATTGTGTCCGATCCATACTGGAGAGAAAAACGAGACTTCTTCTGGGGATTGAGGACACCAAGTATCGGCACCGTGGCTTGGGGAGATTTGTAATGTGGTAGCAGATATCAATCGGAGTTTGTAAGGACAACTTTTATGTGGGGAAGTATCGATGTCTTGATTGAGTGCTGATTTGTATTATCTGCTTAGGCTTTGTATGCATGTTTGAATTTTTCTATGGCGTAATGCTCCGCTTTGACGGATATGCTACGCTTTTGAGGATGCAATGTTATATGCGGTGAACACTATATGCAGGATGCCAAATAAAGGCATCGGTGTGATAGGGGAGCAAGATCATTGGGGTCCGTTGCTTGTTGTCTTGAAATGCCAATATGAGTTGACGTTAGAACCCTACAGTACCAAAGATTATTGGAAACTGTGCTGAGGGTTAGAGCATGGCTTTATTAAGGAGGAGGCAACTTCGCTCGACTTTCCTTACATCCTGAATTGCTTGGGGATGGTGAGTTTTGAGAGACTCTTCTTTGTCAGCCATATGGAAGAGAGACATGGATCTTCTCAGGTGCCCCATGTTTACCAGTGTTGGTGAATTACACGCTTGAACTTTCACGCGGGCGGATGATGATGATCTTTGTGATAAGAGAGAGGTCGGAGCGACCATTAGAACCTGCAACCTACACAGAAAAACAGCGTTTGGATGCAAATGGTGCCCCTTAGAGCACTTTTATGTTTATGTAACATCATGTTTCGTTTTTATTCAAGATTATTATCCCCCATGCTTTCAATGCAATGTTTAATAACGAATTAAATCACACCTCACATGCGAAAAATGAAAAGTAGGAAGGAACGCTTTTTATCAAAAGATCATTTTATTGATGGAATGCCTATGAATAGGCTTCTGTACAAGGAAGCAACTCCTAAATGAGGTAGTTGCGAAGAAGAAAATAAAATGCAAAGAGAAAAATGGCAAAGAGAAATGCTCGAATTTCCATTAAAACTGGTATTGCTACAGTTCCCATATCCTCAATCTTCTCAATGCTTTGCTTCAGAAGCGTAACGGTTGGATCGATCTGTCCGCTTTGCCAAGGGCGTATAGTGGTCTTTGTGAAGGATATTCAGACTGCAGCCTCTCGCTTTTGATCCCTAACTTTTGCCTGGATCGCCCTTTCGGGTTTTCAATCCAGCGGGATACCCCTTTTTGCCTAAGTCGCCCTTTCGGGTTTTCAACTTAGCGGGTTATACTATTTTGTTTTATCCCTAATTTTTGCCCAAACCCTTTTGGTTTGCCGGGATGCCCTTATTTTTGCCTAGGTACGTCGACCTAGCGGGTCTCTTATGCGTAGTATTTTTTGACTGAGTCTGAATTGACTGGAAGCAGAACGTCTTCCCCATCCATCTTTGTCAGGATTAAAGCACCACCTGAAAATGCTTTCTTCACAATGTATGGTCCCTCATAGTTGGGAGTCCATTTGCCCCTTGGATCGGTGTGAATTGGCAAAATCTTCCTTACAACCAGGTTGCCTGTGTGGAACTCTCGAGGCCGAATTTTCTTGTCATACGCTTTCTTGATCCTCTTTTGGTACAACTGGCCATGGCAGATGGCGGATAAGCGTTTCTCCTCAATTAGATTGAGATGGTCAAGCCTCGTTTGAACCCATTCTGTTTCATCGAGTTTGGCATCCATCAAGACCCTCAACGAAGGAATTTCCACTTCGACAGGAAGTACGGCCTCCATACCGTAGACAAGAGAGAAGGGAGTTGCCCCAGTTGAAGTACGAACCGAAGTTCTATAGCCATGCAAAGCAAAAGGCAACATCTCATGCCAATCTTTATACGTTCTAACCATTTTCTGGACGATCTTCTTTATATTCTTGTTAGCAGCTTCGACAGCGCCATTCATCTTTGGCCGATAGGGTGATGAATTGTGATGTTCAATCTTGAACTCTTCGCACAACTCTGCCATCATCTTGTTATTAAGATTAGACCCGTTATCAGTGATGATCTTGTTCGGAACCCCATATCGGCATATGATTTCTTTCTTGATGAAGCGAGTAACGACTTGCTTGGTTACGTTCTTGTAAGAAGCAGCTTCAACCCATTTGGTGAAGTAGTCGATGGCAACAAGAATAAATCTATGCCCATTTGAAGCTTGTGGCTCAATTCGTCCAATCATGTCTATACCCCACATAGCAAAGGGCCAAGGCGATGTTAGGACGTTCAGAGGAGTTGGAGGAACATGAATTCTGTCAGCATACACTTGGCATTTGTGGCACTTCTTCACGTATACATAACAATCACTTTCAATGATCATCCAGTAATATCCTGCTCGCAAGATCTTTTTGGCCATAGAATGTCCACTGGAATGAGTTCCAAAAGATCCTTCATGAATTTCCCGTATGATCAATTCTGCTTCGTGTCTACCCACGCATCTGAGCAAAACTGAATCATAGTTTATTTTGTACAGGACGTCTCCTGACAAGAAGAATTTTGATGCTAACCTTCGAAGCGTTCACTTATCACCAATCGTAGCATCTTCGGGATACTCTTGCTTCTCGACATACCTTTTGATGTCATAATACCATGGCTTTTCATCATACACATCTTCAGTAGTGAGGCAATGAGCAGGGAATGCATGTGCGGGCTCTTTGTAACGGAGGATCCTTATGTCTGGCACTTCTTTAGGGGAGCTAACTCTGAACATAGCTGCCAAAGTAGCCAAAGCATCTGCCAATTGATTCTCCTCTCGTGGGATGTGATCAAAAGTGATTTCCTCGAAAGCGGGCAACAACTCCAAGATATAGTCCCTATAAGGAACTAAATTGGGGTGTCGTGTTTCCCAATCACCTCTTACTTGATGTATGACCAAGGCAGAATCCCCATAAACCTCAAGGATCTTGATCATCATATCAATGGCTGCTTCGAGGCCCATTATGCAAGCTTCGTACTCTGCGACATTGTTTGTGCAATCATAGCATATTCTAGCTGTGAAAGGGATGTGAGTTTGACGAGGAGAAGTCAAAACTGCCCCAATACCATGGCCCATAGCATTTGATGCACCATCGAACGTGAGAGTCCATCGCTCCCCTGGTTCGGGTCCTTCATCATCATCTAGTTTCATGATATCTTCATCAGGGAAGTCAAAATTCATTGACTGATATTCTTCTAATGGCTGATGAGCAAGATGATCTGCAAGGACACTTCCTTTGATGGCCTTCTGTGTGACATACTGGATATCATATTTTAATAAAAGCATTTGCCACCGGGCTAGTCTTCCTGTAAGGGCCGGTTTTTCAAAGATGTACTTTATCGGGTCCATTTTGGAGATCAATAGAGTGGTGTGAGTCAACATGTACTGCCTTAGTCGGCGAGCGACCCATACCAAAGCACAGCAAGTTTTCTCGAGTAGTGAGTAACGGGATTCACAATCGGTAAACTTTTTGCTCAAGTAATAAATGGCGCACTCTTTTCGACCAGACTCGTCATGCTGGCCCAGCACACACCCCATAGATCCTTCAAGCACAGTTAAGTACATAAGAAGCGGTCTTTCAGGAACCGGAGGCATGAGAATTGGTGGTTCTTGGAGATATTGCTTGATCTTTTCAAAGGCTTCTTGACAATGATCATCCCAACGGATATCTTGATTCTTGCGCAACAACTTAAAGATGGGTTCACAGGTGCCAGTGAGATGAGAAATGAACCTGGCTATGTAATTCAATCTCCCAAGGAACCCTCGGACCTCTTTTTCATTCTTTGGTGCTGGCATATTCTGTATCGCTCTTACTTTATCAGGGTCGACCTCAATCCCTCGTTGACTTACAATGAATCCAAGTAACTTTCCTGATCGCACTCCAAAAGTGCACTTGTTTGGATTAAGCCTCAACTTGAATTTTCGCAAACGAGCAAACAATTTCTCAAGATATACCAAATGTTCCTCCTCAGTTTGGGATTTTGCAATCATATCATCGACATACACCTCAATCTCATTATGGATCATGTCATGGAAGAGAGTCACCATTGCTCGTTGATATGTCGCACCAGCATTCTTAAGACCAAAAGGCATCACTTTATAACAATACGTACCCCACGGAGTAGTAAAGGTAGTCTTGGTCATATCTTCGGGAGCCATCTTTATTTGATTATAGCCAGAAAAACCATCCATGAAGGAGAACACCGAATACTGAGCAGTGTTGTCGATTAGCACATCAATATGAGGCTGAGGGAAATCATCCTTCGGACTTGCCCTATTCAAATCTCGGTAGTCAACACACATGCGTACCTTTCCGTCCTTCTCAGGAACAGGTACTATGTTTGCAATCCAAGGAGGATACTCACACACAGATAAGAAACCAGCCTTCAACTGTTTTTCAACTTCTTCCTTGATTTTCAAAGCCATATCAGGTCGAGTTCTTCGTGGTTTTTGCTTTACAGGCGGACATTCTGGTTTGAGCGGTAGCCTGTGCATAACTATATCCGTGTCTAAACCAGGCATGTCTTCATATGACCAGGCGAAGATATCAACATATTCTTGGAGCAACTCGATCAACCTTCTCTTCACATCACTTTGCAAAGTGGCACCTATCTTGACTTCTCTCTTTGCTTCTTCTGTACCGAGGTTGGTGATTTCTATGGCTTCGTGATGCGGCTGAATGGATTTCTCTTCTTGTCTCAAGAGCCTTGCCAATTCTTCAGGGACTTCACAATCTTCCCCATTATCTTCATCAGCTTGGTCTATTGGATTCTCAAGGATATCAAGACGTGGAACTGTAACATTATCATTTTTGATGGAATTCGAGCCGGATCTGCACGATGGATGATTTATGCCTTAGAATGCAACACATAAAAAGAAAAAGAAAAAGAAAAGCTTTGCCATTTTTGAAAAAGTTTTTAAAGTAAAAAATGAAAGAAATGGAACAGTAATTGCATGCGAAGATATGATTTTCATTCAATATTAAACTAATTGAAACAACATGGGGGCCCTTCTTTATACAAGTGATCAAAATGCTTGGGGCGAAGCACATGATTTATCAAAACAAGAAAATTACATCTCCATAAAAGTGACTCTGGGGATGTCCAATATGGTCCAATTGTTGAGTTCCTGTCCAGGCGCAGCATGGCAAACGAATCTGGAGAGATCTTCTTCATCATCATCATCCATGGCGAGAACCTGACTTCCAGAACTAGTACTGGCACTGACGAACACCTGAGAAATCGGGGGAATCACCTTCTTTCCAAGGATTGGACCAAGCTGAGTAGGGGAGGATGGTTGGTACCCAAGGCCATACTTGTCTCGCTTCTCATGGATATTAATCAACTTGCCCCAGGCACCATGGGGAACACCAGCTTCCAGGAAGGCCTTGGCATCATTTAAGGATGAGAGGGGGGCTCCAAGTTCCCTCTTATTCTCGACCACAGGGAGTTTGTCCACCGACACAATCTCTAAGGCTTGAAAGGGTGTCTCTTGTATCTCTCCCTCCACTTCCACATAACGGTATGTTACCAGGTTATTGACTATCAGATCCTCTTCACCAGTGATCACAACAATCTTGTCATTCACAACAAATTTCAAACGCTGGTGGAGAGTAGATGTCACAGCTCCAGCAGCATGAATCCAAGGACGACCCAGGAGGCAAGTGTACGAAGGGCGTATATCCATAACATAGAAGGCAATGTAGAACATATGAGGATCAATCAAAACAGGCAGATCAATTTCCCCTTCTACGGACCTTCTAGAACCATCAAATGCTCTGACACTCATAGTGCACTGTCTCATCATAACCCCATCCATACTCAGCTTAAACAAAGTAGTTTTGGGCATCACATTAAGAGAAGAACCCGTATCAATCAGAACTCGAGACAACACAGCATCCAGACACTTGACAGAGATATGCAACGCTTTGTTGTGTGCTCTACCCTCGGGTGGAAGTTCATCATTAGAAAAACCCAAACAATTACCAGCAGCAATGTTGGTCACAACCCCTTCAAACTGAGGCACGGTAATGTCTTGAGTCACGTGAGCGGGAGCCAGAACTTTCATTAGAGCATCACGGTGAGCTTCTGAATGCACCAAGAGGGACAAGATGGAGATCTTGGCTTGGGTTTGATCAAGTTGATCAATCACTTTGTAATCACTTTTCTTAATGATCCTCAAGAATTGCTCGGCATCTTGTGCATTACGTGTTACGGGAGGGTCGACAGCAAATTGCTTTCCTTTTGCTTGTGCATTAGCGTCCTTATTGGTCTCTTTAGGAAGCGGAGGAGGGGCAGCAAAGATCCGACCACTACGGGTAATGCCACTAGTGCCAGCAATATTTGTGATGCTCGAATTACCCACTGGAGGACAGTCATACTTCTTCCCTCGAATATACACAGCATTATAACTCCAAGGAACAGCCTTGGAATTACTCACAGGAGAAGGAACGAGAGATGAGGTTGAAGGGGTCAGAGGGGCATCTGGAACCTGAATAACCAACGGAGTTCTCGGAGCCTGAATGACCAAGGGAGTACACGGAGCACGAATGACCAAAGGGTGCTTTGATTCTTTGACACCTCAGCAGGATAGTAAGGTATCTCTAGAGTAGCCACATCTTCGTCAGAAACAACCCTTTCCACTCTAAGAACGCCTTCATCCATCAGTTTTTGAATCTCTTCTTTCAACTTAGCACATTCTTCCGGATTAGAAGAACATTCCAAACAGAAGTCGTGTAATTCACACAAAACCTTTTGTTGCATGAGATGCTCTCTGATTGTTGCAAGCGGCATCTTAACCTCATTAACATCCGTTACCATGATCTGGTCGTCACATAACTCAATGGCATTGGTCGCACCAGCATGAGGAGGCATAGGGTTATTCTGCACATTAGGACCAGTAGGAGCGAACGAGATAAGCTTGTCATCAAGGAGATCCTGAACTTTGTACTTCAATGCTCTACACCTTTCGATCGTATGGCCTGAAGCACCTGAATGAAATTCACATCGAGCATTAGCATCATATCCGGGAGGAAGAGGGTTAGGTGGAGGACCCATTTCGCGGAGTTGCACTAATTGACCAGCAAGCAATTGGGGGAGAAGCTGAGCATACGGCATTGGAACCGGATCTATACGCCTGTCAGGGTATCTTTGCCTTTGTGGACCTCTCTGACCTTGAGGCCTAGGATTCTGTTGGCGATTCTGAGGAGCGGCAGCTTGTTGTTGTGGCACGAAAGGCTGTTGAGGTGCCACCCAAGGTTGTGGAAGAGAAGCAGCATATGCCTGAGGGATATACGGACCAGGAACAGCATAAGGCATCGGATAATAAGGAGGTGGAACAGCAGAATATGCGGGAGCTCGGCCTTGGTCAACAGAAGCGGTGCTAGTCTCACCTTCCTTCTTCTTCACAAACCCAGAATACGGCTTCTTACCATTACCACCTGAGTTGCTAGGACTAGTAACACCTTGAATGGTACCAGCTTTGACACAGTTCTCAACCCTCTCACCAATGATGACCACATCCGAAAAGGAAGGAGAAGTATTACTAACCATGTGCTGAAAATACGGCCCCTTCAGAGTTCCCATAAACAGATCAATTAACTCACGGTCCAAGAGAGGAGGTTGGACACGAGCAGCAAGCTCACGCCACCTCTGGGCGTATTCCTTAAAGGACTCTTCAGATTTCTGTGACATATTTTGCAGCTGTGCACGGCTAGGAGCCATAGCAGTATTGTAGTGGTATTGTTTTAAGAAGGCATCAACAAGTTCTCCCCAAGTAATGACATTAGACCTCTCAAGTTTCATATACCACTCCAACGGGGCTCCAATGAGACTATCCTGAAAGAAATGCATCAGTAATAGTTCATTCTCAGCATGAGCGGCCATCTTACGGCAGTAGGAACGAAGGTGAGTCTTTGGGCAGGTGACTCCCTTGTACTTATCAAAGTCTGGCACCTTGAACTTCGGGGGAATCACAATCCCAACACTAAGCAGGATCTCCCATGTCCAAATGACGAAGGGGGCTATCTCCAATGTTCTTATAACTCCAGGTCTTCATTTCTTCAAAAAGCTTTTTCGTCTCAGCACGGGTTGGCCTCTTAATGATTTCTTGAATCAGTAGGTCCTTTCTGAAATGCATAGTTTCCATGTAGCGGTTCTTCAGCTCCCAACATCTGGCTTCCTCTTGAGCTTGGGTATTACCTTGACCTTTTTCTTCTACTTGACCCTTCAGCTTTCGGATTTCTTCATAGCACTTTTCTAAGGTTCCTTGGCGTTCCAACAAGAGTTTGTCTGATTTCTTTCGACGAGCCCTTTCTGAATTGGCTTCTTTAGTCTGAATCTGGAGTCTTTCAGTCAAATCTGCCAACTGAGCCTCGTAATGTTCTTTCAGCTTCTTCTCTTGAGATTCAGTAGATTTAGGGTCTATAGTCACTCTTGGCCTTTTCTGAGAAGTACTTCCTCTAGCATACAATTCTTCAAGCTCTATTTCTCTTATCTTCAACTTATGGAGAGCAGAAAGCTTCTCTTGCCTAGCAGTATTCATCTTAACTTGCATTGTTTCCATTTGTTAAGTCAATTTCTGATTCTGCTCAACAGTTCGATTATAACGAGGCATGGAGACAATGTTGGGTTGTTCACCAGCAGGAAGATATAAGGGATCCTTAGGAGGGAAAGGCATCCCTTGGGTGTTAGCCACAGTCTTGACCCACTCAGTATAGTCTTTATAAGTTGCACAGTCTCTCTAACCAAAATGCTTCTTATCTCTCCAGCAAATACTTTTCCAGGCTTGCACAGCTTCTGCCATCTGTCCAATGTTGGTGGCCACATGATAGAAAATGTTCTCAGCTATCTCTGTTTGCTCAGGTGGACTGATAAAAGCATATCCAAATGTTCTTCTAGCTAGGACGGGGTTATAGTTGATTCCGCCCCTAAGACCCATGAGAGGTACGTTTTTGAACTTTCCGCAACTCATAATAACTTCCATGTCATCTAAAGCGCTATTGTACCAGACAATTTCTTTAGCCCTCAGCCCCATAATCCTCTCAGCCCACTTAGATGTGTGTCTATTATCAATGAAAGCACCACGCTCAGGCAAATGCGACCTGAACCAACGATATAACAACGGGGCACAGAATCTAACCAAACCTCCCTTTTGACTATTCTTGTGATGGATGGAGTGATAAACGTCTCCCAAAAGTGTAGGAACCGGATTCTGCAGAATGAATACGTGAATGGCATTCATATCAACAAAGTCAGGCACGTTTGAGAACATCATGATACCATAGATACTTAGGGCCAGGATAGCCCTAAATGTGTCCCATTCTTTTGCTTCAGCAGCATCGCAACCCCTTTTAACCAAAAACTCCATACGAAAACCAAAGCATCCTCCTTTCTTGGTGAGATTTGCTTCCACGACCGACTTGCTCAAATAAAGAGCCTTAGAAATTTCAATGGACGTAGGGGCCTCCATGGTGCCATAGTACGGGACTTCTTCCTTTTTGACCGGAACACCGAGGAAAAGAGAATACTCCTCCAATGTGGGAACCAAGAGATAGTCGGGGAACGTGAAACAGCGCAGAGAAGGATTGTAGAACTGAAGCAGGGTATGAACTCCCTCTTGCTCATACTTGGTGAATGGCATTTTGAGAAGGCTCAGAATATACCCATATTTCTCTCGGAACTTGGTCGACTCATCTGGCGTGATCTTCTTTGCTAAACACCCAAGAGAATCCAGATTCGGATTCGGGAATGTATAGGAGATGTTGCGACTACCAGTCTTCAATGGTGGAGCCATGTGTTGGTCGGAGACAAAGCCAAAAGTTCCTGAAAATAAATGAACATGCATGTTAAATGATATGGCGGAATGCATTTCATTGGGAGAATCCTAAAGCCTTTTCATTATTTCTTTTCTTTTCTTCTATTTTCTTCTATTCTTTTCTTTCTTTTTCTTTTTCTTTTTTTTTTTGCAAAAAGGTATATACATCTTTTTTTTTTTTTTTGGAAATAGACTTTAGGATTCTCCACAAATGAAGTGAGGTGGATGCAATAGCATGATGTGTCATGTGTGCAATGTGGTGAGAGACTGAATGTCCCTCGCAACTTTGGACATCTAGATAACACTGAATGTAACAGGTTCAAAATTCCGGCTTCAGATTGCGAAATGGAAATCCGGGTGTGATGAAGGCTAGTATCCTGTCCCTCCCCAACTCACAGGTATGAATTCTAGACACGGACAGGTGGTCCCTAATGGTCACCAGGGTCTACAGTTCCCATGGGGTACAAAGTGTTTGAGGCAACAAGCGTGCCAGACACAGTGTTCCATGAAAGAACCTCGCCCAGTTGTCGTACCCCATGTCAAGCTCGATCGTAGCAAGAGCCACGGAAGTCAACATGAGCATCCACGCTAATCCTATGTGTCACTGACCTGGGTAGTGGGCCTTTTACCTCACATAAACCCCCACCTGCAAAACAAAGCAGAAAAATATGTGGCCCCCACGGGGACCCATAATATAGTCCAGATGCATGATGTGCAAGCAGAAATAAACATGATATGCATGCAGAAAATAAACATGCAAACATATATACAAGATATAGACATAAAAAACAAATAAACACCCAATAAAATAAAACAAACAAAGGCTAGGATCGACTTGCTTAGGTGTCCCCAGCAGAGTCGCCAGCTGTCGCACGCTCGCGAAAAATGAACAGAGTCGCCACCAATATATTTATCCCATAAGGGAAAGGAATATCAGAAAACCTAACAAGGGAAGGAACAAGGTCTTGCGACCAGAGAATCTAGGTACGGGAATCGGTTACGCAAGGGGAAGGTACTAGCACCCCTCACGCCCATCGTACTCGATGGTATCCACCTATGTTTGTTTCTATCTAAAGGGTGTGTACTATGTCTATGCCTACATGCGAATGAATGCAAAAGAAATACGGGGAAAAGAAGGAATATTTACAAGTGTGCTCGCTTAAGCCCCGCGACTTGATGCCTACGTATCCTTTTCAGGAATCAGAGCGCCGTAGTTTGGCTCCATAGTTTTGTTTGTTTTTGTGTTTTTTAGTTGGGCGGAGTTAACGCTCGCGCTCTTGCATAAGGGATCGACCTAGGATGCAATAGAGCGGAGATAACAATGCCCTTAAGAAAGGAGAGGAGAGAGAGAGTTTGAGTGTTTCGAGGAAATCCCTTAAGCAAGGGAAACTCGAGTTACTCTTTGGTTTGTTTTTTTTAGAAGTTGGGAACTTACGCCTGAATGGTACCCTTAAGCAAGGGAGATCCAAGCACTCGAGCATTCCCTTAAGCAAGGGATGTTCAAGCTTCCATTCCCTTTTTAAGAATTTTCACTTTGATTATTAATGTTTTAAGTATTTTCTTTGTATTTTTTATGGGGTTTTAATCAAGCATTTATTAGATGTTTTAGTGTTGTAAAAGAAAAAGAATGAAAGTGGGGGACTAGCCTAATTTCTAAGCCTAGAGTTATTTTATGTACAAGGGATTATCTACCTAAAGTTATGTTAACATGGTTTCTACCTAAGGTTAGGATTTAAAAGAAACATGAAAAGTAAAGTACTAAGTAGAATATTGAAAATAGCATGAAAAAGAACAAGTCAAAATATAGCACAAAAGTGGATTAAAAGTACTATTATTTTTATTCTTGATCAACCAATTACAAGTGAAAAGAAGTAACAATTAAAAACGATTAAAAGAAAATAATATTTCAAAAAAAATCTAATTGGATAGAAAATGCTTTTGTTATTTTTATTTAAGAAAAAAATGAATTAATAGCAACAAAGAATTAAAAGAAAATCTATTTATTATTGTTTTTATTGGCAGCAAAGGGGGTGCACAAGTAATTGTCATTATGAACTAAAATGTAGCTATAGCAAAGACTGGGCTAGAAACCGGGGGGTGGAGATAACAGTCTGGCAATAAGGCCCAATCCAGAAGCGCGTGGTGTAATAGCAAGTGAGGGGTGTGATTCCAGAAACAGTTCCAAGCCCAGGATTCGTGTGGCCCAATACATTGTTCTCTATTTCATTTCATTTTCTTGTTATCAGCATGTGAATATTATATAATATGGTTTTTTTTATTAGAAATATATGATGTAAAATGAATCAACACAGCATCAATTGGTCACGTTCCACCTTAAGTTACTAAAAACAAAATACTCACAAACCAATCAGAATCCACCACATCAAGGCCTAATCATTGGCAAGAGAACAAAATATGGAATATTCCATCATGCACAGCGAATCATTACGCGCCACGTCTGCAAACCAAATGAAGACAAAATTAACTAACGCCGGCGCCGGAGAGACTCACAGTCATCTTCTCCGATGGCTTCCACGGCGGACTTGCTCTGCAAATCTCCAAAAATTCACAAGACCGGCACCATCCGGATCAGTTTTCTCCCCTGAACACAGATCCAGTATCGGTTTTCCTTAACATTCACTCTAACGTCCTAACCGAAACCAGATCTAGAACTCTAATAATCAAGCATACGCTAATGGCACCACAGCAAATCCTATGCTTCGTAGGTTCTAATCATAGTTTAAACACGCACAGATGTAACCAAACCGATTCAAGTATTCAACCACATAATCGCATAGCATGTTCACATGAATGCATATGACCTTAACAAAGCGTCTAAGCATGTTCATAAGGCTATAAAAGCGTACCTGAACGATTCTTGATTCAATGGAGTCAGAAGCTCACAGCGTATCCTCGAACACGTGAAGCTTGATAGTAAGAGTCTTGTACCGGATCTTGAAGCCACTGCTTGAGAGCCAATGCAACAGAGATGAAGATGAGTCTATACAGACACCAAAAGTGATAACATGATGGTGAAAGCCATGGTACTTCAGTGAAGGTGGTGCAGTATGTGTGAACAAGTAACGGAGCCCGTGTTTGATCAACGGAGAAGAAGATGTCACGAAGGCTGGAAGTGGTTTAGAAGAGACAGTTATGGTGGTTAATGGTTAGAGGCGGAGGAGAGTGGTGGTTGAAGGTTGGCGTGATGAAGAAGATGAAGGTGGAAGGAGTGTGGTTATGGTGGTGGCTTCGATCGGAGGGGGTTAGTTACGGTGGAGGAAAAGTTTGTTATGGTTGTTGATGGTGGTGAAAGTTAGTTGGGTGGTGGTTAGGGAGGTAAGAGAGGGAAGAGAGAAGAGAGGAGAGGATGAAGAGGGTGGTGAGAGATTTTGAGAAAAATGGGAAAACGAGAGTGTGTATGAAGTGGGTGAATCCGAGGGAGAGAGTGAAGGGTTCTTTATATAGCAAGAGAGTAAGGTGTATGGGAATGCTTTCTTTAATATGGGACTTGAAGTGTAGCTCACCCTTTGCAAACTTAATGAATAAGCAATGTGCAATTGAGGGAAGTGAATGCATGCCCTTTCACGTAACAGCATATGCATGGGCTTTTTGTAGTAATAGTAAGCTGATGGCGATGAGGAATAGTGCATGCTGCAAGCATATAGTATAGGTCTCGAGCCAGGATTCTTTCATGAGACACCACCTTTGCATGTATATAACTTTCACCATGGTCTACCAATTGCTTCACTTTTGGGGTCATTGCAAGGGGGACATGCAATGGTGCAAGAATGGTGTTGGGATGATTGTAGGATGATGCCTCTATCCCATTCAAACTGGCTTGGGAACATAGAGCAACATGGCTGCCTAGGGCTTGCGCGCGCGTGACCTGACCTGGGTGCATGACATTGGCTTTAACATGGCTTTGTCATGGCATGACTTTGAGTGCCTCTATCTTGGTCTATACACGCCCACTTGCTACCATCCATAACTTATTTGGAAGAGGACATGGCAAGGAAGAGTGTATGATCAGCCTTGTTCAAAATGAGAGCTTGTGGAGAGAGGAAATTGGACTTAAGTTCAGCCCACCATGTGTTTGTGCAAATGCATGCGCATGACTTAGAATTCTGCCTTGGCTGGGTGATCCCCTGTCGCGCGCGGGTCAAAAACGAGTATTTTGTAAAACTGTAGTACGACGGTAAGGTGACTCGAATATCATCTCTCAAGGATTCTTAATTATTACTAACTGAAATCGAATTGGGGGGGTTGGATTGGTTCGATTTTAAGAAGAAAAGTGCTTAAAATAAGTGATTCTGAAATAAGCTGTTTTGAAAATAAGTGATTATGGAGTTAAGCTAATCTGCTGTTTCGGTTCCTATCTATCATCGATTACTACAATATCACTGTCCTAAGCGGAATCTATTCATATTTGATCATAACAACAATCCACAAGCAACATAGAAATTATAAGAATTATGTTTCTCTTTTCACCGAATTAAGCAAACGGTTAATAAAATCAGCGGATTAACGGATTAAGCAAACGATAATACGCATTCGATTGTAGGAAAACATAAATCAATCAAATTAACAAAACTATATATGATGATTTGAATTAAGCAAACAAACAACATAAACAGAATTGATATGAATAGAAAATGAATTGCGAAATTGTATAAACCTCAAGTTTGGAATCCGAATTACAGCAGATTAACTCAGCAGGGATTAGTTCGCCATGGATCAATTCGTACAACCTTGCTTTTTCATGAAAATAGTAGATAGAATGAACAGTGTCGCGGCTGCTACCCTAAGGGGAGAGAGAACGACCCGTTTTACAATCCAACTGAGTCAAAAATACGACCCAGGCCCAAAACTAATTGACCCGAAACTTAACTAAAACTAGTGCTGCAACTTCAACGAATATTCTGGCCCTTCTACAGTCCGATTCTGACTTCGACTCCAACATAAGAATTGTAGCTCTTTCTCTTAGCTTTCCAGCGATTATTAGAACGCCTCAATCGGACTCCTGGAACTCCAGATATGATCGTTTCCGTGCAGACTGTTAATGCTGAAAAATTAATACGAAAAACAAATAAGTGCAAAAATAAAATAAAATATAAAAACATATTAAAACATAAAAATAAATAAAACAAACCGAAGAAATGCTTGAGTACAAACATGGAAGAACGTGCATTAAAATGCACTGATCAAATTCCCCCACACTTGAACTTTTGCACTCCGAGCAAAATGAAAAGAAAGCAGAAATACATCAACAGTTACTCATCCTAGGCTACAAATCTTCTTCGGGTAAGTTTGCATCGACAGGTACTAATCTTGCACACTAAGGACATCGTAAGAACACTAACCACAAATATGCAGACATAAGGCTCCTAAATACACAAACCAATTCAAATCATATTATTATATCATAGCCTAACTTACTCATCCTTTTTGCTCTTTTTCATTCAGGTGCAATCACATTAAGCCCGTTATCTCCACACACTTATAGCAGGACAACCGATTAGTGACTCTGATCCTTTTGCACGGGGTTCCGGTACTTGCGTGGCATAACCCTTTGCTTACTCAGATGTAGTTGCGGGGGATCGGACCGTAATCCTCCCTACCAAGTTCAGCACCAGAAACCGCTGAACCAACTAACAAAGAGTTTTGAAAACTTTTTTTTTGAAGATTACACTACCGTTGGGTTAAGTGACCGGGTGAGGATCACCAAACTTAGAAGGTGTATTACCTTTTTATTTTTTTTTTATTTTTTTCGGAACACTCACTTATATTCATCGGCTTCCCTGCGTAAAGTGTGTGAGAGATGGTGCCGACTGCTGAAATAAACTACTCAAGAGCTGTCAGAGAATGAGAATTTAAGGCTAAAACATAATAAAAAATTCAAATCAATTTCCATATGCAGGAGACTTACGGTGTTAGAACGATACCGATCTTGTGAATTTTTCCCAAGTCTCCGCAAACCAACCTCAAATTAATCTATAGTCTAAAACTTTCAACAAAAATGCAATTTTTTTTTAATGAAAACAAAACAAAGAACAAAAAGAAATAAAATAAATGATTCCCTCCCCCACACTTAAAACATGCATTGTCCTCAATGAAAGAAACAAACATAAAATAAAAGAGAGGAGAGAGAGGAAAGAACACACCCGAGTAGTCAAGGAGGATAGGTGATCACATAAGAAGCCTTTCCCAAAGAGATATCTTCTACATTTTCTTCTTTCAAAGTGGGGCTTTCATGGAGTAGCTTTGGGTAATGTCCATTGAACTTGAAATTTTTATTAGTGCCTTCGCCTTTTATTCCAGGATCAAAGAAGAATCTTCGATAAATAAAAGTGTCGAATGGGCACGTGATCTTCTTTTCCACAACATCAGAGATCAAAAGATTGAGGGGATGCCTCGTTACTTTTGTTTCATTTTCCCCTTCAATTGAGACCCTATGCAAAATCATGGACGGGCTAATATCGGGAATGTCAACCAATGTGCACCCAATCGCCTTCTTATGCTTCTTCAAAACCTGCAAAAACTTATTTTCTTGATCAAAATCACGGTTAGAAGAAATTATAACCGAGAGTTTTTCATTACTCTCTAAATAAGCGTATTTAAAATTTTGAGGAATTGGTTTCAGCTCTTGGGAAGGTGGTTGTTCAATGGATGGTTTGTTTCGGGCAGCCGGGATGTCAAGAGTATCAGCTGCACGAACAGCTTCATCGATAACAACTTCACCTGTAGTAAATATGTTACCCTGCAAGGCAGCATCAATCTCAGCACATACAACACAAACGTTAGTGTTAGTACAATCAGAACATGCGTAAACATCATCAAAATCAGACAGTGATGCAAAATCAGATGCAAGCAAATCATTACAGGTATCATCAATATTTTCAGAAAGCAACTCTATTTGAAAAACAGAATGCTCTTCCAAGGATTGTTGGTTTGATCCTTGAGCTTGCTGCATGGCATTCATCAAAGTGGCAAGTTGTCCAATCTGTGTTTGCAAAGTCTGAAGAGTAGAATCTATTTGTTGTTGATACTGGAGATTATTCATAGCCATTTTCTTAACAAGGTCCTCTAGTGAAGGTCCGAAAGATGCAAAAGTGGTAACTTGGGGAGGGAAGAATCTTTCTAAGAACACTTTTTTGAGATCATTCCAGCTTGTAACAGAGTTCGGCTCAAGGTAGTATAACCAATCTTTTGCAGCACCTTGAAGTGAGAACGGGAAGACTCTCAGCTTGATATGGTCTTCAGTTATTCCTTTAGGTCTCAATAATGTAGAACAAACAATCTGGAATTCCTTTAGATGCTTATGTGGATCTTCACCTGTAAGACCACTAAACCTTGGCAACAAGTGTATTAAACCAGATTTCGATTCAAAGGGAACAACAACATCAGCATATTCAATACATAAACCATTATAATTAACATCAAGCGCAGCTAGCTGCCTTAGTGTTCTTTGATCAACCATATTATCAAAATCAAGTTCAGAATCAAAATCAATTAAGCAATGCAACAACAAATGCGCAAATGCCAACAATGTCCTATAACAGCCATAAACAAATAGAATGAAGGAACAAGATTAAAATAAGTTCAGAAAAATATAAAAATACAAAATTTAATCTAATTAGATGAAATAAGAATTTTGAGAATTTTTTTGGATTTTTTTGACTCTATGAAAACAGTAAAAAAATTCATTAAAAATAGAAAAACGATGAATTTGGCAATTTTGACTCGAATTCCCCTACTCTTCTAGAGTAAGGGAGTATTAATCGCATGATTTTTCTACTTCCAGTAGGCAAAAACTTTTTACAATCAAACACAATTTTTTTCAAAAACTGAATTTTTCGACTCTAAACGCGGATTGGCCAAAACCGTGAGGAAACTATGGCCAAAACACACAAACACTACACCTAAGACTCTAATATCAGTTAATATTCACAAGAATCCCCGGCAACGGCGCCAATTTGATCCCCTGTCGCGCGCGGGTCAAAAACGAGTATTTTGTAAAACTGTAGTACGACGGTAAGGTGACTCGAATATCGTCTCTCAAGGATTCTTAATTATTACTAACTGAAATCGAATTGGGGGGGTTGGATTGGTTCGATTTTAAGAAGAAAAGTGCTTAAAATAAGTGATTCTGAAATAAGCTGTTTTGAAAATAAGTGATTATGGAGTTAAGCTAATCTGCTGTTTCGGTTCCTATCTATCATCGATTACTACAATATCACTGTCCTAAGCGGAATCTATTCATATTTGATCATAACAACAATCCACAAGCGAGATAGAAATTATAAGAATTATGTTTCTCTTTTCACCGAATTAAGCAAACGGTTAATAAAATCAGCGGATTAACGGATTAAGCAAACGATAATACGCATTCGATTGTAGGAAAACATAAATCAATCAAATTAACAAAACTATATATGATGATTTGAATTAAGCAAACAAACAACATAAACAGAATTGATATGAATAGAAAATGAATTGCGAAATTGTATAAACCTCAAGTTTGGAATCCGAATTACAGCAGATTAACTCAGCAGGGATTAGTTCGCCATGGATCAATTCGTACAACCTTGCTTTTTCGTGAAAATAGTAGATAGAATGAACAGTGTCGCGGCTGCTACCCTAAGGGGAGAGAGAACGACCCGTTTTACAATCCAACTGAGTCAAAAATACGACCCAGACCCAAAACTAATTGACCCGAAACTTAACTAAAACTAGTGCTGCAACTTCAACGAATATTCTGGCCCTTCTACAGTCCGATTCTGACTTTGACTCCAACATAAGAATTGTAGCTCTTTCTCTTAGCTTTCCAGCGATTATTAGAACGCCTCAATCGGACTCCTGGAACTCCAGATATGATCGTTTCCGTGCAGACTGTTAATGCTGAAAAATTAATACGAAAAACAAATAAGTGCAAAAATAAAATAAAATATAAAAACATATTAAAACATAAAAATAAATAAAACAAACCGAAGAAATGCTTGAGTACAAACATGAAAGAACGTGCATTAAAATGCACTGATCACTGGGTGCATACTCTGGTCAGTGCAAGGGCATGACTTTGAGGGCTTACCATTCATTCAATACTTGTTCAATTGATTTAATTCTTGGCTTGTTGGGAAGAGGACATGGCAAGGATTAGAATGATATCAAGTTTGCTTCCATGGCATTTTTGTAGAGCTCTGAAATTGACTTGAGATTTGGCATGCCATGTGCCTGACGAAATGCCTGGTCATGACCTGGCTTGTGACTAGGATTATGACTTAGGTTGAATGGATTTTCAGTAACTTCAAACCACTTTATCTCTTCATACAAGCTTCAAATGAAAAAGTGTCCAACTACAAAGTTGTTCTCCTCCATGAGAGGAACAACTTTGATGTTGGAAATTTCTCCAAAAAATGCCATTTGCCACGTGTAAATCAGGGGTGAAGTGGACTGCTCAACAAGATTTAAAACCTTCAAAAAATTTCTAAGTGTTGAAACTTTCCTTTTTTGTCATTTTTCTATTTTTGGCAACTTTTTGTCAAACCTCCGATTTTATTCGTTCTTTGACTTTTCTCGACCGATTTTCCACCAAAACTCAATATTTGAATAATTCTTCCGATTTTGACCCAAAAGTCAACTGTTCTGATTTTTCTCCGATCTTGATGAAATTCCCGATTAAATCTCTTCCAGTCAAACAAACACATCCACATAGTCATTATGAGAGCTTCTCATTCATAGGATCCACTCCTGATTAAATGTTGACCAGAAAGTCAACTGGTTGACTTTGGTCAAAGAAACACTGATTAAGAGGATCAGATGGATCACAAGCTTGTACACTCCCGTCAATGCATCGAGTTGAGAATGGGAAAACCCTAATCCAAGAAGTCTTCAATGAACATAGAGCCATATGATTACACCTCAGATCCACACATTTGGTAGGAAATTCCTTGCCACAAAAGTTCTTTCCTGCTGGTCTTTGATTGATACCAATGATATGAATGCATGAGTGTGAGTTATGACCTAAGTGACGTATGTACATGAATGCAAAGCCTAAGCCAGTTAGAAGTTAAAGGGTAGGACAAATTTGGGGTATGACAATTTTGTTATACTGACTCCTAGGTTTGTTAAAACTATTTCTAACCATTACGTTTCTTCAAACGTTCATTTCTAATCATCCAGTCCCAATTCATAACGGACTTCGATTTCAAAACTTGCACACACGTCGCATTGGAGTTACTTTTCAAAAGGTACAACGTCGTCTACGAATATACACTTAGCATCGAGGAAATCTAGAAATTGGTTTAATAAAGGTGATCATCTCTAATAAAGACTCTGGAGCGGGGGGAATCACATCTAGGGGGTTCTCCTAAACAGGGGCAAAATTTCAAAGATCATAGGGGCATACAATCAAACATCCTATTAACTAGGGGCATTCTTCCTAAGGTTCAATCGACTTGGGGCACATCTCGAAGCAATAAACTGGGGCATGTCAAACATGGGAAGAATTCAAATTCGAAAGGATAGAATACTATGGGTAGCCATCCATATCCTGGAGATCAAAGACATACCCTTCAATCTAAACGTCGAAGCATCTAACAAGGTTATTCCTCGGGGCACTTCCTTCATGGCTTGGAGATCATAGGCACCTCTTTCCACTAAACATTGGGGCATTGGATATCAAATCCATAAGGTGTGGAGAATCCAAAAGGTAAAGGTGTGAAGAACCTCCAGAGGATAAAAGGCGTGGAGTAATTCAAAAAAAGTCAAACTGCGGCAAGACGCACAATAAAAGGAAAAGGCGTCTTCATGCTTTACAACCTCGTATCAATCTTTCTCCTAACTACAAAGTTCAAAAAACAGGTATTGGGAAATCGCGCTAGCATCCAACAACCATCCAACATCGGCGAGCTATATACGCTTGGTTATCAACAACCTATCATTGGGGCATCAAGCAAATACATACAAATCATGCATTACATACATTGGTCGATACATTACACCACACCTTTTTTAGGTAGTCTTCTTTAAGACAAATCCTACGGTCCTTTCTAGGAACCTCTTCAGGGGGTCTTCTTTAAGACATTCTACGAACCTTTCTAGGTGGTCTTTTCTAAGACATTCACTGCCCTCTTCAAGAACCTTTTTTAGGTAACTCTTTAAGACAAATTTCTATCCATTCTAAGAGCCTTTCCAGGTGGTCTTCTTTAAGACAAATTTCTACCCATTCTAAGAATCTTTCCAAGTAATCTTCTTTAAGACAAATTTCTACCCATTCTAAGAACCTTTTCAGGTAGTCCTCTTCAAGATAAATTTTCACATCCATTCCCGAAACCTTTTCAAGTAGTCTTATAGAAGACATTACTTCGTTCCATTCGTTACATCAACCAACATATACATAAGCATAAGCATTACCCGCATACATAAACATTACCAAGCCAACATAAGCATAGCCGTGGTGTAGGTGAAAATATGGTTTAAACAGGCTCAATATGGAGATAAAATCTTAGGATTGACATCAGTATCAGCATACATACATACGCATTAGCATATGCATATCATCTAGTGCATTCAAATACTACGAAAGCCTAGTTTCCAATCCTCGTGTTGTGATTGGTGTATTTTCTGACCCACGTGTCGTGAGTTTCCAACCCTCGTGTTGTGACAGGTGTGCTTACCAATCCTCGAGTCGTAGGTTTCTAAACATATCGTTTCCTTTCCAACCCTCGAGTCATGAATATTTGGCATGCTACTTTCACCGACCCTCGAGTCGTGAGTCTCCAAACAGGTGAATCTTTTTCATGCAGGTACGCTTGTCAGAACCATGGCAGGCAATTCCTTTGATACAAGTAAGTTTGCTAGAACTATAGCAAATGATCTCTTCTCATACAGGTACGCTTGTCAGAACCATGGCAGGTAATTCTCTTCATGCAGGTAAGTTTGCTAGAACTATAGCAAATAATTCCTATTGGTTCAGGTAAGCTTGTCCGAAGCAGGGCAAGTGACTCCTATTGGTACAGGTAAGTTTGCTAGAACTATAGCAAATAATTCATATTATACAGGTACGCTTGTCAGAACCATGGCAGGTAATTCTAAATGGTGCAGGTGAAATTTGTCCGAACCAGGGCAGATGAACCAAATGGTGTAGGTGAAATTTGTCCGAACAAGGGCAAATGATCCAAATGGTGTAGGTGAAATTTGTTCGAACCAGGGCAAATTATCCAAATGGTGCAGGTGAGTTTGCGATAACCCTCGCAAATGACCCTATTGGTGCAGGTGAGTTTGCGATAACCCTTGCAAGTGATCCTAATGGTGCAGGTGAGTTTGCGATAACCCTCGCAAATGATCCTAATGGTGCAGGTGAGTTTGCTATAACCCTAGCAAATAATCCTAATGGTGCAGGTGAGTTTGCGATAACCCTTGCAAATGACCCTATTGGTGCAGGTGAGTTTGCGATAACCCTTGCAAATAATCCTATTGGTGCAGGTGAGTTTGCGATAACCCTCGCAAATGATCCTATTGGTGCAGGTGAGTTTGCGATAACCCTCGCAAATGATCCTATTGGTGCAGGTGAGCTTGTTAGAATCATAACAAGTGATCCCTCTTACAAGTCCTCGCTATGTAAGACTCAGGCTTTAGCAGGACGATTCTTTTCTCTCACACTCGAGCAAAGGGGTTTTGCAAAGGGTTCTACAACAAAATTTTCAAAGGTTTCTTCAATTGGGTTTATCACGTGAGTCCCTCGGCAGTGATATTCTCCAAAACGTCATCAATAACACACAAAGGTTTTATCTTTCTTTTCAGAATTACTAACATACTTCAATTAACATAACTAACAATCATGCATCATTCAACTAACATATCTCATTCATACATAATGCATATGCATACATCGCTCTCATTTATTTTGAGAAGCTCACTGCATCATACATCGCATGCATCATAACATTGCATAAAATTCAGGTTGCCTTTTTAGACTATGCCACAATCAAAGCATCTGGTTCCTTCTAGAAAGTACATGCCTCACAAGGAGAAGGGTATTTACCTTGGATGGCATCTTTAAAGCCCATCTCCCACATAACTTCTTCCCAACAAATGCACATTTCGGAGCATTCTTAGTGTCCAATCATCTTCTACCTTTAGATCACGATAGGCAGACGTGCCTATCTGACTCTTCAGGTTTAAGAAGATTGAACAGGGGCAGCTGTCATACCCCAAAATTTGCTCTCCTCTATTCATCTTCAATGGCTCTAGGTTCAAAGGACCATTCAAGTCACTTTCTCCTAATCGAGGGTCTCAAAGCTAGGGTTTGCACTTTATCAAAGGATTTTGAATTTCTAAGGCCTCAAATGGATCTCAAGATGTCTCATATGTCTCAATGTATCTCCATGACAATTATTAAGCTTTAATCCCAAGGATTTCCCACTCAATGGCTCAGATGACCAATAATCGACTATGTTGACCTAAAAATCAACTATAGTCAAAATACAGTCAAACTTCAAGATTCCTGGTCAACATCAAGTATGTGAGTTCATATCCATCATTTGATCAAAGGTTGATCATGATCCATTAATAAAAACTCAGAGATGAACAAATGCAAAGGTTCAAATTAGGGTTTTTCATAGGAAAAGTCAACTCAACTTTGACTGGCCATAACTTCTACATGGAGTATCAGAAATTCCTCACTCAAAGCCTATTCTAAAGGAAATTTAATTCTCTACAACTTTGTCTCTCACAAGCCAAGTCCATAAAGGCTTCATTTGAGAGATATAGTCCAATACATTATAGGTCCTCCAAAAAGTCAACAAAAATACCTTTTGGGTCAAAGCTCATAATATGAGCGTGGAACCTTCAATTGAGATGAAACCAAAAGGTTCATTTAGAGGACTTTTTAAGCTTCCAAAAAAAGCCTTAGAACTCCTCCATAGGATAAAAATTGAGAGAGATATGTGTGGTAGAAGTTGGTCGATATTTGAGAAAAGCCTGAAACCCTAAGTGATGGAATTTGCATGTTTAATTCATGGGCCTATATTTCTTTGATTCAAACTTATTTCTAAAGTAGCCAAGAGTCTCTAAAGCCCAATGGCATGCCATTCCTTTATTTATTTTAATTATTCTTGAATTAATCCAATTTAATTCAATTTTAATAAAAAATAAAATGTAAAATTAAATCACTAAGGGCAAGGTTGTTATTTAGCATTCTTAAGGTCCAGGATAATTATTAAAGGCCAGCAATTTCGAAAATGTTTGATTAATAGGAGATAAGAAGCAAAAATAGGAAGTTTTATATACATTTTAATCAAATAATCAAACTTTCTCATGACCAATATCCAAGCCCATTTGGTAACCCTAAATTGCTCTACATATATAACTAACACGCTGCAGCCATAAAGGGGGAGGATGATAGCCAAAAACAAGGGTTCCTAAGTTGCAAAAAGTTTGAAGAAATTAGGGCACGATCTATAACTTGCTCCTGCAAATTTCAGCGAGTTCTAATGAGTCTATCATGCTCCTAAGGATCCTAACATTCATTCCACGTCGTCATGGAAGCTAATAGAACGTGAAAAGGCTTTATATAGGTCACTCTCGATTTATGTGATTCTTGAATTTCATGCTTCTTCACCCAGGTCACTTAAATTGATTCCATGTCTATGTACTTGCTAACAATTATGTTTAGAGTGGTTTGGAACGTCTGGTTTCGAGTTTTGTCGCAGGGCTCACATTATGCCATTGTTAGGGCAAGAAGGACCATGTCCTTCGTATCAATGTGTACAGCGCTTATTCGATCAAAAGAATACCGTAATCAAACTCAAGAGTGGATTTTATGAGGATCTGGGCACGTTTCCCCCGTTTCTTGTTCGTTTCTTGCAGGATCCAAGTTGATGCCATGGAGAAGAACGAAGGCGGAGAAATCCGCAGGTAAGTTCATAGGAAAATTCGCATCAATTTCCGCAGGTCTGGAGGTTGGGGGTGATGAATAGTGACGCTGGAAAGTGGACTACGCGGTGGCACGTTTGTATTCGCCGGTCAACCAAGACCTTCTCCCTTGCGTGCGTGGCAGTGTCTGGTTTGTGGGTCAAAAACTCTTCCTCCCTCTCTCTCTTCATGATTGGCGATTCAGTAAACAAAGGGGGCCCACGCACGTAGCTTTTGACTTGTTCCATCAGAATCATTATTTTTCTTATTTAATTCTCTTTGGCCATTTGTTTAACAAGAAGAACATGTTGTACGCATGGTAAGAGGCAAGCATGGTGTCTTTAGTGGCAGGTGTTCGAACCTCTCTTAAGACATTCTTTTTTTTTCCAACAATTATCTACCACTAATCATATGCTCTCCAGCCATGGAAGGAATATGGCGCACCCTCAGTGCTCAGACTTTGGATCTCCTACAATCCAATCTAACGCATCAGAATGCAAGGTTCACCATGCACCCTTGAGATCTCAGCCACACAAAACCATTACCAGGTTTTTCTATTAATATTTCTATGTTATTTATTTAGATTAAATATTAGATTTAATTCAATTAACTCATTTAATTCGTATTAGAATTTATTTAAATTATAATTAGAATATGAATTAGGATTAGGATTATAATAATTATCTTCCCGATTATTCGATTATTCCAGGTAATTTGTTTAATAAATTTTAATTAATATTATAGATCACAAAAACCCTGGAAAGTTATACATATTAAGATTTGCCAAATCCCACCGGCCATTTGGCCAAGGATATTAGGATTTAATTTATTATTCGTTCCAACTAAATCTATTAGTTGCAATGGTTAATAATCGATTAATTTAATTAATCAAATCCTATAAACTAAAATAACATTTATTTTGCTAAAGGGTTTTAACCAAAACTATTGGTTATGATGATTAGCATTTCCCCTTTATAAAATTCGTTATTATTCGTAATCAAATCTATTGATTATGAGGGGTAACGATCAAACTAAATTAATTAAAATACACACATTTGCTATTCGTGATAATCGAATCCATCGATTAGAATGGTTAGCAATCCTTCATTCAATCTGTTAATTATGGTGATCAAACCTATTAATCATCGCGATTAATGGTAACATATTAAATCAGGGTTGTACGCCCAAATCCTAAAACACTTCCCAAACCTTTTCAAACACATTAAACCACGACACTACGGATTTTTATCCTAGGCAATTCAAAATGCCTTGCAAACCACAACATTTCAAAACTGCGAAACGGTAATTCAAAATACCGTCAACACATTCATATCAAATTCTAAGGCGTACAACCCTGTGCTCCGAACTACGTACACTCTGATCCTCCATAAGGAGGTACGTAGGCACTTGGCAACAAGGCGAGTCCCCTCCCCCATAAATATCATTTTGTCCCGATTTCATTTCTTTGAATTACAAACCTTTAATATTAATAATCTTGCCTTTAACCCTTTTGACTGTCTGTAGCCTTTCTTTATTTTTTGCCATAAACCTTGATCATTATAATGCAAACCTTAGGAAAGGGTTGAGGGTGCCTAACACCTTCCCTCGACCTGAATATAGTATCTTACCCTGATCTCTTAACTGCACGAGGTTTCCTATTCGCCTTGGTAGAATAGGTGGCGACTCTAATCTTTAATTTTTAGGGCAGGTTGCTACATATGTATCTCTTGAAAATTGCCCAACTTCAAACATGCGTATCTCTCTCAATTTTAACCCTATGGAGGTGTTATTGATCAATTTAGAAAGCTTATAGTGTCCTCTAAATGATCCTTTTTCTTTTAGATCTTTGATGAGTTTGTATGAGCTTTAATGTGGTTGTTTGATTCGGTAAGAGATTTTAAAATCGAGATCGCGAGAGATGCAGAGAGAGATTGAGAGAGAGTTTTTTTGGAAGCAGAGGTTTTGGTTTAGAATCGTGAGAGTTGAGAGATAAGAGGGACCATTTTAGATGAAAGAGGCCGCTCCATTTGGATTTTAGGGTTAGGTTTGAATTTGTGTTGTTGTTGTGCAGGAAGCCCAACCGAGTTTCATGTTCATCACCCTACCTTCTAACAGCAAACCCCCTGAACCGATTGGCTTTTGTCTTTGGGCCAACTCTATTTTAAAGCCCACACGTTTTTATTTACACCCTCCACATTGCTATATTTTCAAAGCCCATTTTATTATTCTTTACTATTTTCTTTGTTTATTTTAAATCTTTTTTTAGTAGTTGTTTGATTTAGATTTTATAATATCAAAAATAACAAAAATATGTTTTTATATTTAGATTTCATCTTTATTATTTAAAAACCCAAAAACTAGTTTTCAGTCAATAAACACTCGATTCAATGTTGAGTCCATTTCAAATCTTATCACAAAAATCTCTTTTCTTAACCAAATCAAAAGATCGAGTGACAAGGGGAGTACACCTCTTGAATACCTTGATCTTTTGAATTAAAACACATTAATTAAATCAAAGAGGTCAAGTGACAAGGGGTGAACACCTCTTGAATACCTTTGATCTTTTGAATCAAACATTAAAAGTTCTTCCTTAATTAAATCAAAGAGATCAAGTGACAAGGGGTGAACACCTCTTGAATACCTTTGATCCTTTGAACCATAAATTAAAAAGTTCTTTTTTAAGAATCTTCCTTAATCAAACCAAGAGATCAAGTGACAAGAGGTGAACACCTCTTGAATACCTTGATCTTTTGAATTAAAATACATTTATTAACAAGGACAACAAGTGACAATGGGACTCGCTCCTGTTGAATACCTTGGGTAAAGACGCGCTAGGTGAACATCTATGCTCAATCCTTTACTAAAAGTACGTCAATACCCTCTTTTACCAATTTGGATAGCAAGTGACAATTGGACTCGCATCCTTTTGAATATCTTGGGTGAACAACGCGCTAGGTGCACACCTATGCTCAAAAGGTTCACTAAACATCCCTTTAAAAAACAATCTTCAATTTCAATCAAACCTTTTTGCCTTATGGCCTTTTCATATTAAAACCTCTTTTCATAAACGAGACACTTAGTCAATTTCAAAATGTGAACATATTTCCACATGTGAAGATCGAATATCTTCCACTCGAATGCGATGATGGCCAAAATCTCGCCTTACTCTTGATTTAGTCATCCATTCTTGTAGTGATCTCTTATCCATGTGCGCGTAGTATTGTCTCCATTTAAAAGCGATCGAATACCTCTCGCTAAAATCAACCAACAAACTTTCGTGGTTCTTCGCCCGAACTACGATTGCTCTGACTTTCCCGTTGCACTAGGGAATACGTAGGCACAAGATACAAACGTCTTGGCGAGCATAATAAAAAATAATCTTTTCTTTTTCTTCACAATAAACTTAAAAGCCTTTCTTTTATCTTTTCTCGATTAATAAGCTAAAGAACGCAAACATCACACTAACACTCAAACACGAGACTAACTAAATGGGTCCCATCGAGTACGATGGAGGTGAGGGGTGCTAACCCCTTCCCCTTGCTTAACCGACTCCTGAACCCTAATTTGGTTGCGATGACCATCTTATCCATTTATTTTCTCTTTGTGGGTTTTATCGATATTTTCCCTTTCCTTCTTGGAATAAATAAAATTTGGTGGCGACTCTGTTGTATTTCGAGTGTGTGAACACGTTCGAGTATTTTTTACCGCTACAGACACCATCCTCTTTGCATCATAATAACTTGTAGGCATGTTTTCTTTCACAGGAATCGCGTCCAACATCATTCTCGCAAAGAATTCTAAATACTGATCAGGAACATTCCAATTTGACTTCGCAGCCAAAAGTCTCACACACATTGATAGCTTAGAGTCAGAAGACCCCTCAAACAATGGTATATTTATTTATTTCAACAGCTGATAAAACCTTTGAGCTTTCTCATTCGGGAGCTCTTTTCCATCTAAGTCTTGTGGTTCATCATACGCCACATTCACCCCTAATGCGTCAGTGAACATCTCCTCGACGAGATTAAATTGCTCCTGGCATTGCATATGTGATGAACTACTCCCTGGATCATCTCTATTTATATCTGGTTATATATGTGTTTGACTGCTAGAAGCCTCTCTATTCATCTCCGGCATTGTTTCCCCATTAGATGTCTAAACCCAATAATTTGGCCTAAAACCCACTCTCTCCAAGTGACGTTTCACTTCACTAGGGTCACTAATAATATTTCTGCAACCACACTTTAAACACGGACACCTTACCCCTCCTTCCCTGCGACAACATTCTTGAGCAAACGCATACGAGAGAAACGCGGCAACTCCTTCCATAAAAAGTGGTTTAAGCCCACGTCGTCCAGGAAACATTCTATCATACATCCAACTATGATAGATTTGGTAATGTTCCATACTGCACATGTGAATCATGTTTAATTTTATTAAATAAAATGAAGAGTGATTAAAAATTTTACAATTTTTGTCTTTATCATCATATAACTAGTTGTATATAAAATTATATTCAATATTTGTCCTTTTCTAAACATATATAAACTATATACTTGTTTTTAGTCCTAAAAAAAATATTTGTTTTTAAAATATATTTACTTGTTTTTAGTCCTAAACATACATACTTGCTTTTAAAATATATACACCAAAGGACACAAATTTGTGAGATATGAACATATATATACTATTTATTTATATACCGTTTTAATAAATATGTTGTTTTTATATACTATTTTTTATTACATACAATAAACTATCAAATATATATATTAAATATAATAAACTATCAAATATAATTTTAATTTTAAAAGTACAAAATTTATAAACTGTTTTTTTGATATAATAATATTAACTTTACAAAATTTTTATACTGTTTTTTAGATACATACTGTTTTTAATGCATACTATTTTCAAATACATACTGTTTTTATATTATTATACTGTTTTTCAAATACATACTATTTTTATACTATTATACTGATTTTAAATATATATATATATATATATATATATATATATATATATATATATATATATATATATATATATATATATATATATATATATATATATATATATATATATATATATATATATATATATATATATATATATATATATATATACACTATTATACTGATTTTCAATACATACTGTTTTCATAATATTTACTTCTTGTTTTATAAATAAAAATTATACTGTTTTTATTAATACAAAATAAAAAGGCTAATATTTTTTAAATAATATTTTTATACTTATAAAAATCGTATTTTTTATTTAATATATAAATACTGTTTTCTAAATAAAGATTTTAATCTTTACTAACACACATAAAAATATACCAAACATAATCTTATTTTTAATACTAAACATAAATTATATTATTTATATTAATACTACATTTAAACTATTAATTTCAAAAATCAGCAAATATATTATTGTTCAAATCAATAAATATGTTATTTTTTAAAATAAATAAACTGTAATTATGATATTTATTTCAAAAAAATTAAATACAAAAATCTAAACACATACAAAAAAAATCTAAACTGTAATCTATAATATAACAAACACATAAAATTTATATATAACAACATATACACTATATATATATATATATATATATATATATATATATATATATATATATATATATATATATATATTATATATATATATTATATATATATATATATATATATATATATATATATATATATATATATATATATATATATATATATATATATATATATATATATATATATATATATATATATATATATATATACACTTCCATCATAAACACATAAAAAAAGTTCATAAATTTTATATGTGTACCTTATTTGAAGACAACTTTGGTGTAGACTTTTAAGATTTCCTTCAAAATATCAGAGTTTTTTTTCAAGATTTTGTCTTCTATGATTCAATTATTGTATAAAAAAACGAAAATTAGAATATATATATATATATATATATATATATATATATATATATATATATATATATATATATATATATATATATATATATATATATAAATCAAAAAGAATGTATAGTATTGTTGAGAGGAAGTAGATGAGAATTTTTACCTGTAAAATTATAGTGTTGTTGAGAAGTTGAGAGGAATGAGATTTTTTGAGAAGTTGAGAGGAATGAGATTGTTTTGTTAAAGGAAGAGAGAAAGATAAATATGTAGATGGGTTTGAAATGGATGAATTTATTAAAGGAAGATGAGTCGATGTGTGGAACGATCGAATATTAATGACGCAGACTTCAGCGAGGGGCTGCCCCTCAGTATTTAAACGGTCAAAACAGACGTGGGGGACCCCTCGCAAATTGTCACCTTGAAAATAGGGACTCCACACGCAGTCTGCTTGCACCAGTTGATAAGACAATACTGTCTTTTTTCCGAGGTGCTGCCCCTCACTAAAATCAGTACCAATTTTTCCTTGGGGATGCCCCTCGCTAAATGTTGCATTAGCTGTCAAATAAACTTTCTTTTTGGTGCCACTTTCCTTTACTTGGGGTAGCCCCTCGCAATGCAGATTTTCAAAAATCAAAATTTCCCTCTTCTTCTATTTGCGAGGGGTGTCCCCTAGGTATGTGAATTTTGTTTTTTTTTTTTAAATTGTGTGTTGCGAGGGGCTTAACTCCAAGCAATCTCATTTATTTGTGTGAAGTTTTACCCCTGGCTAAATCCCCTAGCTATTTGTCATACCTAAATTTTGACCCCCCCTGAGATATCACACCTCTAGACATTTCATCAAATTCAAGACACACACTCAGAGTAGTCACTTGTTCATCTGGTACTCAATCGAGGATGCTCAAGGACAAAGGAGTTCAGGCAAATGATCAATCAACATGAGAATAACCTCTAATACAATCACATAACTCAAATGATTCATTCATTCACCTATGATTGATTAGACACCAGTCATCAAGACTCAGGTTTGCTTAGGTCACCAGACTAGGGTTTTGAGCCCATCAAAGACTGGAATCAGGGATACTATTTGGGAAACCCTAAAAAGCTCCAGGACATCACTCAAAGGATTCAATCATCTTCAAATGATCCATATAACAATATCCACTGGGCATTGTACCTCAATTCAAGATCTATAGTCATCAGTTTCATCTGGTCGACAATTAGGGTTTTTAACCTAATTCACCTGGACAGTTGATTTTTAATCAGGGCATGGATCCACAACTCAAAACATGGCTCAAGAGCTTATATTACCTCAATATGTTCCATTCATATCACTCATTTAAGGAGGAGAACCTAATTCATCACTAAAGTCCAAGATTTCACTTCATTTGGAAAAAGTCAATTGTACCAGATCACCTTTGACTTTTAGGGTTTTGGATCAAAACATGACTTTTAAGGATCAATATCATAAATATATGATTATTGAATTCATTTGAACAAGATAAATCAAGAAAATCAATCAAGAATCAAAAGGTCAAAGATTGACTTTTCATACTTAGAAATTTTTCCAAGTGTTTAAAGGTCTTTTTTTCAAAACTTTGGAAGAGAATGTCTCAAAATTTCACCTACACAACTCAAAAAACTCCCAACATCAAAGTTGTAGATTTTAATCCAGTAAACAACTTTTTCACATATGATTTTTTGTCTAGAAATCAACCATTGGAGAGATATGGAGCTTCAAAGTGACTGCCTTCACAAAACTAACAAAGAAACCCTAGTTTTCTTCAAACTTTATGGGACTTTTTCACTAATTTCCCTAAGGATTTTGGGCAAACACCATACTAATGAATTGAAATACATATCAAGGGCTTTTCAAATTGTATTCAACCATATTCAAATTCATTATGAGCTAAGAGATATGGTTGATCAAAGTTTGGGCATTTGAAGTGAAATTATGGGTCATGTCCAAATTTGAATTTTGCAAACTTTGTACCAATGCCTCTACCAATTGATGCATCCTCATCCATGAGATATCAGAAGAGATTTGAAGGAATCAAATGCACTATTCCATCGTTTTTGGCCAAGTTGCAAGAATTCAATGCCATGTGATTAAGTAATCATTACAAAATTGGAATCTTGATGAATCACCAAAGAATCTTCTCCTAAGCCAATTAGAGTTCACTTCTGCAACAGAATTGTCCCCTAAGATCACACAAAATCGATGGCTAGGGGATTGATCAAGTGGAATCAAACTTGCCATCATTGCATTTTTGATATTTTTGAAATTCCTTCATAGCCAAGAAACCAAGTTAACCTCGTTAAGCAAAGCTTACTATCTCCAATTGCTCTGAACCTTTTGCCTATAAATAGAAGAGCATACCTCAGTAATAAAACAGACCAAAGCAACAGAAATCTTGCTTTCTCTCTTCTTCCTTCATACTTAGGTTTTTCAAAGGCTCTTTGGCAAGAAGACTCGGATTCTTCAAACCAGAGCTCTTCCTTTGAAAGTAAGTATTCAAACACCTCAAGGGAGGTATTTAGAAGTGATCCATACACCTGGAATACTTCTGTACGTGGAGAATCATTATCTTCACCTCTCACTTGGAGCTACATCAGTTGGGGCCGAGCAAGAGGTTCTGAGGAGTTTCATCCCAAGCTAAGCATCTCAACACCTTCACGCATGATAAATTAAAAATGAAGTTACCAATTGGTTTCTGCACCTTTGAGGATCATTAACCCTCAATCAATTGCATCATATCATACATATACATCATTTCATGTTAAATTCCAGTTTTAGGGTTCTTAGTGTTCATGCTTGCGAATTTTAAGTTACACTCAGAATAAATGAAATTAAAGGATACCATCATTTTCCTTGTCTAAAAACGAGCAAAATCCATCTTTACATCTTTGGATTTGGTTGAGAATTGAGGGAGATAGGATTTCCAGAAATTTGAAATCGTGAGGTTGAAGATGAAGATGGTGGCGCCATTTTTCAAATTTCCCAAGGAAGAGTTTATTTTATTTTGAATGGTAGGCGTGTCATCTACGAATTCATCGTAGTGTCCCAATGGTTACAGCGCGCGTCCAAAAGCTTTGCCTTGCCTTAGGTCTGGGGTTCGATCCCCCCCTCAGACCTTTTGTTTTGATCATTTTATTTTTAACTCATTTATGAACTTGTTTTAAAATATATTGAGTTGGAGGTGTTTATCTAACAAGCCACGCGCGTGGTCCAGATGGTAAGTGTTTTGTGTGTTGATCTAGAGGGCGTGAGTTCAAGCCCTTTGGGAGACAAAACCTTATTTTTTAACACTTTTCTCATTCAATTTCTTCACAACTTCACATAATTATTACACCTATCAAATTAAATCATTTTCACTTGATTTTTCACACACTTCTCATTTAATATATCTATTTTGAGAATATCCAAAAAAATCACAAAAAAAAATATATTATTGTAATGTTTTAATTAGGTTTAAAATCACATATTTTAAGTATGTTTTAATACTTTAAATTACAATTTTCATTTGATTTTCAAAACCTAATCTCTTGTAAATATTTTTGTGATAAAACCCTAATCATTTAGGACTTGATTAGGTATAGACTATGTCTTTACCCTAATTAAGTTGACTTTTGTCAATTTTCAAAAACTGTATTTACAAAATCTTCTCTCTATTTTCAAAACATTCTTCTTGAATTTGAAGGGCATTATTCCCGGTGAAACTCTTCAGATACCTACTGACCTAGTGTCCATATTCACTTCTTTTGTTTTCAAAACAAAAATATTAAACTGTTTTCATTAAAACATTCAACTGTTATCAATAAACAACCAAGCTACTGGTAAGGCTTTGTACATACATCTTCAAAGGCCTCCCCTCCATCCAGGTTAGGATTTATAGCTTTCAATTTACAAGCTTTCATTTAAATTACTGTCAAATATGAACTATATATATATATTGTTTAGAACTACGTCTGAGTAAAACCTTAGGACAGATAAACTATATATATATATATATTATAGGACTATGGCCTAGGATTGAGAATGTCTTCCCGGTGAAGGCTCTTTCCTAATTAGAGATCTTTAGTTCAAACCTCAAGATGAATTATTCCCGGTGAAACATCTTGAAAAAAGCCTTAGAACAAAAATAGGATACATCCACCCAAGAGGAATTATACCCGGTGAAACCTCTTACCCATTTGCTTAGAGCCAAAATAAGTTCAAAACCACATAGCTTTCTCTTGTGCTATAACAAGGACCCTCGATGACCCTCGATTAGCCTCCTCTTGGGCTTTGTACAAGGACCCACAGGCTTCTTAAAAGCATTCCCAGCTTCCTCTTGAGCTTGTATACAAGGACCCATCAGGTTTCTTATAAACATAGGAACAGGTCTTTAGTCACCTTTTAGCCTACCCTGGTGAGATTCTCCTACTCTTTAAACCAGACTTTAAACAAGCTAAGAATGTCTCAATCTCAGTATTGAGTTCACCTTTTGGAATGAGAGACATGGACAGTCTCTGTCACCTTTATATTCAAATCTCCAATAATTTTCCTCCTTAGCAGAGTCTAGGTTCCACATCTGTCTATCCTTAGTCAGAGTCAGCCTTAATCTTGGGCTTTAAACAAGAAGTCTCAATTAATCCTTTCATCCTTTCATAATCAATGGAGTGCTACCCATTAGAGTCAATCCCCAGTAGAGTCAATCTTCAAACCTAGGTCATTCATTCATCAATTCTTGCTTAACAAAAGCACAATCCTCAGAAGGGTCAACCTTAGTCTCCAAAACAATAGAGTAATCCTCAATAGAGTCAAAAATCCCCTCTGAGTCAAAAGATCCCACACTGGTAGATCTTTCCCCACTTAAGAGTCATCCTCAACCTTGGGCTTTGTACAAGGCACATATTCCTCTTAGAGTCAAAACCTTACTCATAGGCATTCCCCTATCCAGAGTCAGCCGCAACCTTGGGCTTTGTACAAGGCAGATAATAGAGTCTCCCCAGTGAGTCCTCCTCCATCAAGTAGCCACAACCTTGGGCTTTGTACAAGGTAGATAAACCACATTCCCTGTGTCAAAAGATTCCTAACCTTTAGGATCTTTTCCCCATAGAGTCATCCATACTCAGTTTCCTCAACAGTAGCCACAACCTTGGGCTTCATACAAGGCAGAGAATAATGACTTCCCTAGCTAAGAGTCAGCCACAACCTTGGGCTTCATACAAGGCACAAAATAGAGTCTCCCTAGGTAGAGTCAGCCACAATTCTGGGCTTTGTACAGAACACTAAATAAACCTTTCAACCATAAAACAAAATAAACACTCTCCCAACTAGAGTCGGCCTCAATTCTGGGCTTCATACAGAACACAAAAATCATTCAATCAAAAGTCAATTCCTAGTGGAGTCATCTCCCAGAGTCAATAAAACCCTTTTAAGCCTCAAGCTTGGGCCTCATACAAGCCAACTAAAAATCAAATCTTTCAAACAGTAGATAGACATAGCTTATCTCTATAGAGAGATATTTCTCCTATCTCAACACATTCAAACAAACAAACATTTCAATTTCAATTTTAATCATTCTCCCATTTAGGATTTTGAAAGGCATGCTCTGAGGAACACACACTCAAACTTGTGTAACTTTCCCTAATTTGGTTGAGAATCTTTCTTTCATTCAAGAGACACGCGACTGGCATACTTGCACACACACAAGTAAGGTCCCTCTCTTAATGAAATGAACTCAGCTTTTCTTTCACTTTTTAATGTTTATGGTGGAATAGTAGAAATACCTCTCTGTAAAGATGATTTCATGTCTCTTTACTGTAAACAGAGATTTAATTCAAGCTTCAACCTTGAGCTTCAAGCAAGGAACCCAAAAACAATTAATTTCCCTAATTAGTTCCCAGAACTACAAAAATCTTTGACTTCCATTAGGGATATGTAGGCATGAGGTTCACAAGGAATCTCAGCGAGCTAATCAAAAACCAAAAATAGTCAGTCTGTCTGTCTTTTTCAATTCAATTCTCTCTCCTAACACAAAGGAGAAACTTTCCCAATCATTAGCAACAAACACAAACACATAGACACGGAGAAGGTTCCCATAGAATACTACGGATACGTAGGGTGCTTAAAACCTTCCCTATGTATAACCGACCTCCCGGACTCCAGAATTTCTAGTCTAGGTGAATCCCCACACTTAGCAAACTCCTAGGGTTTATTTGAGATCTTTTTCCCCTTCCTCCTCGTAGGATAATTAAAAAGTTCGTGTGCTATCGTAGGAAGAACTGAAACAAAATTCATCCCGCCACGGGCGCTTCTCTCCTTCCAAATTTCGCGTGAAGGTCTAGCGTGCCGTCCTCCCAAGTGAAACGGGGAGGTAAGAAAAACGACACCACACTATTCTAAGGATTTCTTGTAGTGAAAGGACAATAAAACAACATCAAGTAGTAACCACTTCGCGAACCAAAGCACTGTCGAATCCAGATGTTTGAAGTACTTCAAGAGACTCAAGATCAATTGTCAGATATAGAGCTGGATTGAGTTATAAACTCAAAATGTCCTATCATTGATACACTGAAGAGTTTTAAATGTGTATCATCCGTTGATGTTGCTAGCTTACTATTTAACCAAGGAGAGTTTTTTTTTAATTTTTTCAGTTAATTATTAACTAATAAAGTGGTCAATTTGAGAGGGTTGGCCCAGCGGAAGGGGGCTCGGGTCCTAAGGATTTGTTCCTTTTGGGGTCTCGAGTTCGATGGTGTCCGAGAACAAAAAAATCCCAAACTCTCAAGCCCTCTATGTGGATTAGTCGATCTGATTGGTTGAATATCACATATATTAAAAATAAAAAACTAATAAAGTGGTCGTTGAATTCTAAAAGCTAGCTACTCAACATTGATTTTATTTTAATTATAGTTTTGTATTTAAATACATATTTCTATTCAATAACACACTTCTATGAATAACTATTGTTTTATTTTTATATCTTCAAAAATTGTTGAAGGGATGCTAACTTCCCCAAGAGGTTTAGTAAAGAAAAGGCTTATACAAAATGAATAAAATTAATAACTAACCTTAAGTGGTCGGTGAAAACATATATATGAAATTTAATGTCTATAGAAATTAATAACAATATCTATCAAATGCTTCAAATCATATCTCATAAGGCACATTGGACATAAATAAATAAATAATATAAGTAAATAAATAAATAAATAAATAATCAAAATTCATTACCTATGTCTAAATTTCCAATAATTATATCTTCTCCTTTGCATTTGCTCCATATTGAACGTTTTGAAATACCACCACTTTTTTCTAATCCAAGAAAATCCCATGAATGAGTTGGGTGAAGTTCTCGTGGTTTGTTTAAGAAAATCGATAACACATTTGGATTCTTTGCACCTAGAATTACAAAGAGTTGATTAAAATAACTTTATGTTAAAAACTAAAATGACGATATGAATTATAATGCATTATAATTATAAAAATTCATCATTAATAGATAATTAAAGTTACACATCTTACTTGAAATCTTTGCAACTTCATCCTCATCAAGCACTGCGACGAAGCCATTAAAGTATTTACTATAAGGTTCATGAAATCTTCATGTCTATACATTCAAAAAATAGAGAAAGTTACAGGTTATGCTCATCACATATTCCTTAATTAGTGATGAGTGATGTTAGATTGCATTAAAGAATGGGCAAATCTAGTGACATTGGGCAAATATTAGGGAAGGTGGCAATCCATAGGGTCGGTGGGCAAATCTAAGGAACAAATGGCAAATATAAGTAATAGTGGGAAAATCTAAGTGACAGGGAAAAATGGGTTGTTCTTCTTGCTGTTCTAGCAAAATTATAATAACTGTAAACAGTTACTTTTTAATCTAAAAAACTACATCTAAGTGAGAGGAACATTGATACCACAATTGTTACATTAAAGTGCATGAGCAAATACTTGTTATAATTACCATAATAGGACGCATAGGAGGTATCTTCGTCTAACATGGAATGGAACAGAGTATGTGTAGCGGTGAAATTAGTGAGACTAAAGCCATGAGAAATCAAAACAACGAGTTATATTAACATGGCATTGCTAGAAATCAAAGGAATTTCAAATTTGGGTTTTGAATTTAGGGTTTTCAAGACAAAAGTTTCACATTCTAATCATGTTTTAGTCATTTGAAAAAGAATAAAGTCTAATTAATTCATGGTATGAACAACAAAAGACAAAGACATTCCAATGTCATGTCATTAATATGAACATTTCATCAAAAGATTATATTAATAAGTATTAAAAATTTATACAAATTAATTTAAAGAAAACATATTTTTTTAATGATTTTTGAAGATATTAAATATAAATGTATAAATATTAATCAGTTACTAAGCATAAAACAATTTGAATCAAACATGTTCATGGTATTAATCTTCACTAAAACATGGTATAAACCCCAAAGAAACTAAAGTCATACTCAAGTAAGCAAGTTAATTATGGTATTATGGCATCAAGAGTTTATCGAGAAATTAGACCACACAAACTTTCAACAAGACCTAAATGATTTAAACAACAAACATATTTTTGGTTTTTTATTTAGTACATAAGATAAAATAAAGTTAAGACTTGATTAAATAAATAAAATATTTTTGAATTTTTTATTGTATTAAAATTAAATGAAATCATAAATGATAAATAGATAAATAAATTAAACCAAAAAGGAAAATGAAAAGACAAAAGAAATATAAAAAAATAAGAGCTCAAGTGAGCAAAAGACAAATGACATAAAGATGAAATGCAATGGAATGTAACGAGCATAAAATAAAAAGCATAATATAAAGAGCAGGAATATAAATTGCGGATATATAAAGAACAAAAATATAAATTGCAGAAATATAAATTGCGTTAACAGTAAAAGTTAGTACAAAATAATGTTAGTGTTAATGATCAATATTTGGGACCATATGATACAAATAAAAATATGGGTGGATCAAGACCTACGTCAAGAAAGCTTATGAGATCATTACATCAATCAAGTATTTCTTAAGATCTTAGGACAAACTTATCACCATCCCAAAGTACTAAAAGTAATCTCATGATCACCTTAAAGTAGATTTGAAATTATGAAAGTTTATCAAGCCTTAATCCATACTTAATTGAACAAGATGAATCATCAAAGTCCAATTGATCCAAAAAAATAAAAAGACGAAGTCGGAGGTTCAAGAATACTTTTCAGCTCTTGATTTAAAATCAATTGAGTTTTTCATGAAAAATGATGATGATTAAGGTACTAAATAAATAAAACAAGACTAAAAATTAAATATAATTAAATAAATAATAAGCATAAGAGTCTACCTATTTAAGAACTTCAAATAACTTGAAAGAAAATAATGAAAAAAATTGAAGATTTTTGGCTTAATTTGGCACAAAAATGGTTTGAAACTCAAAATTCACAAGTTTATGCAAAGTGGAATTTTGGAGCTTTCAAGTGAGGGGGTGACTTTGGAGATTTTTGTGTGTTTGAAATAAGAGGCAAGGGCCTCTACTTATAGGGAAGATTTGTGGTTTGTGGAGGGAAAATATAATAAAAAATTGTACCAAATTCAAATGGTGTTAGGTTGCTTTTTGTGAAGAAAAGTGGAAGTTATGGTTCCAAGACTTTTTGCAAGCTTTATTCATGAAGAATGGCTCCTATACTATTAGATGGTTGCTTGTTGGTTTTGTTATGTTTCAAAGTTAAAAGCAGCAAAGAATGGGCTCAATGCATAAAATTTTGTGATTAAAGTGACTTATCCAAAATGACAACGGTGCCTACAAAAATGGAATGATTTAATGGACAAATACTTAATCACTTGGATAATGCTTTAATTATTGGCGTAAATATTAAATTATGGAGATATTTAGAAGCAATATAGGCTACAAAAAAAATTTGTAGAGAAATGACTTGAGTTTTACAACTTGGTTGTTCATGGAAAAACAACTTCATGGTGCCATCTTCATAAAATCAAATCTCATAGCTCACAAATGATATGGAGGAGTTCTTAAACTTTTGGAAAGTCCTAAACATTCTCTACAACTTTTATGTCTAGTGTTTTCTCAAATTCTCAAAGGAGCTTCATGGAAAATAGCCTCAAAGTTGGGCATAAAACATGCATTTCTTCTATAATGACAAATACAACTAATAATAATAATAAAAACTTAGTATAAGTGATAAAAATAATACAAACTAAAAGAATAAAATAAAATCAAGAAGAAAATATTTTTATTTTAATTGTTTCTGAATAAAAAATGGGACCGGAAATAACGAAAAACGATAAAAATGAACTTCTAATTAATCGGAAAAAAGAAAATGAATATATTATAATAAACTATATGCAACAAAGATTAATAAAAAATATTGCAAATGATCAAAATCGAATATTAAAATACCCGGTTAAACAGACACCGACGATAAAAAAAGCGACTGCAAACTGCACAAAAAAAATAAAGCGAGCACACAAACATGATCTACGTGAAACGTAGATTCATCAAGCAAACAGTTAAAGATCAAAACTTGAAATATTTTGCTTTCTAATTTTTGCACGGTGTCAAATCGTTTTTACCGGTCTACTTGTAGAACCGAAATTTTTTCTGAAGACAGTAGAATAATTCAAAAAGACGCTTGAGGCGCTGAAAATGCATGAAATGCAATGAAATGTGATTTCGGTTATTTTTACTTTAAAACGATGCAAAGGAAAATTTGTAAATGAGGTGGGATCTTTGGGTCAAAAATTGCGGTGCAACGGTATGGCGGAAGGGTTTTAGAAAGAAGGGTATGGAGGAAGGGTTTTAGAAAGATGGCTGTAAGGTTGGATGTTCACCCGGAAGGAAGGTTGACAAATGGAGCAGAAGACGGGGAAAATTTTTCAGTGTTCTTTTCGGAAATCCCGGATAGGATTAAGGCAAGTGATATTTACAAGCTGTTTGGTTGCATAGGAGAAATCTTGGAGGTTTTTATACCTCCTAAGAGGAAAAAAATGGGGAAGAGATTTGGTTTTGCCAGGTTCGGAGTGGGAGAGGACGTGAGGCTGTTGGCTGTCAAACTGGATAATATTATCATCGATAGTAAGAAGATTCATGCAAATCTTCTAAGGTTTAATATAAGTGAAGGGGAAGGAAGAAAGGGAAGGGTTAATACCAAAATTGAATAGAAAGGAACGAATGGAAGAGGAAATAATGTTAGGGTTGGCAAGGTTTATTGGAGGAGGAAGATGGGAAAGACCAGTGGAAAGATGGACTCAAAATCCTTCGTTGATACCGTTTTAAATAGAGACTCTAAATCAGGTTGCGGCTCGGAGCGCTTCGACAATCGAGTACAATATGAAGCAAAGGAAGAAGATTTGAGCAGATACAAAAAGGAATTTATGGGGAGGGTCCATTAGCCAGGTATGTCATACAATATCCAAAATAGCATTGAGATTGAGGGGTACTTTGCGATTAATGTTACCCCATTAGGAGCAAATCTTTGTCTTTTAGATGAGTTTGAGGAAGGGGAAATCAGGAATCTAATCACAGAAGGAAAATCTTGGTGGAGTCAACAGTTTTCATACATTAGGGAGTGGAAGGAGGATGAAATTGATAACGAAAGATTCACTTGGTTAAAGGTCAATGGTATACCTTGCCAGGCTTGGAATTTCTGTTTCTTTGAGAAACTGGATAACTTGTTCGGTTCCTATATCTGCTCGGATGAAAACACGCAAAAAGGGACGAACATGGACATTGCAAGATTTATGGTTAGAACAAACTCATCTACGGTACTAAATGAGTCTTTTAGTGTTCTGATCAATGATCTTTCTTATAACATAAAAATGATTGAAGACTCTTTCGGTCCAATGAGGATATCGGCGTTCCACAAGGAGAAAGATAACAAGGCCTCTAGCGCAGGGTCTTCTTCTTCTTCAGAATGTGAAGATAGGCTATGTGATGAGGAGTGTGATGAATTTTCGTTGGACGGTTAAGCATTCTCTTCAAGCAACTAGGAAGGGAACAAAGGTAACCTTCTCGTTGATAAGAAAGAAGGGGAGATTCAGAAGGGTACAGTAGATGAAGATGATTCAGATTCGGGGAAAGACAAATAGGGAATAGATGGAAGTTCCGATGCAGCAATAGGGGCGGCTAAGGACGTAATCTCAGCAAATCCTTTAGTTCGTGGGTCCCCATCTTCCCATGATTCGAAGGACACAAAAGTGAGTTTTTCTATTGACACCTTTTTTAAAGCGAAGAAAAGGTCTGAGAGGAGTATAGTAAAGTTAAGCAAGACTAAATGTATCTATGATGTTACTGGGCCTTTAAAATCTAAGAAGACAAATCCCATTAAGAGATTTTTGAGGAATACCAGCTCTGAGGCCCAACTCGAAAAGAATCAAGAAACAGGTTTGGAGAAGGGGCCTAACATAGTTTTGCCCATTGTAGTTGTTCCTCCTTTCAACTCATAAGAGGACGAGATTTTTTCAGCAGGGGATATTCTATGCAGCGATCCAGTTTCTAATTCAGATGTGGTGTATTGCAATAATAGATTTTGGGATAAGGTTTGGAAGGCTATCGAGATATTAGGAATCAAGGAAAATAAAGGCGGGAGAGATTACAAGAAGAAAATTGATCACAAGAAACCAATCTAATATGTTAATTTTGGAAAAAGATTCAGCTCTAAGAGGATTGAACACCTAGTAAAGGAAAAAGATTCGGCTGGTTCGGTGGGAAGGGGGGAGCCATGAGCATATTAGATTGGTTTCTTGTGTCTAAAAATATGATAAAAATCAAGATATAGTGGGGCAAATGATAGGTAACAGGGACGTCTCCAATCACTGTCCAATTTGGCTCATGGTTGATGGTTCGAATTAGAGTCCTAAACCGAATCATTTCAACAACAAATGGTTCGACAACAAGGATTTTTTAGATTTCATGGAGAAGGAATGGAAGGGTATTGAAGTATCAGGGAGAGGAGATTTCATCCTTAAAGAGAAATTAAGGATATTGAAGAGTAAGCTCATTTTGTGGAACAAGACGGTTTTTGGTAAGAGGGATTTGGAGATAGATCATAATGTGAAAGTAATCAATGAGGCAGATGCTCTTCTTGGCTCTTGCAGGGAAGATGCAGTTGAAGTATGGCCATTCGTAGTGAAGTTGTTAGACGGATGTGGCTCGATTTGAAGATCAAAGAGAATATGATCATTCAAAAGTCTAGAACGAAATGGGACAATGAAGGAGATGCTAACAGTGGCTTTTTCCATAAAATTCTGAAGGACCGAAGACGAAGAAATTACATAGGATCGCTTCCTTCCTCCAAAGGCACATTACACTCAGTGACGGAAGTCAAGGAAGAGGTTAGGAGATTTTTTTCAGAATCGTTCAAGGAAGAAGAAGATTGTCGTCCTCTTCTGGAAGGTATCAACTTTAAATCTCTAACTCATGAGGAATCAAATACCTTGGAGCTTCCTTTTACCGAAATTGAAATCAAAGAAGCAGTGTGGGATTGTGATAGTTCCAAGAGTCCGGGACCGGATGGATACAATTTTTTCTTCATTAAAAAGTGTTAGGCTTTTATAAAAGAAGATATTATTCGTTTCATCAATGATTTCCATGATTATGAGGTTTCATCCAAAGCGATCACATCTACTTTCCTTACTTTGATTCCTAAGAAGAAAAATCCGCTTGGATTAGAAGACTACCGTCCTATTTGTCTAGTCGGTTGTCTTTACAAGGTAATATTGAAGTTTCTCTCTGCTAGGCTCAAAAGAGTTATTGGAAGGATTGTGTCTTCTACTCAAACACCATTTGTTCCCGGAAGGCAGCTGATGGACGATGCTATCATTGCAAACGAAGTTGTGGATTTTGCTACAAAGGAGCAGAAAGAATGCATGTTGTTTAAGTTTGATTTTGAGAAGGCATACGACAAAGTCAGTTGGACATTTCTTAGATATATGTTGAATAAAATAAGATTTAGTGTTAGATGGATGCGTTGGATGGAGGCGACTATCTTCTCGAGTAATATGTTTGTTCTCGTGAACGGAAGTTCCACAAAAGAATTTGTCGTTGAGAGGGGTCTTTGACAAGGAGATCCCATTTCCCCCTTTCTTTTCATTATTGTGGCTGAAGCTCTGGTAGGTCTAGTTAGGAAGGCAACCGAACGTGGTAATTTTTTTGCTTTTCAGGTTAAGGAAGCATGCTCGGTGGATATTCTTCAATTTGCCGACGACACTTTGCTGATAGGTAATGGAGGATGGTAACATGTTTGGTCTCTAAAGACGATCCTAAGAGGTTTCGAATTGATATCGGGGCTGGGAGTAAATTATCACGAGAGCAAACTTATTGATGTGAACATTAATCCGCACTTTCTGTTAGCTGCAGCCAATTTCCTCTGTTGTAGAATAGAAGAGAAAGAGTTTACTTTCCTTGGATTACCGATATGGTCGAACCCGAGGAGAATCTCTTCTTAGATTCCTTTGGTGAAAAAGATAAAAGATCGTCTTAGCTGTTGGAAAGGAAGAATGTTATCTCTAGGCGCTAGAATCACTCTTATCAAATCTGTTATAAGTAGTATGGCTATTTTTCATCTATCCTTTTTCAGGGCTCCGAAGAAGGTCTGCCAAGAGATAAACACAATTCAAAGTCGATTTCTTTGGGGCGGAGACACAGGGAAGAATAAATTTCATTGGATAGGGTGGAAACTCTTGTGCTTACCAATGAAAGAAGGGGGTTTAGGGCTGAAAAACATTGAGGACATTAATACGGCATTGTTGTTAAAATGGAAATGGAGGATTCTCGAAGGGGAACAAGCGAAATGGAGGGAAGTATTGTCCGCTAGATATGGGAATATTCAGCTGCTCGTTGTAACACCCCATATTTTCCGTTTATTAATTTAATTTTGATTTAAATTAATTAATTGGAATTTTGGCATTTTAATTTGGATTTAACTGGAAAATTATGGAATAAGAGCTATTGGGCTTATGGTGTAATGTTAGTAAAAGAGGGGTGCTATTTGGTTAGGCCTTTTACTAAGTTGGGTTCATTTTTTTTTTTCATAAAATAAGAAAAGAGCCATTTGGGAGAAAAAGAAGAACACGTGAAAGAGAAAAGGAGAGAAGAAGAAGAGGAAGAAAGGAACCTTTAAGAACTCCGATCGAAGGTAAGGGGGGACTCTTCCTTTAAGTAACTATTATGTGATTATAGGTAATAGGATTGATTAGGATATTGCTTGATTCAATTGGTTGTACTGGGATTTGGATTATTAGGTTTAGGGAGGTTATAATTGATGAAATTGCATAGATTATTGGTTGATAATATGTTGTTTTGATGTATAATGATGTATAATGATGCAATTGATGATTGTTTGGCTGTATATGGTGTTTAGAATCGATTTTAGACCTTGAATGTGTGAAATCGCAGGGTCTGTCGCAGACTTGCGAATCTGCAAAATCGCAGGTCCGCTAAGCGGAGGGGGGTCCGCTAAGCGGAGGACCTGACCTGGTTGGCTTCTGTCAAGGGTCGCTAGTGGTTCACTGAGTGGAGGTCTGAAGGAAGTTCGCTTCTGCCTCACGTCGCTAGTGGTCCGCTGAGCGGACCCTGCTGTGCATAAAATTTTCAAAATTTTAAGATAGCATATCTTTTGATCCGTGTATCCTTTCTTAGTGTCGTTTTGGACGTTGTAAAGAAAATTAGATGTTTTATATGATGAATAGGTGGGATGGGCAGTTTCCCGACTTATTTTTAAAATGGGTTTAATTGCTTTGCGAAATAAAATATTGTACATATGTGTTATTGCGTGAATATGACAATGTTTCGATGTGATGACAAATGAATGGTGGTTATTGTTATGGTTGTTATGATGAATGTGTAAATAATTGAGTGATTGTGAAAACATGTACATACTTTGTCGGTGATGAAAATGGTGAGTTATGGTGAGACGATGCGGTGCATCGGATCAGTGATGTTTTTAAGTATGTTATATGTGTGCACTCATTCATATGCATTTGGTGATGGATCCCGGTGATGTTTGGATCAAATGGTGGACATATTTCCCATTGTGCGGAAATTGTGTCGGTTGGGCCGTATCTCGGTGATGTATAGATCGGTAGGGTGGATTAAGTCCACGGTTTACTGGTACCACATGCATAATGTCAGCTGGTCCATATGCTGACCCATTTTACTTGAAGTAAACCCATAAATTTAAGTCCACGGTTTACTGGTACCACATGCATAATGTCAGCTGGTCCATTCACCCATTTTATATGATTGAATGAGTTTCAATGTTGTATTTTGGTGATGTAATTGTTGGTATGATTACTTGATAATTGTATGAAAATATGAATATAATGCAATTTGGGTGAATGGAATGCTATGACGTTATGTTGCTTATGAATGCATATTATTCATTAACTGTGAATGAGACTCACCCTTATATGTTGTCATTTTTCAGATTGAGGATAGCGGCTTTCGACTTGGTGGGGATTAGCTCATAAGTCACTGTTTTTAGTGTAGCGTCAAGTGTCATGCTCTGATATTGTAACAATGGGGAACCCTAGTTTTGAGTTATAACTTTAATTGTTCGTCTTTGGTTTATTTTATGGGATATGGTACTGATCGCGACAATGGGGTATGTCTGTGATTATGACTGCAAGTGCACAGTCTATTGCGTAGTTTTAAAAGATATCGAACCCACAGGGACTAAGAATCGACCTAATGTAGTTAATGCTACTACGTAAATCTAAGGCTAATATTCAATTGATTATCGATCGGACGGGAATTAAAAAAAAAGGAAATATTATTAAATTTAATTTGGATAATAATATCGGTATGCAACGGTCGGACTTCGGGGATCTAGTACGCCATCGATGCGGATCGTAATTTAAAATCACTTTTCTGTAGAAATCATTAGTTTAAAAATCCTCCTCTCACACTCTCGTGTTTATTGATTATGATTTCACTATTAAACCTAAGTGAGCGCTCTTGCTGTATCAATTAAAGTTCAAAGTGATTTTTGAAAACCAATGAAAACTAATTACCCTTAAAGCGCTCTCGCTGTATTTAAGGTTAATGCCTAATTTCTAAGGTCCAGTTAAAATATCAAACTCTCGTTTTTATTGATCCTAACTTCTATTGTTTTTAACTCTCGTTACAAAACAGTTTAATTAAGAGTTTAGAAATATCAGCCAGACAAATAAATTTGATTAATAAACTACATCGACAGATTACTCGATTCTCTCGGTTATGTGACCTTACATACCGAATAAAGGTATTTAGCCGGACATGGTTTTAGTAGACAAATAAGAGCATTAATAACAGATATAAAATAATCCGGACATAATTTGATAAATCAACATAAATAAACAATTGTAATTAAATGCAAATAAATAAACCTGAATTAAATTGCAGACTGGAAAATTGTATCTTGCAGTACCGAATCTTGAATCCGGGACTTGAATTAAATTATGAAATTAAATCTAATACTGAAAACTGAAACTAAATCTGAAGCTAGAAAAGAAAACTCGATCGCAATAGTATTTCCGGTGTGGAAATCTATTGCAAGAAGTGGGTAGGAAACAAGAACAGAGCTGGAAAATGCAGAAGAAATCTTGACGGCAGTAGGGTAAAAAAGTACGTCTCTTTTTCTTTCAATGATTCTTGAAGGGTTTATATAGATCTCTCAATTCTTGGATTTCCAACTTGTCTCGTAGCAGTTGCTATTCTTTCGGCAGAGAAAATGGAGGAGAAAAAGTGTAACACCCCAATTCTACCCAAGCATATAGGTACAAATATCAGAGTATAAAAATTAAATTCATAAAAACAATTAGGGCGTTACACTTAAGTAACCACATAACCAAACATAACATACTCGTAAAAGATGCGTAACACAAATAATCAAAGAGGAAGGATTCTCATAAACACCTTAATGTATTCATACTTATATATATGCATCAGTAAACAAAATATCCACAACATTCCTCCAAAATACACCATATGAGAAGGTATCCAAAATGCATAAAATGAATACATCCAAAGGATCAAATATACATCAAAAGGATCCTATAAGCATTATCTACAAAATAAGTGTTCGATTCCCCCCCCCCTAGGTGTTACGTATCACGAGCGGACGACACCAAAACGGACGACTACAAAGACATCACCTACACTTGCGGATCACCTGCACATTACCCACGAGTAGGTAACATTAAGGCAGAAGGGTGAGAATATAATTCATGATGAAAAGCATGATAAATATAGTAATGCCAATAAGTATCATCAAGAATCATACAACAAGTAATCCACAGTCAATATATAAGTAATGCGACACATGAATGATAACATAAATTATAAAGACAGACGATGATGAATGAGACTCGACTATGCATATGCATGTGGTACCAAATCCGGAGTAAACTCCTCCTTGTCATTATGACAAATACACCTTGCCGAGCATTATGCTGGGACTTTATTCCACTCAGGAAGCCCGCAGGCTGTCGTCACCGAGCATATAGCTCCCACTGATGACCTCTTGCCACTCAGGCTAATATACCGTTACCGAGCATTAAGCTCCTACTGGTAACCAATGCCCGCAGGCCACCTGTTAATAGCATTCCGCCATTAACGTAATGAAATGTCATGCTGTGCATACAAATGACTCGATTACATAACAACAACAACAACAATATAACTCGGTCACATATCCACATCGCACCGGTTATATTAATCCACACGGATACATCACCAAAATTGCCACTCAGGCGTTCATATTCACACAACACGCATATACCGTCAAAACATACATGATTAGCAAATATCATTTCACAAAATACATTTATGAAAAATCATTCAACCACCAACACACTCCTCTTCATCATAAAGCATACTCAAGGGTTCCCATAATACTTCAAACGGCGCGTAGAAACGACCTACGGTTCAAAAGATACAACGAAACGAAGTTTGGAAAATCTATATTTCGCACAGTCCGCTTGAGCTCCGCTCAGCGGACCCAGACAGAAAATTATCAGACAAAAATACAGAAACTCCGCTCAGCGGACCTCCATAGAGATTTTCCTGCAAAAGAACCTCCGCTCAGCGGACCCTAGGCCGCTCAGCGGACCTGCGTAAACCTAGAAAAATCAGTTCTGCAACAGACCTGCAAAATCCCACCCAATCATCTCAAAACCTCAAATAAGCTTCCCTACACATCCTACACAACCCATACATGCCATATATTCACTCTAACAATCAATGATCCATGGTTCACTCACTAAATGTCAATAACCTAATAATTCCTTCATGAGAAAGAAAACATGGAGAAATGAAAAACAAACATGATCAATGGGGATATCTATCATCATACTACACATACACACCACAAAATCAAGTTTATAACTTCAAAACTCACAAAACACCCAATCCACCATTGTTGGTCAAACTTAGAAAAGAGCAAGAACAAGAACAAAACAAACAAAACTATAAGAATCATACAATCAAGATAAACTAGATTCACCCCCTTACCTTGGTTAGATTCTTGGCTCTAGCTTGGTTTGGATTTCTACAACTCTCTTCTTCTCTTTGTTTTTCTCTTCTTTCTCTTCTCTTCACAAGTTTTCTTTCTTTCTTTCCAAAATATCTCTTTTTCTCTCTATAACTCTTTCTATTTCTCTACTTCTCATTTTCACCCACTCAACTCTCATAAATTCCAATTTTGGCCCAAATGTTACTAAACATTAATTCTAACCAATTAACACCCAAAACATAATAATTACACACATGGAAAGTAATAAGTAAAATATTAGCATAATTAATATTTACCGACTGACTCGACTCAAAAATGGTAAAATTTAGGAAAATGTAGCAAACATCACAATTAATCAGAAAAACACATTTACGGGCGTTACAACCCTCCCCCACTTAAGAGATTTTCGTCCTCGAAAATAAAAATTACCTGCTACAAACAACTCAGGATAGGAGTCTCGCATCTTACTCTCCAACTCCCAGGTCAAACTCTCACCTGCCGCACTTAACCATACGATTTTCACCAAGGCGATCTCCTTGCCTCGCAGAGTCTTAGTCTCACGACCCTCAATACGCACCGGCATCGTCTCAACCGTTAGGTTCTCACGCACTTGCACATCATCCATCTGAATCACATGGGATGGATCCGCAATGTATCTCCTCAACTGAGACACGTGGAATACATCGTGCAGATTAGAAAGACTTGGCGGTAACGCCACCCGATACGCAACTTTGCCAACTCGCTCCGATATCTGATAAGGACCAATAAAATGCGGAGTAAGCTTCCTCGATTTCAAAGCTCGCCCAACACCCGTCATAGGCGTAACTCTTAAGAATACATGATCACCAGCTTGAAATTCCAAATCTTTCCTTCGCTTGTCATGATGACTCTTTTGCCTACTCTGTGAACTTCTCATCTTCTCACGAATAAATTTCACCTTTTCTGTAGTCTCTCTTACCATTTCAGGTCCGAGTACCACACTCTCGCCCGATTCAAACCAACATAATGGAGTTCTACACTTACGACCATATAGCGCTTCAAAAGGTGCCATTCCGATACTAGAATGAAAACTGTTGTTGTAAGTGAACTCTATCAACGGAAGATAAGTATCCCACGAACCTCCCTTCTCAAGAACACATGCCCTCAACAAGTCCTCTAACGATTGAATAGTCCTTTCGGTCTGACCGTCTGTCTGAGGATGATAAGCCGAACTCAACCTCAACTTAGAACCTAGAGCCTCTTGTAAACCTTTCCAAAAATCTGATGTGAACCTTGGATCTCTATCCGACACAATACCCAACGGTATACCATGTAGTTTCACAATCACCTTGATATAAATCTCAGCTAACTTCGCAAATGGAAAAGTGATGTTAATAGGAATAAAGTGAGCAGACTTTGTCAACCTATCAACAATCACCCAAATTGCATCAAAACCTCTCACTGTATTTGGTAAACTCGTCACAAAGTCCATAGAAATACTATCCCATTTCCACTCTGGAATATCCAACAGTTGCAACAACCCTGCAGGATGCTGATGTTCCACTTTTGACTTGTGACATACCAAACACGCATACACAAACTGAGCCACATCTCTTTTCAAACCAGACCACCAAAAGATCTTCTTCAAATCCTGATACATCTTATTGGCTCTCGGATGGATACTCAAACTGCTTCTATGACCTTCCTCTAAAATCATCTTCTTCAGCTCGGAATCATCAGGTACACAAATTCGACCACGGAATCTCAAAACACCCTGACCATCCACTCTGAAGTCGCCATCATCACTTTGATTTGCCACCTTAAACAAATCAACAAGTTTCACATCCATCTTCTGTCTCTCGCTAACAGTCGACAGAAAATCATTCGTCACTTTCAACATACCCAACTTCACACTACCTGGCGTCAATTCACATACCAAACTAAGATCACGAAACTGCTCCAAAAGTTTCCACTCCTCTGTCATCATCGCGGACATATGCAAAGATTTCCGACTCAAAGCATCGGTAACCACATTAGCTTTACCAGGATGGTAATTCAAGCTAAAGTCATAGTCCTTCAGGAATTCCAACCACCTACGTTGTCTCATGTTCAATTCTTTCTGATCAAATAAGTATTTCAAACTCTTATGATCACTAAAGACCTCGAACCTTGCACCGTAGAGATAATGCCTCCAAATCTTTAATACAAAAACAACTGCAGCTAACTCTAAATCATGAGTGGGATAATTCTTCTCATGAATCCTTAACTGCCTCGAAGCGTAAGCCACCACCTTACCTTCCTGCATCAAAACACCACCTAACCCCATATGCGATGCATCACAATACACCACAAACGGTTCCTTAGGATCAGGTAAAACCAAAACCGGAGCTGAAGTCAACCTTCTCTTTAACTCTTCAAAATTCCTTTCACAAACTATGTCCCAAATAAACGCCTTACCCTTGCAAGTAAGCTGAGTTAACGGAAGTGCCAACTTCGAAAAGCCTTCTATGAATCTTTGATAATAACCTGCCAAACCTAAGAAGCTTCTGATCTCAGTAACCGATCTTGGAACCTCCCATTGTAGCACTGCCTCTACCTTGGATGGATCCACTGCAATCCCGTTACCTGAAATCACATGACCAAGAAAACTCACCTCTGATAACCAGAACTCGCACTTGGATAACTTAGCATACAACTGCTTCTCCTTCAAAACCCGTAGCACAACACGCAAATGCTCCTCATGCTCTTCCGGAGACTTAGAATAAATCAAGATGTCATCTATGAAGACCACAACAAACTTATCCAACTGATCATGGAATATGCGATTCATATACTCCATAAACACACAAGGTGCATTAGAAACCCCGAACGGCATCACCAAAAACTTATAATGCCCGTACCGAGTCCTAAACGCAGTCTTCTGAATATCTTCCTCCTTCACCCGAATCTGATGGTAACCAGATCTTAAATCAATCTTGCTAAACACACTGGCTCCCACCAACTGATCCATCAAGTCGTCAATCCTAGGAAGCGGATACTTATTCTTAATTGTCACCTAGTTCAACTGGCGATAATCAATACACAACCTCATGCTTCCATCCTTCTTCTTTACCAACAAAACTGGAGCCCCCCATGGTGAAACACTAGGCCTCACAAAATGTTTTGCTAGCAACTCTTCCAATTGTTTCTTCAATTCCACTAACTCTGATGCCGACATTCTATATGGCGCCATAGACACAGGCCTCGTACCAGGAACTAGATCTATGGAAAACTCCACCTCTCTCTTTGGCGGCACATCAGAAAAGTCTTCAGGAAACACTTCAGGAAATTCTCGCACTACTAGGAAATCCCCAACTGCAGCTCGACCCTCCACAGTCAACGATGCAAACATACCAAACAATTGTGCCCCATCTGCCAATAGTCGATTCAACTCCTTGGTAGATAAGACACCAAATTCTGCATCCTTCTCAAGGAATGGAAATCTCACCAACTTATGTTAACAATCGATGTGGACACGATTATTCATCAACCAATCCATTCCCAGAACCACGCCTAACTCGTTCATCGGCAAACAAATCAAATCAACAGTAAAGTCCTTACCGAAGATTGATACCGGATAATTCTCACAAGCTAAAGAAGTAGTCACCGACCCCATTGCTGGTAAATCGATAACCATCTCACCACCCAAATCAGATAAAATAAGACCTAATCTTTTAACACAATCATTGGCTATAAAACAATGGGAAGCACCCGTATCAATAATAGCAATTAAAGAAATGCCATTAATAAAAACAAGTACCTCTGATCAGTCGATTAGCCTTATCCGTCTGAGTTCCAGCCAATGCAAACACCTTCCCACCAGCCTGAACTTTCTTCTTCTGACATTGACCGCTCATGTGTCCCTCTTCACCACAATTAAAACACACAACTCCCTTGGACGCATAGTCGGATGATATATGTCCTGCCCTCCCACACTTGTAACATTTTCTCGCGTCACCATTGCAGACATTACTTTTGTGGCCAGGTTTACCACACTTAAAACATACAATCTTAGCAGGAGCATCTCCCCCACTAAACCTTGGTCCATAATTCATCTTTTGCTCACCCTTCCCTCCATCATACGGCTTCCCACGATTCTGCGGACCTTTGTTCCTCCTTTCATTAATCACCTTATGATGAGCATTATTATCCTCATCATAAATCCTACAGCTGTCCACCAAATCTGGAAACACCCGAATCTTCTGATACCCTACCGCCTTCTTGATATCAGAACGCAACCCATTCTCGAACTTAATGCACTTAGAAAATTATGCTCCCTCACCAACAAAGTGCGGGTAGAATTTCACAAGTTCATTAAACTTTGCCGCATATTCAGACACAGACATGCTGCCTTGAACCAAAGCCAGAAACTCAGTCTCTTTCTTTCCACGGACATCCTCCGGGTAATACTTCCTCAAAAACTCCCTCTTGAACACCGTCCAGGAAATCTCTTCACCGGTTGCTTCTAACCTTGCCAAAGTCTCCAGCCACCAATCATCAGCCTCCACAGCTAACTGATGAGTGCCATACCTGACTTTCTGCTCTTGCGTGCAATCCATCACACGAAAGATCCTCTCCATCTCCTTCATCCAAGTCAAGGCTCCCTCGGGGTCATGCGTTCCCTTAAACACAGGAGGATTCTCCCTCTGGAAAGTCGCTAAACTCCGAGAACTTGCATTCTCATCCGTATGCATAGCTTCAGCCATAGCTTGCAATGCAGCAGCAATAGCAGCGTCATTACGTCCAACCATCTCTAAACTTCACAATAACACCAAGAGAAGTAAGCCCAAAGAATAACACAAGAATGGTTAGACCAAACGACACGACACTTGGTCGGACAAGACCAACCCGCTCTGATACCACTAATGTAACACCCCAATTCTACCCAAGCATATAGGTACAAATATCAGAGTATAAAAATTAAATTCATAAAAACAATTAGGGCGTTACACTTAAGTAACCACATAACCAAACATAACATACTCGTAAAAGATGCGTAACACAAATAATCAAAGAGGAAGGATTCTCATAAACACCTGAATGTATTCATACTTATATATATGCATCAGTAAACAAAATATCCACAACATTCCTCCAAAATACACCGTATGAGAAGGTATCCAAAATGCATAATATGAATACATCCAAAGGATCAAATATACATCAAAAGGATCCTATAAGCATTATCTACAAAATAAGTGTTCGATTCCCCCCCCCCCCCTAGGTGTTACGTATCACGAGCGGACGACACCAAAACGGACGACTACAAAGACATCACCTACACTTGCGGATCACCTGCACATTACCCACGAGTAGGTAACATTAAGGCAGAAGGGTGAGAATATAATTCATAATGAAAAGCATGATAAATATAGTAATGCCAATAAGTATCATCAAGAATCATACAACAAGTAATCCACAGTCAATATATAAGTAATGCGACACATGAATGATAACATAAATTATAAAGACAGACGATGATGAATGAGACTCGACTATGCATATGCATGTGGTACCAAATCCGGAGTAAACTCCTCCTTGTCATTATTGTAAGTTTAAGAGTGCGCCTAAGAGGGGGGTGAATTAGGTTTTCAAAGATTTATCCGGTTTTTAGAATACTTGTATTTATTTTTCTGGTTAAGTGTTTGAAGGTTTTTGAATGGTTCTTTTCTTTTCTTGATAATAGTGATGAAAGCGGTAAATTGCAGAAAAGTAAAGAACACAACGATATATACTGGTTCCCCTCACAATCCGAGAGTACTCCAGTCCCCTTTCAACATGAAAGAGATTTTACTATTGTTAGATCTTTGTACAAGCCTACACCAAGACTCCTCCTACAATCTTCTAACAAAACCACCAAGAACAATCCTCTTGGATTTTTCACTAACTTGTTTCCAACAATCCTGGACAACAAGATCTCAATTACCAAGAACAATCCTCTTGGATTTACTATCTTGATTATGAGAACAATCCTCTCACTAATCAAGAACCCTTGCTTTCAACAATCCTGAATAGCAAGTTAATAATAATGAATATATTTGAGTAGAAATGTTAATGAACATATATCAATCTATAAGATTGATCTTCTCTTTCAAGCAAGACAATTTACAATGATATAATAGTGCTCAAGTGTTTATGTATGAATGAGAAACTTTTCTAACAATGTGTAGAAAAAGTTTCAATGAAAGTTCAAGTATGAAACACTTGTATGAAAATATATGATGAAAATATATGATCAAAAAGGTGGTAAATTGTATGAAAGAGGTTACATTTAAATCTGAAGTTTATGGTATTTATAGGTGACTATATGCCTCTTAGAATGGTTGCATATTGATAGAACAATGCAATGGTTAAAGGTTTGAAAGATAAATTCGTTTGGGACAGATTCAACATGAAAAGTTGCCACTGGTTCAGGTGTAACCGGTTACCTAAAAGGATGTAACCGGTTACATGGTTACGTTACAGCCCAGAAATTCAAAATCACGATCATGTAACCGGTTACCTAAAATGATGTAACCGGTTACATCAAGTAAAAATGTCTAGAAATAGCTACTGTCAGCAATGTAACCGGTTACATGAATGTTGGTAACCGGTTACCTCAACTTAAAAGGTAAAAATGCATGTTTTTCAAGGTTGGAAACTTATGCCATGCATATATGAGTTTGGGCATGCATATGTATGAAAGTTTATATGATTTTTGAGCACTAAGTAGTATCAATGTAAAAGGAATTAGCTTGTACCATTATGACATGAAGATCAATCAATCAAAGCTAATCTCCATGAAAGTTGCAATCTTAATCCATAGATAATTTGATCTTTTTGCTCATCCTTTATTGATGTATACTCATGATAGTTGTCTTCATCAAAACATAGTATTGTAGAAGCTTGCCTTCACATTCTCCCCCTTTTTGATGATGACAACCTTTGAAATATGAAGTGTAATGCTCTTATGTGAATGCTCCCCCTAAATTTGATAACTCCCCCTTGATCAAAGCTCTCCCTTGATTTTTGAGAATATTATTTCTTTATAGCTGCAAATGTTAGAGACAAGCAAGCATACATGTCTAGAAATAGCTACTGTCAGCAATGTAACCGGTTACATGAATGTTGGTAACCGGTTACCTCAACTTAAAAGGTAAAAATGCATGTTTTTCAAGGTTGGAAACTTATGCCATGCATATATGAGTTTGGGCATGCATATGTATGAAAGTTTATATGATTTTTGAGCACTAAGTAGTATCAATGTAAAAGGAATTAGCTTGTACCATTATGACATGAAGATCAATCAATCAAAGCTAATCTCCATGAAAGTTGCAATCTTGATCCATAGATAATTTGATCTTTTTGCTCATCCTTTATTGATGTATACTCATGATAGTTGTCTTCATCAAAACATAGTATTCTAGAAGCTTGCCTTCACATTCTCCCCCTTTTTGATGATGACAACCTTTGAAATATGAAGTGTAATGCTCTTATGTGAATGCTCCCCCTAAATTTGATAACTCCCCCTTGATCAAAGCTCTCCCTTGATTTTTGAGAATATTATTTCTTTATAGCTGCAAATGTTAGAGACAAGCAAGCATACACATATACACAAATATCTTCTCCCCCTTTGTCATTATCAAAAAGGATGGGAAAAAGATAAATTATTATAAAATATGAACACAATTAATTCTTTACCTATGAGTTTTACCTCATGAGTGACTCCATCAAACATTCATCTTTGATGAATATTATTTTGAAGCCTTTGTCACAAAGTTGGCTTTTGCTTAGAAGATTTTGCTTTAGTCTTTCAACATAAAGTAAGTCTTTAATTGATATGAAATTTAGTACTCCAACTTTGTCAATGCCAAGAATTCTTCCTTTAAGGTATTCTCCATATGTGAAATCACCCTTGGACTTTAAAACTAGATTTGAAAGTTAGTTTATGTCTCCCATCAAATGCTTAGAACCACCACTTGACAAAAACACCATAGATTTTAAGTGGTCCTCAAGCAAACCTACAAAACAAATTAAGTTTGATTTGGTACCCAATGTGCTTTGGGTCCATCATAGTTAGTTCCTTTCTTCACCCATACATAATGTCCACTAGGAATACTAAAGTTCCTTACATAACAAGCATTGGGTGTGTGACCAATAATACCACAATAAAAACAAGTAGGTTCAAAGTTGCTTTTATATCTAGGAACATATGGTTTCTTTTTAGGAAACCTTTTAGGATGATGATAAACCTTTTGTGCTTTATCCAATTTGTTGAATTGTTCACCTGCCTTCACAAAGATAGTTTTACTAGTACTTGGTTTAGACTTTGCATATCCAAGACCACTTTTATCATTAGGGAATCTTTGTTGCCTAAGGACACCTTCCAACCCAATTTGTCCTTTTTCATAGCTTTCAAGGACTCTCTTTATTTGAACAATTTGAAAAGAAAGTGATTCACAATTCTTGCATGCAACACTATTTTCTTGAACACTAATTATTTTTTCTTTGTCATCTTTTTGTTCTTCTGCAATTATCTTAACCTTCTCTTCTAAAGATGATATTATTTTCTTTTGAGATGAGATAGTTTTATAGAGAATTTTGCACTCATTTAACAATTCATTTATAGCATCTTGAACATCATTATCAAAAAGAGAAAATTCATTACTAACCTCATTGTCTTCATCATCAGAATGGTGTGTTGCTACCAATGCAAGATTCACATGTTCTTCATCTGAAGATGAACTTATTTCATTGTCATCCCATGCTACATATGCTTTCTTTGATTTTTTATCCTTATTTTTCTTGAAGTATTTGTCCTTCTTTTCAAGTTTAGGGCATTCACTTTTGACATGTCCTCTTTCTCCACATTCAAAGCATTTAATCTTCCTTGTTGGTGCTTCCTCTTTAATGATCTCCTTTTTCTTTTCTTTTCTTAGAAATTTTTCAAACTTTTTGATAAACTCATTATCTTCTTCACTAGTGGATTCATCCTCTTGATTGCTATGATGCTTGACTCTTGTCTTCAAGGCAATATCTTTTGAATCTTTTATTTGAATTTCATGCGTTTCAAGTCTTCCGAGTTTTGTTTCATATTCTTGAAGTTTACCGAACAAGGTTGCAGAAGTCATCTTTGATAGATTCTTTTTCTCGGATATCGCCGTTACTTTCGGTTGCCATTCTCTCGTTAAAGATCTAAGCACTTTTAGATTTAGTTCTTCGCTAGTGAGGGTCTTACCAAGTGCCTTCAAGTGATTTGTCAAATGAACGAATCGTTTTTGCAATTCGAGAATAGTTTCTCTAGGCTTCATTCTAAACAGTTCGTATTCTTGACTTAAGGTATTCAATCTTGATCTTTTAACTTCGGTGGTACCTTCATGAGTTTCTACAAGAGTATCCCATATTTCCTTTGCGGTTGTACATGCCGATACTCGGAAAAATTCATCCATACTAAGAGCACCTTGAAGAAGATTGACCGCCTTTTTGTCAGCAAGAACCTTCTTTCTATCATCATCGTTCCATGAAACTTTAAGCTTTGTTGATTCAACACCATCGACAACAGTTGTAGGAACAAAGGGACCATTTTGGACTGCTTCCCATACTTCTTCTCCTTGTGCTTCTAAGTGAGCCTTCATTCGGATTTTCCAAAAGTCAAAGTATTCACCACAAAATAATGGAGGCTTGTTGTTACTACCACCATCTCTAAAAACTGGATTTTGATTTGCGGAAGCCATTCTGGATCTTTAGGAACAGGTTACCTATAACCTGCTCTGATGCCAATTGTAAGTTTAAGAGTGCGCCTAAGAGGGGGGGTGAATTAGGTTTTCAAAGATTTATCCGGTTTTTAGAATACTTGTATTTATTTTTCTGGTTAAGTGTTTGAAGGTTTTTGAATGGTTCTTTTCTTTTCTTGATAATAGTGATGAAAGCGGTAAATTGCGGAAAAGTAAAGAACACAACGATATATACTGGTTCCCCTCACAATCCGAGAGTACTCCAGTCCCCTTTCAACATGAAAGAGATTTTACTATTGTTAGATCTTTGTACAAGCCTACACCAAGACTCCTCCTACAATCTTCTAACAAAACCACCAAGAACAATCCTCTTGGATTTTTCACTAACTTGTTTCCAACAATCCTGGACAACAAGATCTCAATTACCAAGAACAATCCTCTTGGATTTACTATCTTGATTATGAGAACAATCCTCTCACTAATCAAGAACCCTTGCTTTCAACAATCCTGAATAGCAAGTTAATAATAATGAATATATTTGAGTAGAAATGTTAATGAACATATATCAATCTATAAGATTGATCTTCTCTTTCAAGCAAGACAATTTACAATGATATAACAGTGCTTAAGTGTTTATGTATGAATGAGAAACTTTTCTAACAATGTGTAGAAAAAGTTTCAATGAAAGTTCAAGTATGAAACACTTGTATGAAAATATATGATGAAAATATATGATCAAAAAGGTGGTAAATTGTAATGAAAGAGGTTACATTTAAATCTGAAGTTTATGGTATTTATAGGTGACTATATGCCTCTTAGAATGGTTGCATATTGATAGAACAATGCAATGGTTAAAGGTTTGAAAGATAAATTCGTTTGGGACAGATTCAACATGAAAAGTTGCCACTGGTTCAGGTGTAACCGGTTACCTAAAAGGATGTAACCGGTTACATGGTTACGTTACAGCCCAGAAATTCAAAATCACGATCATGTAACCGGTTACCTAAAATGATGTAACCGGTTACATCAAGTAAAAATGTCTAGAAATAGCTACTGTCAGCAATGTAACCGGTTACATGAATGTTGGTAACCGGTTACCTCAACTTAAAAGGTAAAAATGCATGTTTTTCAAGGTTGGAAACTTATGCCATGCATATATGAGTTTGGGCATGCATATGTATGAAAGTTTATATGATTTTTGAGCACTAAGTAGTATCAATGTAAAAGGAATTAGCTTGTACCATTATGACATGAAGATCAATCAATCAAAGCTAATCTCCATGAAAGTTGCAATCTTGATCCATAGATAATTTGATCTTTTTGCTCATCCTTTATTGATGTATACTCATGATAGTTGTCTTCATCAAAACATAGTATTGTAGAAGCTTGCCTTCACAATTATGACAAATACACCTTGCCGAGCATTATGCTGGGACTTTATTCCACTCAGGAAGCCCGCAGGCTGTCGTCACCGAGCATATAGCTCCCACTGATGACCTCTTGCCACTCAGGCTAATATACCGTTACCGAGCATTAAGCTCCTACTGGTAACCAATGCCCGCAGGCCACCTGTTAATAGCATTCCGCCATTAACGTAATGAAATGTCATGCTGTGCATACAAATGACTCGATTACATAACAACAACAACAATATAACTCGGTCACATATCCACATCGCACCGGTTATATTAATCCACACGGATACATCACCAAAATTGCCACTCAGGCGTTCATATTCACACAGCACGCATAAACCGTCAAAACATACTTGATTAGAAAATATCATTTCACAAAATACATTTATGAAAAATCATTCAACCACCAACACACTCCTCTTCATCATAAAGCATACTCAAGGGTTCCCATAATACTTCAAACGGCGCGTAGAAACGACCTACGGTTCAAAAGATACAACGAAACGAAGTTTGGAAAATCTATATTTCGCACAGTCCGCTTGAGCTCCGCTCAGCGGACCCAGACAGAAAATTATCAGACAAAAATACATAAACTCCGCTCAGCGGACCTCCACAGAGATTTTCCTGCAAAAGAACCTCCGCTCAGCGGACCCTAGGCCGCTCAGCGGACCTGCGTAAACCTAAAAAAATCAGTTCTGCAACAGACCTGCAAAATCCCACCCAATCATCTCAAAACCTCAAATAAGCTTCCCTACACATCCTACACAACCCATACATGCCATATATTCACTCTAACAATCAATGATCCATGGTTCACTCACTAAATGTCAATAACCTAATAATTCCTTCATGAGAAAGAAAACATGGAGAAATGAAAAACAAACATGATCAATGGGGATATCTATCATCATACTACACATACACACCACAAAATCAAGTTTATAACTTCAAAACTCACAAAACACCCAATCCACCATTGTTGGTCAAACTTAGAAAAGACCAAGAACAAAAACAAAACAAACAAAATTATAAGAATCATACAATCAAGATAAACTAGATTCACCCCCTTACCTTGGTTAGATTCTTGGCTCTAGCTTGGTTTGGATTTCTACAACTCTCTTCTTCTCTTTGTTTTTCTCTTCTTTCTCTTCTCTTCACAAGTTTTCTTTCTTTCTTTCCAAAATATCTCTTTTTCTCTCTATAACTCTTTCTATTTCTCTACTTCTCATTTTCACCCACTCAACTCTCATAAATTCCAATTTTGGCCCAAATGTTACTAAACATTAATTCTAACCAATTGACACCCAAAACATAATAATTACACACATGGAAAGTAATAAGTAAAATATTAGCATAAATAATATTTACCGACTGACTCGACTCAAAAACGGTAAAATTTAGGAAAATGTAGCAAACATCACAATTAATCAGAAAAACACATTTACGGGTGTTACAAAAAGTAGCGTAATGTCTCTTCTGGGCTTGAGTGTGTGACTTACGTCACACACATATATTGAGGGGGTGCCGAACGGCTGGGGAGGGGCTGCGCCGACCGGCAGGTGGCCTAGCGCGCCATCCGTCGTGGGCTGCTTTGTGTTCTGGGCCTCTTTCTTTGTTGCTTTTCGCACCTCCTTTCTTTCTTGCATCTTTTTATCTTTTTAACTTCAATTTTTAATACTTTTTCTTCCTTTTCTCACATGAGCCAATAATTATTCAATTACCTGAAACACAACGAAATACCGACATAACACAAAATAAAATAATAAAATCGAAATAAAATAAAATAATAATGCATGTAAATTAAGTTAAATATACGATACATTTTCGCGTTATCAGGTACCAAAGATGTTGTGCCTATCCGTTTGATTAATTTTCCGCTGTGTTGACATGAGATGTTGTGAACTATTGATGAATATTCCTTAGTTGATGCATGACAATAAAGTACGTTATTTTGTGTTTTAAATTGAATTGTGGCACCCTTGTTTCATGTTACTCTGATTATTTATTTAATTTCCGCGGGGTTTAGAAGGGTGTTACACTCGTTCAAACTGGTATCGCGTCAAGTTGTCAAAATCCAAAATCTATTTGGTGGAGAGACATTTCTTTCTGGGAAATGGGAATACAATTTCCTCGTGGGAAATGGGAATACAATTTATTTCTGGAAAGCGGTGTGGATCAAAGACGTAACTCTATAATTTCTTTATCCAAATCTGTATGAATTGAGTAGAAAGAAAGACTGCAGTGTGGCTGAGGCAGGGAGTATAATTCATAACAGATGGTCCTGGGGAGAATTAGGAATCCCCGTTGTTCATGACCCTAGTGTTACAAATGACAAGGCAGCATTGTGTCTTCTTTAGCAGGATGTCAGCTTGAGGAGTGAGGTGTTGGATCGTGTAGTTTGGAACAATAATTCGATGGAGGGATACATAGCTCAGAGTGGATACAAGGTTCTCTATGTTCCGTCAGTGCCAAACGAAAGGGTGTTGGAAGCGGTTCACCAACAAGATTTTGACAAATTATGGAAGACATCCATTCCGTTTAGAATCAAAGCTTTCGGCTGGAGGTGTTTTTGGAACATGTTAGCTACAAAAGATTTGCTTTTAGTTAGAGGAATCGTGAATATTCTGTCGAAGCTGTCTTGTTGTTTTTGTTCTGATACTGATGAATCTTTACAACATATTCTGTTATCTTGTTCGATTGCAAAACGGGTTTGGGATGAGATAGGAATATGGTTTGGTATTCGAATGGAGCAAGGCTTATCTTTACGCAACAATTTTGCTTTCTAGTTTGATTTTCTCAGAAGCAAGAAAGCTAGAGCTGGCAAGGAAGGCTTTATTTGGTTGGTGGTTTGTTGGAGCATTTGGACTATTCGTAATACGGTGCTTTTTAAGAACGAATCTTGTATTTTGTCAGATTTGGTTTGGAACATCAAGATTTTGGCTTGGAAATGGGCTATGGTGGGGGATATTACTCATACCAATAGCAACTTTTATAATTTTTGCAAAGATCCTTTGTATTTTTTAGTTTAAGTTCCTATTGGATAGTAATTTTCTTTTTGGCCATTTTTATCCTTTTGTATCTGGGTTGGAGTACCCCTAGTACTAGGGGTGGCAAAACGGGCTCGGCCCGCAGGGAAAACCCGTTTTACCAACACTTTTTCGTGGGGTGGGGCAAGGTTTTAGGCCCGCTCCCTTTAATGTGTCTGCCCCGCTTTTTTGCGGGCTTTTGCGGGCATGAATTTTTCATACAATTTTACTATTTTTAGCCCTAAAAGGTTCAATGCCCGCGGGCTATCCCCGCCCCGCCCTTACTTTTTTGCGAGACGGGACAAAGTTTTAGATCCCCACTCTCAAATATGCCCGCCCCACCCCATTTTTTCGCGGGCTTTTGCGGGGCGGGCATGCCCGTTTTCCACCCCTACCTAGTACTCCTATCAATCTATCCTAGCTTACAAAAAAAATCACCATAATAAGAATGGTCATAATTCCTAGCCAACAAAGAACACATAATGAAAATAAATCTCCACTCTACAGCTACACCTAAATTAGTGAGTTTGATTATCAAGCCAAACAAGCCAAAGTGGCTTCAAAATAGTCCTAACAATAAAAAAACCAATAACTAACAGTAACAGTAGTAGATCTTGCTTAACAAAGCTCAATAAAAATACATAACAGGTTTTTCAATGGACAAAATAAAGATAACTCATTTCAAGCCCAACATAGTTAACTAACTTCGATAACAGCTTGCAAACAAAATTTCAAAAGTATTTAGCTTCCATGACCAAAATGACTTCAATCCAATTCAAACTAACTTCCTACTGCTACTATACTGATATATAGGCCTTTCCCATTTATTTTCGTTTATTCTTCTTCCACTTTTAATTAGTCTTGCTTTTGTTAATTTAAAGATTCACGCTTATGGCTTATCAGGGCATAAACCATTCAAACCCTATTCCGAATTCCTGTTCAGTTCAAATTCATACACCATAAGGCATTAACAATTAATTGAAATCCGACTCATGACTACAACACATTAACAGTTACATTGCCATCAATTTTCACTAACAAGCTAAATCTTCTTGTTCCAATATTTAATTGTATGACGCTAATAGGATTGATCTCATTCAATATAACTACATTACACTAAATCAACTAACATTCAAACAAATGTTGGGTATTGCAAGAGATAATTGAATCCATAATAGCAGATAACTTGAACACCTAACCAAAAATCACTGATCTAACATTTCACATATCGATTTCAATAAGAAAAAACAATGAAACAAATTATACAAATTCATACCCCTTGGATCCTCTTTCCAGTAACATGACACTTAGGTTAACTCACCCTCTTCTTAGTCGTCTGATAAACTAACTTTCCACCTAACAAAAACCACAATTTCATACACCAATAAAAAAACAATGTTATTTACTGTGTATCTTCAAATTAGGTTAAAATATTGCAAAGCTTAGAAAAATCAAGGATTCCCTTATAATTAATCAACAATGGTTGAAGCTAAATTATCTTTAAATTCAAATCCCTAATTTTATAATTTACAACACAAAGCAATAATCTGAGAGAAGAAAGTTTACCAGATACCAATAAAGAGAAGGATGACGGTGGTGAGCTGACGAAGGACTGAGTTCGATGGAGAATGGGTTTTATTTGTTCTTTCTATTCGAGTGAAAATCGGAGGTGAATCTGAATCAGCCATGTGAAAAGTGCATAAATTGGAGGAAGAGATGACTCAATGAATACCGGAGGAAGAAGAGTACTGAGTGAATCAATGAATGATTGTGAATAGTACATAAATCAGAAGAAGAATAAGAAGAGGACTATGAGTGAATACTGTGTTTTGAAGGAAGGTTAAGCTAGGTCGAAGGAAGGCTATGGATACGTGTTTTGTTTTTGCCAAAACATTGTGCGCTAAAACAAAAATTATCCACCAAAAGACTTTGTTTTTTTTTGTAATTAATTTTATTATTTATTATATATTTTATAATTAAATAGAGCTTTCCTGCAAATGCTAACATAGGATAGTCAAATAATAGCATTTTTTTAAAAAGTGCTATCTTAGTGAACAAAATCAGTAACGTTTATAAAAAAGTGCTATCATAGTGAAGAATATAAACAATTTGGTCACGACGATGGAGTCACGACGATGGAGTCACGACAATTGAGTCACGACAATGAAGTCACGAAAATGGAGTCACATATCTAATCCTGGTATTCAGTTCAGAAACGATCATGACAATGGAGTCACAACGAGGGAGTCACGACAATTGAGTCATGACAATAGAGTCACGACAATCAATTCACTTATATGATCCCGACACTCAGGCAATCGAGCCAACAATTTAATTTTGACACCATAGATACGGTCTAACGTACGACTCATTCTGACACACGTCAATACATCAATTGATGGCATCTGCAAGCTCATCTCCGATAATTTTCTGTCAACGTCCAGATGACATCTTTAAGCCCATCTCCGACAATACTTTGCCTGGATGGCGTCTTTAAGTCCATCTCCGAAAAATTCCCTGCATCAACAAAGGAAAATTTCTTGGTATTCTAGTGTTTAATCCTCTTCCACCTTCATATTTCGACAGGCACACAGGGCAATCTACATCCTCAGGTTTAAGAAGATTGAACAGGGGCAGCTGTCATACCCCAAAATTTGTCTTCTCATTTTTAAAGACAAAAATCTTCAAATGCGAAAATAATTGAAGAGGACACCCTAAGCTTTCCAACAAATTCAAAATTATTCCCAAATAATGAGAATTGAGAAAATTATGGCTGATGAAAATTGGGAAATTTTGAGTCAGTGCATAAAGTCCAAATTGAGTAAATTCATTATTGGGCCACAGTTTTAATCCAATCACCCCTTAAATTATTTTATTTCAATTGTTTTGATTTATTCATTTAAATAATTCAAAATAAGGAAAATAAAATAAATTAAGCTCTTAGTGAGGTCCAAGCCCATTTTCCTTTTAACCTAATGTTTTCTTATAAATAACCCTTATTTTTAACCATTCACCTCTACCAAATTCTCCGTTCCCATACACTAACAATCAACAACTCTCATAATTTTACACCCATCTACAAAAAATCCTTTACCATCGTTTCTGACCATTACGAATAATCTTCCGTCATTCTAATTCCGGTTGCAGCAGAGTGATAAATTTTCCATCCTATCAGCCAAATTCTGAAACTACTGTTTTGGTTTGCTCTGAATTTTTTTCAGAAGTTCAAAAAAAAATCGAGAAATTCTAAAGGATTTCGATGCTCAAAATCGCAAATTCCTCATTTTTCTATTTTATTTGATTTAATTTCTATTTTCATATTTTCAAAAAAATCTCAAAAAATTTGTAGCTTCGTTATCATATTTTATTTGATTTATAATCAGATTTTTATATTTTTTTGATTTTATTTTGATCCCTTTTCTGTTTTTCCATTTGTTTTCTTAACCGTAACATTGCAGTGGTTTATGAACAGGTTTCCTATGGATTGGCCAAGTGGATGGAGCTTTACCCCTTGACCTCAAGGGGTATCCCAATTGTTTTTTGGTCAAATCAAGGTTATTCATAATTTTGGCCATAATTTAATTTTCTAAACCCCAATTCTTTTCTTGTATTATTATTATTCCTATTCTTATTATTATCTTATTTTTGCAGGTACTTCCTTTGGCCAAAAGAGAGCAGATTGCGAGTACACCATGGAATTGCATATCCCTTTCAAACTGAATTACAGCTTGGACCCAATTATGGTGTTGGGCTTAGTGGGCTCCTGGCCTATGTTTTCTATTGCTAATTACACCCCCTTGGTTTGTTTTTGCTTACCCTTTTTTTATCCTCCTTTTAATTAAGTAAAGGTTTTTTAAAAACTAATTTAATTAATTAAGTTTTTTTAGCCAATTAGGTTTTTTATCCAAAAATAATTAATCTAATTAATTAGGTTTTTTAATTAATTAGATTTATAGCCATAATAATTAATTTGATTAATTAGGTTTTTTAGCCAATTAGATTTTTAGCCATAATAATTAATTTGATTAATTAGGTTTTTTGACCCATTAGGTTTTTAACCAATTTAATTAATTAGGTTTTAACCAATAATTAATTAGATAATTTAGGTTTATAATTTTAGGTTTATTTTCACTTATTTTCAAACCTTAAATTTCAACTCGCGATCTTCTCTTCTCATCTCATGCTCTATGATTGTCGCATGTTTGTTTAATTTCTGTATTTTATTTAATTATTCATTTATCTATTTATTTAAATTCTAGAAGGTGTATAGGTTGCAAAATTTTGTGATGTAATGGTAATTAGGGCCTTTACTTTTCCGCACTTTCCCCGTTTTTGGTTATGTAATCCCCCTCCCCGAAGCCTTGTAATAGCGTAGGACTTTATTTTTTCTGCTTTTACTTTCCGCACCTATAAACTGCTATAAACTGTTTAGATGTATGTTAATAGGATTGTATGGCAAGATAAAATTGAACATAGAATAACTCTAATTTTCAGGATTAAATAAATCAATCACTTTGTTTCACACACTCACCTTTAGGGTAATCCCTCTTATGCTGCCTTTCAATTAAATAGTCAAGTCCCTCGGATGTAGGGATACCTTAGCATGCTGCCTACGAATAAAAATCATTATAAAAAGATCATAGTCCCTTCGAGTTGCCTACGATTAACATGATCTTGTCCCTCGAGTTGCCTTCGATTAAATGATGATAGTCCTTTCGATTGCTAAGGTATCCTTACTTGTTGCCTTTATGACTATTCTCATCAATTCATAAGACTTCCTACACTCCTTATGGTATGGATAGCCTTATGGCAATACGATGACCCTCGATGTACACTACAAGAAAAGTGTGATATAGCCACCAAATGTTGCGACGTGATTATCACGTGGCTCAGAAAAGTGAGTTGCGACGTGATAATCACGTCACTAAAAGTTTTTTATATTAAAAAACTAAAACCAACGTTGGCACATGGGGTGTCTTTAAATAATATTTTTTAAAAAAAGTTGCGAAATGAAAAACACGTCGCAACCTTTAAATAAAATAAAAAAAATTAAAAGCAGATAAAGTAGTCTGACACATGGGGGAAATTCAAAGGGGGGAATTTGAAATTTTCAAATTTTTTTGTTGTGGCGTGTATTTCACGTCGCAACTTTTTTTTGTTAAACACGCCAGCATTTATGTACAGTCATGTGTGCAGTTGAGTGACACATTAATTATTATGCAGAAGTTGCGACGTGATTTTCACTTCGCAACATAGACACGTGAAAATCACGTCGCTAAAGGCATTATACCAATTCGTTGGAACTCCTCTTCCCAGAACCCCCTTTCTCCTCTTTCTTTCTTTCTTTCTTTTCCTCTTCTCCTCTTCTCCTTCTTCCCCAAACCCTCTTCCTATCCTCCATAATCAACCACCCTCCACCATCTTCAACAACAAATTCATCATCATAACCCCCCATTTCCAGGTAAACATTCAAACCTAACTTGTTCTTGTCAATTTTTTATTTTATTTTTTGCAAAAATCTGATTTTAATATATATTTGTAGGTGAAGCATATTGTTGATTTTGATTCAAGGATAAGGAGGAGCTCACTCAATATTGTTCAACTTCATTGAGGTATTTTTTTTTCAATTTTATTTATATAATTTTTGGGATTTTTTTATGTGATTATTGATATATATATATATATATATATATATATATATATATATATATATATATATATATATATATATATATATATATATATATATATATATATATATATATATATATATATATATATATATATATGTTATAGATTAATTTGTGAGATTTTTTTATGAGATTTTTGTAGTATGTATATATAATTTTTAGAATGTTAATTATTAGAATGTTATAATAATTAGAATGTATATTATTTATAATATGTATATATATATATATATATATATATAGATTAATTTATAGAATGTATATTATTTATAGTATGTATATATATAGATTAATTTATAGAATGTATATTATTTATAGAATTTTAATTTTTACGTGATTATATAATATGTATAGTATGTATAATATGTATAATTATAGATTATGTATAGTATGTATAATTTTTAGAATGTTATAGTTATAGATTATATAATTATATGTATAGATTATGTATAATTTATAGTATGTTATAATTTTTAGAATGTATAATATGTATAATTTTTAATTTTTTAGAATGTAATATTATGTATAGTATGTATAATTTTTAGAATGTTATAATTATAGATTTTATAAAAACGAAAATATTATATATAATATGTATTATTGTTAGAATGTATATATTGTTAGAACGTTAGAATGTATATAATATTGTTAGAATATTGTTAGAATGTATATATTGGTAGAATGTATATATTGTTTATCTACTTCTATTGTAGAAAATTATTTACTTATAGTTGATATAAGTAAATGTTTAATTATTGTTACTAAAAAGAGAATGATTGGATACATGTGCAGTATGGAATATTATTTGTATTATCGTAGTTGGATGTACGATAGAGTGGAACCAGGAAGACGTGCACTTAAACCCAATTTTATAGAAGGAGTTAACGGGTTTATCACGTGGGCGTTTGCTCAAGAATGTTGTCGAAGCGAAGGAGGAGTTAGGTGTCCCTGTCTTAAATGTGAATGTAGACCTATAATTAGTGACCCAGATGAAGTGGTCAGGCATTTGTATAGAAGGGGTTTCATGGAAAATTATTGGGTCTGGACGTATAATGGTGAAAAATTGCCGAGTAACGTACCAGACACTAGCAGTACGCATGCTTCAAGTAGTCGTCCGTCAATGGAATATGAGGAAAGACCGCCTATTGAATATGAGGAAAACTTTAATCAGATCGGTGACATGGTTGAGGATGCTTTTGGTGTGAATGTGACCTATGATCAACCTGAAGATTGTGATGGGGAAGAGATGCCGAACGAAGAAGCGCAGAGATTTTATCAATTGTTGAATGAGATGAATACGCCGTTGTTTGACGGTTCGTCTGACTCCAAGTTATCAATGTGTGTGAGATTATTGGCCGCCAAGTCAAATTGGAATGTTCCTGATCAGTGTTTGGAATTTTTTGTAAAAATGATGTTGGACTCAACTGAAATGAAAGACAACTTACCTACAACATTTTATGAAGCAAAGAAGTTGGTGTCGAAGTTGGGCTTAAGAGTAAGAAAGATTGATTGTTGCATTAATGGTTGTATGTTGTTCTACGACAATGAGTTTGGTACTCAAGATGGGTTGTTTGAGGAATGTAAGTTTTGTAAGAGTCCAAGATATAAAGTTTCCAGTAGAGCCGTTAACACTAATCAAGACCGTGTAGCAGTAAAGTCCATGTTTTATCTTCCGATAATACCAAGGTTAAAAAGAATGTTTGCTTCAATGCACAGTGCAAGTCAAATGACATGGCATCACACAAATAACACAAGTCCAGTTATTGTAACCCCTTACAACCTTCCTCCTGAGATGTGCATGACAAAACCATACATGTTTTTGACGTGCGTCATTCCAAGACCTTCGAGTCCAAAAGCCGGAATTGATGTGTATTTACAACCTTTAATTGATGATTTGAAGAGGTTGTGGATTGGTGGAGAATGGACTTATGATATATCACAAAAACAAAATTTTACTATGCGAGCTGCCTTGATGTGGACCATCAACGACTTTCCAGCATATGGCATGTTGTCTGGTTGGGGTACACATGGCAGAATGGGTTGCCCGCATTGTATGAAAGAGACGAAGGCGTTTACGTTGGATAAAGGGGGGAAAAGCTCGTGGTTTGACTGTCACCGCAGATTTCTACCAAAAAATCATCCGTATAGAAAGAACAAGACAAATTTCATAAAAGACAAACAGGTAACAGATATGCCTCCGCCCCGATTGTCACCAGGTGCTGTATGGGACAAAGTTTGTGGGCTACCAAAAATTACAGATACTGGAAAGGCATGTAGAATTGAAGGATATGGGGTCGATCACAATTGGACAAAGAGAAGTATATTTTGGGATCTTCCATATTGGAAAGATAATTTGTTGCGCCATAATCTAGATGTTATGCATATTGAGAAGAATTTTTTTGATAATGTATTTAACACTGTGATGGATGTTAAAGACAAGACGAAAGATAATGAGAAGGCTAGACATGACATGGAAAAATGGTGCAATCGAAAAGAGTTGGAGTTGAAGCCTCAACCAAATGGGAAATTATTGAAACCGAAGGCTTGTTTCAGTCTGACCCCCCAAGAAGGTAAAGCGGTTTGTCGATGGTTAAAAGAATTGAGAATGCGTTGAAGTTAAACCATTTCTTGAGTAAGTATACATACCCCTAACTTTTAATTTTCTTTACAATCATAAAACTCATTACTCTGAAACTTATAATGTGTTTCTTTTTAGGGAATTCAACAACACCTATTTTCATACTACCGGTGTACAATCAACATCTGGTGTCATCCATGCTCAATTCCCAGCATGGTTTAAGGAGAGAATGTATAGCATTGTTGCACCGACTCCCGAAATACTCCATTTGAGAAACTTGTCTCAAGGCCCTAATCAAAGCGCAAATGAATGGCACACATACTTCGTGAATGGATATAAATTTCACACTCATACATGGACTGAAGGGAAAAAGACCATAAACAGTGGTGTTTTTGTGAAAGGAGTTACAGATGGTGGTGAAGATGACTTCTATGGTTTTGTCAAACATATCTATGAGTTGGTGTACACTTACTTGGACTCGGAAAATAAAGTTGTCTTGTTTTATTGTGAATGGTATGATCCAACTAGAGGCACAAAAATAGATAGGACATATGGTACTGTTGAGATTCAAATGGACCAGAGGTACAAAGAGTATGACCCTTTCATAATGTCACATATTGTTAGGCAAGTTTACTATGTTCCTTATCCTTCATTTGTGCCACGTAAACGAGGGAGGTGTGTTGTCATAAAAACAAAACCAATGGGTCATATTGAATCCGACGATCTAGTGGAAGAAGATCTTGCTTTCCAAGTTGATGAAGTGGAACAAATTAATGATGTGGTTGCAGATGAACAAACTACAAGTTTGTCTGATACAATGGTTGAGGGGCATCTAGTTGATTCGTCTATATTGGATGAAGAGCATGAAGATATTGCATCTGAGGACAATATCACATCAAATGATGAGAATGATGTGGATGACGAGCACGAAGATTTAGAATAATGAATATGTGTTGTTGAAAATGTATTTTTATAATTTCACTTAATGAACTATGTATTGAATGTGTTAATGACAACCAGTTGTTGAGATTATATTTTTATAATTTTACTTAGTCAACAATTTGCTGAATATATTTATATTAATTATGTAATCTCTATAAATAGGTAAAATGCCACCCCGACTTGATAAAGGTAAGGGTGTAGCTGATGATAGTGGTAAGAAGAAGCACCAACGCCCACGATTAGTAGTATGTCAGTCACCTCAGTTGGCCACGTGTCCTCCCCCGCAGAGTCAGGTTAATCGTATGTCCTTGGCCAGTACTCAGGGTTTTCTGCCACTACTCTCCTCTCAATATCCATATGACAGTCCGTCTTTTATTACCCCACCACCACCTGGTTACCCATCCTTCCAGCAGACACAGATGCCCCCATCCTTCCAGCAGACACAGATGCCCCCATCCTTCCAGGAGACACAGATGCCCCCATCCTTCCAGCAGACACATGTGCCCCCATCCTTCCAGCAGACACATGTGCCCCCATCCTTCTGGCAGACCGGAGGATCTAGTTTTCCACCTCCCACACAGACTGGTCCCTCATCTTTCCAGCAAACTGGAGGATCTAGTTTTCCACCTCCCACACAGACTGGTCCCACCCCACATCCCCCACATGTGCCCCCACAGGATGATGATCAGGCGGAGGATGAGACTGCGGAGGATGAGACTGCGGATGATCAGTTGGATGGGAGTGATCTTCGAGGGGATGATGATCCGAGTCAGATTCATATCATTGATGGGAGATTTTTTATTAGGCCCGAAGGAAGCTCGTAAGTTTCTTATTTATCAATTTTTATTTAAGTATACATTTCCATTTTTTATAACTTTATAATTAATGTTAATTCAATTAATGTTGTTTAGATTCACGCCGAGTCGGACTGCTGCCAAAGTTATAAGTTATATAATTCAGCAGAATTATAAAAAGCTTATAAAGACTTTTAAAGATGTTAAGGGCGATGATAGAGATCATTGGTTTGCGAAATTTCAGGTATACTTAATTTATTGTTTAAGTTATTGTTATTTAAATAACTTTTTCACTACAATTATCTAACTTTTATTTTATCTACTTTTAATGCAGGAAAAATGTGTGTGGGAACCAATTAAAGAGAGACAGATTAAAAAAAATTATTATGGCAGAACTGCAAGACGACTTTCTGACATGCTACGACGTGTTAGAAAGCGTTGGGAACTTCATGGCATCCGTCCTAGTTGGATAGGAGAAGAAATCTTTCGGGAACTTCTTAAATATTGGGAGAGTGATGAGTTTGCGGCCAAATCTGAAAATGCAAAGAAGATGAGAGCATCTGAAAAGGGTGGTTGCCTTAATGCTGTTGGAAGTATAAGCACTGCTGAGCATGTTCGTCGCATGGTAATAATTATTACCACTTCTCAAAGTTATAATTTCAATTAATAATTGATATTATTAATTATAGTTTATTTTGTTATTTAGACTAAGGAATTAAATAGACCTCCACTTATGACCGAGCTGGTTGCGAGGACTCGGAAAAAGAAAACAGGAGATTTTGTTGACAGTCGTACACAAAAAGCTATGGTAAGTTATTTAAGCTATCGGTATTATTTTTTAAGCTATTTGTATTATTTGGTTAAGCTATCGGTATTATATTTGGTTAAGTTATCGGTATTATTTGGTTAAGTTGAGTATTATATTTGGTTAAGCTATCCGTATTATATTTGGTTAAGCTATCGGTATTATTTGGTTAAAGTTGAGTATTATATTTGGTTAAGCTATCCGTATTATATTTGGTTAAGCTATCGGTATTATTTGGTTAAAGTTGGGTATTATATTTGGTTAAGCTATCCGTATTATATTTGGTTAAGCTATCGGTATTTCTTTAAGCGATGAATTGTGATGTATTTGGTGGTGATTGTGAAGTGCCGATAAAGTGTTGATATATATGAATCAAATTGGTAATCAAAGTTAGAATGTATGTGTTATAATGTATGAGTTAAATCGGGATTATTATTCTGATTTATTAATTAATTCCGACAGGTAGAATGTATGTGTTATAATGTATGAATTAAATCGGGATTATTATTCTGATTTATTAATTAATTCCGACAGGTAGAATGTATGTGTTATAATGTATGAATTAAATCGGTATTATTATTCTGATTAATTAATTAATTCTGACAGGTAGAATGTATGTGTTATAATTTTCATGTGGCATGTGACATGTTGTGGCGTGAAAATCATGTGGCAACTAAATTTGTGGCGTGAAATTCATGTGGCAACTAAATTATATTTAACTTTTTTTTGTATGTGTAGGATGATTATCAGGCATTGCTTGTACAATTTCTGACTGCTAATCCTAAGTATATTCCAAGACCGGGAGAGCCGCTTCATCCAGATGTAGATTTTTATCTTTGGAGTAAAGTCATTGGCGGCAAGGGGCCTAACGGGTGTTTTTTTGGTGGTGGAAATTTGGCAGGCACCTTGAGATCTGATGATAGAACTCTATATCAAAGAGTTCTCGACGGGGAAGGAGGTTCACATCCTGTAACTTTAACAGATGAATAGAGAGACACTGTAAGACAATTGGCGATAAATGAGGTGAGGCGTGAGGCGGCGGAACGTGAAGCGGCACTGAAAGCCCAAATGGAGGCCCAAATGGAGGCCCAAATGAGGGCAATGCGGAGTGAGCATCAATGAGAAATGGAGGTCATGGCGAAAAGACAATCGAATATGGAGGCACAAATGCGACAATTTATGCAATCCTTTGGTGGAAACCAAAATATGGGGAGTTCTGCGCCGACTGATCAGGAAAATCTAAATGAGGATGAGTTTCCCGACCCGGATTGATTGTTGATTTAGTTTAGTTTTTATTTTGTTGTTATAACTTTTAATTTTGAATTTGTGTAAACTATTAATTAAATTATAATTACATTATTTAGTAATATTAGATTTATAATTTTACTTTCTTAATTTTAATATTAGATTTATATTTAGTTTATTGAATTAATTTATAAATTTTAATATATTTAGTTTATTAATTTAATTATATATATATATATATATATATATATATATATATATATATATATATTTGGTTTTTTCAAAAAAAAAATATTAGTGACGTGATTTCCATGTCACTAAGTAGTGACATGAAAATCACGTCGCAACTTTACACATATAATTGCGCTTTTCCAACTACTCTAGGTAAATTTAGTGACGTGATTTGCATGCCACTAGGCAGTGACATGTAAATCACGTCACTAATAAAGATGCTTTTACTGACTCAACCCTGCTACGTCTGCTCTGACTGCAAAAGCATAAAACTCTGGTCCAAATGTTGCGACGTGATTTTCACTTCACTAAATAGTGAAGTGAAAATCACGTCACTAAAAGTTGCCATCTTGCCTCCTGCGACGTGAATTTTCACTTCGCAAATATTGGTTTGTGATGTGATTTTTTGGTTAGTGGCGTGATATTCACGTCATTACTGAGGCTTTTTTTTTGTAGTGGTACCTTTTATATCCAATGAAAGGACTTCCCACTAACTAATGGTGTGGATAGTCTCTTTCCCATAAACGAAAGACTTTAAGAACAAGAAAGATCTTACGAACTTAGGGTAGGTAGTTCCTAATTTCTTGCTCAAATCAAAATTTCAAATTACTTCATACACCTTTTTCAAAACAATTTCAAAGACTACACTTTATTTACAAAGTTAAAGTCTTTTTTTTTAAAACTATTTTTCTAAACACACACTACACTCTTTCAAACAATTCAAAAGTGAGATATTTTACACTAACAGTGCATAACAATTATTTTCTATTTTTTAATTAAAGTGTTTGTTTATTTGTGATTTAAATTGATATGTAAGAGTATCATAGATACAAGTCAAACAATAAAATGATGAGGATTGTTTTGTTATTCTTTTTATGTTAAAATTAAATAATAAATTTATTTTAAAATTAATTTATCGAACTATTTGTTTTTTTAAAAATTGATATGCAAAAGTATCATAAAAATAAAAACAGTCAAACATTAGTAAATAAAATTATTCAATAATTTTTTATATGTGCAAGAATCAACCTCACAATTCAACCTAAGTACCTAACTAATAGTGAGTGTAAGTCGCCACTATATTATCATTCTTTTTTTCTTTATATGTTATAAATTTTATGAATTTGATATGCAAGTTAAGATAAGAAGCATAATATGAAAATATCTCACAATTCTACCTAACTAAATGTCAAGTATAAGAATTTTATTTGGTCATATGTGTAATATTGATTTACACAGTTGTGCACTACCTTTAAACTCATAGTTTAATAATGATATTTTTTGAAATTGATAAAAACACATTTTTATTTAATAATATAAATTATAATTTATAAATAATAATATAAATTATAAATATATATTATACGAGTTTATGACAGAGTAAACTAGTGGGATACCCGTGCGTTCGCACGAGTACCAGTGTGTTATGCGCATTTGTTTCTAAAATATAAAATAAAAAGAAAGAAAAACAAAATTGCTTAATCAAAGGAGTTTATTATTTTTTCATATATACACTTTTTTTCTCGTATATAAATATTTTTATTTGTTTTGACATTATTTAAAATAATATTTGAATCAATAATATATTTTTTCCGAAGAAAATTTTAACTAGTTTTTCTAAAAATCTAGCCAAATCTATTTTTAAAAAATAATCAAACATATTAAAATTAATTATACATCTTTAAAAATAAAGATTATTTAATGTTGTATTAAATGATAAATAGAGAACTCATGAAACACTCCAATAACATCTAATAGACAAATAGAGAATCGTGTTCAGATTGTAAATTCATAAACTTTATAAAATGAAAATAGATATAAATATAGACAACACATGAATCCTACTTGTACATTCAGGTTGCTTATTTACATATACATCTAAAAAATGAACAATGAGACTTAGATAACAAATATAAAATAATGAGCAGTTAACAAACATATAAAGTAAATCAAATTTAAAAATCTTATATCACTCACTGTAAATAAGGTTTGAAGTAAGCAAAACCAGCAAACCAAATCATAACCTGAGAAAATTACCGTTCAAACAAAACTTGTATAAGGGTTGTTAAATCATACTTATAAAACATGGAAATTAGATAACAATTATATAAGAATATTGAGTCATTAACAAAAATGTAAAGTAAGCTAAACCTGTTTAAGGATTGTAAAATTTAAGTAAGCTAATGTTTATTTCAAACAAATCTGTAAAAATCATTGTCATAGAAATAGAAGAAAAACATAAATCTATAAAAAGTTTGTAAGAGTCAATATAAGAGAAATTTTGTGATGGGGTAGTGAAAGGTATGTTAGGGGAATAAGATGGAGGACTTTCCCATGGATAAGAGGGGAAAGAGGAAGTAACAGTGGTGGTGTTGGGATGATAAGGATAAAATGTAGTGAAAGATGAGTGATATGAGTATGCCATGGAAGGATTGAGATTCAAAGATGAGAGCACCAATTGTTAGGAAGCTAATTTAAAACCCTAATAACTCAAGAAAAAGCTAAGAAATAAAAGAGACAACTAAAATAAACTAATAAAATAAAGACTTTTTATTTCTTTGATATCTCAAATGTGTCAAAGACACTACATTATATAATGTCACTAGTGGATAATCTAATAAATTATCTAAACACTAAAAGTCCATTTAACTGATAATTGAAAAGCCCAACTAAAATATAATAAAAATGCAACTAATAATTAACCTAATAATATAATTTTACTCTCTATCATTTTCATAAAGACTAATGAAAAGTTAACTTACCCCATTATTATTTCAGTCAATAAAACATAGCAACCGTTTCAAATCCGACCACAACAACACTCGCCGCCGAAAATGCTATGCCGCTACCATAGATCTACACCGCGAAATAGTGCACCGCTATCTGTATTTCTAATAAAATTAAATTGACCGAGAATAAAATATCATATAAATTTATATTTTTAACAATATTAAAAAAGTTAATGTTGAATTATAAAATAAACTAATATTTGTATTAAAATATATAATAGTTTAAGAAAAAAAAGACTATGCACTGACAATGTAAAACTGTTAACTAATAACAGACATGTATCTGATTAAAACATACTTTTAATTTTAAAATATTGATATGAATTTTATTTGGTTGTATGTATAATATTGATTTTCAGAGTTTGTGCACTATCTTTAAAGTCATAGTTTAATAATGATATTTTTAAAAAATTAATAAACACATATTTTTATTTAATAATATAAATTATAATTTATAAATATATATTATACGAGTGTATGACAAAGTAAATATGAAGTTGTACAAACATTTATGTGAATAATTATCTGTATTCAAATTTAAATCAGTTACCTTACGAAAAAAATTTAAATCAATTTATATTTATTAAGAAATAAGAAAAATAATATATATAAAAGACTGTATAATCTATTTAAAAATAAGTAAAATATATTATTTACAACATTATTTTGAAACAAACTTTTAAATAAAACTTAATATTAAATCAGACTTTAAAAAAAATCATGCCATAGAAAAAAACTATAATAAGGAGACTTAACTATTTAGTCTGACTAGCAACTATGATTGACTATTAAAAGGGGCGAAAACAATTTTAGATGCGTAGAATTTATTCGGCATGATTTTAAGGTATTTAGTTTATCAAAAATAAAATTGATTATATCTTCCAGAATTGATCTTGGATAATTTTTACACTGAAATTTATTGTTAAACTTATTTTTATATAAATATATGTAAACATAAATTAATTCTGCTAAACTATTAAAATCAATTATGTCCACCGTCAATCTAAATACACATTATATTATATCATGCGAAACAAACATACCTTATTCATAGTCGTGTTTTTAAATGTAAAAGTGATTTTTAATATATTTAATATATATTTGTTTCTATAATTTATTATTTATTGAAAAATTAACTCTTTCTTAAATTTTATTGTTTAAATTATTTTTACATAAACATATTTAAATACAAATTATTTTATCATTAAGAAATCAAAACACTTTTTTAAAGTCAATTAATTTTTATTATGACAAAATCAAAACACACGCTTAGAAATAGAATCCAAATCAATAAATACGCAAAACAATTTTTTAAGCAGACCGCTTCGAACCATTCACCGGCCGGTTTTATCCAATCTTTCAATCCAATCCAATCCCCCGGTTCACGGCTTTTTGTCTCGGCTTTTGTGCAGAGCGGGAGAAAAAAATAAATACCTTTCTCTCTCTTCTTTTCAATTTTCCTCACACAACTTTCATTTCTCTCTCACTCACTCACACTCTCTCTATCACTGTCTTCATTTCCATATTCAAATTCAAAAAACAAAAATATAATAATAATAATAAAATTGAAAAAAAGAAACGTTACCTTACCTGACCTCACCTGGGTCCTCTTCAATGATATGCGCTGGTTAGGTTTCATTTTCACCTTCATTTTCCGATCCATTTTCCCAACCATCATGGGCTGCCTTTTCACTTGCTTCCGTGTTCGCGACAACAATAAGCGCCGCCTCCCGAAAACCACCGCCGCCTCCGCCGCCGTCGATGTGGCTTCTCGTCACAACAAAGCCAATGTAACGTAACTGTTTCTTTCTGTTTTCTGATATCGTTGATTGCACGTTCTGGTTTCTGAAATTTGTTGATTTTTTTTTGTTGTTGATAAATTATTTAATAGTTTAGGAGTTTTCTGATTTTGTATAGAAATTTTAGGAATCGGAATTTTGCTGATATGTATGATATGGTTATGTTTAATTTTTAGTTTTGATTTTTTTTTTTTATGTAAGTGATGTGATTTTGCTATTTATTAAACAGGATGATGTGGTGTCTCGTAATCGTTTGTCTACATTGTTTCTATCTGATGGTAAATTTTATTTTCGTATGGTTGTTATTCTTATGAGACTTTTGGTGAATGTACTGATTTTGTGTTTTGAATTTTGAAAAGAGGGAGAAGACGTTGTGCGACGTAATGGGAGGATTTTTGATGAGGGATCTCAGAGAGATAAGACGGAGCTTAAAGATGAGGTGTGTGTTTGTTTTTGTTGTTTTGTATTGTTAATATAGATTGCAGCTGTTTGTTATTATGTGCTTATTCTTACAAGTGTAGCTGTTTGGAGGTTTAGTTTGTTACTGATATTAGCAGTGTTATCAAATATCCGCCACAGCGGTGCTGTGGTGGATATACATGGAGGTTTTTTGGGCTTGCCACAATGGTAAATGTTGCCCGATATTGGGGGTTTTCCGCCATAATATTCTATAATGGCACCACAAAGTGGCAGGTCTTGAGGGATTTTGGCTCTTTGCCATGGTCCGCCATTGACAACAATGGATATTGGACACCAGGAAAAGTAAAATGTTTACGTTAAGCAGTGGGTACTGGGTAGGGTTCAGGGTGGCACTTTTGACCAGCGAAATGCCATCAGCTTTAGCGGTTGTAGTGCCCGCTAATTACGGCCACAAACCACTATCGCATCCGCTATTAGGATTTTGGGATAAATTCCTCATATTATTTTTTTAAAACCGCTGTCTTTTTTAAGCGTATAGCCGACCTCACTTAGTAGTGTGATCACCGATAAGTCTTGGTTGTTGTTGTCGTCTTATTTTAAGGGGGTAAATTTGAAAGTGAACACTTTTAAGAGTATTGTTTTTATCTTCATTCTGTTATTTTCTTGCTCTCAAACAATCCTTATGTTTGTCTTCCTACTCTTAGTTTAGTTATCTTTTGTTCTTCTTCTTTGCTGAAGTTTTTTTGTACTTTAGGTTCTTTAACTATTAAGTATGATTGTTTCGTTAATTTTGTGTAATTTTCTACTTTTGAGTATTTATGTTTACTTTTTGTACATTGGTTTTTAGTCTTCGCAATAGCGGCTATCCTGCTATTCACTATACCGCATTTTAAGGGGTTGGTTTTACGCAACGCTTTTTGAAATTAACATATTGTATCTATTGTTTTTTAAGTGCACTAGCGCTGTTGAAATTTTAAATTGTTAGTAATTTTTAATTGTTGTAATTGATATACTATTGTAACTTGTAAGGTACTTTGATTTATAAGATCTACCTTTTGATCAGACATACACACCCTTAATTTCACAACAATCTTTTACTATTTTATTACAGTAAAGTTATGTTTGTACTTTTATAGTTTTGAAGGATGTCATTTTGATAAAAAAAAGAGTTTTTTCAATGATAAATTGACAACTGTTCTTGGATGCAAGTCCCTTGACGGTGACACATTCTCAGTTGCATTATATTTGTATTGAAGTTAGAAGTTTTCTGGCTGTCCATGGTGCATTCCTGATAATGATGTCATATTACATGATCCATGAACCATTCATCTCTACTGTATCATTCAATTTTGAGCATATGCATGTCCTGGTTCAGAATACTTTTTTGGATTAAAATAAATTTACCACCTGTAATATGAGCGTGTTTCGGTTTACCCCCCACCGTTGCCAAAGACAGGTTTTGGCAATGATTTTTTTTTTTGGAAAAACCGTTGTCAAAAGGTAGGGAGGGGGTAAAAGCAAAATTCGCTAACATTACAGGGGGGTGAATTACTATTAACCCTACTTTTTTAAATCTCAGAAGTCAGAAACTCAACTATCCAAAACAGCTGATGTCTTGTTGGTTGAAGGAAATGAGTATTGATAGGATATTTCGTCAAATTTGTTATTGAAATTTACAACTTAACTTTGGTTATTTAAGTTTGTTCACGTGATTTGTTGAATATTCTGCAGGCCAAGTTTCTAAAAGCATGTGGTACCATAGTAAGTACCCCCGATGAGATTCGGAAAACATCGGGAAAACTAAAAGTTTCACCTTCTTGTAGTAATGATTCTGGTCCTCCAAAGTTTCGTTCTTGGCTTCTTGATTCATCTGCTCAGAATGTTCCAACTGAAGTTCAACCATTCAATCCGCCAACTCCCAAAAAACAGTATGAAGAATTGGGAGAAAGAACAGATTATTCAGACCTCACACCAAGCAGGTTATTAATCTCTGTATTTAATCGGTTTAATGTGAATTAAATAATATTGAACCTGAAGAACACAATCATTCAATCAACTTAGATTGATGTTTTATTATTTACTCTTAATACTATGAGAGCACCAGCTTGTTAAAAAAGGTTTCAAGGGTTTTGCTTATGAGTTAAAAAAAACCTAATGAAAATGTTTTCTTCTTGCTTTTTCAACTTTTGATTTTTAAGGGCATAACTTGAATGTGCTCATGTACTTTTTGATCATATTAGATATAACCTTTTCAGAACTTTATTTCTTTTCCATTTACAGCTGTATCTCCTATGCAAACAATACTCAATGTTATCAAGACTCTACGGAAGGAAGCGGGACAGGGAGCTGTCATCCTACGGATGGAACTCAAATGAATAAGGGGAGGAACAAGTCAGTGCATTTTGAATGTGAAACTGATATTTCGTCATGTGAGTCAGTGGCTTATGGTGGATGGCATATGAAGAAAACAGACTCACCAAATCCTACCCCAATGGTACTCTCTGAAGAGATGCAAACTCCTGGAACTGTTTACCCTGCAACTTTAAAAGACTTGCCAAATGATAAGCTAGTTAAGTCCCAATTTGTGTATCCAAATAGCTGTGTAGCTGAGGATGTCTCTAAGAGCAAGATACTTGAGGAAAAGGATTATGCTTCTGTGCAAGATTCAAGGAAGCAGGGCGAATCAATTGAGCAGTCTCATAATGCAACTTCTACACCACGTAAAAATGAACCTACCATAGAAGAAGGCTTGTCTTCTTGGTTAAAGCCCGCATCTGTCATCTTGGAAGAGAGAAGAAAGAAAATGGAGATGGCTCAGATCCGCAAAACTCCTGCTGACAGGCCCATAATTGGGATGGTTGCTGCACATTGGCATGAAGAGGAAAATTCTGCTCCTCCTCCTCCTAAGTGGTGGGATGGCAATGGAATCCCAAATTCAACCAATAAATACAAAGAAGTATGACCTATATAGCAACTGTTTTCTATGTAAAAGAGTTAGAAGTCTTGATCCTATACCTAATTAGTGCTGATTGTTTTTCAGGACCAGAAAGTGAGCTGGCATGCTACACCATTTGAAGAAAGGTTGGAGAAGGCATTATCCGAGGATCCCGTCATCTCTAAAAGGTATGCTGATATATGCACCGCTCTTTGCGTCTGAGCTCTATTCACCATTGAAAGTTAAAATGATTTTGAGTAGTCTGTTTTTGATGCATTTTTTTTTTGTGCTTAAATACTTCATACTGAATGATGCACATAATAGTCCGCTATGTATATCATTAAATTATTGGGTTTAGGATGAGATTGAATATAAAATGTTATTACTATTGGTTACAAAGTACTACATCAGCAATTTACCATTTCAAAAAAGTCCACTTATTTTTTTTTTTCTGGAAGTGCCAAAAGCTTACTCTCTAACACTTCCTTTTAACACATTTTATACGGATCTTACAATTTTGATAATCGGTCTCACTAAGTCATACAGGCTTGTCATATAAATTTTGTGGGATGGGATCTGTAAATATTTCAACAAATCAAGGGGAGTATTAGAGGAATAATGTATGAGTTGCTGGCATTTTTGTTTTAGGTAGATAATATTGTCTTTTCAATTTGTTATTTGGTTCACAGGAAAGATATTTGCGGAAAACCAATTGCTTTTGATGAGAATGAAGAAAGCGATACTGCACTGTCTCAGATGAAACCTTCAGCTCATCAACAATCTGTGGTGTCATGTTGATTACTATAGTTGTTGTCCATCCCACATTTCACTACTCTGGTAGAAGAGATATATATTTCTGGATTAAGTCTCAATACAGTGCTGATTGGTTGGAACAAGCAGTCCATTGTTTAAATTTTGTGATACTATAGAGTTAAATTGGCCGCTTGTGTTGTACATAATCGATGAGGATTGTTGGGCATCGGGTGATCGGCCTTTTATTAGTTGTAAAATTTGAAGTTGTTGTTTGATGTTTAGATTTGTTGGAAGTATTTTTCATAACTATGTTATTAGTGCAAAATTTCTCCGGCATTTGAGAATAGTCTTTTTATTGGGACATGTTTATGGCACGGTTCTAAAATGTTGGTCATTTTTTTTTTAAGTTGGGAGTAAAAGTTAAATTCTGTCTTGATAACATGATGGTTCATTTTAAAGATTTCAGTACATGTTAATATGTTATTGCTTAGCCGTGCTCCAAAAATACGTTGCAAGTTATTGCATTATTTTCTTCAATTAATGAAAAGTTGAAGTATTGAACACATTTTAGATTTTGTTAGCTTAACATTACGGCAAAAACATGAAAAGTTAAAAAAAAAAAAAACATGAAAAGTTACCTATAGCAGAGTGTAGGGTATGTTTACTTTTGTTATATAAAAGTTTCATTTGAAATTAAGTAGATTCTTTGTTTTGTTCTTATTAAGTTGTCTTTTTTTTTTTATAAGCAAAATATATTAATAAAGAGTATTCAACCCGTACAAAAAACTATATCATTCACAAGGCATTTGTAACCAATTATATCAAATCGGACTTTTAGTTCTAATTTTGCCTACAGTCTGCCAAGACCAAGATATAAACTTGATATTATCAACAATGTCACCTAAAATAAAAGGCACCCCTCTAAATATCAGATTATTCCTAGTCCACCAAATTGTCCATACCGTGGCTATTCAAACGATAACTAAAATTTTTCTCTTCTTTTTATCCTTATCAGAGCCTTTAATGCAGAAAGTATCAAAATGTTCCTCACCCACCAAATCATGACCACCCTCCACATTAACCAACACATAATATTCCTCCAGATCTGTTGCGCTAAGCTACACACGAAAAATAGATGATTGCGGTCTTCGTCGAAGCCATTGCAAAAGGGACATACCTTGCTAGAGTCGTTGTGGATAATGTTCCTCTTAACCAATTGATCCTTGGTGGGAAGTCTGTTGAGAATCCATCTCCAACCGAAGATTTTGAATTTTGTAGGAATATTAGATTTCCACATATGATTCAGCACCTTGGTTGATTGACACTCCACGATTTCTTCATCTTCTCTAACCCGCAAAAAACCGTAACAACTGTTAACAGTAAACAAACCATTATGGTTAGGCCACCAAGAGTAAGTATCCAAGATTCCAATCGATGGTTTGTATCCTGTTAAGAGTAATAAAAGATCAAGAGCTTCCTCTGTTGCCTATGTTGAGTCCAAACATTCATCGGCTGCTATTCCAAATTTCCAACTCCAAGAATTATGTTGCCAAGCGCCCATCTCGCTAATCTTCCCAAACGGCTTATTTGATAAGCTGAAAATTGTTGGAAACATGTCTTTAATGGGTGACCCACCCACCCATCTGTCGAACCAAAATGAAACCGCATCTCCGCTGCCAATGATACAATTAATCTTCCCTGCAAAACAATCAGACGAGTTAGTTTTAAGGTTGCTAATAGTAAGCAAATCCTTCCACCAGGTTGAGGATTTTTTGTTCTTAACAGATTCAAATCCCAACATCACAGCTTGCTTCACATCTCCATATCTAGCACACAATATCTCTTTCCAAACAGTCCCTTCTTCCGATAGAATCCGCCACTTCCATTTACACAATAAAGCCTTGTTGAAATAACCAGTGTGTTTAATTGCTAAAACCCCCTCCGCTTTTGGCTTGCACGTATTGCTCCAACTGACCCAAGAAATACCTTTCTTATCTTCTTTCCCGCTCCAAAGAAATCTACTCTGAAGTTGAATAATGTCTTTAATGATCTTAACCGATGCCCAATAAAACGACATGGCGTAAATAGGAATGCTAGCTAAAACAGAACTAAGTAATGTAACCCGCCCTCCAATAGATAAAAATCGAGCTTTCCACGAAGGCAGTTTCTGTTTGAGACTTCTCACCACCGGTAACCAAAATTTACATCTCTTTGGATTTGCTCCTATCCTAATTCCCAGAAATTTAAAAGGAGTTACATCCCTGCAACAACATAAATACTGTGATGCTCTTTCCATAAATTCCTCTTCCAAATTGACTCCATAAATTTTGCTCTTGAAAAAATTAACTCTCAGCCCTAAAACAAGTTCAAAGCCCCTGAAGATAGCCTTGATGCATCTTAAGTTCTTCCTCTCTCTGTTCCCCACAATAACCGTATTGTCTGCAAATTGCAGAATCTTTACGTCGACATCCTCCCCCACCTTATAACCTTCAAAAGAACCCAATCCAGCCGCCTAGTTGACCATAGTAGCCAAAACATCTGCCACTAATGTAAACAGGAACGGAGACAAGGGATCACCCTGTTTGAGACCCATCTCCGCCAGAAAATCTTGTGTCGGACTACCGTTGACCAACACTGATAATGAGCTATTGAAAATACATGCTTCCATCCAACGACACCAAGTATTACCAATCCATACTTCCGTAATAAAGTTCTTAAAAAATCCCAATTTACACAATCGTATGCTTGTTGAAAATCTGCCTTAAAGATAAAGCACTCCTTCTTCTCCTTTCTAGCATGATCAAGAATTTTGTTCAGTGCTAATACCCCGTCTAAAATTTGTTTTCCCGGCACAAAAGCAGATTGAGATGAAGATATAAGCCCAGGCAGCACCCTCTTCATTCTGTTGGCCAAAATTCTGGAGATAATTTTGTATAAACTGCCCACTAAACATATGGGACGATACTCGTTCACACTTTGCGGATTATGATTTTTAGGAATTAAGGCAAGAAAAGAAGCAGTGATAGCTTTTGGTAGAGTTACAGACTGCTGGAATTCCATTAAAAATCTGACAATATCCTCCTCCATGAAGCTCCAACATTCCTGTAGAAACTTAAATTTAAATCCATCAGGTCCTGGACTTTTCTCCCCGTTCGAGTCCCACACAGCCGCTCTAATTTCCTCACTAGTGAACTCAGATTCCAAATACCCTTTATCATCATCAGAAATGTGAGATGTCATTAAACCGCTGGCAGCAGGTCTATCCTTAATAGGTTCAAGAAATCTGTTTCTGAAAACCTTGAAAACTTCTCCTCTAATCCCCTCCACATCCTCAAGGATGACCCCATCATTTGTTTGAACATAAACATTGTTGTTTCTCCGTCTCCTTTCCTTAATGACAACATGAAAATATTTTGTATTCTAGTCCCCCTCCCTCAGCCAATTCTGCCTGGATTTTTTCCTCAGTAAACTTTCCTTAAGACTCAAAAGCTTCCAAAAATCCTCCCTAGCCTCCTTTCGACATTCGTACCTCCTTGTATTGTTACTATCCTCAGCTGAGTTTGGAGTCACCTCTTCATCATTTATTCTGCAAACAACCTCTTCAACCTTTAAATCCAACCAACCAAAGACCTCCTTGTTCCACGTTCTCAAAGTGTTCCTAAGAAATTTCAACTTCTCCTTCAAAACATAAGTTTGTTTGCCTTCGATATGCATCTTCTTCCACGATTCTCCAACAAAGCTTACAAACTCCTTATTCTCGAACCATCCATTAATTACTTTAAATGGCTTTAGACCCCAGTTGACATCATTAATTTTCATCCATATCGGTGCATGATTTGATATGTCCATGTCTCCAATCACCTTCCCCATTATCTTCCACTTATCAATCAACATTTCAGATAAGAGGAATTTGTCTAGTGTACTCCTTGAGCTGCCTTCTTTGTTTGACCATGTAAATCTACCTCCGATAGAAGGAATATCCACTAGCTCCATAAGGTTTATTAATTCATTGAAACCTGTTGATTCTGATAATATGTTGCAGTTATACTTCCCATACCTTTCCTTCTTATCCCTGAAATCCCCCACACCCACCAACCCTCATCAAAAGAACTCTTGATCTTCACCAAATCAGCCCGTAATTTTTTCTTCTTTTCCATCGAGCATGATGAATAAATGTTCACAAAATAATATACCCGCCCTTTATACTTCGCACAAAGCCCTAAAGAGCCTTCTGTTTTAAAGCTGAACAAAGGAGCAATGAGGAGAAATAAGGAGTTAATCCGTAGTTAACCCCCTCGAGCCAGGAGTTGGAGTTTGTTTCAATTTAAAAAAAAACCCTTAATCTTGACCAGGGGCAGGGTAGATTTTGATAAATTCAATGGTGTATTCTATTTTCAAGGGAATCGGTCAATCAAAGCAAGAGGTTCAAGCATATCTTCTTCCTCGCGTTCATCAAAGATTGGGGAAGCAATGGAGATAACACTCACAACGTCTTCTTCTTTAGTATATCATTCAAGATCGAGGAAGCAATAAAGGTGAAGCTCACAGCCAAAGTCAACACGGCAGTCACAAATGTTCAAAACAAAAAAACAAAAAAACAAAAAAATTCAAAAGGAGAAAGCTCGCTAAGTGAAAGAAAACAAAAAAATTGACTTAGGTAAAAGTTAAGGCATCTCGATGGATCAAATTCAAAAGAACTGGTCCATGCAAAAAATAAGGGATCAAAAACAAAAACAAAAATTAGAGGATAATCTTATGACTGCTAAATCATCAAAGCTTCCCATTAATGCTTGGATCTTAACAACATTTTTCATTGGCGTTTGGATCTTTACTAATGCTTTTGCTCATCATCAGAACTGCAAAAATTCTCTTGCAAACTGAATGCATTCATTGGATTAAACGAATTTTAGGATTGGAGAAAATCAAGTATAATTGGGTGGGTTTATATAAAATTTGAGCCTTATATCATTTGTTTCTTAAACCACGAACCACATCCACGATACAACATTCGAAATCCCTAATTGAAGCAAGGTTAACTTTGAAAGCATACTCAGCGAAATTTGTTAAACAGACTCCTAATGTTTGTTAAAATTATCACCACGCTACAACGACTTCATATCTAATCATCCATTTCTTTTCAATAATCAACTTCGATTTCAAAACTTGCATGTGCATCAACTTAGAATTACTTTTCAAAGAGGTACAATTTTACTTACGAATCAACACATAGCATCAAGGAAGTTTTCAACATTGGTTTAATCAAAAGCGACCATTGCAAGACGCTCCTGACTAGGGGAAAAACATCTAAGAGGAGTCCTATAATCAGGGGAAAATCCTAATGATCACAGGGGCACATCGCAGGGAGGTCTTATTACAACATGTTAGGACTCGGTCTCCTCTTTCGACAAATTTCAAGGCCTTAATATTCATGGGGAAACCTTTTGAGACTTGAAATATAGGGCATGTCATATCAAGTTCATCCTATTGCAATTTAGAATCCAAGTTTTCCTTCAAGAAACTTTGAAGACAAACTTTTCGAGACTCACATACTTGGGGGAAATCTATATCAAGATCATGATGGCGGGATTCAAGTCTTTCTAAGGGCACTTCCTCTGGATCTTAGAGATGAGGGGAAGTCTTTTCAAATTCAAAAGTTGGGGCAGTGCATATCAAATTTGTATGGTAAGTCATTCTAATTCAAAGGCGTGGAATATTTCAAAAATCAAAATAATGGGCTAGACATCTCAAGTGCATACAACAATAAAACTACGTCCAAGCTCATATCAAGACAAATCTCTGCAAATACCCAATAAATTGGGGCAATACATACCACAAAGGGGAAAATTATCCTCATATCTTCACAATCCCCAGTGAATCTCTCTTCTACGCCTGCATTCTTCGACTTCAAAACGAGTATCAGGAAATCATGCTAGCATAACACCCTACCATCGTATGACAAACAACCTTGTTACGTTAGCAATCTCTCTACACCTTAGTTATCCACGACCCATCATTGGGGCACCATTCAAACATACTTAAGTCACGCATTCATCAAAGCACTTCGCCCTTGCATCGAGTCATACATATCATTTCATTCATCTGACATAACATAAATCTAACTTCGTAAAGCCCAAAATTTTCATTGGCACTTCAATATCCATGCCCAAGTTACACATTACATACATTGGTTAAAACATTACATACATCAAAATGTCTAGACAATTCGATATTAAAAAAAACAAAGGGTATCGAGGGATAGGTCAAGGACCCAATGGTCTAAAAGGAGACTGAAATTTGAAATTTCGCTTAAAAAACATTCTGCGCATGTACATAAGCATGATCAATATACACAAGAATTTATCAATCGATGTAAGCATAATCATTAAGCACATATCAACGGACATTCATTGGTTAAACCTAGATTCATATTCATTGGTTGAACCGTTAGACAATATATCCATGACTCGTAACTAAACCTACTCATCATCAACCCACAGGTACACTGTTCAAAGCTTTAGGATATGGAATTTTTAATTAGCAAGTTCAAAATGTTCCGATATCTAAACTTTAAACTCCCGTCGCACATGCAAAATCCGCGACATAACTTTGCACATAAGGTCATGTGCAGCACTAAGTTAGGTTTTCGTCAATCTATCCCCGATGGTAGAGATAGATTCGAAACTTGCATGATTTATATGATAAATTGTGATAAATATGCAATATTTACGATATAATCCATTGTGTTAGTCTTAAACAACATCAATGAAATATCGAAAAGCAAGGTAGGAGAATCTACGAATGCTTGCTTTGTCAGCCTCTAGGCTTTAGCAAGTTAATTCGTCATGCTTCCCCGACTTTATTGGACGGATCCTAAACAGAGTTCGGACTCGCATTCCTTACCTGCTAGGTCATGGTAAGAATGCATAAATCAGGATCTACGATTGCTTGCTATGTCAATCTCTAGGGTTTAGCAAGTTAATCCTTAATGCATAAATGAGAATATATGAACGCTTGCTATGTCAATATCTAAGTTTTAGCAAGTTAATTCTCTATGTTTTGCTCCAACTCTATTGGGCGGATCCTAAACAGAGTTCAGACCCCCATTCCTTACCTCCTAGGTCATGGTAAGAATGCATAACTCAGGATCTTCAAACGCTTGCTATGTCAATCTCAAGGTTTTAGCAAGTTAATCCTTAATGTGTAAATGAGAATCTGTGAACGCTTGCTATGTCAATCTCTAGATTTTAGCAAATTAATTCTCTATGTTTTGCTCCAACTCTATTGGACGGATCCCAAATAGAGTTCGGACCCGCATTCCTTACCTGATAGGTCATGGTAAGAATGCATAATTCAGGATCTTCGAACACTTGCTATGTCAATCTCTAGGTTTTAGCAAGTTAATCCTTAATGGGTAAATGAGAATTTATGAACACTTGCTATGTCAATCTCTAGGTTTTAGCAAGTTAATTCTCTATGTTTTGCTCCAACTCTACTGGATGAATCCCAAACAGAGTTCGGACCCGCATTCCTTACTTGCTAGGTCATGGTAAGAATGCATAATTCAGGATCTATGAATGTTTGCTATGTCAATCTCTAGGTTTTAGCAAGTTAATCCTTAATGTGTAAATGAGAATCTGTGAACGCTTGCTATGTCAATCTCTAGGTTTTAGCAAGATAATTCTCTATGTTTTTCCCAACTCTATCATACGGATCCCAAACAGAGTTCAAATTTGCATTCCTTACCCGCTAGGTCGTGATAAGAATGCATAAATAAGGATTTTCGAATGGTTGTGTAATACGGTGAACTGACTTTTAATCGAAAATGTCGCGGTTAAGCATGAGTCGCCACAGACTTTTATTTTATCCAATTTAGGAAAGGCTAAAAGAACAGGAAAGACCTTTTGAAAGATTTTGAGTTCGGGGGGTAAGTTATACAAAGGGAAGGTGTAAGGCACCCTTTGCATCCATGGTTTTCCATGGGCTCTTAATTGCTTTGCTATTTGTTTTCAGAAATGTAGAAGAAAAGAATAGGGACTTTAGCTCGTAAATGAGCGTAGCCCTTTTGAAGGTTTATGAGAAAGAATATGAAAAATGTTTTTAGAGCAAGGCAAAGCAATTAAGGGCAATTACCTTATAGTTTGAAAAAGGAGTTCTTTTAGCCTTTCAGAGTGAAAGGGTCTATCCTTGCCATAAGTGGGCAGGAAGCCTTTCATTTGGAGGTTGAAGGGTCATCGAGAGTTCGTTCGCAAAAGGAAATTAAAAGTAAAATACGAAATAGGACTTAACTTTTTTATTTGATATGATATGGTTAGCAGTCGGAGGTAGCCTCGAGGTTAACCCTGAAAAAATGGACAAAAATAGGCAAAATACGTGAGTGTAAAATAGTCCATTGACTTTCGAGGTTTTCAACCCTATAAGGCAAATGAATATTTAAATGATAAAATAATAAAGAAGGGTAAAGTCGGGACTTAGCTTCGTAGAGGGCGAGGCGCGTAGTCGGAAGGCATCTTAAAAAGTCAACCCTGGAAAGGCACAGAAAAAGAAATGTTCAGTGTAGGACAGATTCTCGTAAACCCTGATTTGGGCGTTTAAATAAGATAAATGCTCGATTTGATTAATTATTGGTTTCGCAGCCTAATTAATTAAATCGGGGACAAGAAAATAATTTAATTAGACAAAAAAACAATTTTTCATGAATTTTTGGAATTAAAATGAAATAAATATGAATTAAATATAATTTAAAATAAGAAAAAGAAATAAATATATAATTAAATATTAAATATATGAATATATAATTAGGAAAATAAAATTATTATAAAATAAAATATAATAAATATAATAAATATAATAAAAAAAGCATATATGAAATTAATAAATAAAATAAATACATAAATATTAATTATATAAAAAAAGTTTTTATAATAAAACATGTAATTAGTTTATTATTAAAGAAATAAAAATTAAAAACAATACACATATATATTAAAAATAAAAATAAGGATTTATGCAATTAAAAAGAAGAAAAATTAGAAACTTAGCGTTTTGATCCAGTGTGGCATGACTCTGATGGTTCATGGCGCACCTGCGGCTTCCTGCGCATTGGACGAGACTGGAAGATGATCGTGTGGCCAGGAGAGTGAATGACCATGGTATCACATGTTTCTTAACGCACCAGATCCTATGAGTAACCAAACGCGCGCGCCAAAAACTGTTTTGAATGGACCAGTCACGTGTGGCCACGTCTTCGTCTTCTTCCCCAATTTCTAAAACAAACCCTTTTTACAGCGCTTTTTACAAAAAGCGCCATGAAAGCTTCACCTGAAAATAGCGATTAGGGCCAAACACATACCAAAATATTTCGCGAGGGGTCCATTGTGTTCGTATGAATCTTACGAACCTGATCATGGCATCAATTGGATCAAAAGGAACCTGCATCAAAAAGCCCTAATTCGAAGGCTGTTAGAACAAGATTTGTTCTTATCAATTATCTTAGTTTTGATGATAACAATAATATGAATTTTGCTTAAGATAATATGGTACTCTAATCCAATGCAATTTCCCTTTCAGGAAATATATAAAGAGTACGCATAATTCAGCGCTCAGAAGATGTGTCTCAAATGGTTCAGCATGCAACATCAGAACATGGTCTGGCAAGACATCAGAAGATGGTCGAAGCAGAATCAGAACATGGGTCTATGGAAGCATCAGAAGAACATGAGATCAGAAGCACTGAAGATCAGAAGATGGTATCACGCTCAGAAGCACTTCAAGATCAGAAGATCAGAAGATGCTATGCACCAAGCTGTTTTGACTCTGATGATATTCAAACGTCGTATTCACAAACATCAGATCAGAAGGAAGTACACGTGGCAGACTACGCTGACTGACAAAAGGAACGTTAAAGCTACTAAAGGCAACGTCAGTAGACACAGCGTGAACAAGGCTCGAGGTAGTTGACAAAAGCGTATAACATTAAATGCGATGCTGTACGGAACACGCAAAGCATTAAATGCACTCAACGGTCATCTTCTCAACGCCTATAAATATGAAGTTCTGATGAGAAGCAAGGTTAACGATTCTGCACCAAAACAACTTATATCAAACTTGCTGAAACTCTGTTCAAATCTAAACTCAGAATCTTCATCTTCATCAAAACTCACTACATTGCTGTTGTAATATCTTAGTGAGATTAAGCTTAAACTGTAAGAGAAATATCACAGTTGTGATTATCGCTTTTTAGAAGCATTTGTAAACTCTTGAATAGATTACATTAAGTTGTAAGGAACTAGAGTGATCGTGTTGATCAGTATACTCTAGGAAGTCTTGGCAGTTGGCTGAGCAGTTTGTAACTAGAGTGATCAGGTTGATCAGTATACTCTAGAGAGAAGTCTTAGGAGTGAACTAAGCCTAGAGTGATCGTGTTGATCAGTAGACTCTAGAAAAGTCTTAGGAGTGAACTAAGCAGTTGTTCCTGGAGTGATCAAGTTGTGATCAGAAGACTCTGGAAGACTTAGTTGCGGACTAAGTGGAAAACCATTGTAATCCGTGCGATTAGTGGATTAAATCCTCAGTTGAGGTAAATCATCTCTGCGGGGGTGGACTGGAGTAGCTTCGTTAACAGCGAACCAGGATAAAAATAATTGTGCAATTTATTTTTATCGTCCAAGATTTAAAGTCACACTTATTCAATCCCCCCCTTTCTAAGTGTTTTTCTATCCTTCAATTGGCATCAGAGCGCCGGTTCTAAGGTGCAAGCACTTAACCGTGTTTAGAAAAGATTCAGGAAGAGAAAAACGCTTCAGTAAAAGATGGTTGATGAAAGTGAAAAGTCTGCATCTACATCTGGCTCTGCTGAGCAATACAACGGTAACAATGGTTATACTAGACCGCCGGTATTTGATGGTGAAAACTTTGAATACTGGAAAGATAAACTGGAAAGTTACTTTCTGGGTCTAGATGGTGATCTATGGGATCTTCTGATGGATGGTTACAAACATCCTGTAAATGCCAGAGGCGTAAAGCTGACAAGACAAGAAATGGATGATGATCAGAAAAAGCTTTTCAGGAATCATCATAAATGCAGAACTGTTTTGCTGAATGCTATCTCTCATGCTGAGTATGAGAAGATATCTAACAGGGAAACGGCCTATGATATATATGAGTCCTTGAAAATGACTCATGAAGGAAATGCTCAAGTCAAGGAGACAAAAGCTCTTGCCTTAATCCAGAAGTATGAAGCCTTCAAGATGGAGGATGATGAAGACATTGAAAAGATGTTTTCGAGATTTCAAACTCTGACTGCTGGATTGAGAGTTCTTGACAAAGGATACACCAAGGCTGATCATGTAAAGAAGATCATCAGAAGCTTACCCAGAAGATGGGGTCCGATGGTGACTGCATTCAAGATTGCGAAGAATCTGAATGAAGTTTCTCTGGAAGAGCTTATCAGTGCTTTGAGGAGTCATGAAATTGAGCTGGATGCAAATGAACCTCAAAAGAAAGGTAAATCTATTGCATTAAAATCTAATATCAAGAAATGCACTAACGCTTTTCAGGCCAAAGAAGAAGATCCTGAAGAATCAGAATCTGAAAAAGAAGATGAACTGTCCTTGATTTCCAGAAGGCTAAATCAACTCTGGAAGACCAAGCAAAGGAAGTCCAGAGGCTTCAGAAGTTCAAAGAAATTTGAACGTGGAGAATCTTCTGATGAAAGAAGATCTGACAAGAAGAAGGTCATGTGCTATGAATGCAATGAGCCTGGACACTACAAGAATGAATGTCCAAATCTTCAGAAGGAGAGTCCCAAGAAAAAGTTTCATAAGAAGAAAGGTCTTATGGCAACCTGGGATGAGTCAGAAGATGATTCAGAAGATGAGCAGGCTAACTGTGCGCTGATGGCGACAGAAGATGACGGATCAGAATCTACATCAGAATCAGATTCTGAAGAGGTATTTTCTGAACTTACTAGAGATGAGTTAGTTTCCGGTCTAACTGAACTACTGGAACTCAAGTCTCAAATTAGTCTCAAATACAAAAAGCTGAAAAAGCAATTTGAATTTGAAACAAAGAAGCTTGAGTTGGAAAATTCTGAATTAAAAGAAAAACTTTTAAAATTATCCAATAATGTTGGATCTCCTTCTGATTCAGAAAAATCCACTCCTAGTCTAAACCATATTCTGAAAGAATATGATTTAAGTTTCAGGAAGTTCTTATCTAGAAGTATTGGCAGAAGTCAGCTAGCTTCTATGATATATGCTGTGTCTGGAAACAAAAGAGTAGGCATTGGTTATGAGGGTGAAACCCCATACAAACTTGAACCTGTTGATGAAATGAAACTCACATACAAGCCATTGTATGATCAGTTCAAGTATGGCCACTCTCATGATATTAGGCACACTTCACATGCACAAAGTTTTCACATAACACACACCAAGAAGCATGTGACACAACCTAGGAAATATCATGAAACTCATATTAAAAATTATCATGCTGTTCCTCCTATTGCTTATAATGTCAAACCCAAGTTCAATCAGAACTTGAGAAAATCTAACAAGAAAGGACCCAAGAAAATGTGGGTACCTAAGGATAAGATTATTCCTATTGCAGATATCCTTGGCTGCAAGAAGGACAAAGCACAACATGTCATGGTACCTGGACTCTGGATGCTCGCGACACATGACAGGAAGAAGGTCTATGTTCCAAGACCTGGTGCTTAAGTCTGGAGGAGAAGTCAAGTTCGGAGGAGATCAGAAGGGCAAGATAATTGGCTCTGGAACTATAAAGTCTGGTAACTCTCCTTCCATTTCTAATGTACTTCTTGTAGAAGGATTAACTCATAACCTCTTATCTATCAGTCAATTAAGTGACAATGGTTATGATATAATCTTTAATCAAGAGTCTTGCAAGGCTGTAAATCAGAAGGATGGCTCAATCCTATTTACAGGCAAGAGGAAGAATAACATTTATAAGACAGATCTGCAAGATCTTATGAGTCAGAAGGTGACTTGTCTTATGTCTGTTTCTGAAGAGCAGTGGGTCTGGCACAGGAGATTAGGTCATGCTAGTTTGAGAAAGATCTCTCAGATTAACAAACTGAATCTTGTCAGAGGACTCCCTAATCTGAAATTCAAATCAGATGCTCTTTGTGAAGCATGTCAGAAGGGCAAGTTCTCCAAACCTGCATTCAAGTCTAAGAATGTTGTTTCTACCTCAAGGCCATTAGAACTCTTGCACATTGATCTGTTTGGACCAGTCAAAACAGCATCTGTCAGAGGAAAGAAATATGGATTAGTCATCGTAGATGATTATAGCCGCTGGACGTGGGTAAAATTCTTGAAACACAAGGATGAGACTCATTCAGTGTTCTTTGATTTCTGCATTCAGATTCAATCTGAAAAAGAGTGTAAAATCATAAAGGTCAGAAGTGATCATGGTGGTGAATTTGAGAACAGATCCTTTGAAGAATTCTTCAAAGAAAATGGTATTGCCCATGATTTCTCTTGTCCTAGAACTCCACAGCAAAATGGAGTTGTAGAGCGAAAGAATAGGACTCTGCAAGAAATGGCCAGAACCATGATCAATGAAACCAATATGGCTAAGCATTTCTGGGCAGAAGCAATAAACACTGCATGCTATATTCAGAATAGAATCTCTATCAGACCTATTCTAAATAAGACTCCCTATGAATTGTGGAAGAATAGAAAGCCCAACATTTCATATTTCCATCCTTTTGGATGTGTATGCTTTATTCTGAACACTAAAGATTATCTTGGTAAGTTTGATTCCAAAGCACAGAAATGTTTCCTTCTTGGATATTCTGAACGCTCAAAAGGCTACAGAGTATACAATACTGAAACATTGATTGTAGAAGAATCAATCAATATCAGGTTTGATGATAAGCTTGGTTCTGAAAAACCAAAGCAGTTTGATAATTTTGCAGGTTGTGATATTGATATATCAGAAGTTGTTGAGCCAAGAAGCAACGCATCAGAAGCAGAGCTTCTCAGAAGCAAAGAGTCTGAAGATCAAGTATCAGCTTCTCTGGAGGATCTAAGCATTTCTGAAGAACCATCTGTCAGAAGATCATCCAGACTCATCTCTGGTCATTCAGAAGATGTCATTCTTGGAAAGAAGGATGATCCAATCAGAACAAGAGCATTCCTTAAGAACAATGCAGATTGTCAATTAGGTCTTGTATCTTTGATCGAGCCAACTTCTGTTGATCATGCTCTAGAAGATCCAGACTGGATAATTGCTATGCAAGAAGAACTGAATCAGTTTACAAGGAATGATGTTTGGGATCTTGTTCCTAGACCAGATGGATTCAATATAATTGGTACAAAATGGGTCTTCAGAAACAAGCTCAGTGAGAAAGGTGAAGTGGTAAGGAACAAAGCCAGACTGGTGGCTCAGGGTTATAGTCAGCAAGAAGGGATTGATTATACAGAAACCTTTGCACCAGTGGCCAGGTTAGAATCTATTCGTCTATTAATTTCTTTTGCCACTCAACATAACATCACTCTCTATCAGATGGATGTTAAGAGTGCCTTCTTAAATGGTTATATAGATGAAGAAGTTTATGTCCATCAACCTCCTGGTTTTGAAGACTCTATGTCTCCTAATCATGTTTTTAAACTTAAGAAATCATTGTATGGATTGAAACAGGCTCCCAGAGCTTGGTATGAACGCTTAAGTTCTTTCCTTCTAGATAATGGTTTCACTAGAGGAAAAGTGGACACTACTCTCTTTTGTAAAACCTTTAAAAGGGATATTTTAATTTGTCAAATATATGTAGATGATATTATTTTTGGAACATCTAATGCTACACTTGGAAAGGAGTTTGCTAAGTCTATGCAGGCTGAGTTTGAAATGAGCATGATGGGAGAACTCAAGTATTTCCTTGGAATACAAATAAATCAAACATCAGAAGGAACGTATGTTCATCAAACCAAGTATGTGAAGGAACTTCTGAAGAAGTTTAATCTTCTAGACTGCAAAGAAGCCAAAACTCCTATGCATCCAACATGCATCCTAGGTAAGGATGAGGTAAGTAAGAAGGTAGATCAGAAGTTATACAGAGGTATGATTGGATCTCTTCTATATCTGACTGCTTCTAGACCTGACATTCTGTTCAGTGTTTGTTTGTGTGCTAGATTCCAATCAGATCCTAGAGAATCTCATTTAACTGCTGTTAAGAGGATTCTAAGGTATCTGAAAGGTACTACTAATGTTGGCTTAGTTTACAGAAAATCTAAAGAATACAACTTAGTAGGATTCTGCGATGCTGATTATGCTGGAGACAGAATTGAAAGAAAAAGTACTTCAGGAAGCTGCCAGTTTCTTGGAAGTCATTTGATCTCTTGGTATAGCAAGAAGCAAGCAACTATTGCTCTATCAACAACAGAAGCAGAATATGTCGCTGCTGCTGGCTGTAGTACACAGATGCTCTGGATGAAGAGTCAGTTGGAAGATTATCAGATATTTGAGAGTAACATTCCTATTTTCTGTGATAATACTTCTGCTATATGTTTATCTAAGAATCCTATTCTTCATTCAAAAGCTAAACATATTGAGATTAAACATCATTTCATAAGGGACTATGTTCAGAAGGGTGTTATTTCTTTAAACTTTGTTGATACAGACCATCAATGGGCTGATATCTTTACAAAACCCCTGGCTGAAGATAGGTTTAAGTTCATTATGAAGAACATCAGTATGGATTTATGCCCAGAATGAGAAGATGAGAAGTTCTCATGTATGAGTATCTTCTGAAATGAAAATGGATCATTTTTTTATATATCAGAAGTTCTGATTGAAATCTTTTAGAAATTATGATTCGGTTATTACTAACGTTTCATTGTCTAAGTTGATTCAGAACCTCTTTTAAAGCAAAACAGCTGTTACGTTTTTATCTCGGGATGGTAAACCTGTCGTTACTATTCATGGATAAACGTGCGTGCAGTTGAAGGGACACCGACCATAGGTAACTGTGCTAGTCACCTCATTTGTCTTTATTATCTCTCCTCACGTCACGTAACATTAAATGCTTTTCATCATTCGTTTCGTTTTATTTTTCCTTGATTGTTAAACATCTTCTTGTAATCCTTGTTTAATTATCAATGAAAAGTTTCCTTTTGTTTTACATTCCAGTGATTCTATTTGTCGTTTTATTCATCTGAATATTTTTAAATATTCTTTTTGATGTTATGACAAAAAGGGGGAGAAGATAAATGATAAATGATTTGATTAAATCTATCAGTTGCCGGGTAAAGAGGCTCCCACACATTCACTAACAAGAACTTGTAAGTTCTATATGGTTTAAGTGTTTTGCAGGTATACAGAAGTGAAGTGAATCTTCAGAAGCAAACACTAGAAGCAAAACCATAAGAAGTGTTATTCTGTAAAAGGAATAAGCTCTTGGAAACTGAAGCAAGCTGAGTGCTGTCAAGCTTCAGGAATCAGAAGCAAGATCAGAAGCACTGAGAATAGAATTTGAATATCATTGTCTATCCTGTTCTGACAAAATTCTATTTGCTCTGATACATATAATGTTATGGCTCTGATACATTATTTGCTCTGATACACGTTTTTAGCCTAAATGCTCTGATACATTTGGCTCTGATACATATCATGTATTTGAATATACATTTTATGTTCTAACTCGTTCATGCTGACTTTTGTCGTTTAGTTTTTGTTCTGTAACATTTCAGGATGTAGAGATGCTCTGATGATGCTCTGGTACATTCAACAATGTTCTGATACAAATCTAGCATGAAGTAATGTTGGTAGACATTCAAAGTTCTGAAGCTATCCGAGGGAAGCAGAAATCAGAAGATGTGAATGTTCTAAAAGATCCAGAAATTCAAGTTCTGAAGCTGTCCTGAATGGAAGCAGAAGTCAGAAGCTGTGAATGTTCTGAAGATCAAAGAAACTCAAGTTCTGAAGCTGTCCACGATGGAAGCAGGAATCAGAAGCTGTGAGTGTTCTAAGGATCTAAAGAAAATCAAGTTCTGAAGCTGTCCAATGGAAGTAGAAGTCAGAAGCTATGAATTCTCTGAAGGCAGAAGCTTATATGATCGTCTCTACCGGAATAATCAGGGAAGTCTTTTATTAAAGTTCTTCGAGTATTTATTTCAGGGGGAGATTATTTATCTCAGGGGGAGATTGTTAATCTCAGGGGGAGACATATTCATATGCTTATGCTATAGCTGTGTAATTTGTCTTTTGCCGTCTACTCTTTCTGATCGCAAATTCATATCATTTATATATGTTTTTGTCATCATAAAAAAGGGGGAGATTGTTAGAACAAGATTTGTTCTTATCAATTATCTTAGTTTTGATGATAACAATAATATGAATTTTGCTTAAGATAATATGGTACTCTAATCCAATGCAATTTCCCTTTCAGGAAATATATAAAGAGTACGCATAATTCAGCGCTCAGAAGATGTGTCTCAAATGGTTCAGCATGCAACATCAGAACATGGTCTGGCAAGACATCAGAAGATGGTCGAAGCAGAATCAGAACATGGGTCTATGGAAGCATCAGAAGAACATGAGATCAGAAGCACTGAAGATCAGAAGATGGTATCACGCTCAGAAGCACTTCAAGATCAGAAGATCAGAAGATGCTATGCACCAAGCTGTTTTGACTCTGATGATATTCAAACGTCGTATTCACAAACATCAGATCAGAAGGAAGTACACGTGGCAGACTACGCTGACTGACAAAAGGAACGTTAAAGCTACTAAAGGCAACGTCAGTAGACACAGCGTGAACAAGGCTCGAGGTAGTTGACAAAAGCGTATAACATTAAATGCGATGCTGTACGGAACACGCAAAGCATTAAATGCACTCAACGGTCATCTTCTCAACGCCTATAAATATGAAGTTCTGATGAGAAGCAAGGTTAACGATTCTGCACCAAAACAACTTATATCAAACTTGCTGAAACTCTGTTCAAATCTAAACTCAGAATCTTCATCTTCATCAAAACTCACTACATTGCTGTTGTAATATCTTAGTGAGATTAAGCTTAAACTGTAAGAGAAATATCACAGTTGTGATTATCGCTTTTTAGAAGCATTTGTAAACTCTTGAATAGATTACATTAAGTTGTAAGGAACTAGAGTGATCGTGTTGATCAGTATACTCTAGGAAGTCTTGGCAGTTGGCTGAGCAGTTTGTAACTAGAGTGATCAGGTTGATCAGTATACTCTAGAGAGAAGTCTTAGGAGTGAACTAAGCCTAGAGTGATCGTGTTGATCAGTAGACTCTAGAAAAGTCTTAGGAGTGAACTAAGCAGTTGTTCCTGGAGTGATCAAGTTGTGATCAGAAGACTCTGGAAGACTTAGTTGCGGACTAAGTGGAAAACCATTGTAATCCGTGCGATTAGTGGATTAAATCCTCAGTTGAGGTAAATCATCTCTGCGGGGGTGGACTGGAGTAGCTTCGTTAACAGCGAACCAGGATAAAAATAATTGTGCAATTTATTTTTATCGTCCAAGATTTAAAGTCACACTTATTCAATCCCCCCCTTTCTAAGTGTTTTTCTATCCTTCAAAGGCTTGAACCCTAACATGGCATATTGCTCATAACCGAATCATAACGCAACAAACTTTCCAGAAACGATAAACATAACATTCTAAACACGAATATGCAATTAGATTATGATATGCATGCTTGAAATAATGCAATCGAAGAAAATTAGAATCGGACAAAGAATGACTTACAGTGCTTTGTTCTTGATGCCTCAATGCTCGAAAACGATTGGGATTCACTCAATGATGATCCAGGAATGTGTTTGGATCGATCAAATGCCTTGAATTGTCCTGTGATGTAAAATTCGAGTTTGAGATTTTGATGAACTTTGGAGCTTGAGTAGGGTTCTCTTCTGCAGCAAACTTGTAACCCTTGCCATCTGAACTCGTTCAGTACTTATAGGAGACTAATTTAGGTTAATAAAATATGAGCAAATCTCAATGAATCCTTGATTTGTCAATTGGGAAATTTGATTGAAAATTAGTTAATATTGATTCAATCTTGTCCAATTTTATGTTGCACGAAAATATGATGATTATGGGACATAATTGTGATTGGATTTGATTGGAATTGGATTTTTAATTGAATATTCTGATTTTCATGATTTATATAAGTTAATTATCATATTTAAATGATCAAAAAAATTATATAAAATCAAATAAAAGCCAAAATTTCGTGGGAATTGGGTTTGAGGCTTTAGATGACTTGTGGATCAAGATTGAATCAAAATAAATTAGGCCCATTTGCAAAAATATTCAAATCTTTCACATTTTTCCCTCTAAAATAACTCAACTTTGACAAGGCCTATCTCTCTCAATTTTTGAGGTATGGAAGTGTTCTAAGACTTTTTAGAATCCTTAGAGAGTCCTCTAACCATTGTCTTTGGTCTCACATAAAAATTATTTCCCATGCTCATTTTATGTCCTTTTGGAAAAAGTGTCTCTTTGTTGACTTTTGAAAAGGACCTGTAATGTTTTGGTCCATATCTCTCAAATGAAGCATTTTTAGACTTGGCATGTGAAAGACAAAGTTGTAGAGAATCAAATTTCCTTCAAGATGAGGTTTGGATGGAAAATTTAGGATGTTCCATGTGAAAGTTATGGCTGGTCAAAGTTTAGTTGACTTTTTCTATACAAAACCCTAATTTAGAAACTTTTTGTTTTGTTGATTTTTGATCTTTCCTTGATGAACCATGGTCAATTCTTGATCAAATGGTGAATGATACTTCAATATGAGGATCTTGACAAAAAATCAGGAGTTTTGACTTTACTTTGACCACAATTGACTTTTAGGTTAACTTAGTCGACTGTTGACTTCCTGAACAATTGAGTGACCAATTCTTTGAGATGAGACTTGATATTTGTCATGGAGATTATGTGAGATATATTGAGCCATATGAGATGCCTTGGAGCCATTGATTCACTGTTTTTCCTTTTAACAAACCAAACCCTAATTCTCTGATCTTTGCTTAGGAGAGTGTGTCTAGGAGCTTTAGGTATTGATTTGAATTTGAGCAAGAGAAATAGTATGGGCAAATTTTGGGGTATGACAGCTGCCCCTGTTCAATTATCTTAAACCTGAAGATGTAGAGTGGTTTGTATGCCAGTCGGAATCTGAGGGTAGAAGAGGATTGAACACTAGAATGCCCAGAAATTTGCCCTTGCTGAGGTAGGGACTTTTGTCGGAGATGGGCTTAAAGATGCCATCCGACTTGATATACTCGAGAGTCAGAATGTGTCGTATGTTAGACTGTTTCTGAGGAATAGACTTAGGTTGATTCGTGCGTTAAACTGGGTCTAAAGGATATGTCGTACATCAGATCAGATCCAATTTGCATCCGTAGATGTCTGGAAAAACCGTGCGTTAGGTCGAGGAATGAGTCGTGCGTTAGACTAATCTCAATTGCATCCTCAGATGTCTGGAAAACCGTGCATTAGGTCGAAGAATAAATCGTGCGTTAGACTATTCTCAATTGCATCCTCAGATGTCTGGAAAACCGTGCGTTAGGTCGAAGAATAAATCGTGCGTTAGACTATTCTCAACTGCATCCTCAGATGTCTGGAAAACTGTGCGTTAGGTCGATGAATAAATCGTGCGTTAGACTATTCTCAATTGCATCCTCAGATGTCTGGAAAACCGTGCGTTAGGTTGATGAATAAATCGTGCGTTAGACTATTCTCAATTGCATCCTCAGATGTCTGGAAAACCGTGCGTTAGGTTGATGAATAAGTCGTGCGTTAGACTATTCTCAATTGCATCCTCAGATGTCTGGAAAACCGTGCGTTAGGTTGATGAATAAATCGTGCGTTAGACTATTCTCAATTGCATCCTCAGATGTCTGGAAAACCGTGCGTTAGGTTGATGAATAAATCGTGCGTTAGACTATTCTCAATTGCATCCTCAGATGTCTGGAAAACCGTGCGTTAGGTTGATGAATAAATCGTGCGTTAGACTATTCTCAATTGCATCCTCAGATGTCTGGAAAACCGTGCGTTAGGTTGATGAATAAGTCGTGCGTTAGACTAATCCGATTTGCATCCGTAGATGTCCGGAGGGCCGTGCGTTAGGCTTTGCTTTGAATAAGATTCGAACCTTTGTAATGTACCTGTCAGATAATATTCACTTGGTAACAATGTCAGTTTTATGCAATGTGTATGATGTATGTAATGAATGAGATTGGATTCTCAAAATAAATGAGAACCTTGCATGTTATGTACGTATTTGTCGCGATGCATTATGTATTATGTATGAACATGTATGCAATTGTATGAATATGTTTATGATTTATGACGTATGACTATGATTTATGCTATTTGACACATCTTGATTGAGAAGGTGGATCTCCATGTCATTGTAATTTTGATGTTTGATCTTATCTTGAAGATGCTCAGCTGGGGATTTATGATTTCTGCTTGGGGACGATCAGTAACTTGATGTACCCTGATTGGGGATTAGAGATATTAATACACCATGTTGGAGAAGAGCAAAGTGTTGGAGAACCGGTAGTGTTGAAGATGTAAACTCTGTTGGGGAGTCATGTCTTTGTCGGGACGAGTATGTTTGAAGATATCTTCTTGAGAATTGCTCTGTGGGGATATGATCTTGTGAAATCGGAGCTGTGGGAAGGCATGGATGCCTTGAACATTGCCCCCAGTATTATAGTAACTACCATTCCTGGATTTGATTAGGACACACCGCTGAGTATTGATCAAGATGTCAAATTGGACTTGCATAGATTTGCCCCCGCTAGTAGAGACTTTGAAAAGATTCGTCTCGCGAGGACTTTATGGGACATGCACTATGGGAGACATGCCCCTAGTAATCATAGGCCAAAGACAATATCCCATGTTGGTTGGGAAGTAGCTTCAGATCTATTTGGATGCATGCCCCTGACTGTTTGGCTTTTGAGAGATTCTTCGAATCTTGACTGGATTGCCCCAGATTGATCGGGAGAAACGTGCCATGCCCCTTGTATACGTAGGAGATATTGCTTCTTGGAGTAATCTGTGTTGGTTGGGATAACTTTAAGTCATTAGCCATACCCTGTGCAAATTCTTTCTGTTGCTAACATTTGAAATTATGTAGCAGAATTTGTTTAATAATGAATTCATGAGATGTAATACATACGTTTGTCTTGAGTTTTCGAAAAACATTAAAACAAAAGATGTAAAAGCGTGATATTTGTAAAAAACATGATGTTTGTAAAAAAAAGAAATACCAACTCAGCATTTGTGGTAAACCTTAAGGAGTCGGGATACCTTTGTTGTGACAGTATGCCTTCGAACTAACCATGCTTCAGTTAGGACTTTCAAGGGTTGTAGCGTGGCTTGGTTCACGGTTTAAGAAACAACGGATAAAGGATCAAAATTTGATTGTACCCGCCCCTCTTTGTGATGATCTTCAGTCCTAAGCTCAGTTAATTTAACTTATGCATTCAGGTTCCAAGAGCCTTTTGGATTTGCACCTTTGATAATGATGATGGTTCACAAGCAAAGAGAACTTTTGAGATGACAGTCACTTCTTCCTTTTGGTGGTCACAACATTGTGTTGTTCAGGAATTTATTGACTTCTCTTTTTTCATCTTTTTGATATCCCTAACTTTTGCCTGAACTGTCTATTTTGAGCTTACACTCAGTGGGATGCCTTGATTTTTGCCTAAGTCTTCTTTTCGATTTTTGACTTAGCAGGCTTTTCTTTGTATGTATATTTTTTCATTTCATTCATTTTTTCTTTTCGAAAGATATTGACTGCCTTGCTTAATGATTGATGAACCATCATTGGCTTTTGATTGACATCTCCAACACTTCTTTGATGTGTGCGGATGAACGCTTGTGATTGAAACCTTTGTTGAAAGGTGTACTGAATGATTCTCTTAAAATAGAATGCACAGCCAAATTAACTGAGAACTACCCTGCCCCAGGTTATGATCACGGGTTTTAATTAGTACAAGAAAGAGACTTCTACTTCTTAGGCTCAAAGGGGTTAACGAGGGATTAACATCCTTATATCTCCACTGTTTAGGAATTGAAACAATGCCTGTACATCGTCAGCATAGTCTGTTCGAAAGCATCTTGTACGAGGTTGTGGTATCATTTTCGTCATCCTCCCTTTAAAAGGCTTACAGCTTAGCAAGAGTTGAATATCGCAAAACATATGCAAAATAAAGACATAATTTAAAATGAGTGATAGCGAAATAAATAATTCAAGACAAGCATATGCAATGCACTGATGATAATTATTAAAACATATAATGTCTATTCATAAGTCGAATGTTTAAACAAACAGAATAGAAATTGCAAATGAAGGTAAAGCTAATGATTTAAAAGTTCATCCACTTTAGACATTAATCAGTCTTGTAGTGATTAGGCATGTGAGTAGTGATCACTACAGGAGTTCTTGGATGGTTGAATTCAATTTCTCCAGCATCGATCATGTCTTGAATCTTGTTCTTCAATGACCAGCAGCTATTTGTATCATGACCAGGACTATCAGAGTGGTATGCACACCTCACATTAGGATTATAGCTACGAGCAGAAGTACTAGGATTCTTAGGGGGATCCTTTAAGGTGATCAACTCCGACTTCAGTAGGTGTTGTAATGCTTGAGCCAGTGACATATTGATCTTTGTGAATTTACGCTTAGGTGTATCTGACTTGTGTCTTTGTTGTGGAACTGGTGTAGAGATCAGAATTGTCCCCACATATTGGTTGTGTTCATTGCGACCTTTCCGATTGTGCTCGGCATTAGTCAGGTGAGGTTCTTCAGATGAGTTAAAGTCAATGATCTTTTCATCAATTAAGTCTTGAATCTTGTGCTTCAATTGCCAACAATCCTTTGTATCATGACCAGGACTATTCGAATGATAAGCACATCTCGCATGGTACTTATACCCAGGAGTGGGGTTGGTAGGAAATGAATATGGAGGTAGTAGAGTTATCAAGTTCTGATTGAGCAGTTGTTGGAGAACTTGAGACAGCGGCATGGGTAATAGAGTGAATACTCGCTCAGGTTTGGATCTCTGATTATCTCTACTACCTTGATGCTTATATTGATTTTTCTCTTTCTCGATCAGAAGTGCCTTCAATTCTTCTTGCCCCTTGGCCAAGTGAAAAATTATTTTCTGGAACTGGTTATTCTGAGCCTGAAGATTTTTGACAGACTGTTCGAGATCCATTTTTCTCACTGAAATAAACAGCGGAAAGATGAGGCATTTGCTTTTATGAAACCTGTAATGTGATGTTTATGAATGATATGATTATGAATATGCAATGATCTCAAGGAGTTAAAGGCCTTTTAACACATTTAAAAAAAAGAAAAGTAGAAGCAAAAACAGATTAATTATTTTAATTAGAAACCAATGTATTATATGTTTTTTGAAGTTACATCAAATAAATACTAAATAATAAAAGAAATCATTCTTCAAGTCGGCGCTTCCTCTTCAATCCTATGATTTCTTCTTTATGGGCTTTGACCATCTCGTTCTTTTCTTGAATAAGCCTATCAATCTCTAACTCCCACGATTGTATTTGATCAGGTGAGATAAAGTCTTCAATCTTCCATTTGCGAGAGAAATAGTCAAGCATGCTATCTCGTTCTTTAGCATTAGCCACTAATACCGCTTTTTCTGCCTTAACCTCTTGTAGACGCTTCTCAAGATCAGCCTTTTCTTGTCTTAAGTGAGCAACGGTGGCAGCAAGGTCTTCGTTCGGAGCGGGTACATAAGGCTCAAATTCTACGTGAACCTCTGGAGGAGTGATCCTTGGAACAACAGGTGTGTCAGATGGATGTGGTATGCCAAACTCGACGACTCGGTCATAAACCCATTTAAAGTAAAGATCTGAAGGAGTATCGATCCTCGTTCCCAAATCTCTTACACCCACCTTTTTTACTTCATACCAAGCTTTAATGAAGCGATTCTTCTTCTTGGTTGTATCTGAACCATAGTCAAAACTTTCCGCACTAAGATATATGGAGCGGGGCTTATCTTTCAAAGCAAAACCAAACTGATGTCGAGCAAGTATAGGATTATAAGTAATTCCTCCTTGGGTGCCAAGAAGAGGCACATTAGGGAACTCTCCACAACGATCAAATAACTGAACTCCCTCGAACTTTTTTGGATACCAAATGATGTCGTCGTATGAAAGTTCCATAATCCTCTGAATCCAAGTCAAACCTTCTTCATTCTTTATTGAGGATCGGGGTAGGTGAGAAATAAACCACCTATGTAGGAGGGGAATGCACCCTAGAACACAACCTCGTCTCTTTGTCACTCTAGCATTGATGGAATGCAGTAAGTCACCAACTAGAGTGGGAACAAGATTCTTGCTAAGGAAGATCCTGATAGCAGCCTTATCAACAACTTTGTCGCAGCGGTGAAATAGAACTTGTCCATATATAAGCAGGGTTAGAACACTTTCCAAGGCATCCATGCTTAAAGCTTTAGCAAAGATCTTAGCTTTCTCGTACAAGAAATCCACGGGTATTCTAGAATAGTCTCTTCTGTTGATCCAAACCTTGCTAATTTCTGATCTTGGTAGATGTAGGGCAGCAGCAATGTCTTCCAACTTAGGATCTCCTTCCTCACCAGTGTAAGGAATTTGATCAGGTATGGGTATGTCCATTATGTAAGAGAATTCTTCCAATGTAGGTACCAGTTGAAAATCTCTATAAGTGAAGCAATGGAGAGGAGGATCATAAAACTGCATCATAGAGTTGAGGAGAGCTTCATCCACTTTGGTTCGCATTAAGCTTATCAGTTTGTTGAGAGGCTCAAAAAGAGCGAGAGAACCAGTAATATCATCACATAAGAGTCTCAATGTAGTAGGTACTTTCTTGAAGTTGAGAAAAAAAGGCTTTCGGATTAGAATTCCCATATTCAAATAACCTACAAAACAAATTATGGTTAAAAGACCTTTTTCTCCTTGAGATGGGTTAGTCATGTCATGAATGCATGTATGCATGATGCATCATAGAAAAATAAGTCCATACAAATCACACAATTTTTGGCTTAAGGCTTGCATGGAGTCTGATCAAGTGTCCTTCCCAAGGGTATTTCTATGGATAAGGATATTTCAGCAACAGGTTCTATAAGTTATCCAGAATTGTCAGCCCTTCTAAAGCACCCTCGGACATGATGCATTTGCACCATGCAATGATACTTTGAGAGAGAACCTATCTGAATTGTAGCATCGGGTAGCGACTAGTTCTTAACATTTGTCAAGAGTAGTCCCCCACTACGTTCCTAAAGGCCAGGATGGGTTAAGGGTAACTAAAGGTCCTTGAGCTCCGGCGCACCCACAGACACATACATAGACCTCCCTCATTTGAGAAAGGTGTGCATATGCTATGGAGTCCTAACTCAAGTGTGAACTTCATATTGACTCATCTCCCACATATGTGAAAGAGGTCGCCATGACTATGCCACTCCTAATCTTAAGTGTACTTGAATCCGGGTGTAGGATTCGTCCTTCAGTTAATTCCCAAAACAACCCTGGAAAATAAAGCAAGCAAAGCAAACAATATAATACAATTAAGTGAATCCTAAACTTTTAAGGTAACCCCTCTTTTTAATCGAAGTTTCCCCAGCAGAGTCGCCAGTTCTGTAATACGGTGAACTGACTTTTAATCGAAAATGTCGCGGTTAAGCATGAGTCGCCACCGACTTTTCTTTTATCCAATTTAGGAAAGGCTAAAAGAACAGGAAAGACCTTTTGAAAGATTTTGAGTTCGGGGGGTAAGTTATACAAAGGGAAGGTGTAAGGCACCCTTTGCATCCATGGTTTTCCATGGGCTCTTAATTGCTTTGCTATTTGTTTTCAGAAATGTAGAAGAAAAGAATAGGGACTTTAGCTCGTAAATGAGCGTAGCCCTTTTGAAGGTTTATGAGAAAGAATATGAAAAATGTTTTTAGAGCAAGGCAAAGCAATTAAGAGCAATTACCTTATAGTTTGAAAAAGGAGTTCTTTTAGCCTTTTAGAGTGAAAGGGTCTATCCTTTCCATAAGTGGGCAGGAAGCCTTTCATTTGGAGGTTGAAGGGTCATCGAGAGTTCGTTCGCCATAAGACTATCCCATGCCATAGGGAGGCAGGTAGTCTAAGGGAAGAACCAGAATAGCCTTTTCGTAGGCAGCCAGAGGATACCTCAGCCTTTCCGTAGGCAGCTTCCGAGGGTCGAGATCATGTGTATCGAAGGCAGCATCATTAGGGACCTATGATCTTTGCATAATCGAGGCAACATGGCTGAGGTATCCTCGTATTCGAGGGATATGGATATTCTGCAAAAAACACAAGGCAACAGGCAACAAGGCAACAAGAGGGGTTACCAAAAAGTATGCGTGGGTGCAACAATCACGTGATCAATTCGGATATTTATATTGTAATTAGGTGATTCTAATTCAATTAAATGGTTGTCACTCCCTAGGATTACTAACCACATCAATTAATATAAATAGTAATAATAGCAATATGGGGAAGGGGAAAAGAAACCAGCGGATCCCTAATAGGGTTTGGCATAAGTAATAATAATAGAAAAGATGAATTTCAAGGTTACCGAACATCCGAGCTCTGACTGGTTGACTAACCCTGAAATTGGAAAAGGAAAAATAAACGCAAAGGGGTGAGTGCATTATCAATTCCATGACAAATAAAGTTAACCCTAATCTGATAAAAATGGCAAAAGGAAATTAAAAGTAAAATACGAAATAGGACTTAACTTTTTTATTTGATCTGATATGGTTAGCAGTCGGAGGTAGCCTCGAGGTTAACCCTGAAAAAATGGACAAAAATAGGCAAAATACGTGAGTGTAAAATAGTCCATTGACTTTCGAGGTTTTCAACCCTATAAGGCAAATGAATATTTAAATGATAAAATAATAAAGAAGGGTAAAGTCGGGACTTAGCTTCGTAGAGGGCGAGGCGCGTAGTCGGAAGGCATCTTAAAAAGTCAACCCTGGAAAGGCACAAAAAAAGAAATGTTCAGTGTAGGACAGATTCTCGTAAACCCTGATTCGGGCGTTTAAATAAGATAAATGCTCGATTTGATTAATTATTGGTTTCGCAACCTAATTAATTAAATCGGGGACAAGAAAATAATTTAATTAGACAAAAAACAATTTTTCATGAATTTTTGGAATTAAAATGAAATAAATATGAATTAAATATAAGTTAAAATAAGAAAAAGAAATAAATATATAATTAAATATTAAATATATGAATATATAATTAGGAAAATAAAATTATTATAAAATAAAATATAATAAATATAATAAAAAAAGCATATATGAAATTAATAAATAAAATAAATACATAAATATTAATTATATAAAAAAAGTTTTTATAATAAAACATGTAATTAGTTTATTATTAAAGAAAAAAAATTTAAAACAATACACATATATATATATATATATATATATATATATATATATATATATATATATATATATATATATATATATATATATATTAAAAATAAAAATAAGGATTTATGCAATTAAAAAGAAGAAAAATTAGAAACTTAGCGTTTTGATCCAGTGTGGCATGACTCTGATGGTTCATGGCGCACCTGCGGCTTCCTGCGCATTGGACGAGACTGGAAGATGATCGTGTGGCCAGGAGAGTGAATGACCATGGTATCACATGTTTCTTAACGCACCAGATCCTATGAGTAACCAAACGCGCGCGCCAAAAACTGTTTTGAATGGACCAGTCACGTGTGGCCACGTCTTCGTCTTCTTCCCCAATTTCTAAAACAAACCCTTTTTACAGCACTTTTTACAAAAAGCGCCATGAAAGCTTCACCTGAAAATAGCGATTAGGGCCAAACACATACCAAAATATTTCGCGAGGGGTCCATTGTGTTCGTATGGATCTTACGAACCTGATCATGGCATCAATTGGATCAAAAGGAACCTGCATCAAAAAGCCCTAATTCGAAGGCTTGAACCCTAACATGGCATATTGCTCATAACCGAATCATAACGCAACAAACTTTCCAGAAACGATAAACATAACATTCTAAACACGAATATGCAATTAGATTATGATATGCATGCTTAAAATAATGCTATCGAAGAAAATTAGAATCAGACAAAGAATGACTTACAATGCTTTGTTCTTGATGCCTCAATGCTCGAAAACGATTGGGATTCACTCAATGATGATCCAGGAATGTGTTTGGATCGATCAAATGCCTTGAATTGTCCTGTGATGCAAAATTCAAGTTTGAGATTTTGATGAACTTTGGAGCTTGAGTAGGATTCTCTTCTGCAGAAAACTTGTAACCCTTGCCATCTGAACTCGTTCAGTACTTATAGGAGACTAATTTAGGTTAATAAAATATGAGCAAATCTCAATGAATCCTTGATTTGTCAATTGGGAAATTTGATTGAAAATTAGTTAATATTGATTCAATCTTGTCCAATTTTATTTTGCACGAAAATATGATGATTATGGGACATAATTGTGATTGGATTTGATTGGAATTGGATTTTTAATTGAACATTCTGATTTTCATGATTTATATAAGTTAATTATCATATTTAAATGATCAAAAAAATTATATAAAATCAAATAAAAGTCAAAATTTCGTGGGAATTGGGTTTGAGGCTTTAGATGACTTGTGGATCAAGATTGAATCAAAATAACTTAGGCCCATTTGCAAAAATATTCAAATTCTTTCACATTTTTCCCTCCAAAATAACTCAACTTTGACAAGGCCTATCTCTCTCAATTTTTGAGGTATGGAAGTGTTCTAAGACTTTTTATAATCCTTAGAGAGTCCTCTAACCATTGTCTTTGGTCTCACATAAAAATTATTTTCCATGCTCATTTTATGTCCTTTTGAAAAAAGTGTCTCTTTGTTGACTTTTGAAAAGGACCTGTAATGTTTTGGTCCATATCTCTCAAATGAAGCATTTTTAGACTTGGCATGTGAAAGACAAAGTTGTAGAGAATCAAATTTCCTTCAAGATGAGCTTTGGATGGAAAATTTAGGATGTTCCATGTGAAAGTTATGGCTGGTCAAAGTTTAGTTGACTTTTTCTATACAAAACCCTAATTTAGAAACTTTTTGTTTTGTTGATTTTTGATCTTTCCTTGATGAACCATGGTCAATTCTTGATCAAATGGTGAATGATACTTTAATATGAGGATCTTGACAAAAAATCAGGAGTTTTGACTTTACTTTGACCACAATTGACTTTTAGGTTAACTTAGTCGACTGTTGAATTCCTGAACAATTGAGTGACCAATTCTTTTAGATGAGATTTGATATTTGTCATGGAGATTATGTGAGATATATTGAGCCATATGAGATGCCTTGGAGCCATTGATTCAATGTTTTTCCTTTTAACAAACCAAACCCTAATTCTCTGATCTTTGCTTAGGAGAGTGTGTCTAGGAGCTTTAGGTATTGATTTGAATTTGAGCAAGAGAAATAGTATGGGCAAATTTTGGGGTATGACAGGTTGCTATGTCAATCTCTAGGTTTAAGAAAGTTAATCCTTAATGCGTAAATGAGAATATTCGAACGCTTGCTATGTCATTCTCTAGGTTTTATCAAGTTAATTCTCTATGCCTATTTGTAGAGCTGTCAAAATGGGTCGAAGCCCATGGGCCGGCCCATCAGGCCCGAAAATAGTTAAGACTTGGGCCTTATTTTTTGAGCCCATTTACATCCGGGCATTTTTAAGCCCGGCCCTAAAAAGCCCTAAAAAATATGGGCCGGCCCATATGGGCCATGGGTAGCCCGCAAGCCCGAAAACTAGATGCACATCGTCAAATAAAACCAAACCGGTTTACCAATTGATTCAGGAGAAAATCAAAAAGTATTAGAATCGGGAACAAAGAAAAATAGGTAACAAACTCAGAGATTGAGAACCGGAAAAGGGGAACAGAATCAGAAGAGGAAAAGAAGCATAACAGAATTCCAAAAAAAAAATATGTAACAAAACTTTCTCACCCAATCTGGAACTCTTTCTCACGCTCTGAACAATCGGCAACAGGGGAGAGCATAACAGATTTTTGATAACAAAACTTTACCTCCCTCTCTCTCTGAATCCACGCCTCATCTTCATCTTCAACCACCATTCAACAACAGAAAACGGAGAAAAAGAAGAAAATGAATCAATAACAAACTTTGAAGAAACTTCTTCCTTCTGGATCCCCTTAAATTCTTCTTCATCTTCTTCAATCTTGAAGACATACGAAAAACTCAGAATCACTGAACCTTCTTTAATTCCTGCATCCTCAAGAACAAAAAGCTTAACAGAAAAATGTAACAGAAATTGAAAGAAAACTCTAACCGAAACGTAACCGAATCAATTTCTCTCTGAGCATTGATTGATCGTTGTTCATCATCACCATCATTTCTTCAACCTTTCTCCATCTTCATCCTTCACACTGTTTAACCTTCTCATCTTCATCAATCTTCTTCTCTCAGATTCAATCATACACAATAGAAACATCCTCGATCTGAATTGACTCAAGAATCTTCCACAAATCCTGCAAGCATATCGCGAAAGCTCAACCAAATCCTTCATCGCCATTATCAACGGTTCGGCATCGCATTTTCTCCATTGTGAATAACCGCATCCTCGCAAATTCTCCTTCAATTTCCATCGTTGCAAACAACAACGTTCACCACATGAAATCTGGCCGCCGCGAGTTGTTTGAGAAAGAGAGGAAGCGTCGTTTGAAAGTCTAAGAGGAGATGAGATGAGAGAGAGGTTAGATTTGTCTTCCGTTGATGGTGGTGTGCCGGCGAGATTGATCGGAGAAGATCATGGAGGGAGCGCCGTCTGTTGTGCGTGAGGAAGAAGAGAGGTTAAGCTGAGTTCCAATCACATAAAACCTAATCCCTCTTTCAATTTTTCTGATTAACTAGAATTAATGATTAATTAGCATAAGGTTTGATTTGGTTAACAAATATGTTATTAAAATGCTAATCAAAATTTGATGTGGATCAGAACAATATCCCTTGGGCCTTATCAGTGAATTGATATCCGTATACCCCTTTAAGCCCAATCACGCCATTTTTGTTTTGCTGAAGAGGAATTGAACAATAAAAAAACACTCTGGGCCAGTTCCTTGGGCTGCAGCGCCCAATTTATGCTTGCACCATTATTTTCACATATTTCACCCCTTGTTTCTCATCATTCATGTTAGTGTTAGTTTATTTTTCCTATTTTCTTTTAGGTAATGAATTGCCATGAATCTACTATGTTTTGTTAGATTTTTTTGTATGATAAAAATAATAACAAAAACATGTAATATTTTCCTTGTTAGGATTTAAATGCTTTGTTACATAGTTTTGTTCTAATTCTTAGATAAAAATGCCATAAAAAACAATTTAATCTTGTTAGATTTTGTTTTAGAATTTAACTTCTATTATTTTCTATGGCGGGTGCGTGTTTCCTTGTTATTACTGATTTGTTTGCTGAGATGTGCGAGGTACTTTGAGAGGGTTCGATTGTGATTTAATTGCTTCGTGTTCCACTTTATTTGTGGGACACGAATTCGCTTTCGATGCGACTTGATTTGCACCGTGTTCCACTTTATTTGTGGGACACGAACCTATTTCCGATGCCAGTCACCTGATCTCTCATTCATTGAGATGTATACTTTTGTATTGTCTGGATTGTTTCTCTTGCAGGTTGCTCATGTGGTTATGCTCGACGTGTACCACATGTCGCTCGTGATTTATTTTCACGACGACACTTTCTGACTTACTTTGCTTGATGATGGCTTACGTGAAGTATCCCGGACTTCTTTGCTTACGCTTGCTAGCTCATTGCGGATTTGCTATCCGTTTGGTATCGTTCCCTATTCCTTTTTACTTCTTTCTGTACTTTATCGCTTTCTCGCATCATCCTTTAACATGAGAAGTAGGACTTAGACATGCATCTGGCCAAGCCCTCGAAAGAGGCTTTGTTTTTGTTGGTGTGTTTATATTTGTGCTTTGCGGCAGGGAGTCACGGTGTAATAAGTCCTATATGGCACTCCGTTAAGTCCTCATGGAAGGCACGCAGAAAGGGTTAGCACTAAACCCCCGCCTAGTCTCATCGAGTCTGTTCAGTATGCGCACGCTACGCGTGGCTCGCTTCTGAACCTGCACAAGATCATGTTATCGAGTATGTCAGGAAAAGGGTTCATGTAGCCGGACCCCCGCCTTTCTTATAGCTCGCGTCGCTCGACGTTGATGCTCGGTGTACGCACGCACCGTTTTCCTTTACAATCCGTGACGGCTTGGTTGCTGAGAGGGAATCGCTCCTCTTGTCTATGGCCCGATCATTTTCGCGAGGTCTAATGCTTGGTTGACTTGGATTGAGCTACTCCCCTTGGCTATGGCAGGACCACTTTTCTACCACTCGGCCAGTGCCGTTGGTTTGTTTGCTTTACGAGCGGAGCTCGTTTGTGTGATATACTTGTTTGCATTCCCTTTTCCCCATAGGTTGTTAGCTTAGCTTAGACTTGTACCCTTTGTATGATAATATTAGGTAGCAAGCTTTCCCCCTTAGCTTAGGTTTTCCTCATGCATTCTTTAAAACACAAACCACACTCTTTGATTTTCTTTTCTTAAGAGCTTGTTATTTCCGCTCCATTCCCGAGCCTAAGTCTCCAAAGGTCTAGCAGCGGAGTGCGAATGTAACTCGTTCACCTAAAAAACACAAAACAAACATAAAATAGTTAGCCGAGCTACGGTAGCTCTGATTCTGCAAAACAGATACGTAGGCAGCGCGGTAGGGCCCGTGCGAGCACAATCCTTTCTTTTCCCTACATTCTGCATTCATTTTAGTCCAGATTAGCGTAGATTTGTTACACACCCATAGTTTTAGACACATGCGTGGATACCATCGAGTACGATGTGCGCGAGGGGTGCTAATACCTTCCCCTCGCGTAACCGACTCCCTTACCCTTTTTCTCTGGTCGTGAGACCGTTGTTTTGTTTTGTGGTTTGCTGGCATTCCCTTCCTTTTCAAGATAAATATGTTAGTGGCGACTCTGTTGATTTTCGCGGTAGCGACAGCTGGCGACTCTGCTGGGGAGGTCTCGACCTATTGCGAGTCCGGACTTAGCGAGTCGATCCTAGCGCTTGTGTGTTTATCTTTGGGTGTTTTATTGCTTTGCATATTTACCTGTTTGCATTGCATTCTATGTGCGCTTTTACTTTTTCTGCATCATATTCTGGACTGTCTGGATTTCTATCTGTGGGTGGGTGTTTCAAGAGGTAAAAGGCCCAATACCCAGGCTATGAGTGATACTATAGGAACTAGGACTAGAGTGGTCGTGACGGACAGAAGGCGTATGCCTGATTGATCTGATCACGTATCCACGGGCAGAGCTTGGTGGAATGAGGCAATATCGTATGATAACGCCTACATTCTATCCTCTGTTGGTTTTTTGACCTACCCTGGCCTAGATTTACCCGTGAGTGGGGTGGGAATCAATCATTGCTTAACAGGTACATTGATGGTGACTTTGGTTCTTGTTCGAGGGTTACCGCTGTTCTTGTTCGAGGATTACTGTGGTTCTTGTTCAAGGGTTATTACCATGGTCCTTGTTCGAGGGTTACTTTGGTTCTTGTTCGAGTGGTTTGGTTCCTGTGATGGTGACTATGGTCCTGTTTCTATTGATTATGGCCTGTGATCTACGGGGAGTTCCAAATTGGTGCCGAACCTTTGAACCTGAGCCGTGTGATTTATTGGTATCCCAGATATATCCAGTATTGTGGCTCCCACCACTTTGTATCATTGCATATTTACTTGTGAAAAAATGATGTACAAAAAAATAACTAGCATACTAGCATACGTGTTCCTTCCATTTCCAAGGAATCATATCTTTAAGTCTCGTGCCGAGCTTTTCCATCTCTTGCTTTCTAAAAAATCAAAATATGAGGATTCCTTGGAAATCGAATGAACATGGAATTGCATTCATATCATGCATCTCATACATTTCATGCATAACAGGTGTTCAGGGTCGAGGATCTCTTATTCAGACTTGGTACTCTCACCAAATTCAGAGACTAGATTTGTTCTTATTGTGTGTTCAAAGATCAGTCATGAAACAACTTTGCGGGTGTTAGAACAAGAATTGTTCTGATCAATAATCTTAGTTTTGATGATAACAATGTATATGAATTTTGCTCAAGATAATGTGGTACTCTAATCCTATGCAATTTCCCTTTCAGGAAATATATAAAGAGTATGCACAAATCAGCGCTAAGAAGCTTTGACTCAGAAGGTTCAGTATGCAACTTCAGCACATGGTCTGGAAAGACATCAGAAGATGGTCAAGCAGAATCAGAACATGGTCTATTAGAAGCATCAGAAGAACTTGAGTTCAGAAGCAGTAGCACTGAAGTCATGGAATCACACTCAGAAGCATATCAAGATCAGAAGATCAGAAGATGCTCTGCACCAAGCTGTTTGTACTCTGATGATTTTCAACGTAGTATTTACAAAGAACAAATCAGAATCAAGTACTAGATGGCAGGCTACGCTGACTGACAAAAGGAACGTTAGAAGCTATTGAAGGCAATGTCAGTAGTCACAGCAAAAGCAAGGCTCGAGGTAGTTGACAAAACAGTGAAACATTAAATGCAATGCTGTACGGAATACGCAAAGCATTAAATGCTCCCAACGGTCATCTTCTCAAACGCCTATATAAATGAAGTTCTGATGAGAAGCAAGGTTACCAATTCTTAACAATTTCTGTGAATATTAACTTGCTGAAACGCTGTTCAACTCAAAGCTCAGAAACTTCATCTTCAACCTCACTACATTACTGTTGTAATACTTTAGTGAGTCTAAGCTTAAATTTGTAAGAGAAATATCACAGTTTGTGATTATCGCTTTTAAGAAGCAATTGTAATACTCTTAGAATTTGTTTACATTAATTTGTAAAGGACTAGAGTGATCGGGTTGTGATCAGTATACTCTAGAGAAGTCTTAGAAGGTCTCTAAGCAGTTGTTCCTAGAGTGATCAAGTTGTGATCAGAAGACTCTAGAAGACTTAGAAGTTGTCTAAGTGGAAAACCATTGTAATCTCGTGTGATTAGTGGATTAAATCCTCAGTTGAGGTAAATCACCTTGTATAGGGTGGACTGGAGTAGTTTAGTTAACAACGAACCAGGATAAAAATACTTGTGCAAATTATTTTTATCTTACGAGTTTTGAAACTACACTTATTCAAACCGCCCCCTTTCTAAGTGTTTTTCTATCCTTCAATTGGCATCAGAGCGCCGGTTCTAAGGTGCAAGCACTTAACCGTGTTTAGAAAAGATTCAGGAAGAGAAAAACGCTTCAGTAAAAGATGGCTAGTGAAGTTCAAACAAATCCAACTGCATCTACATCTGGCTCTGCTGAGCAATACAATGGTAACAATGGTTATACTAGACCACCAGTATTCGATGGTGAAAACTTTGAATATTGGAAAGATAAACTGGAAAGTTACTTTCTTGGTCTGGATGCTGATCTATGGGATCTTCTGATGGATGGTTACAAACATCCAGTGAAAGCTAGTGGCGTAAGGCTCACAAGAAGCGAAATGACTGATGATCAAAAGAAAGAATTCAAAAATCATCACAAATGCAGGACTGTTTTGCTGAATGCTATCTCTCATGCTGAGTATGAGAAGATATCTAACAGGGAAACGGCTCATGACATATATGAGTCCTTGAAAATGACTCATGAAGGAAATGCTCAAGTCAAGGAGACCAAAGCTCTTGCACTAATCCAGAAGTACGAAGCCTTCAAGATGGAGGATGATGAAGACATTGAGAAGATGTTTTCAAGATTTCAAACTCTGACTGCTGGATTAAGAGTTCTGGACAAAGGCTACACCAAGGCTGATCATGTAAAGAAGATCATCAGAAGCTTGCCCAGAAGATGGGGCCCAATGGTGACTGCATTCAAGATTGTGAAGAATCTGAATGAAGTTTCATTGGAAGAGCTTATCAGTGCCTTGAGAAGCCATGAAATAGAGATGGATGCAAACGAACCTCAGAAGAAAGGTAAGTCTGTTGCATTAAAATCTAATTTTAAAAAATGCACTAACGCTTTTCAGGCTGAAGAAGAAGATTCTGAAGAATCAGAATCAGAAGAAGAAGAAGATGAACTGTCCATGATTTCCAGAAGAGTCAATCAACTCTGGAAAAGCAAGCAAAGGAAGTTCAGGAGCTTCAAAAGCTCAAAGAAGCCTGAAAGAGGAGAATCTTCTGGAGGCAGAAGATATGACAAGAAAAAGGTCGTGTGCTATGAATGCAATGAGCCAGGACACTTCAAAAGTGAGTGCCCAAAACTTCAGAAGGAAAATCCCAAGAAGAAATTTCATAAGAAGAAAGGTCTTATGGCAACATGGGATGATTCAGAATCAGAATCAGACTCTGAAGATGAGCAGGAAAATCTGGCACTAATGGCCACAATGGATGATGGATCAGAATCTACATCAGAATCAGATTCTGAAGAGGTATTTTCTGAACTATCTAGAGAAGAGTTAGTTTCCAGTTTAACAGAACTTCTGGAACTCAAGGCTCATCTTAGTATCAAATACAAAAAGCTGAAGAAGCAGTTTGAATTTGAAACTAAGAAGCTGGAAGTGGAAAATTCTGAACTGAAGGAAAAAGTTTTAAATCTATCCAAAGATAGTGGATCTCCTTCTGAAACAGAAAAATCCATTCCTAGCATGAATCATATTCTGAAAGAATATGACTCGAGCTTCAGAAGGTTCTTATCTAGAAGTATTGGCAGAAGTCATCTTGCTTCTATGATATATGGTGTTTCTGGAAACAAAAGGTTTGGTTTTGGCTATGAAGGTGATACCTCACATAAATTTGAACCTATTGATGATCTGAAGATCACATACAAGCCATTGTATGATCAGTTCAAATATGGCCATGCACATGATATTAGGCTCACTTCACATGCACAGAAGTTTAACACTGTTCACACCAAGAAGCATGTGACACATCCTAAGAAATATCATGCTGACAAACCTAAAGAATATCATGTTGTTCCTCCTGTTAAATATTTTGCTAAACCCAAGTTCAATCAGAACTTGAGGAGAACTAACAAGAAAGGACCCAAGAAATTGTGGGTACCTAAGGAAAAGATTATTCCTATTGCAGATATCCTTGGCTGCAAAGAAGGAAAAGCACAACATGTCATGGTACCTGGACTCTGGATGCTCGCGACACATGACAGGAAGAAGGTCTATGTTCCAAGACCTGGTGCTTAAATCTGCTGGAGAAGTGAAGTTTGGAGGAGATCAGAAGGGCAAAATTATTGGCTCAGGAACTATAAAGTCTGGTAACTCTCCTTCTATTTCTAATGTTCTTCTAGTAGATGGATTAGCTCATAACTTATTGTCCATAAGTCAATTAAGTGACAATGGTTATGACATAATCTTTAATCAAAAGTCTTGCAAGGCTGTAAGTCAGAAGGATGACTCAATCCTATTTACAGGCAAGAGAAAGAACAACATTTATAAGATAAATCTTCAGGATCTTAAGAATCAGAAGGTGACTTGTCTTATGTCTGTTTCAGAAGAGCAATGGGTCTGGCACAGAAGATTAGGACATGCTAGTTTGAGAAAGATTTCTCAGATTAACAAACTAAATCTTGTCAGAGGACTCCCTAATCTGAAATACAAATCAGATGCTCTTTGTGAAGCATGTCAGAAGGGCAAGTTCTCCAAACCTGCATTCAAGTCTAAGAATGTTGTCTCTTCCTCAAGGCCGTTAGAACTTTTGCACAGTGATCTGTTTGGCCCAGTCAAAACAGCATCTGTCAAAGGGAAGAAATATGGATTAGTCATCGTTGATGATTATAGCCGCTGGACATGGGTAAAGTTTTTAAAACACAAGGATGAGTCTCATTCAGTGTTCTTTGAATTCTGCACTCAGACCCAAACTGAGAAGGAGTGTAAAATCATAAAGGTCAGAAGTGATCATGGTGGTGAATTTGAGAACAAATTCTTTGAGGAGTTCTTCAAAGAAAATGGTATTGCCCATGATTTCTCTTGTCCTAGAACTCCACAACAAAATAAAGTTGTAGAACGAAAGAATAGGACTCTACAAGAAATGGCCAGAACCATGATCAACGAAACCAATATGGCTAAGCACTTCTGGGCAGAAGCAATAAACACTGCATGTTATATTCAGAATAGAATCTCTATAAGACCTATTCTAAATAAGACTCCTTATGAATTGTGGAAGAACAGAAAGCCCAACATTTCATATTTTCATCCTTTTGGATGTGTTTGTTTTATTCTGAACACTAAAGATCATCTTGGTAAGTTTGATTCTAAGGCACAAAAGTGTTTCCTTCTTGGATATTCTGAACGCTCTAAAGGCTACAGAGTATACAATACTGAAACATTGATTGTAGAAGAATCAATCAATATCAGGTTTGATGATAAGCTTGGTCTTGAAAAGCCAAAGCAGTTTGAGAATTTTGCAGATATTGATATTGATATATCAGAAGTTGAAGAACCAAGAAGAAAAGTTTCAGAAGCTGAAAACCAAAGCAGCAAAGAATCAGAAGATCAGGTTGCTGCATCCTTGGAAAATCTGAGAATTTCTGAAGAACCAACTATCAGAAGATCATCTAGACTCACATCTGCTCACTCAAAAGATGTCATTATTGGAAAGAAAGACGATCTCATCAGAACAAGGGCATTCCTTAAGAACAATGCAGAATGTCAATTAGGTCTTGTTTCTTTGATCGAGCCAACTTCCGTTGATCAAGCTCTAGAAGATCCAGACTGGATAATTGCCATGCAAGAAGAACTAAATCAATTTACAAGAAATGACGTATGGGACTTGGTTCCTAGACCAAAAGGATTTAACATCATCGGCACTAAGTGGGTGTTCAGAAACAAGCTAAGCGAGAAGGGAGAAGTGGTAAGATACAAAGCCAGACTGGTTGCTCAAGGATATAGTCAGCAAGAAGAGATTGACTATACAGAAACGTTTGCACCAGTGGCCAGGTTAAAATCTATTCGTCTATTAATTTCTTTTGCCACTCAACACAACATCACTCTTTATCAGATGGATGTTAAGAGTGCCTTCTTAAATGGTTACATAGATGAAGAAGTTTATGTCCATCAACCTCCTGGTTTTGAAGACTCCATGTCTCCAAATCATGTTTTTAAATTAAAGAAATCATTATACGGATTGAAACAAGCTCCTAGAGCTTGGTATGAACGTTTGAGTTCTTTCCTTCTAGAAAATGGTTTCACTAGAGGAAAAGTGGACACTACTCTCTTCTGTAAAACATTTAAAAAGGATATTTTAATTTGTCAAATATATGTTGATGATATTATCTTTGGAACATCTAATGCTACACTTGGAAAGGAGTTTGCTGAGTCTATGCAGGCTGAATTTGAAATGAGCATGATGGGAAACTCAAGTATTTCCTTGGGATTCAAATCAATCAAACATCAGAAGGAACGTATGTTCATCAAACCAAGTACGTGAAAGAACTTCTAAAGAAGTTTAATCTTTCTGACTGCAAAGAAGCCAAAACTCCTATGCATCCAACATGCATACTAGGTAAGGATGAGATAAGTAAGAAGGTAGATCAGAAGTTGTACAGAGGTATGATTGGATCTCTTCTATATTTAACTGCTTCTAGACCTGACATTCTGTTCAGTGTTTGTTTGTGTGCTAGATTCCAATCAGATCCGAGAGAATCTCATTTAACTGCGGTTAAGAGAATTCTGAGGTATCTGAAAGGTACTACTAATGTTGGTTTAGTTTACAGAAGATCCAAAGATTACAACTTAGTAGGATTCTGTGATGCTGACTACGCTGGAGATAGAATAGAAAGAAAGAGCACTTCTGGAAGTTGTCAATTTCTTGGAAGTCATCTGATCTCATGGTACAGCAAGAAGCAAGCTACAATTGCCCTCTCAACAACAGAAGCAGAATATGTTGCTGCTGCTGGTTGTAGCACACAAATGCTCTGGATGAGAAGTCAGCTAGAAGATTATCAGATATATGAGCGTAACATTCCTATTTTCTGTGATAATACTTCTGCTATATGTTTATCTAAGAATCCTATCTTACATTCAAAAGCTAAACATATTGAGATTAAACATCATTTCATAAGGGACTATGTTCAGAAGGGTGTTATATCTTTAAACTTTGTGGATACAGACCATCAATGGGCTGATATCTTTACAAAACCCCTTGCTGAAGATAGGTTTAAGTTCATTCTGAAGAATATCAGTATGGATTTATGCCCAGAATGAGAAGATGAGAAAATCTTATGTATGGCTATCTTCTGAAATGAGATTGGATTAATGTTTTATAAGAAGTTCTGATCTTAAATCAATTAGAAGTAGTGACTCATTTATTACTAACGTTTCATTGTCTAAGTTGATTCAGAATATCTTTTAAAGTAAATACAGCTGTATCTAGCTTTCCAGATGGTAACACGTGTCTACCCTATTTGGACAAGCATGCGTGCAGTTGAGGAGGCACCTTTCCTAGGTAACTGTTCTATCACTTCATTTGTCATAATTTCTCTCTCCTCATGTCACGTAACATTAAATGCCATTCATCATTTCTTTTACTTTCTTTTTCGTTTTTATATCCGTCAAACGTTTCCCTTCCCTAGAACGTTTCCTTCCCCACATTCCCTCTATTTATTTCTCCATTTCTTTGCATTCTTCAATCAATCTTTGCGCTCTCTCTCTCTTTCTCTCACTTTTCTATGAATATCTTTTGCGTAAACCCTAGGTCATTCTTCATTGATCTAGCGTTCATCATGAATCCTTTGCCTAGTTCTCTTCATAAAAACTTTAAACCAGTTGAAGAAACTAAGTCTCAAAAGTGGCTGATCTATTTGAGTAGAACGGATGGAAGGGTTAATCGGTTACAGGATGAGAAACATATCTCGGGATGGCATTCCAAGTTTTTCTCAAGTCAGATCTCTTCTTTGATGCTGTTATCAACATTTGTCCAAAGGAAGAAGACTTTCTTGAGATATTGGATGAAGTTAGGTTCCATAAGGACTTAACTTCTATGTTAAGGGAAAGCCCATCTGAGAATACGCTCTCTCCTGGTGAACTATTCTCAGTTCCTCCTTTGTATTCATTTACTTCTTTCTCTGGGAGCTGCTCAGGCATGCAGAGTTTCAAGATTTGATGACCAAGCAAGAGCAAGAACAACGCTGGGATTCATGTTATACTGGCTTAGATTAGGACTAGGCTAGGGTTGTAGTCTTTGTGTTCTTGTAGTTTTCTTTGCTTGTTGCACTTGTGTATCAGCATACATCTTCTGTAACTCTGTTTGGTTAATCAATGAAAAGCTTTTCTGCATAACTCTTGTACTTCTGCTTATTTTATCAATGACTATTTGTTTCTCTTTCCATTTGTCCTGTGCTTACATCTGAATCTTTTACATTCTTTTTGATGTTATGACAAAAAGGGGGAGAAATAGTGATAAATGATTTGATTTATATTAGCAGTTGCCGGGAAGAAAGCCCCCACATTACTAACAGAAGCTGCAAGCTTTATATGTTTCTAAGTTGTGTTGTTGCAGGAATTGAAGATTCAAGATCAATAAGCAACAAGATGAATCAAGTTCTTGGATTCTTGAAGCAAGCTGAGTGCTATGAAGCTTCAGAATCAGAAGCAAAAAGGAAGAATGTTCAGATATTCTGATGATAGAATATGATCTGAAACATTAAGTCTATTTGTTCTGATACATTTTATATGGCTTATATGGCTCTGATACATATTATATGTTCTGAAACATATTTTGTGTTCTGATTCATTCATGCTGACTTTTGTCGTTTAGTTTTGTTCTGTAACATTTTAGGATGTAGAGATGCTCTGATGATGCTCTGGTACATTCAACAATGTTCTGATACAATCTAGCATGAAGTGATGAAAGAAGAAATTCAAGCTCTGAAGCTGTCCGCTGAAGCAGAAATCAGAAGCTGTGAATGTTCTGAGGATCAAAGAAATTCAAGTTCTGAAGCTGTCCTATGGAAGCAGGAATCAGAAGCTGTGAATGTTCTGAGGATCTAAAGAAATTCAATGTTCTGAAGCTGTCCTATGGAAGCAGAAATCAGAAGCAGTGAATGTTCTGAAGTTCAAGCATATGTGAACGTCTCTACTGAAATACTCAGGGAAGTCTTTTATTTATAAAATTCTTCTAGTATTAATTTCAGGGGGAGATTATTCATCTCAGGGGGAGATTGTTAATCTCAGGGGGAGACACATTCACATTATGTTTATATGCTTATGCTATAACTGTGTAATTGTCTTTTGCCGTCTGTTATTCTGATTGCAAATTCATATCATTTATATATGTTTTTGTCATCATCAAAAAGGGGGAGATTGTTAGAACAAGAATTGTTCTGATCAATAATCTTAGTTTTGATGATAACAATGTATATGAATTTCGCTCAAGATAATGTGGTACTCTAATCCTATGCAATTTCCCTTTCAGGAAATATATAAAGAGTATGCACAAATCAGCGCTAAGAAGCTTTGACTCAGAAGGTTCAGTATGCAACTTCAGCACATGGTCTGGCAAGACATCAGAAGATGGTCAAGCAGAATCAGAACATGGTCTATTAGAAGCATCAGAAGAACTTGAGTTCAGAAGCAGAAGCACTGAAGTCATGGAATCACGCTCAGAAGCATATCAAGATCAGAAGATCAGAAGATGCTCTGCACCAAGCTGTTTGTACTCTGATGATTTTCAATGTAGTATTTACAAAGAACAAATCCAAGTCAAGTACTAGATGGCAGGCTACGCTGACTGGCAAAAGGAACGTTAGAAGCTATTAAAGGCAATGTCAGTAGTCACAGCAAAAGCAAGGCTCGAGGTAGTTGACAAAACAGTGAAACATTAAATGCAATGTTGTACGGAATACGCAAAGCATTAAATGCTCCCAACGGTCATCTTCTCAAACGCCTATATAAATGAAGTTCTGATGAGAAGCAAGGTTACTAATTCTTAACAATTTCTGTGAATATTAACTTGCTGAAACGCTGTTCAACTCAAAGCTCAGAAACTTCATCTTCAACCTCACTACATTACTGTTGTAATACTTTAGTGAGTCTAAGCTTAAATCTGTAAGAGAAATATCATAGTTTGTGATTATCGCTTTTAAGAAGCAATTGTAATACTCTTAGAATTTGTTTACATTAATTTGTAAAGGACTAGAGTGATCGGGTTGTGATCAGTATACTCTAGAGAAGTCTTAGAAGGTCTCTAAGCAGTTGTTCCTAGAGTGATCAAGTTGTGATCAGAAGACTCTAGAAGACTTAGAAGTTGTCTAAGTGGAAAACCATTGTAATCTCGTGTGATTAGTGGATTAAATCCTCAGTTGAGGTAAATCACCTTGTATAGGGTGGACTGGAGTAGTTTAGTTAACAACGAACCAGGATAAAAATACTTGTGCAAATTATTTTTATCTTACGAGTTTTGAAACTACACTTATTCAAACCCCCCTTTCTAAGTGTTTTTCTATCCTTCAGCGGGGAGTTGACAGAGAAGAAGGTTCAGTTGGGTTTTTTTTTATGAAGACATGCTAGTTATGACCCATGCTCAAGGACTCTTAGTAAGTTCAAACTCATAGAGCACTTCGTGGATCTCTTCCACAATTTTGCGGATTCTGAAGCTCATCGTCAGCGGTTAATCTCCTTTTCTCTCTCGTGAATTCAAGGGGTATGTTCTCGACAAAAAGAGGCCTGAAAGACAAATCTATCTGATTCTCATGTCTTATGCTCATTTGCTTCCATGCTTGCTTTATTTGCAACTGGTTAAGCTTCGTACCGTGTGTATGTCTACATATTCTCTACTTGATGACGATGACACTACGTGTGAGTTCTATTCTGGGGCACCTGGTCGTGATGTTAGGATTTGAAATCTTTGAAGTTGTTTGGGGCTCCCGCACGAGGGATAAGCAAGACATTGTATATCTTGAGCATTGCACCATTTGCATTGCTCGAATCCCTAAAGCACTTACAAATTCCGTGTGACTTCGCCAGAATTTTCTGCCAGGCGGTAATCAAGAGTGATCTGCAAGGGCACATCTCTCATTCTCAAGGTTCTACTTCATATCCCAAGTTACCTCCTCCTCTTGGAGTTTCCTTTTCCGTAGCTTTCACTTGTCAACGGAGACGGAAAGAATATGAGAATCAAGCTGACGAGATCCTCATGCCCTTATGTCAAGTTGCTTCACTGCTTGATGGAATTTCGGTTGGTTAAGATTCGTGCTTTGGGTGTTTCTCACCACAAATAGCTCTCATGACTTCGATGACAATACTCAGTGTTTTCCATTCTCGGGGCATCTGATCATAATGCCAAGCCTTACAAGGTGTTGAGGTACAAAGAGTCCAGGATTTGCTTGATACAGAGATGCTTGAGTTTATTCATAATGGTTTCTACTGGTCAACCGCATTTCATCTGCTACAAGTAGAATGTTTGTTCTTCCTCGAGGAGTAACTCATGAGAATCACTTGCAACTTGTACTGCCAAAGGCTTCCTTCCCAACAACTCTTGTGTGTTCCAAGTAACGACTTTGATGACCAAGCGCAGAGGTTAATGTTGTTAGCTGATAGTAATACAAGTTTCCTCCATTCATGACGGTGTTTTCTGTTTCAGCAGCTATATTTAGGGCTCCCGACCGAGGGATAAGCAAGACTCCGTGTTCTTGAGTTCGCATCATTGGCAGCTCAAATCCCTAAAGCATTCACAAACTCTATTCGCTGTTGTTTAGGGCTCCCGACCGAGGGATAAGCAAGACGCCTTGTATCTTGAGTTTGTGCACCACTGGCACAACTCAAATCCCTAAAGCTGAGCACTTACAACTTTTGTATGGCCTCGCCGAAATCTTCTTCCAGGAAGCAATCTGAAAGGTTCTACAGGAACATATGTTGTTGCTTGGTGTATTTTCCACTCTGGGGCACTTGGTTATTCGATTGGAGATTGCAAGTCATTCAGAGACAAGGTTCAAGACCTGATTGACTCAAAGGCTGTCACATTCGCGCCTAAAGGCCAGAATTGAAGTTCTCCTTCGACTCAGTGGATCTTCTGAAGCAATAAGTCCATACGGAGAAGATCTCCTCAACGTTGGCAGTTCCTAATTCATCATGCATGTTCATGTTTAAGCTTTCTTGTTTTGTCAATACTGTTTGTATGTAAAACTTGTTTGTTTTTGAACTATAATCATAATGCTTTTTGTGGATATGTTTGTCTTGAAAAAATCCATTCGCTTTTGCTCTTATATGTTTTTTCTACGCTTTTTGTGGTACTCAACTCTTGTTAACAAAGCTTGATAACTCCGAAGGGAGAATGATGAACATAATACCAATAACCTCAAATGGTATGCTTTTGAGTAGAACCCTGTTGATGATGTACAGGCATTGCTTCAAATCCCCAAACACTGGAGATATAAGGGAGATAGACCCTCAATAACCCCTCTGAGCCTTCGAAGTAGGAGTTTCTTTTCTCTATAAAAAAACCTTATTTTTAACCCAGGGGTGGATAGTATTCAGTTAACCTGATCAAGCATTCAAAATTCATCAGGAGTACACATCTAAGGATACAACAATGGTTATCCCTCACCTTAGGAGGTCGAAACATCAAATTTATCCCTCACATCAGGAATTCGAGACCAACATCAAAGCCGGTGTGGTTTATCCCTCATATCAGGAGGTCAAAAAATGGCGATACCACAATGGTAATTCCTCATCAATCAATGACTCAGGCAGTCATTATGCACTTCCAACAAATCAGAGATTCAGGATCACACGACTTGTTCAAAAGAAAAGAATGAATAGAAAAAAAAAGAAAAAAAGAAAGAAAAGCCTGCTAAGTCAACAAGTTGAAAGCATGTGACTTAGGCAAAAGTTAGGGCATCCCGCTGGACATCCAACTCGAAATTCAAAAGAATTTGTCTAGGCAAAAGTTAGGGAAACAAAAAAAGAAAGCAAAGCAAAAGCGAAAAACAAAGATTACAAAATAAAGATCCTCATCAAAAGAACAAAGTCGTGTGATCAGACACCAAAAACGAAAGATAAAGTGACTGCCGTGTCCAGAAGACCTCATTGACTCCTCAATCATCTCAAACTCCTCTTGAAAGATGAATGCTCATGTCAAGTTAACTGAACTTAGGACTGGAGAACATCACGAAGGGGATGGGTACCAAATAATTTTGAGCCTTAAAATCTTTTTTTTCTCAAACCGTGAACCTGGCCACGTTACAACCCTTGAAAGTCCTAACTGAAGCATGGGTTAATTAGAAAGCAAACTATACATGAGAATACGGTAAACTGACTCCTAGGAGATCCGCTAAATGCTTGAGTTGGTGTCACACCATCTTTTCTTTCTTTTACAAAAATCGATGTTACAACATCCTTTCATAAAGTTTCTTTAAACTTCAAGATAAACATACTCTTTGCATTAGAATTATATTTCTCATAATAAACATTCTTTGCATATGAACAAGTGCTTAACATCAAGAAAGTTTCCATCATGAACTTCAGATGAAAAGTTTATTCCTCCCGAAAGACAAGTTATCTTCAGAACTTCGTTGCGCTGAAGCAAGAATATTTCAAAGTCTGATCACCCTCAGGGGCACAAAAGTGTTTGATTTCTCTATCGAGTAAGTTTTCGATCAATCTGGGGCAATCAAGTCAAGATTCGAAGAATCTCTCAAAGTGCTAAGTAATCAGGGGCATTCGCCCAAGTGCATTTGAAGCTACCTCCAACACAGGTCAAGCAGGGGCATGGTTCCAAAATTCATGATACTAGGGCAAGTTGGCTTTGATATAAACGGATATCAGAAGGTCCTTACGAGATGAATTCCTCAAAGTCCCTACAGGCTGGGGCAAAGCACTATGCAGTGGCATTCTCTCCTCATCAGGAGGTGATCAGCGTAAGTTCACATGTGAGCTAGACAACTTATGAACTTGAGAACCATCAGGGCGTCATCCTCAACAGTGAGAAGTTGAAAGTCCAATACTTGTTGGCATTCTTACAATCAATACAAATATGCAAGATGTCATACCCCAATTTTTGACCTAATATACCACCTCATATCATTTGCATATGCATCATTTGCATCTCTAACAAATTGCATAGCCTGTGTTTGTTACTTGTGACTCAGCATGATTTAAACAAGAAATCACTCATCAGTACAAGCAACATTCAATTAGGGTTTTGTTCTCCCTACATCTCAAAAGAACTATCTTCATCAACAATCAATATTTGGTCCTCAGAGATTCACTTCAACAAGCTCAACAGCTTTGAATCGACCAAACTAGGGTTTTGACTGAAGACAACCTACTCTTAACTTTTGCTCAGAATTTGACCTAATGGCTTGGGACATGACTTCAAGACCCCAAGAACATAATTTTGATCTAATCCATTGGCTCAAGACATCTCCTACACAAGGATTGATCAACAGTGAAATTTCAAATCATCAGGTTAAGGTGTTGAACTATCAGGGACTAAAATCAGGGATCACATTTGGGAAACCCTAAAAATCCCCAGGAAGTCAATCAAAGGTTTCAATCATCTTCAAATAATCCCTATGACAACATCCAATGGGAATTACATCTCAATTCAAGATCCACAGTCATCAATTTCATCAGGTCGACAATTAGGGTTTTTGACCTAATTCACTGAACAACTGCCTTTTTAATCAGGACATGGTGCCACAACTCAAATCATGGCTCAATATCCTCTAATGCTTCAATATTATCCATTCATACCATTCATTTGGTGAGGATAGCTTGGTTCATTTGAAATCTCCAGAAACGCGATTCGTCTGAAAAAGTCAACTGTACAAGATCACCATTGACTTTTGGAGAATTTTGGTCAACCATGACTTTTGAAGTTTTGAATCATCAATATATGATATATGAAGTCATTTGATCAAGAAAAATCAAGAAAACCAATCAAGAATCAAATAGTCAAAAGTTTGACTTTCATACTTAGAAAATTTTCTAAGTGTTTTTCAATGGTTTTTTCCAAACTTTGGAAGGAAATTTCTCAAAATTTCACCTACAAACTGAAAAAAACTTCCAACATGAAAGTTGTAGATTTTGATCCAATAAACAACTTTGACACATATAATGTTTTTCCATAAGATCAACCATTTAAGAGATATGGAGCTTCAAAGTTGGTACTTTTTGAAAACTTCACTTAAAATCTCACTTTCTTCAAAGTTCATGGACCCTTTTCACCCATTTCCTTAAAGGTCTTGAAGAAACTTTCAATTAGGGTTTTGAAGTGTGTAACATAAGATTTCCAAAATGTCCAAGAGCATGAAAAAATATGGAGCATAGCTATGGTTTTGAATTATGCATTTAGTGATCATTTTCACTTGAAATTTCAAGCCATTTTCACTAAGTTATGAACCAAATTGCCAAATGGTCCAAGTAATGATACATAGAGGCAATAATTGGAAGATAAGAAGCATAGCCAATTTTAACCATGGTTTAGTAACTTTAACCATATGCCTTTAATGGTAAGATTCCTTTCTATCCCTTAAGTGCCAAATCACCAAAGAAGAAGCAAGTTGCAAAGCTATGAGTTCAGAAAGTTTGGCCTATAAATAGAGGTCATTACTTCATTGCAAATCACACCAAAACCTCAAAAAGCATAGGTTTTCTCTTTCTTTCTTGAATTACAAGTTTCATAGTTTTCAAAGAGGTAGAAAACTCAACCTCTAAACCTTGCAAGTTCTGAGCAAAGTGATGATTCCCACAAGCCACAAACATCATATGGGATGTGTTTGATCCATCCATACACCCCAAAAACACCTAAAACTCAAAATCACTACCTCACTTCTCAAATATGCATAACCTAAGCCTTATCATGCCAAAATCAATTCCAGGTCATATCTGTCCAAGTTAACACTTCTAACACCATCCATATACTTCATATGAATTGTCCCAACCATCATCCATGATCTGAAACACCTTCATCATCAAATTCGATTCACTCTCCAAAGCTCTGCAGATCGGGTTCCATAGCTTAGCTCAAATGAATTCAAACTGTTCCAAGCATCCAGACACCTTCCCTAAGGTCCATTGAAGCTGTCCAGATTGAGCAACAACATCTGTAACACTTCCAGGCTCGATTTCAATTTCCAGTTTGGCCGTTTTTGAAGGTAAGTGCTATCAACTTCAAACTCATACATACATGCATCATAAATGAAAAACTGGTTTACCATCTTGTTTCTGCACTATCACTGATCAATAGCCCTCAATCAATTTCATAATTCATCAGCTATACACAATTTCAGATTGAATCATAGAATTAGGGTTCTTCGTGTTCATCAGAGAATCAATGGCCCTAGAGTGAAAATAAATGGAATTAAATGGTACCATCGTGTTCCTTATGAAAAATCGAGCAAGTTAGGCTATCCACTTGATCCAAACAATTCAGTTTACAAAATTTTCAAATTTAATTTGGGGGTTGTGTTCTTGGCGCCAAATTTTGAAACTGAAATTAGAAACTTGATTCAAAATATAACTGATTCGTTGCAAATGATAATCAGACCACGCGCGTTGTCCAGTTGGTTAAGTTTTTGAGTTGTGAGAGAGAGGGCGTGGGTTCAAGCCCTAGTGGAGACAAAACCAATTTTTTGCAACCTATTTTCTTTCATTTTTTAACAAACTTCATCTAATTAATTAACCATTCAATTTAACTCATTTTAATTTCATTTTTTACACACCTCTTATTCAATATATATATTTTGACAATATCAAAAAAATCACAAAAAAAGATTTATTTAATATGTTTTTAATTAGGTTTAAAATGATGTATTTTTAAGTGTTTTAATATTTTAAAAATATTATTTTTCATTTAATTTTTAACCTAACCACTTGTAAATATTTTTGTGATCAAACCCTAATCACTTAGGTCTTAATTAAGTATTAAAACTTGTTTTAACTTAATTAAGTTGATTTCTTTCAAATTCAAATCGTTTTAAAACAAGCGATCGCAATTCTTTTCAAAAACGATAAACCACTTCTTTTTGATTTTTCTTTTCAAAAGAAACTATTGATTGAATCTTTTTGAATTGATCAATTGATTTTCAAAACGAAGTGGGGCCTCTCGAATATTAGAGAGTGTAAGTCCCATTTCTTTTCTTTTTGTACAGTTTTTAAAACAATAAAACTTCTTAACAAAATCTTTTCAAAACAGTTTTCAAATCATTTTCAAAACAACAAAACTCCAAAGAAACAAAATTTTTCAATATACCATGGGCCTCCATGTAGGTATAAGTCCCAAGCCCCTTTTGTACAGACCTTTGCCTTTGTACAGTTTTTCTTCAAACAGAAAACTTCTTTCAAAACAACTTTCAAACAGTTTTTCAAACGACGCGTCTGTAAATAAAACAATCAACCATGTTTTGTAAATAAAACATGGGCCTCCATGTAGGTATAAGTCCCAAGCCCTTTTTGTAAATACCTGTTTACATAGCTTTTGAATAAACTCAAGTGGGTCTCTCCCCGAGTATGAATCCCGAGCCCCCGTGTTTACAAACGGATCATGCTTACAGGTATATTTCCTTCATAAACTCCATTATATATACACACTTTGTCATATATATATGTAATTGTTCATACCTGTTCATGTTTGTTTATACTTGTTCATGTTTGTTCATATGTGTGATATGTGTGCTTGTTCAACTTAGTACAACACTAGGTTCCTCATAGCCTCCTTTTGGGCTTCGTGCAAAGAATCTCCACTAGTTTAGGTTAGGACATAGAGTATGGTTTCCCGGTGAAATCGCTCTAAGAGCTCAAACCAACTATACCATGCCTCCCCTTGGGCTTTGTACAAACGAGTGTCCCTCCCATAGCCTCCTCTTGGGCTTACAATGCAAGGACCCTGGATTGTCCCTCCCATAGCCTCCTCTTGGGCTTACAATGCAAGGACCCTCGAATAGCCTCCTCTTGGGCTTCGTACAAGGACCCACGGGCTTCTTATAAGCATCCCCAATATCCAAATCAAATACCCTAGGAGATTAGACATTTATCATCTCTATGATAGGAGTATCTCTTCTATATCATCACAATCAATCAATCAATCAATCAATTAAATTTCTTTTTTTGCCACAAGGCTGGCTAATCAATCAAACCGTTTTGCCACCATACTGGCTGATTAATCAAAGTTTTTGTCACAAGGCTGACTTCATTGAAACTTTTGCCACAAGGCTGGCTGATTAATCAAAACTTTTTGTCACAAGGCTGACTTCATTGAAAGTTTTTGCCACAAGGCTGGTTAAACACAAAAACATCTTTATCATTCTAAGCGCCATAAGTGGCATGGCCCCGGGCTTATAATGAAAAGATTTTCAAACAAAAACAAACAGATGTATGTGATGATATAGATTAGATACATCGAACATTTAGATGACATTCGTCTCTTATCCTTTGCTTCCACTAGCATAAGTGGGAACTACGATTGCTCTGACTTTCTCAACATCCCTTTGAGAATACGTAGGCACAAGGTCTTACTCCTTGGCGAGCAAAACTTCTCTCTCAAACCACTCAAACCTTAGCACCCGTAGACCCCGAGCTACAGATGCTCTGATTCCCTCTAGGGGATATGTATGCAGAGGATCGCGATGATCTTTGCGAGCATAATCAAACAAACACCTTAGTCTCCCACCTATTTCATAACAGAACCTCCACCATAACATAGATTGAAACAAACACAACAAAGAAACCTATAGAGTACTATAGATACGTTGGGTGCTAATACCTTCCCTTCGTATAACCAACCCTCTTACCCAAGATCTCCCCCCACCTTTTAGGTTATTGCAACTTTTTTCCTTTTCCTACTTTGGAAATAATAAAAAGTTTGGTCGAAACAAAAGAAAAATCATTTTTTTTTGAGCACTCGAGCCCAAAGAAGGCATCAGGTGTCTCATCCACAAAAAAAGAGGACAAAACGATTTTTCGCCCGCGACAAAAAAATGGCGACTTCACTGGGGACCATCTTTTTATTGTTTCCAAAGAAAGGGTTATTTCTAATTGTTGTTTTTCATTTTAATTCTTGTTACATGTTTGGTTCTGTGGTTCTGTTACATCGGTGATTCTGTTACAAGTGATACATTATGGACAAATCCTAACCCGGATTAAGTACACATAAGAATTAGGTGGAGGGTATAGTCATGTATGGCATACAAGGAGTCAGTCCTTAAAAAGTCAGCATGAGAATCTTTCCGCTCAGTGGAGGTTCCTTGTTTGTAGTATATGTTTAGCAAGTTCAGTTGCGAAGACATTATTGCTTTCATTGAACTGTAGAAGCTGAGTTGGCTGTAGAACCCATAACCCATCCTGGCCTTATTAGGACGTGGTGCAGAAACGATCCAGGTGAAGACTTGGATAGTTGTCATGCGGAGAACCACACTCAGACGAGTTTTTCTTGAGAATATTTCTAGCTCACAAGTTCAGTTGTGCAAGCCGGTAATATCCGAAAGAAAAATGTAGACTCTGACGTATCAGTAGAACATGTTTTGCAGGTGATAAACCCTAGTACTATCCCATGTTTGGTTCTCTGACCTCATGCTCGTGACGCTGGACCTTTGAACCTATGTGTACTATGTCTGAATTACCATGTATGTAGTACCATGTTTGAATTACCATGTTTGTAGTACCATGTTTGTGTTACCATGTTTGCATCACCGTGATTGCCTTATCATGTTTGAATATGTGGCATCCACGCATCCATGCATTCATACATTCATTAAAAAACCCATCTTTTTCCATAAAAACATGTTTTTTTCCAAAATTTTTAGAGAAATTTTCCTTGCAAACATTATAGGATTAGGTTATGGAAGGGGTAAAAAGGCATACCAAAAAGTACGATTTCAAAATGCCTAATGTGGAAAGACTGAAAGAGTTAGCATCTTCTGTACAAGATCCTTTTGATTTTAGGAAAAGCCATGGAAAGCTTTTGCCTATCTTGAACACTCATGTTGATGAAGGACTTCTCAAAACTCTGGTTCAGTTTTATGATCCCGTCTACCGGTGTTTCACCTTTCCAGACTATCAGTTGGTACCAACCTTGGAAGAATATGCCAATCTTTTGGGTATTCCTGTGTCTGACAAAATACCTTTCAATGGTTTGGAAGCCATTCCTAAATCACCAGTCATTGCAGCAAGTATCCACTTGAAGAAATCTGAAATAGAGAGTAATTGGACTACCAAAGGAAACCTTCCGGGTTTAACTTCCCAGTTTCTAATAAAGAAAGCCTTCGATTTCATCGAAACTGGTAGCATGATAGCTTTTGAAGCTGTACTAGCCTTGCTCATCTATGGGTTGGTTCTGTTTCCCAACGTCAACGACTTTGTTGATATCAACGCCATAAAGATCTTTCTGATTGGAAATCCTGTTCCGACTTTGCTTGGTGACACGTATTTCTCTATTCATCATAGGAATCGCCAAGGCGGTGGAATCATTGTATGTTGTGCACCTCTTTTGTACAAATGGATTGTTTCACACTTACCTAAGTCTCCTATTTTCACGGAAAACCGAGAAGGCTTACGTTGGCCTCGAAGACTTATGTCTCTTTCTAATAATGATATTCATTGGTATACCTTGGCTCGCTGTGGTACAGAAACCATTGATAGTTGTGGAGAGTTCGCCAACGTACCTCTCATTGGCACACAAGGAGGAATTAACTACAATCCGGTCCTAGCCCGACGACAACTCGGGTATGCAAATTCAGCTAAACCCATTGGTCTCGCAGTGGAATGCTACTTTTACCGAGAAGGGGAGGATTCTCAAAGGTTGAAGACAAGAATGGTAAGAGCTTGGTACGACGTCCGAAGAAAAGAAAAAGGTGGGGAAAGAAACTGCATTGCTACAAACGCCTATACCTGCTGGGTGAAGAAAAGAGCAAAGGAGTTTCAAATGCCTTATGATTATGAAAAACCCATGTTCCCTGTGGTGTCTCAACTACCCAACATTCCCATTGACACTACGGAAGAATACCAAGAGATTTTAGCCAAGATGAGGTTAGAAAAAGACGCTTGGGAAGAAAAGTTTCGTAAAACTGATGAGGAAAATAGAAAGTTGAAGAAAAGAGTGAAAGATCACGAAGAAACTCTTTATTATCAAGATGGTTGGCTCATGAGTAAAGATGAGAAGATCCGTCGGAAAGATGCCGCAATCAGAAGATACATCAAAGAAAGCAAGAAGAATCTTGAAGGCTCAACAAGCAACGCTCCGACTCCTGATGATTGGAAGAATGTTGTTGACAAGCTGAGGGCTGAAAAGGCCGAGTTGAAAGCTTACTATGGGAAGGAAATCATGAAGCTCAAGCTGCATAATGCATTTGGTTCTTCGTCTGATGAAGATGCTTAGGATTTGTTTAGATTTTCATTTATCATTTGCTTCTGTAAGGAGCTACGCTCCAATGTTGTAACATTTTCCCATTATTTCAATAAAAGAATAGTTTGTATTCAAATGTTTGCAAGAAAATAATCTTAAAATGTTTGGAAAAATCATAAATTTCTTTTTGCATACATCATTCTGCATATCGAGTCTGTTATATAGAGTCTTATCTTTTGGATCTTTCTCCATTAGATCGTCAAGCTGTCGCGTCTCAAAGTTTCTCGACCGCGCTCGCAATCAGATCACAGATACAATACTCGTTCAAGCAGAAGAAGAGTAATGGAACACTCTGAACAAGAGAATATTGAGCTCCGTGGTACAGTGACCACCCTTCAAGAAAAATTGGAAAGTCTCACTACTCTGGTTGACTCTTTAATGGCCGCACAGAATCAGCCGCCGCCACCTAACAGTCAAGCAACGGTAACATCTGAAGTCACTACTCCGGTTTCTACAGTTGCATTCAGCATTCCATCTTTCTCCATGCCAGAAGGTTGGGACACGCCTTTCAGCTTTGGTGCAGGTTTCCACCACAATATCTCTGGGGTTCAAACAACCACAACTGAAGCGCTTGCTACACAAGGTTCGGCGTTTATTCCACATTCAGGGGTAACTTTTTTCCAAATCACTATGGCACTTTCTCAACCCACTATGACAGTTCCGACCCCTACGGTTCACACAGTTCCTTATGAGGGCAATGAGATTTATCATGATCAAGGTGATAGCACAAATCAGCGTAACCTTGTGGGAGATCTCCAAGAGCAATTCAACAAGATCCAATTGGAAGTCAAGGCTATTCGGGGAAAAGATTTGTTTGGAAAGAATGCCCAGGAGCTATGTTTGGTTCCCAGTGTACAAATACCTGCTAAATTCAAGGTCCCAGACTTTGAGAAGTACAAAGGTAGTTCTTGTCCACAAAGTCATCTTGTAATGTATGCCCGGAAGATGTCTACTTATGCAGATAATCATCAGTTGCTTATCCATTACTTTCAAGACAGTTTGACTGGTGCCGCACTGAAGTGGTACACAGGTTTGGATAGCACCAATATTCAGACTTTCAACGATCTAGGCGAGGCCTTTGTCCGACAGTACAAATACAACTCGGATATGGCTCCAGACAGAGATCAGCTCCGATCCATGGCTCAGAAAGACCATGGAGCTTTCAAAGAATATGCCCAACGATGGAGAGAAACTGCTGCTCAGATTAATCCACCGTTAAAAGAGAAAGAGATGACAAAAATCTTCTTGAATACTCTTGGCTCGTTTTATTATGAACGCATGATTGCTAGTGCTCCAAGTGATTTCACCGAAATGGTAAACATGGGGATGCGTCTAGAAGAAGGAGTCCGAACCGGACGTCTAACTAAAGAAGGTGGATCTTCAAGCAGAACCAAAAAGTTCGGAAGTGGTTTCCCAAAGAAGAAAGAACAAAGTGTTGACATGGTATCCCAAGGAAAGCCAAGAGGAAATATCAATCGTCAACGACAGGTTGCTGCTGTCACACCAGTCGTTAATACAGCACCAAATCCGGGATTTACTCCGCAGTTTCAACAACAACAGCCTCGACAACAGGCTCAACAGTTTAACAATAATCAGAATCGTGTACAAAGAGCTCCACAATTTGATCCGATTCCAATGACCTACACAGAGTTGTACCCTGCCTTGGTTGAAAGAGGTCTTGTTCAAACTAAAGCACCACCACCAGTACCTGAGAAACTTCCATGGTGGTACAAAGCTGAGGTATCATGCCCTTATCATCAAGGAGCACCTGGCCATGATCTTGAGCATTGCATAGCTTTGAAATATGAAGTTCAGAGGTTGGTTAGATCTAATCTTCTCTCTTTCAGAAATTTGAATCCAAATGTGCAAGCAAATCCGCTGCCCAATCATGGAGGGCATGTTGTAAACATGGTGTATGGATGTCTTGGTCCATATCGAGTCTATAATATCAATTTCTCAAGAGCAGATTTGGTACAAATGCACGCCACTCGTCGAGGGCAGAATTTTCGCCAGCATCACTACGGTTCCTGTAGCATATGTTGTGTAGATCCTCACGGATGTTCGATTGTGAGAAGAGATCTCCAAGTTCTGTTGGATAATGTTACCATTCAGATCTACAGAAATAGGAATGAAGATGAAGTTAACATGATAGGATGTTATCCGCATGAGCTTTTAGTCTCAGATATCAACTCGGAAATGCCTAATGTTAACGTCATCGTTCCTCATTTCAACATGCCTGAGCGCATAGAAGTTACCTATAACAAGCCAAAGGTTCCTATTGCTCCTTTGATCATTTGCCTATCTGGACCTGTTCCTTATGACTCTGACAAGGCAGCTCCATACAACTACAATGCAACAATGATAAAGGATGGACAAGAAGTTCCTTTACCTACTCTTTCATCTGTCGTAAACATCGCTGATGTAAGTCGAGTAACAAGAAGTGGACGTGTGTATACTCCACTACCTCCAAAGAAGCCTGTTGCTCCTGCAGCCGGACAAAATCATATCAATGTTCCAGTGGGGAATCCTGAGGAAACTCCTGTCAGTAATACAAACACTGATGTTGGCCAATCCAGTGGAACCAATGTCAATCCTGACTTTGATGAAATTTTGAAGCTTATCAAAAGAAGTGAATACAAGATTGTGGATCAGCTTATGCAGTCTCCTTCAAAAATCTCAATACTTTCATTGCTTTTAAACTCTGAAGCACACAGGGAAGCCCTGATGAGAGTTTTGGATCAAGCTTTTGTGGATCATGATGTGACTGTTGATCACTTTGATGGGATAATAGCTAACATAACAGCTTGCAACAATTTAAGCTTCTGTGATGAAGAACTCCCCGAGGAGGGCAGAAATAACAATCTTGCTTTGCACATTTCTATGAACTGTCAGTCAGACTCTTTGTCTAATGTGTTGGTAGACACCGGATCTTCCTTGAATGTTATGCCAAAGACGACTCTTGCTCGCTTGTCTTACCAAGGAATGCCTATGAAGTTTAGTGGTGTAGTTGTCAAAGCATTTGATGGTTCGCGAAAATCTGTTATCGGCAAAGTCAACCTTCCCATGACAATTGGTCCACATACATTTCAAATCACCTTCCAGGTCATGGACATTCAAGCTGCTTATAGCTGTCTGTTGGGACGACCATGGATCCACGAAGCAGGGGCTGTGACTTCTACGCTCCATCAAAAGTTAAAATTTGTAACAAATGGAAAATTGGTAACAATAAGTGGAGAACAAGCCTTAATGGTGAGTCATTTATCCAATTTCTCTTTCATTGGTGCTGATGATGTGGAAGGAACTCAGTTCCAAGGTCTCTCTTTAGAAGACGAATCTTCCAAAAAGAAAGCATCGATCTCTTCTTACAAAGAGGCAGTAAAAGTAGTGAAAGATGGAACTACCACCGGCTGGGGGCAAGTTGTGATCCCGACCAAGAATGAAACTAGAGCAGGACTCGGATGTTCACCAACATTCTCAAACTGCACCAAGAAGGATGAAACCCTTCGTCCGATCAAAGAAACGTTCCATAGTGGAGGGTTCCTTAACCCAATTCCTCAAGAGGTTAATGTCCTTATTGAAGAATGCATCGAAGAAGGTCTCTCCGATACTGAAGAAGAATGGAAATGTTATCTCAATGACTCGGGATACATATCTCAGGAAGAACCATATCCTCCTTCAGAGAAAACAAGTGCTAAAGAAATTCCGCCTATTCCTGCAGAGGTTTGGGACACCTTGGGACAACCAAGTGGAAAATTTGATTATATGGTGAAATATACTGCACCTGAAAGTTCAAAGATTGCGATTGAAGATATCCAACCAACTGGATGGGGAGATCCCTTTGAATATAATAGTCAACCAGAAGAGGCTTATCAGCCCTGTCAATTTTCTCAGCAGCCTGAAATTACTGAAGATTTCAATGCATCTGCCAAGATTTATAATCCTGAAGGTGGTTATTATCACATAAATGCCATTTTCGAAGATGAAGGGGAAGATGGCCCCGCAGTTGACTCGGAAAGTGTTTCTGACAATGAGTCTCTTCATCCTGAGGATTGGGAAATACATCCTGAAAATTCTGAAGATTGTGACTCATCTTATGCTCTTCAATAAGTAGAAGAAGACCGTTTCAACTCTACAAAGAACAAGGTTGACAAACCAGGACCTTCAAATCCTGCTCGACCAGCGGTCAATACTGAAGATAATTCTGAGGAGAATTTTCCTGAATACATAATACACAGAGGAGTTCGTTGCTACTGGAAAGCTGTCGACGTTCCGAATGTTGTTCGCCGCTCAAAGTAATCACCTCGCTGTTATTTTGACCTCCTGCCTGGCCCAAAGCAGAGAGATGTTTTATAGGGCTTTGCTTTTAAATGTTCCGCCCAAATAACTTTGTGTATAGGGCTTTGTTTTAAAAGTTTCCCTCTTTGTCCTGCCCAAGACAAATGAGTTTGTGTTTAGGGTTTTGTTTCAAAAATGAATCATAAATAAAGTGTCATTTTGAATTCCCTACACTATGTGTTTTATTTTTTGCTTTTTCTGGAAATGGTAATCCTAAAAAACCAAAAAAAAAACAAAAAAAAAAAAAAAACTTTTTCAGTGATCTGTATACACTATTGCATTCACAGTTTTTTCTGAAATAAGCATAAATCATATGTGCAGATTTATTATTGATAAACCCATTGAATGCAATAACCCTATGCCCTCTCCCAACTTTGAGTTTCCTGTGTTCGAAGCCGAAGAAGAGGAAGAAGAAGAGATCCCGGACGAGATCTCCCGATTACTTAAGCACGAGGAAAGAGCCATTCTGCCTCACAAAGAGCCTTTAGAAAAGATCAACTTGGGTTCTAAAGAAGACAAAAAAGAAGTGACCATTGGATCGCTGCTTGATGCTGATATTAAGAGTAAGTTGACAGACCTTCTCAAAGAATATGTTGACGTGTTTTCCTGGTCCTACCAAGACATGCCTGGGTTGGATACCAATATTGTTCAACATTACTTGCCATTGAAGCCAGAATGTCCGCCAGTTAAGCAAAAATTGCGAACGACTCACCCTGATATGGCTAACAAGATCAAAGTGGAAGTTCAAAAACAGCTCGACGCAGGTTTTCTAGTCACCTCAGAGTATCCTCAATGGTTGGCCAACATAGTGCCCGTTCCGAAGAAAGATGGTAAAGTCAGAATGTGTGTTGACTACCGTGACTTGAACAAAGCCAGTCCCAAAGATGACTTTCCATTACCTCATATTGACATGCTGGTTGATAACACCGCTAAGTTCAACGTCTTTTCCTTCATGGACGGGTTCTCCGGTTATAATCAAATCAAGATGGCTCCCGAAGACATGGAGAAGACATCTTTCATCACCCCATGGGGTACCTTTTGCTACAAAGTGATGCCGTTTGGATTAAAGAATGCAGGTGCAACTTACCAAAGGGCAATGACTACTCTCTTTCATGACATGATGCATAAAGAAATTGAAGTTTATGTGGACGACATGATAGCCAAGTCCAGCACAGAAGAAGAACATATTGAATACCTTTTGAAGTTGTTTCAACGATTAAGGAAATATCAGCTTCGCTTGAATCCTAACAAATGTACTTTTGGGGTTAGATCTGGAAAACTCTTGGGTTTCATTGTCAGCCAAAGAGGTATTGAAGTAGATCCCGACAAAGTCAGAGCTATTCAAGAGATGCCTGCACCAAAAACTGAAAAGCAAGTAAGAGGATTTCTTGGACGATTGAACTATATCTCCAGATTTATCTCTCAAATGACTGCTACTTGTGGGCCAATTTTCAAGCTTCTCCGCAAAGATCAAGGGGTTGTATGGACTGAAGATTGCCAGAAAGCGTTTGACAGTATCAAGGAATACCTGTTAGAACCACCAATATTGATTCCTCCAGTTGAAGGAAGACCACTAATCATGTACCTTACTGTGTTAGAAGAATCCATGGGTTGTATGCTTGGACAACAAGATGAAACCGGTAAGAAGGAGCATGCCATATATTATCTGAGTAAGAAATTCACAGATTGTGAGTCTCGTTACTCCATGCTCGAAAAAACATGTTGTGCTTTGGCCTGGGCTTCAAAACGTCTACGCCAATACATGATCAACAATACTACTTGGTTAATCTCCAAAATGGGTCCGATCAAGTACGTCTTTGAAAAGCCTGCATTAACAGGAAGGATTGCCCGGTGGCAAATGCTGTTATCCGAATATGACATTGAGTACCGTGCTCAAAAAGCGGTCAAAGGAAGCATTCTCGCCGATCATTTGGCGCATCAATCAATTAATGAATATCAATCTCTCAAGTTTGACTTTCCTGACGAAGATGTCATGTACTTGAAGATGAAAGATTGTGACGAACCGTTACCTGAAGAAGGTCCTGAGCCTGGATCAAGATGGGGCCTAATTTTTGATGGAGCAGTAAACGCTTTTGGCAATGGAATTGGGGCAATCATCATCACTCCCAAGGGTACTCATATCCCATTCTCTGCCAGACTGCTATTTGATTGTACCAACAACATCGCAGAATATGAAGCTTGTATCATGGGTCTCGAAGAAGCCATTGACTTAAGGATCAAGATCCTAGACATATATGGAGATTCCGCTCTCGTGATCAACCAAATCAAAGACAAATGGGAAACTTACCACCCTGGCTTGATTCCTTACAGAGATTATGCAAGACGTTTGTTGACTTTCTTCAACAAGGTTGAATTGCATCATATACCTCGAGATCAGAATCGAAGGGCAGACGCCTTGGCTACTCTATCTTCCATGTTCAAAGTCAATCATTGGAATGATATGCCTACAGTCAGAATTACGCGCCTTGAAAGGCCCGCCTATGTGTTTGCAACTGAAGCAGTCATCGATGATAAACCGTGGTTCCACGACATCAAACGCTTCCTTCAAACTCAAGAGTACCCACTTGGGGCATCAAACAAAGATAAGAAAACTCTAAGAAGACTTTCTGGCAGTTTCATCCTGAACGGAGATGTGGTATACAAAAGAAACTTCGACATGGTTTTGCTCAGATGCGTGGATAGACACGAAGCAGACATGTTAATGCATGAAGTGCATGAAGGGTCCTTTGGAACTCATTCAAACGGGCATGCAATGTCCAAAAAGATCTTAAGAGCAGGATACTATTGGTTGACAATGGAATCTGATTGTTGTAAACACGTGAAGAGATGTCACAAGTGTCAGATCTACGCAGATAAGATCCATGTGCCACCGACTCTACTCAACGTTCTCTCATCTCCATGGCCTTTCTCCATGTGGGGTATCGACATGATTGGAATGATCGAACCGAAAGCTTCAAACGGTCATCGTTTCATCTTAGTGGCTATTGATTACTTCACCAAATGGGTCGAAGCAGCATCTTACGCCAATGTTACAAGACAAGTGGTTGTGAGGTTTATCAAAAATAACATCATTTGCCGATATGGTATTCCCAGCAAGATCATTACTGACAATGGTTCAAACTTGAACAATAAAATGATGAAAGAATTATGTGAGGAATTCAAGATTGAGCATCATAACTCTTCTCCTTACAGACCAAAAATGAACGGCGCCGTCGAAGCTGCTAACAAGAACATTAAGAAGATCGTCCAGAAAATGGTCGTCACTTACAAAGACTGGCATGAAATGCTGCCATTTGCTTTACATGGGTACCGTACTTCATTGCGTACTTCAACAGGGGCAACTCCCTTTGCTCTAGTATACGGCATGGAAGCTGTGCTCCCCGTAGAAGTTGAAATACCATCAATGAGAGTCCTCATGGAGACTAAGTTATCAGAGGCTGAATGGTGTCAAAGCAGATACGATCAGTTGAACTTAATCGAAGAAAAACGTATGACTGCTCTATGCCATGGACAGTTATACCAAGCAAGGATGAAACAAGCTTTCAACAAAAAGGTTCGACCTCGTGAATTTCGAGAAGGCGACCTCGTGCTTAAAAAGATCTTGTCTTTTCAACCAGATTCTAGGGGCAAATGGTCTCCTAATTACGAAGGCCCGTATGTTGTCAAAAGAACATTTTCTGGCGGCGCCATGACTCTTGCAACCATGGATGGTGATGAACTCCCACATCCTGTGAATGCTGATGCAGTCAAGAAATACTTTGTCTAAAAAAGAACAAAAGAACAGCTGGGTAAGTCGAAAACCCGCAAAGGGCGACTTAGGCAAAAATGAGCGTCTCGGTGGACTGAAAACCCGAAAGGGCGGTCCAGGCAAAAATTAGAGACAATAAACAGAAAAAATACATCCTGGTAGATTGAAAACCTGAAAGGGCAATCTAGGCAAAAATTAAGGATTTATCAAAGTAACTGCATCAGTCCGTACTTCGTCACCTGAGGAGTCTTTTTCATCAAAGGATCTTCAATCAAATTATCGCCAATCTGAAGCGACAAGCACAGTTGGAACTCAAAGTTGTTAGGGAGAATAGTGGTTATTGCTTTCAATATAGCCTTTTCCGCATAATTACCATTTCCAACTTTTGTAAATACTCCATGGAATCACGCCTTTAGCTGGTTACCATCCTATTAAATAAATTTGAGCCTTGTGCCAATTTGTTTGCAATTCTAATTTCTTTTAGCTTGCAAAATGACGCTTTAATTGTGTTATTCGTTTTTTGAAAGAAAAAAAAAAGAAAAAAAGAAGTTTTAAATGAATTTACTTTTCTTTTTCAAAATAAAAGCGAAACTTTCCTTTGAGCTGTGAACAACAGAAGGAACATCAACAGATATCTCCATAGGATAAATCAAAGATTATGATAGGAAAAGCTCTTCTATCCCCAGTGAAGAAGGTCTTTTATCCCCAGTGACGAAGATTTTCCATCTCCAGTGAAGAGGTTCTTCCATCTCAATAAGAAAAGATGCTTATCTTCCCCAGAGAAGATTAAAGCACGCAGCATCATTCATCACCCGTGTTATCTACACCGTGTTGAAGAACATTTGCCAAGTATCTGGTTGTATTGCGACGTCGGTCCCTCTCCAGTATACTTTTTTGTCTGTCAGTATTGTTAGCATGTATGCTACATTCATGACATTCATCATTCATATATATTTTCATCATTTATGCATTCTTGCATTTTTTTCAATATTCATTTGTTTAGGATATATCTATTCCAAAAAAAAAAAAAAAAAAAAAAGGAAAAAGAAAAACAGGTATGGGCGTGTCATCTCTCCAAGTAGGTTGTCACCCGTAAGCAGAAAGAACATTTTCTTTCTCCAGTTCCCCACTGAGATCATTCCTCGTGGAAGAAGGTTGCTTCAGTTTCTCCTCTCCAAAACAAAGGAGAAAATCCCCAGTTGAGTTCATTCCTCATGGGTACAAAGTCTTGTTTGACTGTTTCTTTCCAATTCATTCATGGTTAGAACCTTGTCTTTACCAGAAATTCAAATTCCGATTCCACCAAACAGAGTCGTAAAAAACAGACCATAAGCAATAGCCTCATCATCTGAGCAGTTTATGTTTCTTTCAAAAGATTTTCCTCTCTAGGAAATCAAACATGAAGACCATTTGACAATCAGGGCCTTATTACTGTTCACAAGGCTGAATATCCAGTAATTTCCCTAACAAAGTCTCCAAGATCATTTTATCACTCGTCTGATAATTGATCATGTCTTCAAAACCACTATCACGAGGCTGGTAGTCGGTAACCCTTTTGTTCTGGTTATATTATTAACATGTCTATCACAAGGCTGATAGTCGGTAATATTAACCAAACCTTTGAAACTCTTTTTACCTTGTCAAGTCTATCACAATGCTGATAGTCGGTAATACAGTTTCACACCTTCCACCTTCGCATTATTAACAAGTCTATCCCTATGCTGATAGTCGGTAATGTCGATAGGTAAGCTTTTCTTACAAAGCTATCATTCCCCGATGAAGCATACACTTGCTTCCCCGAAAAGAAAAAAACGGATTCTCTTCCTAAAACGGATTGAGATATCCTTCCCGATCTCTTTTCCCCAGCGGAGTCAGTTCTTGATATTCCCTCGGTAAAGATATCCTTGCATCATTCGCAATTTAAGTCTCTTCCACCCTGTCAAAACGAAGATTTTCAATCTTCATATCTCAGGTTGAAGAAACTTAAATAGGGGCATCTGTCATACCCCAATTTTTGACCTAAGATACCACCTCATATCATTTGCATATGCATCATTTGCATCTCTAACAAATTGCATAGCCTGTGTTTGTTACTTGTGACTCAGCAGGATTTAAACAAGAAATCACTCATCAGTACAAGCAACAATCAATTAGGGTTTTGTTCTCCCTCCATCTCAAAAGAACTATCTTCATCAACAATCAATATTTGGTCCTCAGAGATTCACTTCAACAAGCTCAACAGCTTTGAATCGACCAAACTAGGGTTTTGACTAAAGACAGCCTACTCTTGACTTTTGCTCAGAATTTGACCTAATGGCTTGGGACATGACTTCAAGACCCCAAGAACATCATTTTGATCTAATCCATTGGCTCAAGACATCTCCTACACAAGGATTGATCAACAGTGAAATTTCAAATCATCAGGTTAAGGTGTTGAACTATCAGGGACTAAAATCAGGGATCACATTTGGGAAACCCTAAAAATCCCCAGGAAGTCAATCAAAGGTTTCAATCATCTTCAAATAATCCCTATGACAACATCCAATGGGAATTACATCTCAATTCAAGATCCACAGTCATCAATTTCATCAGGTCGACAATTAGGGTTTTTGACCTAATTCACTGAACAACTGCCTTTTTAATCAGGACATGGTGCCACAACTCAAATCATGGCTCAATATCCTCTAATGCTTCAATATTATCCATTCATACCATTCATTTGGTGAGGATAGCTTGGTTCATTTGAAATCTCCAGAAACGCGATTCGTCTGAAAAAGTCAACTGTACAAGATCACCATTGACTTTTGGAGAATTTTGGTCAACCATGACTTTTGAAGTTTTGAATCATCAATATATGATATATGAAGTCATTTGATCAAGAAAAATCAAGAAAACCAATCAAGAATCAAATAGTCAAAAGTTTGACTTTCATACTTAGAAAATTTTCTAAGTGTTTTTCAATGGTTTTTTCCAAACTTTGGAAGGGAATTTATCACAATTTCACCTACAAACTGAAAAAAACTTCCAACATGAAAGTTGTAGATTTTGATCCAATAAACAACTTTGACACATATAATTTTTTTCCATAAGATCAACCATTTAAGAGATATGGAGCTTCAAAGTTGGTACTTTTTGAAAACTTCACTTAAAATCTCACTTTCTTCAAAGTTCATGGACCCTTTTCACCCATTTCCTTAAAGGTCTTGAAGAAACTTTCAATTAGGGTTTTGAAGTGTGTAACATAAGCTTTCCAAAATGTCCAAGAGCATGAAAAAATATGGAGCATAGCTATGGTTTTGAATTATGCATTTAGTGATCATTTTCACTTGAAATTTCAAGCCATTTTCACTAAGTTATGAACCAAATTGCCAAATGGTCCAAGTAATGATACATAGAGGCAATAATTGGAAGATATTTTCTGATTTGAGACAGATGGGAAATAGATAAAAAGCATAGCCAATTTTAACCATGGTTTAGTAACTTTAACCATATGCATTTAATGGTAAGATTCCTTTCTATCCCTTAAGTGCCAAATCACCAAAGAAGAAGCAAGTTGCAAAGCTCTGAGTTCAGAAAGTTTGGCCTATAAATAGAGGTCATTACTTCATTGCAAATCACACCAAAACCTCAAAAAGCATAGGTTTTCTCTTTCTTTCTTGAATTACAAGTTTCATAGTTTTCAAAGAGGTAGAAAACTCAACCTCTAAACCTTGCAAGTTCTGAGCAAAGTGATGATTCCCACAAGCCACAAACATCATATGGGATGTGTTTGATCCATCCATACACCCCAAAAACACCTAAAACTCAAAATCACTACCTCACTTCTCAAATATGCATAACCTAAGCCTTATCATGCCAAAATCAATTCCAGGTCATATCTGTCCAAGTTAACACTTCTAACACCATCCATATACTTCATATGAATTGTCCCAACCATCATCCATGATCTGAAACACCTTCATCATCAATTCGATTCACTCTCCAAAGCTCTGCAGATCGGGTTCCATAGCTTAGCTCAAATGAATTCAAACTGTTCCAAGCATCCAGACACCTTCCCTAAGGTCCATTGAAGCTGTCCAGATTGAGCAACAACATCTGTAACACTTCCAGGCTCGATTTCAATTTCCAGTTTGGCCGTTTTTGAAGGTAAGTGCTATCAACTTCAAACTCATACATACATGCATCATAAATGAAAAACTGGTTTACCATCTTGTTTCTGCACTATCACTGATCAATAGCCCTCAATCAATTTCATAATTCATCAGCTATACACAATTTCAGATTGAATCATAGAATTAGGGTTCTTCGTGTTCATCAGAGAATCAATGGCCCTAGAGTGAAAATAAATGGAATTAAATGGTACCATCGTGTTCCTTATGAAAAATCGAGCAAGTTAGGCTATCCACTTGATCCAAACAATTCAGTTTACAGAATTTTCAAATTTAATTTGGGGGTTGTGTTCTTGGCGCCAAATTTTGAAACTGAAATTAGAAACTTGATTCAAAATATAACTGATTCGTTGCAAATGATAATCAGACCACGCGCGTGGTCCAGTTGGTTAAGTTTTTGAGTTGTGAGAGAGAGGGCGTGGGTTCAAGCCCTAGTGGAGACAAAACCAATTTTTTGCAACCTATTTTCTTTCATTTTTTAACAAACTTCATCTAATTAATTAACCATTCAATTTAACTCATTTTAATTTCATTTTTTACACACCTCTTATTCAATATATATATTTTGACAATATCAAAAAAATCACAAAAAAAGATTTATTTAATATGTTTTTAATTAGGTTTAAAATGATGTATTTTTAAGTGTTTTAATATTTTAAAAATATTATTTTTCATTTAATTTTTAACCTAACCACTTGTAAATATTTTTGTGATCAAACCCTAATCACTTAGGTCTTAATTAAGTATTAAAACTTGTTTTAACTTAATTAAGTTGATTTCTTTCAAATTCAAATCGTTTTAAAACAAGCGATCGCAATTCTTTTCAAAAACGATAAACCACTTCTTTTTGATTTTTCTTTTCAAAAGAAACTATTGATTGAATCTTTTTGAATTGATCAATTGATTTTCAAAACGAAGTGGGGCCTCTCGAATATTAGAGAGTATAAGTCTCATTTCTTTTCTTTTTGTACAGTTTTCAAAACAATAAAACTTCTTAACAAAATCTTTTCAAAACAGTTTTCAAATCATTTTCAAAACAACAAAACTCCAAAGAAACAAAATTTTTCAATATACCATGGGCCTCCATGTAGGTATAAGTCCCAAGCCCCTTTTGTACAGACCTTTGCCTTTGTACAGTTTTTCTTCAAACAGAAAACTTCTTTCAAAACAACTTTCAAACAGTTTTTCAAACGACGCGTCTGTAAATAAAACAATCAACCATGTTTTGTAAATAAAACATGGGCCTCCATGTAGGTATAAGTCCCAAGCCCATTTTGTAAATACCTGTTTACATAGCTTTTGAATAAACTCAAGTGGGTCTCTCCCCGAGTATGAATCCCGAGCCCCCGTGTTTACAAACGGATCATGCTTACAGGTATATTTCCTTCATAAACTCCATTATATATACACACTTTGTCATATATATGTAATTGTTCATACCTGTTCATGTTTGTTTATACTTGTTCATGTTTGTTCATATGTGTGATATGTGTGCTTGTTCAACTTAGTACAACACTAGGTTCCCCATAGCCTCCTTTTGGGCTTCGTGCAAAGAATCTCCACTAGTTTAGGTTAGGACATAGAGTATGGTTTCCCGGTGAAATCGCTCTAAGAGCTCAAACCAACTATACCATGCCTCCCCTTGGGCTTTGTACAAACGAGTGTCCCTCCCATAGCCTCCTCTTGGGCTTACAATGCAAGGACCCTGGATTGTCCCTCCCATAGCCTCCTCTTGGGCTTACAATGCAAGGACCCTCGAATAGCCTCCTCTTGGGCTTCGTACAAGGATCCACGGGCTTCTTATAAGCATCCCCAATATCCAAATCAAATACCCTAGGAGATTAGACATTTATCATCTCTATGATAGGAGTATCTCTTCTATATCATCACAAACAATCAATCAATCAATCAATCAAATTTCTTTTTTTGCCACAAGGCTGGCTAATCAATCAAACCGTTTTGCCACCATACTGGCTAATTAATCAAAGTTTTTGTCACAAGGCTGACTTCATTGAAACTTTTGCCACAAGGCTGGCTGATTAATCAAAACTTTTTGTCACAAGGCTGACTTCATTGAAAGTTTTTGCCACAAGGCTGGTTAAACACAAAAACATCTTTATCATTCTAAGCGCCATAAGTGGCATGGCCCCGGGCTTATAATGAAAAGATTTTCAAACAAAAACAAACAGATGTATGTGATGATATAAATTAGATACATCGAACATTTAGATGACATTCGTCTCTTATCCTTTGCTTCCACTAGCATAAGTGGGAACTACGATTGCTCTGACTTTCTCAACATCCCTTTGAGAATACGTAGGCACAAGGTCTTACTCCTTGGCGAGCAAAACTTCTCTCTCAAACCACTCAAACCTTAGCACCCGTAGACCCCGAGCTACAGATGCTCTGATTCCCTCTAGGGGATATGTATGCAGAGGATCGCGATGATCTTTGCGAGCATAATCAAACAAACACCTTAGTCTCCCACCTATTTCATAACAGAACCTCCACCATAACATAGATTGAAACAAACACAACAAAGAAACCTATAGAGTACTATAGATACGTTGGGTGCTAATACCTTCCCTTCGTATAACCAACCCTCTTACCCAAGATCTCCCCCCACCTTTTAGGTTATTGCAACTTTTTTCCTTTTCCTACTTTGGAAATAATAAAAAGTTTGGTCGAAACAAAAGAAAAATCATTTTTTTTTTAGCACTCGAGCCCAAAGAAGGCATCAGGTGTCTCATCCACAAAAGAAGAGGACAAAACGATTTTTCGCCCGCGACACAAGACACTATGAAAGCCAATGCCTGTTTGGTCCCTTTGAAGTCAACACTTGCTTGACCCCTTTAGCCCACTTCCTGGTGGCACTCTCTCGGAAAATCAATGCTTGATTGATGCTCCCGCCGATACTTGTTTGGTCTTCTAATCATTGCTTGCCTATCAGCTCATTGAATCAATTGCCTGTGTGGAGAGTTTCAAAGCTCGATTGTTTGACAATTTGTTTGTTCTCGCATTTGCCCATTGTGGGTGAGCATTAGCATCCCCTTCCATGTGTGGAGGCATTTTCATCTGTTTATCTCGCAGGTACATCCTTTTGAGCGCATCATGTCAGCGTATTGGCAAATCTAGCCAAGTGAGAGGCTCTCATTCCCCAGCTGAGTACATTCAGATGAGACTTTCTTTAGATTCTCAAACCCTCAGAAAATCACATCTCGATGCATTCTCCATATTCCAGAAGTCTTATTCCCCAACGAAATGCTTTCTCCCCAGTTGGGTCACGATTGGACGGTATCTGATTCCCCATCAAGCTCTTAATGAGGTTCATTGCCCGAATTCCTTATTCTCCCCAGTAGAGGTTTTCTCTCCCCAACAGATTGACCTGTTCTTCCCAGGAGAGTCATCTTATTCCCCAGTGGAGTTTCCTTAACAAGAGGTTCTTATGCTAAGTTCCTTATCCCCAACAGATCTTGTATCTCCTCAGCGGATCGCTATGCAGAAGTATTTCTCTTCCCCACTAAGTTTCTTTCCTCAGCAAAGATTCATTTGCATCCTCGGCAGAATCTGTTCTCGTTTAGAACTTCCCCAGCGGAATGTGTTCTATACAAGCAAGTTGGTCACTCCCCATCAGAGTTGTCTTCATGACTTGCCCTTATCTTCACATCCCCAGGGTGTCGAGAATTTGCTTCTCCAATGAAGTTGCCCGGGTATCCCCAAGCAAGATTTATTCCCCAAACAGAGCTCGCATCCAGATTTGATCATCTACAACAGATTTCTGATCCATCTTTGTCAGCTCGCAGTTTGTGACCCTTGGTCAGTCATCTTGTCCTCCCCGTAGAGTTCTATATTCTCTCCAGGACTTCTTCAGCAATTCAGTGCTCCTCCGTTGTCTCCCTAAGCAACGTTCGAATCATGCATCATTCGCATTACATTATCTAAGCATGTAGCGTCTTCCTTCTCGGGAGCGTTATTCTATAAACATTCATACATGCATCATGCATAAATCATATCATATCCGTCTCTTTCTGCAGGAAAGTTATCCAGATTCAAATGCTCCCCAGAGAGCAATGTTCGCCTAATCATTACAGGCGTTATCCTGATATTGAGATCAGAAGAGGATTGTCAATTCATCCGTTGAAGACATTCCGTTCCCGACGCATACAATTCGGATGAGATATTTGTCCTTATTCTTGATATTCAGATCAGTTGAAGGGACCGCCTCCGGATCTCCCAAGATCTTCCTAAGGAGCCAGCCACTGATATCTAGATCAGATAGAGATGTCTGCCTGGTTGACTTTGTCATTCAGAAGAGGATTGTTCTACTTATTTTCTGACGTAGCTCAGATCAGTTCAAAGACATTCCTATTCCCGATGCCCCCAAATTGGTGGAAGATATTTGTTCCTATCCTGATATCCAGCTCAGTTGAAGGAACCGCCTCCAGATCTCCCAAGATCTTCCGAAGGAGAAAGCCCTCTGATACATCAGATCAGTTGGAAATATCTACTCCCTGACGATTTAGTTCGTTCAGAAGAAGAAACTCACCTGCCCAGTCCTGATGCCTAACCATCAGTTGAAGACGCTTTCTTTACCCGGCGTACACAGTTCGGAAGAGATATGTGTTCCTATCCCAATATTCAGATTCAGATTAGTTAAAGGAACCGCCTCCGGATCTCTGTCGATCCTCCGAAGGAGCAAGCCACTGATATCATTAGATCAGATGGAGATGTCTGCCTGATCGACTTTGTCTTTTAGATGAAGATTGTCCTACTTATTTTCTGGCATCATGTCCAGATCAGTTTAAAGGCATTCTTTCCCCGGCGTACACAGTTCGGAAGAGATATTGTTCCTATCCTGATTACCAGTTCAGTTGAAGGAACCGCCTCCGGATCCCTGTGGTCTTACGAAGGAGCTAGCCGCTAATTCCCAGATTAGTAGGAATATCTACCTGATGATTTAATTGCATCAGAAGAGATGTCTGACCAGATTCCCAGATCATGATTCCCAGATCAGAGATACCTATTACTCGTTGATGTCTGAATCAACTGATGTATCTCCCTCGATTCCCAGATCGACTTAAGACATCTATCCCGATGCAAGTTCGGAGACATCTGCTACGCCTGATGCCCAGATCAGTCGAGATGTTCCTTCTCTTGATAACCAAATCGTTTGAAGTGTTTCCTCTGCCTGTGGGTGCCCGTTCCTTCTTATCGCAAGTTAGAGCTTATTTAATTATCCAGGTCAATTGAAGTTTTTTCTCCCTGCTTGCGGGGTGGTACATTCCTTCTTATTGCAAGATGGAATCTTCTATTGATTAAGAGCGCAAATTTTCGAGTTCATTCTGGTATTCAATCTCCTTCCACGTCAACGGTTCGAAACTTTCGTTTCTCGCTCGTCAGGTTCAAGAAGTTTGAATAGGGGCAGCTGTTGCACCCCAAAATTTTCCCTCTTTTATGTGCTATAAGTTACGGTAGACATTTATTTTGTCTCCAAAAAAATAAAAGAAAAATTATAAAGGGTTTCTTGTGCATGGTGTGTGTGATCCTTAACTCGACTGAGGATCATTGAATTTCATGTTGAGATGTCCTTATATGCCTCAATTCTTAACTTCTTCAATAAATCCTCAAGACATTATTGTTGTGGTGGGTTGAAATACAAGTGCAATAGCATGAGAGGTCGACTTACTAATTCATCTTGATCAATATAATTTTTGCTCGCATCATATATTTGCTACTTCAAATACAAGTTAACTTGGTTTGGAGAATTGAGTTAGGAATTCATTAAGAATGCAAGACGAGTGGGTTTGAATTTGATTCGGATGTTTCCTTAACTTCGCATCTGGTTCACGATGGTATGAAGTTTTAAGATTTCAAGATTATTGAGTGGTTCACCAAAATTGTTACAAGGCTTACCGGATGTTCAACATTTCATTTAAATATTATTCATCATCATTCAAAATCCTTTCAAACATTTAAGGTGTTCAAATTAATCAAGTGGTATAGTTCAAAGTTCTCAACATGCAAGTTGGAGGATTCACTCATTCAAATACCCAAGGTTTCATTTTGAAGAAGAAAGCTGCTTGTAATGTTTGGACGATACTATCGAATTTACAAAGATCATGCGTTTGTGATAAAAGTTTCATTACAAAAAAATCATGTTATTACATTCAAATTCAACAAAGTCAAATAATTACAAATATAATCCAATGTCCTTTACAAAGGAAAAACCATACAAAAAAGAGATTACATCAAAATTGTTCCCAAGCCCATGTGCTAATCTTCGTGCTAGGCTAATTCTCGATCCAATTCTTTGCCATCTTCAAGTTACAAGCCAAGAACGGTTCTGCATATTGTAAGCCAAACCTGAAAAAAGAACCGAACCACAACGAGTTACACCAAGCTTTGCACATAAACCAACATGTCACAGCTGAACCGAAAACTAGATGCACATCGTCAAATAAAACCAAACCGGTTTACCAATTGATTCAGGAGAAAATCAAAAAGTATCAGAATCGGGAACAAAGAAAAAGAGGTAACAAACTCAGAGATTGAGAACCAGAAAAGGGGAACAGAATCAGAAGAGGAAAATAAGCATAACAGAATTCCAAAAAAAAAAAATGTAACAAAACTTTCTCACCCAATCTGGAACTCTTTCTCACGCTCTGAATAATCGGCAACAAGGGAGAGCATAACAGATTTTTGATAACAAAACTTTACCTCCCTCTCTCTGAATCCACGCCTCATCTTCATCTTCAACCACCATTCAACAACAGAAAACGGAGAAAAAGAAGAAAAGGAATCAATAACAAACTTTGAAGAAACTTCTTCCTTCTGGATCCCCTTAAATTCTCCTTCATCTTCTTCAATCTTGAAGACATACGAAAAACTCAAAATCACTGAACCTTCTTCAATTCCTGCATCCTCAAGAACAAAAAGCTTAATAGAAAAATGTAACAGAAATTGAAAGAAAACTCTAACCGAAACGTAACCGAATCAATTTCTCTCTGAGCATTGATTGATCATTGTTCATCATCACCATCATTTCTTCAAACTTTCTCCATCTTCATCCTTCACACTCTTTAACCTTCTCATATTCATCAATCTTCTTCTCTCAGATTCAATCATACACAATAGAAACATCCTCGATCTGAATTGACTCAAGAATCTTCCACAAATCCTGCAAGCATATCGCGGAAGCTCAACCAAATCCTTCATCGCCATTATCAACGGTTCGGAATCACATTTTCTCCATTGTGAATAACTGCATCCTCGCAACTTCTCCTTCAATTTCCATCGTTGCAAACAACAACGTTCACCACATGAAATCTGGCCGCCGCGAGTTGTTTGAGAAAGAGAGGAAGCGTCGTTTGAAAGTCTAAGAGGAGATGAGATGAGAGAGAGGTTAGATTTGTCTTCCGTTGATGGTGGTGTGCCGGCGAGATTGATCGGAGAAGATCATGGAGGGAGCGCCGTCTGTTGTGCGTGAGGAAGAAGAGAGGTTAAGCTGAGTTCCAATCACGTAAAACCTAATCCCTCTTTCAATTTTTCTAATTAACTGGAATTAATGATTAATTAGCATAAGGTTTGATTTGGTTAATAAATATGTTAATAAAATGCTAATCAAAATCTGATGTGGATCAGAACAATATCCCTTGGGCCTTATCAGTGAATTGCTATCCGTATACCCCTTTAAGCCCAATCACGCCATTTTTGTTTTGCTGAAAAGGAATTGAACAATAAAAAAACACTCTGGGCCAGTTCCTTGGGCTGCAGCGCCCAATTTATGCTTGCACCATTATTTTCACATATTTCACCCCTTGTTTCTCATCATTCATGTTAGTGTTAGTTTATTTTTCCTATTTTCTTTTAGGTAATGAATTGCCATGAATATACTATGTTTTGTTAGATTTTTTTGTATGATAAAAATAATAACAAAAACATGTAATATTTTCCTTGTTAGGATTTAAATGCTTTGTTACATAGTTTTGTTCTAATTCTTAGATAAGAATGCCATAAAAAAACAATTTAATCTTGTTAGATTTTGTTTTAGAATTTAACTTCTATTATTTTCTATGGCGGGTGTGTGTTTCCTTGTTATTACTGATTTTTTTGCTGAGATGTGCGAGTTACTTTGAGAGGGTTCGATTGTGATTTAATTGCTTCGTGTTCCACTTTATTTGTGGGACACGAATTCGCTTCCGATGTGACTTGATTTGCACCGTGTTCCACTTTATTTGTGGGACACGAACCTATTTCCGATGCCAGTCACCTGATCTCTCATTCATTGAGATGTATACTCTTGTATTGTCTGGATTGTTTCTCTTGCAGGTTGCTCATGTGGTTATGCTCGACATGTACCACATGTCGCTCGTGATTTATTTTCACGACGACACTTTCTGACTTGCTTTGCTTGATGATGGCTTACGCGAAGTATCCCGGACTTCTTTGCTTACGCTTGCTAGCTCATTGCGGAATTGCTATCCGTTTGGTCGTTCCCTATTCCTTTTTACTTCTTTCTGTACTTTATCGCTTTCTCGCATCATCCTTTAACATGAGAAGTAGGACTTAGACATGCATCTGGCCAAGCCCTCGAAAGAGGCTCTGTTTTTGTTGGTGTGTTTATATTTGTGCTTTGCGGCAGGGAGTCACGGTGTAATAAGTCCTATATGGCACTCCGTTAAGTCCTCATGGAAGGCACGCGGAAAGGGTTAGCACTCAACCCCCGCCTAGTCTCATCGAGTCCGTTCAGTATGCGCACGCTACGCGTGGCTCGCTTCTGAACCTGCACAAGATCATGTTATCGAGTATGTCAGGAAAAGGGTTCATGTAGCCGGACCCCCGCCTTTCTTATAGCTCGCGTCGCTCGAAGTTGATGCTCGGTGTACGCACGCACCGTTTTCCTTTATGATCCGTGACGGCTTGGTTGCTGAGAGGGAATCGCTCCTCTTGTCTATGGCCCGATCATTTTCGCGAGGTCTAATGCTTGGTTGACTTGGGTTGAGCTACTCCCCTTGGCTATGGCGGGACCGCTTTTCTACCACTCGGCCAGTGCCGTTGGTTTGTTTGCTTTACGAGCGGAGCTCGTTTGTGTGATATACTTGTTTGCATTCCCTTTTCCCCATAGGTTGTTAGCTTAGCTTAGACTTGTACCCTTTGTATGATAACATTAGGTAGCAAGCTTTCCCCCTTAGCTTAGGTTTTCCTCATGCATTCTTTAAAACACAAACCACACTCTTTGATTTTCTTTTCTTAAGAGCTTGTTATTTCCGCTCCATTCCCGAGCCTAAGTCTCCAAAGGTCGAGCAGCGGAGTGCGAATGTAACTCGTTCACCTAAAAAACATAAAACAAACATAAAATAGTTAGCCGAGCTACGGTAGCTCTGATTCTGCAAAACAGATACGTAGGCAGCGGGGTAGGGCCCGTGCGAGCACAATCCTTTCTTTTCCCTACATTCTGCATTCATTTTAGTCCAGATTAGCGTAGATTTGTTACACACCCATAGTTTTAGACACATGCGTGGATACCATCGAGTACGATGGGCGCGAGGGGTGCTAATACCTTCCCCTCGCGTAACCGACTCCCTTACCCTTTTTCTCTGGTCGTGAGACCGTTGTTTTGTTTTGTGGTTTGCTGGCATTCCCTTCCTTTTCAAGATAAATATGTTAGTGGCGACTCTGTTGATTTTCGCGATAGCGACACCTTCCAAGCCCAACTGTCTATGGATTTCAAGAAGGCCACCATACAGGGTTTCTAGTAGTCATAATTGCTTCCATTCAGAACAAGTGGTCTGTTAAAAAATCCTCCTTCCTTGTCCATTGCACCAGAAAGTAACGTCCCTAGATCTCACCCAAATGCAGAGCAGGATGCCTACTCTAATACCAATTGAAATTCTGGTATCAGATATGTGATGTCGAATGAGATGTCATGACACAAATATCTGTTAATGGAACAAGCTAACAACAGTAATGATAACGACAAAAAATACGTGCAGAAAGGTAAAGAACACAACGATATGTTTACCCAGTTTGGAACAACCTTCCTACTCTGGGGGCAACTAAGCCAGGGAGGAAAACAATATTCGATAATATCACAATAAAGGACACGAAAATAAATCTAATACTCGGTAAACACAGAGCACAAAGTCCTTAACAAAACGTCACACTGCATAATTAGGATTAGTTGGACTTTTATAGAACATCAATAGCGAGCAGTCATGGGCTTGGGTCAATATTCAAATAGGGTTCTAGAACACCCAATAAAACCTCCAAGAAATCAGGTAATAATTACTCTAATTCAAACACCTAAAAAATAAAACCCTAAGATAGAAACTGTCACTCTGTTCAGTTTCAGAAAATGATGCTAAGACATGCTTTGACATCTTCGTAGAACATCTAAACAATATGTTTTACCAAAATTATTGCCAACACAGAACCAACAGGGTTGGAAGGCAACTGACTGTTAATGACCATCAAACTTGTCTTATGGTTCACAGGGCTGCCCAAACTCTTGACCTCCTTGTGTTCAATTTTGATCACTCCTTTTTTACTTCTGAATTGTTCGACCAATGGTGGTCCCAATTTCAACAGAAGTATTTCTCAATACCAGGCTTTCTTCAAAGACTCATCGACACCTTTAATATCTTGGAGACTCAATCACCTACTTTAACACCAGCGCCAAGGATGGAAACCACTAGGTTCCGAGACGTAGCTTAACCTGAGTCTCAGTTAAGAACGGCAGTAAAAAAAAGTCTTTTTTCCTTGATTCATTTATTTTTTAATCAAGTTGGCAATAATGAATGAAGATTGTTCAGCAACCTCGTCGCGCCAACGCTGATAAAGCTCCGATGACAATGGCATGTCTTACTCACTTTACATTATTTCAACTATGTCTATCCTCCTGACGTAGTATTGAATCTCAGGAGCGAAAACACCCTTCGATGGTTGAACCAAACCGAGTTTCTCCTTCTAAAGAGGCAAAAGGGAAAAAGCCTACTTCCTTCCAAGATCCTGTCTTCAAGGAACATGATATCGCGCTACCCATCTTTGAGGTATTTCCTTTTGTGCTTAACTTTCCACCTCCAGCTTTCACGCTAACCTTGACATTTTCTCAGGGGCCTCCTTGTGCTGATAATGTAGAATCCAACCAAATAACCAAGATGACTCCTTCTGGTAATAACACTGTGAGATCCAACCATCCAGCTTTTTCCAAGACTAATTCTCAATCTTTACATACTATAACCTTTGTCGGTTCTTCAATCCAAGCCAAAATTATAGCTTTGAAAAAAACGAATCCAATGGAGGCACTTAGAAAGATTCAAAGGCTTCGACATACACCAGTCGTTCCCCAAACCCTTGGTTTGACTTCTCTACCTCAGGGCACATTTGTTTAAAGTCGAGTTCTTGGCTGTCGTGGAGGAGGAAGCGTCCCTGGCAGCCGATATTTTTAAAATGCTCGATGCAATTTCTCAACACACCATTTTCGAATCCCTGGCTCAATACTTGATCGACTTCGAGGCTTTCTTCATCCAACTTGCCCAAGATCTTACACTCTGTCGACCTACACACCTCCAACTCAAAACTAAAGAAAACGAAATGAGCGTCGAGTGAGAGTTGAGTGAAATTAGCGGGCAGAAGGTTAATGAATTTGAGGTTAAGAAACAGGCCTGCCTTGATCAACATTCCGCGCTTGATCAACAAATCTTTACCTACCAGTCACAAATCGAAGCCCTCAACCAGAAAATTATTGATGTCAAACGTCAAAAAATATCATTGGATTCGTCCAAAGACCTTTCGACCGACGAGGTCCAACAATCCACTCGTGAGAGCATAGTTCATGATGAAAAAGCCCTTCAACTCAGAGATAAAATTGACATGTTGGTGGTTAAGAAGAATCGTCTCGACCGTAAAGTCGCCTACGGTAGAACCTGTAACATTCTGATTTTATTTACTAGTTATTTATTTTATTTATTATTATATGATATAGTAATTAATTAATTAATTGTGTGATTTTGTGAACATATGTGTTATATGTGTGTTGAGTCATTGGGTGTGAGAATAATAGAATGAGTAATTGGGCCTAATAATAATGTTAGGAAGAGTAAAAGGTGGGGGTAAGTGTTAGTAAGCCCATTAGTGGAAATTATGTTAGTAAGGGTTTTAACAAAACAAGGGAAATAGAAGTTAGAAAGAGTAGTGAATAAAAGTGAAGAAAAGAGGAGAAAGAGAGAAAGAAGAGAAATGGAAGAAAAGAAGAGGAAACCCTAGAGGAAAAACTATATTCAAGGTAAGGATGAGTTTTCATTTGATTATGGGATATATAATGTATGTAATTGGTAGTAACATGAATTTGGATTTGGGATTTCAATTTTTAGGTTTTGACATGCTTAAGTTTTGATTTGAATCCATGAAATTGATGCTTGAATCATGTTTTGATGTTAGTAATTGATACTACATGATGAATATATGTTATAATGCTTTTAATTCATGAACAATTTTGGATGAGTTTTAATGGTGGAAATCTTGGGAAACCGAGACTGTTCCGTAACAGATTTTTCTGGTTTTTCGTGAGTGGGCTCAAGGGCGCTTAGCGCGGTCTGCAACAAAAAGTTTTATATTTTTATGAACTGAATTGGATCTTGTATGCTATTGATTTATCATGAATTGTCATGAATTTTATGAATACGTTTGGATGGATTTTGAGGCAATTCTTTGTCTGAACATAACACTTGATTTTGTGTATATGTATGTTGTGAATTGCAACTAGTTGAGATTAACATTGTTGAGCTTTGATTGCTATCTGTTAATTGTGATGTGTTGATTTGGTGAATGCTATGAATGTGTTTCATATGTGAATCATAACATGATATATGTATGTTTGTGCAAAAGGTGAGGTAATTCATATGTGATATCTGCTTGTATAATTAAGATTTGGAGATGGTCTTAACTGCATATAATTATTGGTATTTGCGCATGCATCATTTGTTGTCAAGAGGCAATGCTTGTTAGTTTCGTGGAAGCTAGTGACTAGTCTTAAACCTTGGAGATGGGTTTAAAGCTTAGGGGACGAGCTTATTGTTGGTGGTTATCTGTCTTGGAGATGGACGTGGTGATACCGCTAAGGATAACAATTGGTACCATATGCATATTGCATTGAGTCGCATTGGAGTCACATGTGTCGATGTGAAATGTAATTTGGTGTTCTTATGTGATATTTGTGTGAATGGTACATTGGTGGTAATTGTGATTGATTACTTTGGTATCTTGAATTCTTGAGCTATGTTGTATATGTAAACATGTGAATTGTGTTAAAGTGTTGAATACATGGATGTATGAAGTGTTATGAATTCGATTGATGTATGTTATTATGCATTACTTATTATTATATATTTCTATAAGGATATGAATTCTCACCCTTATATTGAAATGATGTTTTGTACGACATCGCTCAGGTACCGAGGAATAATGGTATTTGCTCGCAAGGATTAGTCAGAGGAGCTAGTTCTTTGTTTATCCTTATTCTAGGTAGTGAGTCATGCTTTAGTTATGTAACACGGGGAAACGTTTAAACTCAAGTTTTGTTTTGAGAGATGTTTTGTTATACTCTTTTTTATATTATGATGTATTGAGATTATGTGATGGTTGGCCTTTGGTGCCTAATGTCTTAACACATGACTTTTTATTATGAGATTCAATTATTGGTGTCTTTTAGAAAGATTAATTATTCCGTTGTTATATGCATATATGTTAGTATATAGAACATGAATTTAAATGCATGTTATAAGCATGACCAAGTGTATTTGTGTTGGGTTTTGAAATACATGGGGGAAGGGGGAAGTATACTCTAAGGGGAGTATAGTATAATCTCTACATAATTAAGGGGGAGTTTGACCACTCCACACACACACACACACACACACACACACACACACACACACACACACACACACATATATATATATATATATATATATATATATATATATATATATATATATATCTTTTACCACCTCCTTGAGAGATGAATTGTCATCATAAAAAAGAGGAGAATATGGAACCATGTTTTGCACCTTACTTAAAGAAGTAATCAAAGAAGCTCTTGATAATGTGCTTTTGATGATGACAACTAGAATCAATTTTTGACTATGCAACCTGTATGACAACTTGTATGAAAACTTGATAACAACAATTACAACCTATGAGGATTCAAGTAATACAAACGGTTATAGATGCAAGCAAACGAATTAGGGTTTGATGATGACTACAAACTCCCTTTAATGATGGTACTTAACTTGAAGAAATCTCAAAGTATCATCTCCAATAAGATTCAAGCAAGTGTCTATATGATTCGTTTACTTAGAAAGACTTGAAGTTTCAAGATATGAAAGAGAGAAAGTGTGAAAGCTCACCTAGTTGTTTTTGAGTGAACTATGTTTTGTAAAAACACAAAGGAATTTTTCATAAAGTTATACGTCTAAATAACACACACACACACACACACACACACACGCACACACACACCCACACAAAAACAAGTTTTAAGCCTCTATTTCTTAAGAAAATATCCCTAAAAATATTTTGGAGTCGTGCCAGTTGAATCGGAAACTATCAAAAAGTTTTGGACAAAATTTTGTACTGTCCAATCGATTCACATTCATACCAAATCGCATTCATACCAAAGGTATCCTTAAACGATTAAGACATCGTTTTAAGGAATAGCAACGTCTCTGTATCCATTATTTCCTCTTTGAACATTTATAGTTGATCATTTTTGAGCTCCCAATTGATGAGACAAGAAGCCAATCGATTGACTCATTAAGTTTTTCCTATGGATCTTTCCTTTTTTTGTGTCAACCTTTAGCCTATAAATAGAGGCCCATCCTTTCTTATTTTCATATCTTTACTCGCTCTCTAATATATTTTTAACTTTCTCTCTCATCATTTTAGCCGTAGTGCTTCAAGAAAGTTTTTGTGTTAGGTGACGAATTTTGTATTCTATAAGGAGTTTTATTGTAAATTCACTAAGGAATGTTTTTCTCTTTGTTGAATAATTTATCCATAAGGGATTGTCTGTTTGGGTTAAAACATAAACCATTTAAAAGCTTTGGTTTGAGTGTTTAGGTTCTAAGTTATCGATTCGGTTTGTAAGATAAGCCCAGTTTAAAAGCTTACTTTGGTTCGAGAGAATTCTGGTTTAAAATCTCATATTGGTTCGTAAGTTAAGCGTGGTTTAAAAGCTCAATTTGGTTTGAGATACGCCTGATTTAAAATCCCATCTTGGTTTGTGGTCAGCCTGGTCAAAACCCTAATATAGTTCGTGAGTTCAATCCAATTTAAAAGCTCACCTTGGTTCTAGATAATTCAATAGAAAATTTCAGTTTAACTTGAGGACTAAGAGCTTCAAGTTCGTGTTTAGAAGGAAGACTAATCACTTCTCTCTATTTTTTGCTGTTTGGTTGGAAGTTAGGCTGAAACATCAAATATTAGGGAGATGATTAAGTCTTCTTGGTTGAATCTGTATAAATCTCTGATATCATTTCTCTTATCTTTAACAATTTATTTTTTGCTGCTATTTGTTAAAAACATTTTTGAAAATGATTTTAAACTCTGAAAAAAATAACAAAACATTTTCAAACTATTGTTTTTAAAAAACCACAATTCACCTTCCTCTTGTGTGTGGAGTCACATGTCCAACATGAAGCCTACATAATTGGAGTTTGTAACAACAATATTTAAAGGAAAACATCTTCTCAATTCATATGTACTCCGTTTAATTTTATATTTATACACTTTTTGTTCTCTTATTTTCTAAATGAAAGGAAAATTATAAAATAAAGTCTTTAGAATTGAAGATTCTTAAAACATCATCATTTAGAATTGGCTTAAAAAAACTCGGAGCTTCTTCGAAAATAGAAGAAACCTTTATTATGCATCCATGATTGACTAGCTTAGGCTCTATTTAACACACGTTAAGATTTACTTAGGCTCACTTTTTTTTTAATGGGGTGTCAACTTCATTTATGACATAGTTTCATGACGAGACTTATATAAAAGAAAACGTCCATGTCATTTTCATCTTTGTATGGATCACGCTTTAGTGACTTTTTCACGGGAAAGTCATCTTTCACTTAATTTCTACCGTACGATCGATCAATCCAATGCTCCATATTATTTCACTCGTATTTCCTTTTTGTTTAAAGAAATTAATTATATAATTTTTTGATAAAAACAATTTTTTTCCATAAATGGGAGACCCACCACCATTGTGATCCACCCACGACCATCCAGTCTCTTTGCCGCAGTAATGCACGTAGGGGTGGCAAAACGGGCCCGGCCCGCGGGGAAAGCCCGTTTTACCCGCACTTTTTCGCGGGACGGGGCAAGGTTTTAGGCCCACTCTCTTTAATGTGTCCGCCCCGTTTTTTTGTGGGCTTTTGCGGGCATTTGTTTTTTTATAGAATTTTACTATTTTTAGGCCTAAAAAGCCGAATGCCCGCGGGCTTTCTCCGCCCCGCCCTCACTTTTTTGCGGGACGGGACAAGGTTTTAGACCCGCACTCTTAAAAAAGCCCGCCCCGCCCCGCCCCGTTTTTTCGCGGGCTTTTGCGGGGCGGGCCTAAACGGGGCGGGCATGCCCGTTTGCCACCCCTAAATGCACGTCAAACTGAACTTCCATAGTGCAATCTGCCACCACCCTATCTTTTGTGAATTGTAAATTGAGAAATTCATAATTGTTCATTATTACAGTGAACAGTAAAATATAATAATAAAATATTTTTTAAATAAATATATAAAAATTAATTTTATTTTTATTTTTTAGCGAGAGTTCGTCAAACTATTTTGTTAGTACCTAAATTTTCTATTTTTGGATACTTTTCTTATTAATGTGTTTTTAATTAAAAAAAATGCCAAGAATCATGGAAAAGACCAACCTATACAAAAATCATCCTCACCGGACAAATTTCATAAGCTATATAAAAAGATCAATCAAATATTAAAACTATCATTAACTATATAACTATTAAAAATCTGGACGTTTATTAACCAACTTCATAATTTTATTAACCAACATTTTATTTTTCATTAACCAACATTGTTTTACTTTTAAAAATTAATTTTAATATTTATACGTTTATTAACCAACTTGATAACTTTATTAACCAATTTTTTACTTTTCATTAGCCAAATATAGTTTTTTATTAAATTTATTTTAATATTTGGGCGTTCATTAACCAACTTCATCACTTCACTAACCAACTTTGTTTCACTATTAAAAGTTATTGTTCATGTACTATTTCTGAATACTATTCATCCACACTATTCATAAATAAGTGTCATAGTATTTTCACACAGATTAAGAAAATACAATAAATAAGAGAGAATAACGATATTACCAAATTATTCTTATTGTTTATTGGTGTATTGTAATTATCATTAATGCAATGTGAGAGAAAAAAATTATAATTGCATTGTAAACTAAAAACGACACTTATTTTATGACAAATAATTTTTACAAATGCGACATCTATTTTGGGACAGAAAGAAAATTTTTTATTTTAAAAAAATACGGTGAACAGTTTTTGTGTGTAAGTATTTATTGTATAGTTTGGTGTAAAAATAGGTAACGTCTGGTAAACTATATCCTTGAATAAAACAATAACCAATGTAGGATTCCTTAACCACCCTAAAATGTCATTCCTTGCGGAGTATCATTGCAGGATTGTGAAGACATGACTTTGTTGAAAATAATATACACAAGAATATATCACATGATTTAATAGAGAATATTCTCATTTCCATTTACTCAACGACAACTCTAGGAATTAAGTTAGCGGAGAATATTCACTATTCCATGTATTCAGCAGTTTTAGAAGAGAGTTTAACAGAGAATAGTCACAATTCCATGATTTAGCTGTGAATATATTCTCATAATTTCGAAGGCTAAACTCATTTTAAAATTGGAGCAGTTTGGCCAGTGCAAACCAAAAATATTGCTACAGTTGTCATCACTAATAACTCAGTTAATATTGTTACAATAATCATTGTAAACCATTTACAATAGCTTAAAAAAACTTATCTATCAATGTGTCAGGTTTTTTATTTAAATTTTATAATTTTTGTAGGACTTTAGGATATCATAAAAATATAAGTGTTATTGTTGATGATGTTTAAAGTTTTATTTGGATGGATGAAATGAGATGGTGGTGGTTAAAAATCATCTTAAAATATATTAAGTAAAGAGATAAAAAAAATTAATTTTAAATAAAGATATAAAAATACATTTTTTTTATTTAATATTGATTGATGAGGTCCTACACAACTATCAACTATTAACTTAATTGATTTAACATAGTTAAAAGTTTTGATATTTTTTATTATAAATATTAAAATATATTTTATAATCAAATAAATTTTATAGAAATTAAATATTTTTTCTATTGCAAAAAATTGAATTAATTAAAAAATAAAATAATTTCATAAAAATAATACAATTTAAAAATAAAGAGTGTAATTTCTGAAGAAAGTCAGGTTTGGTGAGTTAAAGAAAAGAATTGAGATGAGAAGTCTTAAAAACATGAATAAGGTGGTGTGTTAGAAGTTGTATTCGACATAGGTGTGTTCATAGTCAAAGTAGCTGAAGTTGTTGTATTTGACAAAGTCAAATACATCATATAGTTGTTGTGTCGAAGTCAAAATATAAATTTATATGTTTTGGGCTTGAGTTGTATGTTTTGGGCCTGAGGCTTGATCTCCTATAAATAGGTGACGTTGTATAGTTATATACACTTAATGCTTCACAAGTTTTGAAATATATTTTTCTCATTCTCTCTTCTCTCCTTTTTCTTCTTTCCCGTCTTTCTTAAAAACCCTAATTATTTCAACACTTTACCAGCGGGTTAGTTTCCTCAGTGATATGAGATTAATTTTGTGTGGTGTCTTAGTGGTGGGTTGATTATATGCAAATCATATAGTGCTAAGAGCATGCATTGTCACATTTTTTTATAGATTTTTCATCTATTATTTTATGTTTTTGGGATACAAGTGTAGTGTAAAGGATTATAATTCTCTATTTTGAATTGTGAAGATATAAGTTTCTAGATAATATTTTCATATGTTTCTTTATTGTCCTCTAACATCGGGAGATTTGGGTAATATTATACTTAATCAAGTTTTTGGAAAATAAATGGTATATTCAATTTTTTTAATTCCTTTATGGTTGTGGATTATAGAAGTTGACCCCTTACACTATAACATTTTAGGTACAACGGATTTGAAGATATGAAGTGAGTTTGATGGGATATGTTATATGTGGCCGCGAGAATAAAATCGAGTTTTTATTGGATTTCCAATTTAATCTAAAGTAAATAAAATATTTAAATTTAGTCGTTTATTTCAGAAGAAACAAAATTAGAAATGTGGAGTGAGTTTTTACTATGCTAGAAAATGACGTTAGTAAGTTTAGTTATTTCAATTTGAAAAAAAAGTCACATTTTTAAAAAGTAAGTATACATTTTAAAGTAATGTTTTGGATTAAAATTTGGAGCGTTACACCAGGGCCAAGATACCTCTATCCAGAGATGGACCAACATCCATAAAGAATACATTAAGCCCACTCTCTCGAGTGAAGATATAAACAATTGAAGAATAGACATGATCCGCCCAAGAAGCACATATATCTTATTTTGAATTTTGACTCATTGTTGGTACAATTTTCTCCGAGTACAAGGAAAAGAAAATGACTAAAGAAATGATATACTGACCATTTAAGAATCTGGTGATGACATACTAAGGGGAACATACCCTATCAACGCCTCGGGTTAACTACATGTAACACTCAAGTGTTTTAGTTCCCAAATATCACTATGAGGGTACCTCCGAAAAAGACATTTGAAGCATGAGGCGCATTAAAGGCTCGAATTCCCAAGGGACTGTAATGTATACATATCCTCTTTACTTTCCACGGCAGCTGAAGAGTGATCAGCAGACGAGGCGGATACGGCAAACCCTTGCTCTGCCATACAAAAAGAAGGACTTGGCGAGAAACTGTTCTAGACCGACCATAAAGGTCATCAAACGACCACTAAGAAATATAATTCGATTAAATATTTGTAGTGCAATGGATTTACCCCACAGAAGAATACAAGAAATTCAAGTCTTAGATACATCCAACAACTCTCCGCATCACATGCCTAAACAAATAGAGGGTTGTCATAACCGCTCCATTATATAAAGAGAACGCACGACAATTTTTGGTATACAATTTTAAATTCAAATTCATTCACTCTTCTCCTTTCACTGTTGTCCATCGCAACCACTGATTCTCCAACCAATTGAACAAAAATTATGTCACAATACCTCATCATGAACCGACCTAGGAGAATTAGGATTATCATACTCTCTCAACCAATATAAGTATGTCATGTGGCATCCTCCTCCACTAATTAAAGAGAATCAATCATTGATTTCTCATCTCCTCTCCATCAATAAAATCGTGTCATAATACATTACCTTCAACAAAGTAAGTAGAATTAATCACAAGATTCTCATCCTCATTTTAAACATGTTAAAGAGAATTAATCACGAGACTACCATTTTATCTTAACTAATGGAATCATTTCACATCTCCTCCCCTCAACCGACTAATGAGAATTAATCACACAATTTTAAGTCTATTTTAACCAAGAAAATCATTTCATGGTCTCATTTTACCGGCCAATAAATATTAATCACACAATTTTCATTCTATCTCGATCAATAAAATTGTGGCTTATGGTTGCCTTCTCAAGATATCCTTGAGAATTAATCACGCAGGGCCGGCCCAACACATTCAGAGGCTTGAGGCAAAATTTATAATAGAATTTATTAATAAAATATAAATATTTTAACTTTAGATTTTAGAATGTAAAATAATTTATTGTATTACTATAATCAATTTAACATTTTCTCTTCTATTGATAATAAAATCAATTTATTTAAACACTTTTCTCATTCCTTTTTGAAAAACTCATAATACAAAAAGTTTTCTCATTCTTCTTTTAAAAAAACTTAAATAAAAGCCTTCCAAAGAACTTAAAATTTGTTATATATGAGTATGAATTTTAAATTAATCAATAATATAATACAATTATAAATGAATGTTATTATTACAAATTCTAAAGAATTAATTTTATATGTTAACAAATTAATTAATTTAAACTAACCATATAAAAATAAAAAGATAAAAGTGAGGCCCTAGGCGGTAGCCTTAGTGGCCTACCCTAGGGCCGGCCCTGTAATCACGTGACTATCATTCTTAACCTACTAATGAGAGTTAGACATGAAGTTTTCATTTTATCTCCACAATAAAATTGTGTGATGTTTGCTTCTTGTTAGTTTATTATTTAAAACAAGAGGGTTCATATTTGTGACCTATAATATATTAGTACAAGATATATAAATGATTCTTTTATATATACTTTTTTACTAAGACCACACTATAGAAACTTGTGATTTAAGAAGCACAGCTTCTTTTTTGCATCTTATTCGATGCTTCAGTTCTAACGTAAGCTTGTGAAATTTTTCTTTAATAATTTCTTCTCTCCATGATTTTTTTACATGATTTTCGGTATTAAATTTTTTTTCTAGATTTTTCATTTTTTAATTTCAAGGAAACCATTATTATTATTATTATTATTATTATTATTATTATTATTATTATTATTATTATTATTATTATTATTATTATTATTATTATTATTATTTCTCCATAGTTCACAAAAAATCATCAAATAACTTCGATTTTGTTACCAATCACCAAAGTTGTGACAATGTGATTCGATCCATATGGAGAAGTTTGAAATAAAATACTTTTAAATGTAAAAGTATTTATTATTAAAATTTGAATTAGTTGTTTATTATAAAAATATAATAAACATTCATTTAAGTTTTAAATTATTGTTTTCTCTTTAATACAAAACTAATTAATAATCTTTAAAATATATGAAATCTATCAATTTAATCTTTAAATTAAATTAAAAAAAACCATATCTTACTTTTTAACATCTTAAGACTGTGAATTAGATTCACTAATTTTATATACTTAGTTAATTAGTTAATAAAAAAGTTCACTTTTTATATTTATATACTTTAAAATTAAATTTAAAAAAGCAATATTTTAAAATTATAATTTATGGTTATTCCTTAAGAGATTTAATTTTATTAGTGTGGTGGTAATAAGAGATCATAGTTAGTCTTTTTTTATATTATGGGAGTATAAATAACATGTTAAGATTAAATTTAAGAATATCAACAATTTTTAATGAATCACTTTATGAAAACAATACAAAAAATAATGAAATGACATAAAAAAATAGTTTACAAGTGACTTTTTGTGATTTTTTAGAACATGACTTTTTTAAAAAATAATTATGTAAAAAGTTTGAACTATAAGATAATAGTATAATCAATATTTTATATGTATATATGGTTTCTAATCAAATACAAATATGTATTTAAAAATCTATACATGTCTTAACATGAAAAATGAATATAAGGACGGTTTGGTATTTATGGTAGTAGTTTGTTTAATAAAGTTTATATAGAGATTATAACATTTGAACTAAATAAATCAATTAAAAATAGGATGTGATTCGCTAACTTTTTTCTTTCTCACTTGTCGAGCGGTACACCGAAGCTTTGTTTGAATCATTATAAATAAAAGAACTAGACCTCTAACATGTAAATATTATTTAATACGCAATTCTGTCACATCTACTATCTACTATTCTACTATCAAGCCTTTACTCATCAATTGTCCAAACAACCCAATATGCCCTTTACTCCATTTTTCATTTGCATTACTACAAGGACAATGTAATTAACAAAATATTTCTTCCAAAACATTCTATGTGGCAACTGTTACAATGTGATTGGTCAAATTAATTATTTCAAATTTCCTCCAACATAACATTTGAATTCTCTCTCTACTCTCACTTTTCCCTCCAAACCCTGGGGTTTCTTCATCGTGCCTCATGCTCCAGCACTGTCATCTCCACCTCAAATTCATAGCAATCCATAACAACGAAAAACAATACTCATCCTAACTCAATCCGCATACATCAACAAATCATGAAGTTCGTAAAAATCAACATCAAAATCGTGTGCATTGATGATTCATTATCACCGTCGTCATCATCATCGTAGGATTAAGTCAGTGTATCTATGATTTTAACATAGCTTCTGATTTTTTGATTTTTCTAATATTTCTCTATTCTGTCTTCAACAGTGACCTTTTTCTTACAAAGTTTTAGTTTTTACCCATTCAACATTCTCAAGGTATGTTCTTCAATGATCTTCGTTTGACCGTGTTGGTTTTAATGTATTGCATGTTTTGTAAACCTTTCACTGTGTTGCAGTTTGGTTTGGATCTGTGTAATCGTTTTTGTGTTTTAAAGGATATGGGCCATTTCTAAAGAAAGTGGAAAGGAATTTTTTAAGTTACCAACGAAATCCAAATAAATTTTATTGCAACAGGTCTTATTCTTTCAATAATTCCTCACTTCTTTTATTGTAATGAGATTGATTTTTCAGAATTACCAAGAACATTTAGTATATGTTTTGGTTATAACTGAATAATAACGTGATGTTAACCTTAGGATTATTTTGTATTGTTGTGCAGATGAGGATAACAAGAAGGTGAAAAAGGTAAACATTATTGATACAAAGTGTTGGTGTCGATTTTGAACTCTGAGACAGAGTCAAGCACAATTTTTATGTCACTGAGTGTTGCTTCTGTACACCATGTTTTGATGCATTTTATGTGTTGTTTTTTCAGATCTGGAATGATTAAAGTTTATATAAAACAAAAATGATTCGTTTATTATGGTTTGTTTGTATTTTTTACAGATCTGGTGTGATATTGTAACTTCCTATGTGTTTTTGAGACTGAAGGATTTCTGTAGAATTCTATGCTCTTGGTGACTTCGGCAGGTTATTTTGTCAGTGGAAAATAAAACCGAAAATCATGACTTTTTGAAGCACTTATTCATAGATTGACCATAAAAGTTATAAAGATCTGCAAAGAACCAAGTATTGATACATGATGATATTGTTGTTTTCTTGAACCGTATCACGGACAACAAATATCAGGATGATACTACACCGATATTTATATATTAAAGTGAAAAGGTAATTACTATTGTATCCTTAACTTTCAAACAAATCATATAACTTTGTAACTAATGTAGATTTCGAGAAAGGTTACCATTGTTCGAATATTGGTTTTCCGCAAGAGAACTGTATTCTTCCTACAAGTATGCAGACTGTCCATTCTTCTACTGCATCCTATTAGATGAATTAATATAATCAATATCAAAAGCATAAAAAGTTGAGACCGCCTCTAAACCAAACATTTTACAATCAACATCCATAACATCTTACTTACCTGCTGCAACAAAAGTATCCGCTGTATAGAATCCAATGTCATTAATTCCAACAAATTGTTGAAATGCCATTTTGTGCAATAGATGTGTCAAAACCACCAAATTCCATTCAAACCTTGCTTAAATTTAGTGTTATAGATGTGTCAAAACCATCACAACCTGCTATCTATAACATACCTGCACCAAGACCAAACAGGCGGTTAAACCCACAAAAATCTTCATAGAATTTCAAACCAAGTTAACATGCATAATATCCAAACACAAAACCGATCCCTGCAACTTTCTTTCAATCAACTCAAGCCATGTTTATACAATATATTCAAACAAACCAAAACTAACAAACTTTAACAGCTTTCAATTATTACTCATTTCAATCTAATACACTCTAACTTTTGAACCCATTGTACCATAACCAAACTGCAATCATTTTAACAATACCAGCATAAACCATATTGCAGCCATTTATTCATGCATGTCATACATACAGTATTCAAACATGCACCATTTTAAGTAAAGAACAATTAAAGCATACTTTGTACTCACAAGAAAATGTGGTTGGCTCCATTTTCCACTCTCCGTCTTGCCCTGTTCAATCGGATTCAACTAGATTGCTAAACCTGAAATAATGCAAACAGTGATTGACGTGCTTAAATGTTGAAAGACAAATGTTATAAAGACAAAATGTTGAAAGACAAATGTTATAAAGAATCGTACTGAAACACAGAATGTAAAAAATTAACTCAAATAAAATATAGAATGAAAGGCTACCTTATACTACATTAGTCAGGAGACAACTACAGACAACAACAACCGAAATATAATCTACGTTTAACAAATTAAGAACAGACGTTTCCATAATATAAATCGTAAAAGAGGTGGAAGTACAAAATACAAACCTTCGTTCAAATACCACAAGAGTTCCCATAGCTATTCAAGTACTTCTCTATAGCTGCAAACTGTTCAAATATCATAGGTTGTTCGATATACGGATTTTAATGTAAACTCAACTCTTCCAAAGATACGCAGTACTTATGCATGGCCTGCATAAATTTAAATATCAGTCACAAAAATATCAATAACTCGTAAAGAGAACAACTCGTAAATTAATTTTTGTGTAGTAACCATTTCAGGAACACTCCACATACCAGACAGTATGGAATAAAAGAGCTTATCTCTAAATGAAACTTATTACCTACAGCGGGGCCAATGTTACTCAACCACTAAATTATAAACTATTGCACTTAATTGTTAATACCTTTTGGATGGCCATAAAGCTTGTTGGCTAACTCTCTTATCTCGGATGCAAGCCCGTGCTCAAAAAGCAACCAAATGCAAATAGTCACTCTATCAATTCACCATAACTTAGAGATCCTTCTTACAATTTGTGTTCAAACTGTCAAACATAGCGATAAACAATTTGGAAACTATATCCTTGTAAAATTGTCAAAAACTCGTGATTTATTATCTTGCTTAAAATACAGATTATGAAATTTTACAAACTTGAATTGTTATGAAAATCAAGTAACGGGAACCATACCTGAAGAAATACAAAATGCTTGCTTGTATCCTGAAAAACTAACCACAAAACCATCAAATCAACCACAAAAACCGTAACCAAAAAATCAAAACCCTAACTTTCTAAAAAAAACAAACAAAAACAAAAGAGAAGAGATAAAGCAAGAAGGAGGGTCTTCTTCTATGACAGTGGTTGAATCCCTACAATCTCAATCCAACTGATTTCACACCATAAATCGATTCGCACACCATTAAAGGAACGTGTGATACCAAAATAAGAAAAGAGATAGAGAAAGAGAAGGAAGAAGAAAAGCAAGAAGAAGAGGGAGACGAAAGAAAGGGAGATGGAGAAAGAGAAAAAAAGAGAGAAAGAAAGAGAGATAATGATAAAGGACGAGAGGGAAAGAGAAGATGCACAAAAATTTTTGAGAGAAACTGAAGGGAAAGGTTGTAGAACCAATCCTACTGAACTAGTACAACAGGAACATCGTGGAGTGTGTCTGCTACAATACTCGCAGAAAAGTGTATAACATTTTGATATAGTTGGAAACAAAAAGGTATATGGTAACCAAATAGCATCTGAAATATAATAATGGGTGTATAAAAAAACAAAAGAGGTAGTTAAAACATAAATGGTTAGTTGGATAGTTAAGATAGGGGTACAAAAAGACAACAAAAGTGTAAAAAGTGATAACGTGACATTTTATAAAGTAAAGGTAGTCTGGGGTTCTCCAGAACCATAAGAGTTCTTATATGGTAGATTAATTATAAAAGTTTCTAATAAAACAATTTTTTTCCATAAATGGGAGACCCACCACCATTCAGTCTCTTTGTTGTAGTAATGCACGTCGGACTGGACTTCCATAGTGAAATTCACCACCATCCTGTTTCTTTTAACTGACCTACTTTTCGCATTAGGACATATACATTATCATTCATATCATTGGCTCTATGATCGCGGGATCAAGGTTCATTTTCTCAAGCTCTCATCAGGGACCAATCAAATCCCTGTCATGACAAAGGCCTAGCATTCCAGTGTGCTTTGTATCAAGAGTTTCCGCTGTTTCCGAGACAGTTCAAAGGAAAAGTTATTTTGTGGCATCTTTGTAAAATTTTTAACTCTCAATTGAAAATTCGTATGAGCTCGGATCCCATGGTGCTGACACTGTTTTGGCGTTCCCTACAACTTTTGTGTTTGGCTCGGAAGCCAATTTCCTAAGGAAGACCTTCGAATTTGAAGTTTATGTGTAGCCGATGGTGCTGAACCGTTGTTTTTGGACAGTAAAAAAATCATAATTCTTGAACTGTTTGTCCGATTAGGATGGAATTTTTATGGCAACTCCGTCTCGATGTTCATGGCATGTTTTAAGTTCGGCCTGAAGGCTGATTTTGCACCAAAAATTACAGAAAATTCAAGATCGTCGGAGTTCGTTTGCGAAATGCACTTAGAAATGGCGATTTGGGAATTGCGCATATTCAGCCACTCTATATATTCTTTTACTCTCATTTTTGCAAGGGAGGTTCAAAATTTTCACATCACACAAACAAAAATCAAAACACTCTCTCATTCTTTCAAAGATCAAATTCACTTCTTCTCTCAAATTCTTCAACAACTTCATCAATAACACGAAGAACGCGAAGGGTGATTTCTTTGATTTTTGATCTTCTTCTTCCTCCCTAGTGTTGCACCATCATCCCTATCCCTCTCTTCTTCCGGATTCGCATTATCATCCTCGGTTCGTGTTCGTGTTCACATTTTATTCGGATCTTCGTTCGGTAAGTGTTTGAATCTTGAATTAAGTGCTTAATTGTTTATGATAGTATGATGTAGATTGTTAGATCTAATTGAGATTGTTGTTAATTCATGTTGATGATGATTAAATTTTGATACAATGTGTTAGATCTAAGATTTGTTGATGATTGCATGCATTCGATGTTAGATCTAGTATTGATGCAAAATTTTGTGCCTTAAGTGTTTGTGTTAATGCTTACATGAACTTATTGTTTGATAATTGATGTTGATGAGATGAGATCCATGGAATTTGGTGCTTAATTGTGACTATTTGATGCCTATAATGCTATGCTAATTGGTGAAAATTTGTGCTAAGCAAGAACACTTGATAGATGTATGATTTGAATGCTCGAGAATGATGAATTTTGCTATTTTTTGCCTCTAGTTCAATGTTAACCAGTTACCACAAGTGGAGTAACCGGTTACCATGTTCTTTTCTTCACTGTTTGCACAGATGTGGCTTGAGGTAATCGATTACCTGAGGTGATGTAACCGGTTACCTGCCCTGTTTTTACACTTGTTGTTGCTTCTAGTTTAGTGGTAACCGGTTACCTGAGTTGAAGTAACCGATTACCTGCTTGTTTTTTGCGCCTGTTATTGCTATTTGAGCAGTGGTAACCGGTTACCACACCTGAAGTAACCGGTTACCACTGAAGCTTTTTCCCTTTTTTTCCTTTCTGACTTGAGGTAACCGGTTACCTCCCTTCATGTAACCGGTTACCACTGCTATATTTTGCATATTTTTGTTTCTTTCTTGTAGATATGCCATACGCTTCTCGATTCTTTTTCGTTGCTCATAGTTAATCATTGTACATGTTTTCTTGTTATTTCTAATGCTTTTGCTAGCTTGTGCAAGGCTTCGAGGGATGCTTTTGATAAACGCGCACATGTCGTGTTCCACTTTATTTGAAGGACACGACTTCTTTCAACCGTGTTTATTTTCTATTGCTTGTCTGTTATATCATTTCCTTGCAGGTGTTATGAGTGTGTACGAACGAACATTCTAACTCGTGATTTATTTTCACGATGTTGCTTTGACGCTCATGTCTAATGACTAGACTTTTGGACTTGCTTTGCTAATGATGGCAGCTTATACGAAGTATTCCGGGTTTCTCTACTTACGCTTGTTAGCTCACTGCAGATTTGCTATCCGTTCGGTATTTTCTCAAGTTCCCTTTTATTCTCATTCTACATCATATCTAGCCATGATAAGTAGGGAGGCATTCATATTGTAGCCTGGAAGTCCAGTAGGCCATGACTGTGCGTGTTTACTTTTGTGCTTTGCGGAAGGGATTCACGGTGCGATAAGACCTCTTTACAGGCACACCATTAAGTCCTCATTGAAGGCATGTGGAGAGAGTTTGCAATCAACCCCCGCCTAATCCATTGAGTATGTTCAGTTAGGGCACGCCACACGTTGCTTACTTTTGAACTAGCCTAAGATCCCGTTATCGAGTATGTCAAGTGGAAAGACCATGTAGTCGGATCCCCACACTCTGTCTAGCTCGCGTTTCCCGACGCTGATGCTCTGTGCACGAACGCACATGTTTTCCCCTCTTTCTCCCCATTTTTGTTTGCTTGTCTTGGAGGACTTTCCCCATTGACAGTGGCTTCGGAGGACTTACCCCGGTAGCTAGAGCTTGTTGGGTGTTTATCTTGGAGGACTTTCCCTATTGATAGTGGCTTCGGAGGACTTTCCCCGGTAGCTAGAGCTGGTTATTTACTTGTCTTGGAGGACTTCCCCCATTGACTGTAACACTTCCCTTGTCCCCAGGTCACTACCCTGGTAGTTTGTTTTCTTTTCAAGCGGAGCTCGATTGTGTGCCATTATCTGCTATTACCATACTTGCTCTTTATTCCTTGCTATGTGTGTTTGACCTGAATAAAATGCTTAACTTTTACATGTTTGGCCTGAATAACATGTATATTTGCATTACTTTCTTTGGTATCACATATTTGACCTGAATAACATGTATGCATTACCTTTTTGCTTGATACTTGTGCATGTTTGACCTGAATAACATGTACGTTAGCTTTGACTATCTTTGCTTTGTATGTTTGACCTGGATAACATGTATGCATTACCTTGTTTGCTTGATACCTGTTCCACACTTGGGATTCTTAAATAGACGCGACCTAGATCGAGTACTGCATAGATAGGCATTTGAGTACCCAAGCCGAGTATTGTTCACCATGTAAGCCGAGTATTGTTCACCATGTAAGCCGAGTACCGTAGTCGGCCAACAAGGCATCGTCGAGCACCAGCGTAGGCCGCTTACAAAAGGGCACACGAAGGGTCATGGTGTATCCCGGAAGTAAAGCCTAGATGTTACGTACAAGCCGGCTATAACTGATGATTGAATGCATCATTCATGATTCTACATTAAAGACGTAGTAAACGTCTATAACGATGGAAGTCCAAAAGATACATCTTTAATGAGGTTCTAAGGATTAAATCGATGCTATAAAAGGGGCTCCCACAAGAGGGATAAGCAAGACACTCATTCTTGGAACAAAGTAAACAATACACTACTTCCAAATCCCCTAAATCAGTCACAACATCATCGTGTTCCATATCTTCCTTTATCCCTAAGGGCAAGCTCTATTAGAACCTAGTTTGGTTCTAATCATAATTTTAGTGTTTTGATGATAACAAGCAAATAAATTTTGTATAGGTAAATGTGGTACTCTAATTATATGTTTCTGATTTCAGAAGATGTTTCAATACAAGTACCATCAGAACTTGATACGCAAAGATGAATAAATGCAAAGATACTCAAGTCTTTAGGAAACTTCTGATAAAGCACCAAAACCGCTGCAAACATACTGATACAGAAGATGTATTCCAAGATGAACGGAATTTAATGAAGTCTGATTAAAAAATAAATACACCGTTAAAAACATAATCATTAGAAAAACGACTGCAACACTCAAAAGTGCAACACCCAAGGTTAACTGAAGAAGTTATCCACATGCAGCTTGATCAGTGGTTTTTACATATGTTTTTACCGTTGTTTTTTAGTTATCTTTAAGTTATTTTATTTAGTGTTTTATTTTATTATTCATCATTTTATGCTTTGGTTGTGTGTTATAGTGTTTGTAGGCTCAGGTAAATGAAATGGGAGAAATCGGGGCGGAAAAGTGCAAAATTGAAGAAAAGTGAATAAACTGGCAAAACGCGTTCCCAGACGCGTGTGGAAGAAGAAAAATGCAATCAGCTGACAAAACGCGTCCCCACACGCGTTTGGGAGTGAAAACTGTTATCTGCTACCCAGACGCGTCCCACTGGCCCAGACGCGTTCCGGGACGCGTCCCAGGAGAAAGAAATACAAAGGAAAAATGATTGTCTGCCCAAACGCGTCCCCACACGCGTCCCGTTTGCCCAAACGCGTCCCAAGACGCGTCCCACTGTCCCAAACGCGTTGGGACAAGGGTTAGACAGTTTTGGGTGCGAAAATACACTGTGAAAGGCTTGAGAACTTAGACTTGATGAAGGATTGAAGAACTCTATGAGCTTTTGCCATTGAAGATTGGATTTCCTTCATTTATCTGTAATGTCTAGAATTAACACTATGTTTTCTGTTTTTATTATGAGTAGCTAAACCCCCCAATGCTAGGGGGGTGACCCTGATTTTGATCTGTAATGAATAAAGTTATATTTTTGCAACGATAATTTGGTTTGTTCTATATTGATTTGTTCTCTTACTGTCTTATTGCTTTTTCTGTCGGACAAACGGAAATTGATTCTGTGTGATACAATTAAGTCGGACCAGCTGTTGTTCATGATCTGTCTGAGAACATATTTTAGTAGATATTACCTAGGACTATGAATACCCTTTAATAATCAGAATATTCTTGATATTGGAAAGCTTAATGTCAGCCGTAATTTCTATGGACATAGTGATTAGGTTGAGGGATTAAAGAATTATTACCTGAGGACTTGGGAATAATAAACCTTAAGAACTGATAGTCAATTGGGCAAACCATTGTTGCAAGATATAGTTATATTTGTTGCATGATCAAATCATTCACCATCCCTAGCATCCTACTCATCTCTGTTCATCATTCTATTATTCTGTATATTTTACTTTATTTGCAAACCAACCTAAACCCCTTTTGAACTTTTGTTTAATTGAAATATTTGATAAAAACTCGTATTCGTCAAGCAGTCCTTGAGATTCGATATTCGGGGAATTTTCCCTTTCTTACTGCAGAGGAAAAATAGTACACTTGCTATTTTACCGATCAAGTTTTTGGCGCCGTTGCCGGGAACTGCCGAAGATTATAGAGTTCTAGATTTATTTCAATTAGAATTTTGTTGCTCTGCGACTAAAATTTTATTTTCTGCACTTTTTTTTTAGTTTTTTTCCTAATTCTAATATTTGTCTAATCTGTGTATGCGAGGTAAGGCCTCAGCTGAATTTCTTTTTGACGCAGAAATTGAAAGAACTTTGCACGCAAGGCGTAGACAAGCTCGGTTGGCTAAGCTGGAATCTGAAGAAGAAATTGTTACAGTTAATTCAGGTTCAGATTTTGAAAGTGAAGAAGAAGTCATGGGTGAAAATTCTCCTCCTCCTGAGAGGCTCCTTGGTGACTACGGTGTTGCAAACACACCGGGGGGAAGACAAACAATTGTCAACCAACCGGTAAATGCTGCAAATTTTCAACTACACCCAAGCACCATCAATCAGCTTGAAAGGAAACCTTTCACCGGAAAGGTTAACGAAGACGCAAACAAGCATCTACAGAGATTTCTGACCATGAGCACCACTCTAAAAATTGATGGTTATACTGAAGAAGCGAAGAGACTGAGGATGTTCCCTTTTACTCTAGCAGAAGAGGCAGAAGAGTGGTTCTATTCGCTACCAGCGGGCAGTATCACATCGTGGGAAGATATGGAAAAAGATTTCCTAAATGAATATTTTCCAGCGTCAGTCTTTCTACGAAAAAGGTATGAAATTCTGAACTTCAAGCAAAAGGAGGGTGAGTCTTTGGGGGATGCTTATAAAAGGTTCAAGAGGACTCTAGTGGCATGTCCAACACACAATATGGACAAAACTGAACAGATGCAAATGTTTGTCAACGGGCTCAGAATTAAGACAAAGCAGTTAATCGACACAGCAGCTGGAGGCTCAACAAATTTCACAACAGCCTCTAGTATCATCAAGATCATTGAAGCAATAGCTGCAAATGAGCATTTAGAATTGTATGACAGGTGTGCCAGCAAACCAGAAGGAGTCATTGATCTGAAGCTAGAAACCAGCAAAATTCGGGTAGAAGATGCAATAACGGCTGAAGTTGAAAAGAGGTTGAAGGCTATGAATATAGGTACACAACAGATTGCTCAAGTGAAACAAGCTCAACCTGTAGTCTGTGAAATTTGCAATGGTCCTCATCAAACTGTTTGTTCTGTTTCTACTCCAAGCAAATTGAAGAAATCAAATTCTTGAGGCAAAATAATCCATATTCTAACACCTATAATCCTAGGTGGAAGAATCATCCCAACTTTGCTTGGAAAGATCAACAACAACAGCAACAAGGCCTTCAAAAGGCGGAGTGGGAAGTAGCTATCGAGAGATTGGCTGGGCAATGTTCTCAGTTTCAAGAAGAGACAAGAAACAACCACAGGAACACCACAGCGTCAATCAAAAATATGGAATCTCAAGTGGGTCAAATAGCACAACACCTAACTCTACAGGCACAAGGTACTTTTCCGAGCTCAACTGTGAAGAATCTGAAAGACCAAGAGAAGATTAATGCAGTTACAACAAGGAGCAAAAAAATGGCAGAATCTGAAAAAGAAAAAGAGGAAATAGATGACCCCATGGTAATTGAGGTAGATTTGGAGATAAGAGAGAATGTGAAAGAGCCTGAAATTGTGATACCACCGGTTAAGCCACTTGAAGAGAAAAATAAGAAAGAGACTAAACCGGCAATCAAGTTACCCTTTCCTTCTAGAGTGGCAAAGAAGGATTCAAAAGAGAAAGACTTTGAGAAGTTTACGGCTTTGTTCAAAATGTTAGAGGTCAATCTACCCTTCTTCGAAGCACTTGAGCACATGCCCTTGTATAGGAAATTTATGAAGGAGGTGATGGCAAAAAAGAGATCACTGGGAGGAGAACCAAAAATTGAAACTGAGAAGTGTGGTATAGTCTCGTCAGTAAGGAAGATCCCAACCAAGAGGAAAGACCCTGGAGCTGTGGCAATACCATGCACTATCAATAATAGAATGTTCAAAAAGGTACTCATTGATTCTGGTTCTAGTGTCAGTTTAAGGCCACTATCTATTTTCAAGAAGCTTGAATTGGGAGAGGTTAAGGAAAGTAAGAAAAAGTTAAGGTTCGCTGATCACACCACCAAGAAATCATATGGGGTAGCTGAAGATGTGCTAGTAGAGGTTGATAAGTTTGTATTCCCTGTGGACTTCCACATCATGGACATTCCGGAAGATGAAGAAACTCCTATCCTTCTTGGGAGACCCTTTTTGTTGACAGGCCGCTGCAACTTTGACATTGAAAAAGGGACACTAACACTGAAATCATTTGATGAAGAAGTAACCTTGAAGATGTTTAGAGTTAAGAAACATAGGACAGGTGTAAATGATCAAACTTCTGTGGATATGGCGGAAAGTGAGGAAAAAGGCAAAAGGCCTGAACAGCTCCAAGAAAAAGTTTCAAGCATAGCCTCTCGGGTGGAACCAACTTATGTAGCTGTCAAAAGTCCTAAGAAGGCTAAGAAAGTCAAGAAGAAAGTGGGAAGTGAATTGAAGAGAAAAGTTGTCCATGCTTTCCATCTTCATGAGTTCGTGGTTGCGGAAGTGAAAAGCAACAAGGTTTGGAAAAGGAAATACCCTCCATAATAAAGGGTAATGGACCGTCGAGCCATGCGACGTTAAACGAAGCGCTTCGTGGGAGGCAACCCACGTTTTAATAATTACTTTGTCTTCTTGTTTATTTTATTTCAGGAAATAAAAGGGGCATTTCAAGTGGAAGCTATGGAGTGCATGACCCTCTGTGAGTCACCTCTCTCGGGCTTGTTCTAAAACATTGAGGTCAATGTTTCGTTCAAGTTTGGGGAAGGTTTTACTCTTTGCATTTTAATTTATATTACTGCTATAATATGTGTAAGACCTACAGAATCATATTTGTCCCAAATTTTGACCGAAATTTTTATTTTTGAAGAGTTTTGATCTTAAAGAGTGATCGGGAAGAGTATATAGAGATGAAGGGAGGATTGTTTGAGGACAGGAAGTTCGGAATAATGTGACAAGAAGAGGTTTGTTTAAACACCCTTGGTTCCCTAAAAGAAATACGAGTCCAACGTGTAGATTTGCACCATAGTACTTGTATCCTGAGAAGTACTCCTCGAGTAGTTTATTGATACAGTCTGGCATAACTCAGATTCACATGCATGATGATTGGTTGAGAAAAAAATAAAGGATATAAAGTTGGCACCAAATGATGAAAAGGCGGTAAAAGGCAACCGGCTCGCTAAGTTAGGTAACCCTCACCCGGTTATTTAGCCCAAAGGAGGTTGATCCCCAAACGTCGTCCAAAAGGACAATATATAACTGCAAAGTTTGAAAATTTCATCGGTAGATAAAAAGTAGCAAATGCTGCTCGTTTGGTGTCAGGAAAAAAAATAATAAAAAGCCTTGATTTGTCTCATGCATGTGATGAATATTATAAGAAATGTAGTGCCTTAATGTGATTGTCCGAATGAAAGAGGAGGAAAATCGGAAAGAGACTTAAGTGCAAAGCATAGTTGGAGAGGTATCCGAAAGGGGAGCTTAAGGTTTAATGTTGTAGCAGAAACTCGTCGCGTCATGTGAATGCGGGACCAACTGTTTCTTGATCAATACAAACGGATATCTCACGTATGAACACCGGTGTGCTTTGAAGGTCATCAAATCTTGTAATTGTCGCTTGAGGTCAAGCAACGGTTTAAGTTTGGGGGAGTTTGATCAGTGGTTTTTACATATGTTTTTACCGTTGTTTTTTAGTTATCTTTAAGTTATTTTATTTAGTGTTTTATTTTATTATTCATCATTTTATGCTTTGGTTGTGTGTAATAGTGTTTGTAGATTATGGTAAATGAAATGGGAGAAATCGGGGCGGAAAAGTGCAAAATTGAAGAAAAGTGAATAAACTGGCAAAACGCGTTCTCAGACGCGAGTGGAAGAAGAAAAATGCAATCAGCCGACAAAACGCGTCCCCACACGCGTTTGGAAGTGAAAACTGCTATCTGCTGCCCAGACGCGTCCCGTTGTCCCAAACGCGTCCCTGACTGTTCATGCATGCCACACGCGTCCCACTGGCCCAGACGCGTTCCGGGACTCGTCCCAGGAGAAAGAAATACAAAGGAAAAATGCCTGTCTGCCCAAACGAGTCCCCACACGCGTCCCGTCTGCCCAAACGCGTCCCGGGACGCGTCCCACTGTCCCAAACGCGTCCTCACACGCGTGTCCACGTACTGTCATGGGCCTTTTGGTCTGAAAAGCCCAGAAACACTAGAATAAAAGGAGGAAAACGCGTTGGGACAAGGGTTAGACAGTTTTGGGTGCGAAAATACACTGTGAAAGGCTGGAGAACTCAGACTTGATGAAGGATTGGAGAACTCTATGAGCTTTTGCCATTGAAGATTGGATTTCCTTCATTTATCTGTAATGTCTACAATTAACACTATGTTTTCTGTTTTTATTATGAGCAGCTAAACCCCCCAATGCTAGGGGGTGACCCTGATTTTGATCTGTAATGAATAAATTTATATTTTTGCAACGATAATTTGGTTTGTTCTATATTGATTTGTTCTCTTACTGTCTTATTGCTTTTTCTGTCGGACAAACGGAAATTGATTCTGTGTGATACAATTAAGTCGGACCAGCTGTTGTTCATGATCTGTCTGAGAACATATTTTAGTAGATATTACCTAGGACTAGGAATACCCTTTAATAATCAGAATATTATTGATATTGGAAAGCTTAATGTCAGCCGTAATTTCTATGGACATAGTGATTAGGTTGAGGGATTAAAGAATTATTACCTAAGGACTTGGGAGTAATAAACCTTAAGAACTGATAGTCAATTGGGAAACCATTTTTGCAAGATATAGTTATATTTGTTGCATGATCAAATCATTCACCATCCCTAGCATCCTACTCATCTCTATTCATCGTTCTATTATTCTGTATATTTTACTTTATTTGCAAACCAACCTAAACCCCTTTTGAACTTTTGTTTAATTGAAATATTGATAAAAACTCGTATTCGTCAAGCAGTCCTTGAGATTCGATATTCGGGGAATTTTCCCTTTCTTACTGCAGAGGCAAAATAGTACACTTGCTATTTTACCGATCACAACTCATTGAAGAAAACAAAAACGAAAAGCAAACATGCAAGCATTCAATGCTTCGTCCAAGAATCAAGTTAACGGATAAAAAATCTTGAGCTATATATTCATGTTCGTTTGAAACAACAAAGACAATGATTACACACACAAAAATCATTATTCTAAAAATTATCAAAGTGTAGAGATACATCAAAACTCGCTGAAGAAAAGTTTTCATATCCATAGTTTGAGTTCATACTTTCTGTACTAAATATTAGTGAAATATCACAGTTGTGATTAACGCTTTATAGAAGCAATCTTAAACACTTTCATTTGAAGTTACTCTGTAACAGTTCCTTGAGAGACCAGTTAGGTCAGAAGTCTCAAGAAGTCTAGGACTAGTTGAGTCTTAGAAGTTGGTTAGTCACAAACAATTGGTTTATGTAGATTGTTAGTCACCAACAATTGGCTCATGCATTGTATTGTTAGTCACACCATTTGGCTGTGTAATTGTAATCAAGTTCTGATTATAGTGGATTAAGTCCTCGTTGAGAGAGGAAAATCACCTGTGGAGGGTGGACTGGAGTAGTTTGAGTTGTAAACGAACCAGGATAAAAGTAACTATGTTCTGTCTATTGTTGTTCAAAGTGAAAAGGAAAAACTTATTCAACCCCCTTTTAAGTGTTTTCTCAACCTTCAATTGGCATCAGAGCGCTTGGTTCTAGGTGCAAACACTTAACTGTGTCAGATAAAGATCCAGAAGGAAAACACTATGGCTAATGAAGTAAACAACACTGGTTTTTCAAGACCTCCTGTATTTGATGGGGAAACTTTGAATAATGGAAAGATAGAATAGAAAGCTTCTTTCTAGGATTTGATCCTGACCTATGGGATACTTTACTAAATGGCTACAAACATCCTGCAAATGAAGGAAAAAATATAGACAGTAAAAACATGAGAGATCAACAAAAGAAGGATTTCAAGAAGCATCACAAAGCCAGAACCTTCTTACTAAGTGCTATCTCACACGCTGAATATGAAAAAAATCACAAACATAGACACAGCCCACGGCATGTTTGAGTCACTCAAAATGAATCATGAAGGCAATGCTAAAGTCAAAGAGACAAAAGCTCTGGCTCTTATCCAGAAGTATGAAGCCTTCAAGATGGAAGATGACGAGACCATTGAAGCCATGTTCTCGAGGTTTCAAACTCTGACTGCTGGCTTAAGAGTTCTAAACAAAGGATATACTAAAGTTGATCATGTCAAGAAAATAATCAGAAGTCTACCAAGAAGATGGGGGCCAATTGTTATAGCGTTCAAAGTTGCAAAAAATCTTGATGAAGTATCCCTTGAAGAACTCATCAGTGCTCTAAGAAGTCATGATATTAAGCTCGATCGAAATGAGCCTCAAAAGAAAGGTAAGACTATAGCTCTTAAATCTGTTAAAAAAATTGAAACTAATGCTTTGCAGGCTAAGGAAGAATGCTTAAGAAAATCTGGATCAGAGGAGGAAGATGAGTTGTCTCTTCTTTCCAGAAGAGTGAATCAACTCTGGAAGAACAAGCAAAGGAAGTTCAGAAACTTCAGAAGACCAGAATACAAAGGAGAATCCTCCGAATACAAAAAGACCAGAAGAAAAGGTAATGTATTCTATGAATGTAATGAACCAGGACACTTCAAGAGTGAATTTCCCAGACTACAAAGAGAAAGGCCTAAGAAAAGGTTCGAAAAGAAGAAAAGTTTGATGGCTACATGGGATGATTCTGAATCATCTGAAGACGAATACAACTCAGAAGATGAACACACCAACATAGCATTCATGTCCACCACCGAAAATAACTCAGACTCAGAAGCAGAAACTAATGAGGTATTTTCTGAACTTACTAGAGAAGAGCTAGAAGAAAGCCTCTCAGAACTTCTAGAGAACCACAATAGATTAAAAATCAAATATAAGAAGCTAAAGAACAATTTAGTAATTGCAATAGAAAAACTTAAATTGAGAATGCTGAGATTAAAGATAATAATCTGAAACTCATAGAGGATCTGAAAACTCAAAAAATCCTTAAGTTAGAAAGTGCTTCAAGTACTAACGATATTTTGAAAGAATATGACGATGGTTTTCAAAAATTTATTGCTAAAATTATAAACAGAAGCAAAATAGCTTCTATGATTTATGGTGTAAGTAGAAACGATAGAACTGGTATTAGCTATAATACACCCAAAGGAAAGGAACCGTATCAACCTAAACCGGTTGATGAAATGACAATCACATATAAACCCTTACACACACAATTTAATTTTGAACACACTCATGACATCAAATATACATCCTATTTTGATAGTTCTCATGCAAGACCTAAAGTCAAATAGAACTTTAGGCACACACTACGTCAAATTTGAGTTTTGCCAGCACAGCTACGAAAGCGCCGCTGCTATAGGTTTCGCTAAAAACAAATCTAAAAAACAAGGAAAAAAAGTGCTGCTGTAGGGGAACATTAGAAAGTGCTTAAAAAAAGCGCTGGTAAAGGGTCCCCTTGCGAAAGCGTTTTTGAAAAAGCGTTGGTAAAGGCCCCCCATTTCAAAGCACTTTTAAAAAGCGCTGGTAAAGGCCCCCCATTACAAAGCGCTTTTGCTGAAAGCGCTGTCTTAGGCCATGTATTTTTAAAAAAAAAAAAACATCCCAAAGCCCTAATTCATTTTCACGATTTTCTTTGTCCCCTACAGTATGAACTCTCTCCTCTCCACTTCTCAACTCTCTCGTCTTCTTCTCCTCTCAAACCGCCGCACCTCTATCATCTCATAAAACCTAGAAAAACCTTTCTCCCACAAACCCCAAACAACAACAACAAGAACCCTAAGTAACCACAACAAGAACCCTAAAACATTTAATCATAACCCTAGGATTTCCAGGAAAATAAAGATTGATTGAAAGCTCTCCGTTTACAACATTCATCTCTCTGTAACAACACTTTCTCTCTCTTCAATTTCAATTTTTTGTAATTTCTGTAACCTAACCTAATTTTGAACTTTTTCAGGTGATTCTCCCGGTTCTTCGTGTCCGTTCTGCATACTCGAGAAACAAATTTATCGGTTACTCTGCGCGGTCCGTTGCGTCTCCTTCAAAGATCCAAAGTTGTTTACGTCTCTTTGCTGAGCACTTCCGTTGCGGTCGTCAAGAGGATGCGCATGAGTTTCTTCGGTATGTTATTGATGCTTGTCATAGCTCGTGTCTTCGTTTGAAGAAGCTTAAAAAGAAAGGAGGTGGTGGAGGTGGCGGTGAAGGTGGTGCTTCCCTTGTGAAGGAGATTTTTGGAGGTGCTTTGCAGAGTCAGGTTAAGTGTTTATGTTGCGGATACGAATCGCTTATTGCAAATATTTGAAACACTAGTTTTATGGAATAAGCTTATTGCAGA